>NC_085139.1:288498448-289098448 GCF_024139115.2 Armigeres subalbatus
TCCTGTCAAGGATTCCGACAGAATCCTGTCAAGGATTCCGACAGAATCCTGTCAAGGATTCCGACAGAATCATGTCAAGGATTCCGACAGAATCCTGACAAGGATTCCGACAGAATCCTGACAAGGATTCCGACAGAATCCTGACAAGGATGTCGACAGAATCCTGTCAAGGATTCCGACAGAATCCTGTCAAGGATTCCGACAGAATCCTGTCAAGGGCTCCGACAGAATCCTGTCAAGGATTCCGACAGAATCATGTCAAGGATTCCGACAGATTCCTGACAAGGATTCCGACAGAATCCTGTCAAGGATTCCGACAGAATCCTGTCAAGGATTCCGACAGAATCCTGTCAAGGATTCCGACAGAATCCTGTCAAGGATTCCGACAAAATCCTGTCAAGGATTCCAACAGATTCCTGTCAAGGATTCCGACAGAAGCCAGTCAAGGATTCCGACAGAATCCTGTCAAGGATTACGACAGAATCCTGTCAAGGATTCCGACAGAATCATGTCAAGGATTCCGACAGAATCCTAACAAGGATTCCGACAGAATCCTGACAAGGATTCCGACAGAATCCTGACAAGGATTTCGACAGAATCCTGACAAGGATTCCGACAGAATCCTGACAAGGATTCCGTCAGAATCCTGACAAGGATTTCGACAGAATCCTGACAAGGATTTCGACAGAATCCTGACAAGGATTCCGACAGAATCCTGACAAGGATTCCGACAGAATCCTGTCAAGGATTTCGACAGAATCCTGTCAAAGATTTCGACAGAATCATGTCAAGGATTCCGACAGAATCATGTCAAGGATGCCGACAGAATCCTGTCAAGGATTCCGACAGAATCCTGTCAAGGATTCCAACAGAATCCTGTCAAGGATTCCGACAGAATCATGTCAAGGATTCCGACAGAATTATGTCAAGGATTCCGACAGAATTCTAACAAGGATTCCGCCAGAATCCTGACAAGGATTCCGACAGAATCCTGACAAGGATTCCGACAGAATCCTGACTAGGATTCCGACAGAATACTGACAAGGATTCCGACAGAATCCTGACAAGGATTCCGACAGAATACTGACAAGAATTTCGACAGAATCCTGCCAAGGATTCCGACAGAATCCTGACAAGGATTCCGACAGAATCATGACAAGGATTCCGACTGAATCATGTCAAGGATTCCGACAGAATCATGTCAAGGATGCCGACAGAATCCTGTCAAGGATTCCGACAGAATCCTGTCAAGGATTCCAACAGAATCCTGTCAAGGATTCCGACAGAATCATGTCAAGGATTCCGACAGAATCATGTCAAGGATTCCGACAGAATCCTGACAAGGATTCCGACAGAATCCTGACAAGGATTCCGACAGAATCCTGACAAGGATTCCGACAGAATCCTGACAAGGATTCCGACAGAATCCTGACAAGGATTCCGACAGAATCCTGACAAGGATTCCGACAGAATCATGTCAAGGATTCCGACAGAATCATGTCAAGGATGCCGACAGAATCCTGTCAAGGATTCCGACAGAATCCTGTCAAGGATTCCAACAGAATCCTGTCAAGGATTCCGACAGAATCATGTCAAGGATTCCGACAGAATCATGTCAAGGATTCCGACAGAATCCTGACAAGGATTCCGACAGAATCCTGACAAGGATTCCGACAGAATACTGACAAGAATTTCGACAGAATCCTGCCAAGGATTCCGACAGAATCCTGACAAGGATTCCGACAGAATACTGACAAGAATTTCGACAGAATCCTGCCAAGGATTCCGACAGAATCCTGACAAGGATTCCGACAGAATCATGACAAGGATTCCGACTGAATCATGTCAAGGATTCCGACAGAATCATGTCAAGGATGCCGACAGAATCCTGTCAAGGATTCCGACAGAATCCTGTCAAGGATTCCGACAGAATCCTGTCAAGGATTCCAACAGAATCCTGTCAAGGATTCCGACAGAATCATGTCAAGGATTCCGACAGAATCATGTCAAGGATTCCGACAGAATCCTGTCAAGGATTCCGACAGAATCCTGTCAAGGATTCCGACAGAATCATGTCAAGGATTCCGACAGAATCCTGATAAGGATTCCGACAGAATCCTGATAAGGATTCCGACAGAATCCTGACAAGGATTCCGACAGAATCCTGACAAGGAT
The DNA here is from genome assembly GCF_024139115.2 of Armigeres subalbatus. Taxonomy (NCBI): domain Eukaryota; kingdom Metazoa; phylum Arthropoda; class Insecta; order Diptera; family Culicidae; genus Armigeres; species Armigeres subalbatus. Next base: position 288,500,624 of record NC_085139.1, read on the forward strand.
TCCGACAGAATCCTGACAAGGATTTCGACAGAATCCTGACAAGAATTCCGACAGAATCCTGACAAGGATTCCGACAGAATCCTGTCAAGGATTTCGACAGAATCCTGTCAAGAATTCCGACAAAATCCTGTCCAGGATTCCGACAGAATCCTGTCAAGGATTCCGACAGAATCCTGTCAAGGATTCCGACAGAATCCTGTCAAGGATTCCGACAGAATCCTGTCAAGGATTCCGACAGAATCCTGTCAAGGATTCCGACAGAATCCTGTCAAGGATTCCGACAGAATCATGTCAAGGATTCCGACAGAATCCTGACAAGGATTCCGACAGAATCCTGACAAGGATGTCGACAGAATCCTGTCAAGGATTCCGACAGAATCCTGTCAAGGATTCCGACAGAATCCTGTCAAGGGCTCCGACAGAATCCTGTCAAGGATTCCGACAGAATCATGTCAAGGATTCCGACAGATTCCTGACAAGGATTCCGACAGAATCCTGTCAAGGATTCCGACAGAATCCTGTCAAGGATTCCGACAGAATCCTGTCAAGGATTCCGACAGAATCCTGTCAAGGATTCCGACAGAATCCTGTCAAGGATTCCGACAAAATCCTGTCAAGGATTCCAACAGATTCCTGTCAAGGATTCCGACAGAAGCCAGTCAAGGATTCCGACAGAATCCTGTCAAGGATTCCGACAGAATCCTGTCAAGGATTCCGACAGAATCATGTCAAGGATTCCGACAGAATCCTAACAAGGATTCCGACAGAATCCTGACAAGGATTCCGACAGAATCCTGACAAGGATTTCGACAGAATCCTGACAAGGATTCCGACAGAATCCTGACAAGGATTCCGTCAGAATCCTGACAAGGATTTCGACAGAATCCTGACAAGGATTCCGACAGAATCCTGACAAGGATTCCGACAGAATCCTGACAAGGATTCCGACAGAATCCTGTCAAGGATTTCGACAGAATCCTGTCAAAGATTTCGACAGAATCCTGTCAAGGATTCCGACAGAATCCTGTCAAGGATTCCGATAGAATCCTGTCAAGGATTCCGACAGAATCCTGTCAAGGATTCCGACAGAATCCTGTCAAGGATTCCGACTGAATCATGTCAAGGATTCCGACAGAATCATGTCAAGGATGCCGACAGAATCCTGTCAAGGATTCCGACAGAATCCTGTCAAGGATTCCAACAGAATCCTGTCAAGGATTCCGACAGAATCATGTCAAGGATTCCAACAGAATCATGTCAAGTATTCCGACAGAATCCTGACAAGGATTCCGACAGAATCCTGACAAGGATTCCGACAGAATCCTGACAAGGATTCCGACAGAATCCTGACAAGGATTCCGACAGAATCCTGACAAGGATTCCGACAGAATCCTGACAAGGATTCCGACAGAATACTGACAAGAATTTCGACAGAATCCTGCCAAGGATTCCGACAGAATCCTGACAAGGATTCCGACAGAATCATGACAAGGATTCCGACAGAATCCTGTCAAGGATTCCGACAGATTCCTGACAAGGATTCCGACAGAATCCTGTCAAGGATTCCGACAGAATCCTGTCAAGGATTCCGACAGAATCCTGTCAAGGATTTCGACAGAATCCTGTCAAGGATTCCGACAGAATCCTGTCAAGGATTCCGACAAAATCCTGTCAAGGATTCCGACAGATTCCTGACAAGGATTCCGACAGAATCCTGTCAAGGATTCCGACAGAATCCTGTCAAGGATTCCGACAGAATCCTGTCAAGGATTCCGACAGAATCCTGTCAAGGATTCCGACAGAATCCTGTCAAGGATTCCGACAGAATCCTGTCAAGGATTCCGACAAAATCCTGTCAAGGATTCCGACAGATTCCTGTCAAGGATTCCGACAGAAGCCTGTCAAGGATTCCGACAGAAGCCTGTCAAGGATTCCGACAGAATCCTGTCAAGGATTCCGACAGAATCCTGTCATGGATTCCGACAGAATCCTGACAAGGATTCCGACAGAATCCTGACAAGGATTCCGACAGAATCCTGACAAGGATTCCGACAGAATCCTGACAAGGATTCCGACAGAATCCTGACAAGGATTCCGACAGAATCCTGACAAGGATTCCGACAGAATCCTGACAAGGATTCCGACAGAATCCTGACAAGGATTCCGACAGAATCCTGACAAGGATTCCGACAGAATCTTGACAAGGATTCCGACAGAATCCTGACAAGGATTCCGACAGAATCCTGACAAGGATTCCGACAGAATCCTGACAAGGATTCCGACAGAATCCTGACAAGGATTCCGACAGAATCCTGACAAGGATTCCGACAGAATCCTGACAAGAATTTCGACAGAATCCTGACAAGGATTCCGACAGAATCCTGACAAGGATTCCGACAGAATCCTGACAAGGATTCTGACAGAATCCTGACAAGGATTCCGACAGAATCCTGACAAGGATTCCAACTGAATCCTGACAAGGATTCCGACAGAATCCTGACAAGGATTCCGACAGAATCCTGACAAGGATTCCGACAAAATCCTGACAAGGATTCCGACAAAATCCTGACAAGGATTCCGACAGAATCCTGACAAGGATTCCGACAGAATCCTGTCAAAGATTCCGACAGAATCCTGTCAAGGATTCCGACAGAATCATGTCAAGGATTCCGACAGAATCCTGACAAGGATTCCGACAGAATCCTGACAAGGATTCCGACAGAATCCTGACAAGGATGCCGACAGAATCCTGTCAAGGATTCCGACAGAATCCTGTCAAGGATTCCGACAGAATCCTGACAAGGATTCCGACAGAATCCTGACAAGAATTTCGACAGAATCCTGACAAGGATTCCGACAGAACCCTGACAAGGACTCCGACAGAATCCTAACAAGGATTCCGACAGAATCCTGACAAGGATTCCGACAGAATCCTGACAAGGATTCCGACAGAATCCTGACAAGGATTCCGACAGAATCCTGATAAGGATTCCGACAGAATCCTGACAAGAATTTCGACAGAATCCTGACAAGGATTCCGACAGAACCCTGACAAGGATTCCGACAGAACCCTGACAAGGATTCCGACAGAATCCTGACAAGGATTCCGACAGAATCCTGACAAGGATTCCGACAGAATCCTGACAAGGATTCCGACAGATTCCTGACAAAGATTCCGACAGATTCTCGACAAGGATTCCGACAGAATCCTGACAAGGATTCCAACTGAATCCTGACAAGGATTCCGACAGAATCCTGACAAGGATTCCGACAGAATCCTGACAAGGATTCCGAAAGAAACCTGTCAAGGATTCCGACAGAATCCTGATAAGGATTCCGACAGAATCCTGACAAGAATTCCGACAGAATCCTGACAAGGATTCCGACAGAATCCTGACAAGGATTCCGACAGATTCCTGACAAGGATTCCGACAGAATCCTGACAAGGATTCCGACAGAATTCTATCGGAATCCTAGATAGAACTTTGTCGGAATCCTTGGCAGAATTCTGTCGGAATCCATGACAGGATTCTGTCGGAATCCATGACAGGATTCTGTCGGAATCCATGACAGGATTCTGTCGGAATCATGACAGATTCAGTCGGAATCCTGGACAGGATTCTGTCAGAATCTTGACAGGATTCTCTGTCGGAATCCTTGACAGAATTCTGTCGGAATCTTGACGAGATTCTGTCGGAATCATGACAGATTCTGTCGGAATCTTAACAGGATTCTGTCGAATCTTGACAGATTCTGTCGGAATCCTGTCAGGATGTCAGGAATCCTGACAGGATTCTGTCAGGAATCCTGACAGGATTCTGGAATCGGGATTCCTTGTCAGAATCTGTCAGATTCTGTCGGAATCTTCGACAGATTCTGTCGGAATCAGTCAGGATCTGTCTGAATCATGACAGATTCTGTCGGAATCATGTCAGGATTCTGTCGGAATCCTTGACAGATTCTGTCGGGAATCTTGACAGGATCTGTCAGGAATCATGACAGGATTCCTGTCGGAATCCTTGACAGATTCTGTCGGAATCCTTGACAGATTCCGGAGATCTGACAGGATTCTGTCGGAATCCTGACGGGATCTGTCGGAATCTGTCGGAATCCTTGACAGAATCAGATCATCGACAGGATTGTCGGAATCCTTGACAGGATCTCTGTCGGAATCTGACAGGATTCTGTCGGAATCCTTGACAAGATTCTGTCGGAATCATGACAGGATTCTGTCGGAATCATGACAGAATCTGTCGGAATCCTTGACAGGATTCCTGTCAGGAATCCTGACATGATTCTGTCGGAATCCCGTGACTCTGTCAGGGATCACCTGGCAGAATCTGTCGGAATTCATATCAGAAGTCTGTCAGAGTCTTGTCGTATTCGTCCGGAATCCCTGTCAGATTCCCGGTCGGTTCTGTCAGAATTCCTGTCGGGATCTCGTCAGAATCTGTCGAGTTCTGTCAGGATCCTGTCGGAACTGTCAGGAATATGACATGATTCTGTTGAATCCGACATGATTCTGTCAAGGAATCCTTGACGAAGTTCTGTTGGAATCCGGACAGATTCTGTCGGAATCCTTGACAGATCTGTCGGATTGACATGATTCTGTCGGAATCCTTGACATGATTCAGTCGGAATCCTTGACAGGATAGATTCCTGACAAGGATTCCGACAGAATCCTGACAAGGATTCCGACAGAATCCTGACAAGGATTCCGACAGAATCCTGACAAGGATTCCGACAGAATCCTGACAAGGATACCGACAAGGAATCTTGACAAAGATTCTGAAAAATTCCTGACAAGGATTCCGACCGAATCCTGACAAGGATTCCGACAGAATCCTGACAAGGATTCCGACAGAATCCTGACAAGGATTCCGACAGAATCCTGACAAGGATTCCGACAGAATCCTGACAAGGATTCCGACAGAATCCTGACAAGGATTCCGACAGAATCCTGACAAGGATTCCAACAGAATCCTGACAAGGATTCCGACAGAATCTGACAAGAATTTCGACAGAATCCTGACAAGGATTCCGACAGAATCTGACAAGGATTCCGACAGAATCCTGACAAGGATTCTGACAGAATCCTGACAAGGATTCCGACAGAATCTGACAAAGGATTCCGACAGAATCCTGACAAGGATTCCGACAGAATCCTGACAAGTTCCGACAGAATCCTGACAAGGATTCCGACAGAATCCTGACAAGGATTCCGACAAAATCCTGACAAGGATTCCGACAGAATCCTGACAAGGATTCCGACAGAATCTGTCAAAGATTCCGACAGAATCCTGACAAGGATTCCGACAGAATCATGTCAAGGATTCCGACAGAATCATGTCAAGGATTCCGACAGAATCCTGACAAGGATTCCGACAGAATCCTGACAAGGATTTCGACAGAATCCTGTTAAGGATTCCGACAGAGTCCTGTCAAGGATTCCGACAGAATCCTGTCAAGGATTCCGACCAAGTCTGACAAGGATTCCGACAGAATCTTGACAAAATTCCGACAGAATCCTGACACAGAATCCTGACAAGGATTCCGACAAGGATTTAGACAGAAACTTGAGAAGGATTCCGACAGAATCCTGACAAGGATTTCGTCAGAATCCTGTCAAGGATTACGACAGAATTCTTACAAGAATTCCGACAGAATCCTGACAAGGATTCCGACAGAACCCTGACAAGGATTCCGACAGAAGCCTGACAATCATTCCGACAGAATCCTAATAATTATTCCGACAGAATCCTGACAAGGATTTCGACAGAATCCTGCCAAGGATTACGACAGAATTATGACAAGAATTACGACAGAATCCTGACAAGGATACCGACAGAACCCTGACAAGAATTCCGACAGAAGCCTGACAAACATTCCGACAGAATCCTGGCAAGGATTCCGACAGAATCCTGACAAAGATTCCGACAGATTCTCGACAAGGATTCCGACAGAATCCTGACAAGGATTCCAACTGAATCCTGACAAGGATTCCGACAGAATCCTGACAAGGATTCCGACAGAATCCTGACAAGGATTCCGACAGAATCCTGACAAGGATTCCGAAAGAAACCTGTCAAGGATTCCGACAGAATCCTGATAAGGATTCCGACAGAATCCTGACAAGAATTCCGACAGAATCCTGACAAGGATTCCGACAGAATCCTGACAAGGATTCCGACAGATTCCTGACAAGGATTCCGACAGAATCCTGACAAGGATTCCGACAGAATCCTGACAAGGATTCCGACAGAAGCCTGACAAGGATTCCGACAGAAGCCTGACAAGGATTCCGACAGAATCCTGACAAGGATTCCGACAGAATCCTGACAAGGATTCCGACAGAATCCTGTCAAGAATTCCGACAGAATCCTGTCAAGAATTCCGACAGAATCCTGACAAGGATTCCGACAGAATCCTGACAAGGATTCCGACAGAATCCTGTCAAGAATTCCGACAGAATCCTGACAAGGATTCCGACAGAATCCTGACAAGGATTCTGACAGAATCCTGACAAGGATTCCGACAGAATCCTGACGAGGATTCCGACAGAATCCTGACAAGGATTCCGACAGAATCCTGACAAGGATTCCGACAGAATCCTGTCAAGGATTCCGACAGAATCCTGTCAAGGATTCCGACAGAATCCTGTCAAGGATTCCGACAGAATCCTGTCAAGGATTCCGACAGAATCCTGACAAGGATTCCGACAGAATCCTGTCAAGGATTCCGACAGAATCCTGTCAAGGATTCCGACAGAATCCTGTCAAGGATTCCGACAGAATCCTGTCAAGGATTCCGACAGAATCCTGTCAAGGATTCCGACAGAATCCTGTCAAGGATTCCGACAGAATCCTGTCAAGGATTCCGACAGAATCCTGTCAAGGATTCCGACAGAATCCTGTCAAGGATTCCGACAGAATCCTGTCAAGGATTCCGACAGAATCCTGTCAAGGATTCCGACAGAATCCTGTCAAGGATTCCGACAGAATCCTGTCAAGGATTCCGACAGAATCCTGTCAAGGATTCCGACAGAATCCTGTCAAGGATTCCGACAGAATCCTGTCAAGGATTCCGACAGAATCCTGTCAAGGATTCCGACAGAATCCTGTCAAGGATTCCGACAGAATCCTGTCAAGGATTCCGACAGAATCCTGTCAAGGATTCCGACAGAATCCTGTCAAGGATTCCGACAGAATCCTGACAAGGATTCCGACAGAATCCTGACAAGGATTCCGACAGAATCCTGACAAGGATTCCGACAGAATCCTGACAAGGATTCCGACAGAATCCTGACAAGGATTCCGACAGAATCCTGTCAAGGATTCCGACAGAATCCTGTCAAGGATTCCGACAGAGTCCTGTCAAGGATTCCGACAGAATCCTGACAAGGATTCCGACAGAATCCTGACAAGGATTCCGACAGAATCCTGTCAAAGATTCCGACAGAATCCTGTCAAGGATTCCGACAGAATCCTGTCAAGGATTCCGACAGAATCCTGTCAAGGATTCCGACAGAATCCTGTCAAGGATTCCGACAGAATCCTGTCATGGATTCCGACAGAATCCTGTCATGGATTCCGACAGAATCCTGTCATGGATTCCGACAGAATTCTGCCAAGGATTCCGACAAAGTTCTATCTAGGATTCCGATAGAATCCTTCCAATGATTCCGGAAGAATCCTAGCAAGGATTCCTCCAGAATCTTGGCAAGAATTCCTCCAGAATCCTGTCAAGGATTCCGACAGAATCATTTTAAGGATTCCGACAGAATCATTTTAAGGATTCCGACAGAATCATTTTAAGGATTCCGACTGAATCATTTTAAGGATTCCGACAGAATCATTTTAAGGATTCCGACAGAATCATTTTAAGATTCCGACAGAATCATTTTAAGGATTCCGACAGAATCATTTTAAGGATTTCAACAAAATCTAGTTAAGGTTTCCGACACAGTTCGGATGAAGATTACGAAGAAATGCTGTTGATCCGACAATTTATATTCAAGTTAAGGATTTCGTTTGAATTCAGTTGGCAACTTCGTCTGATTTTTTATTTCTCGTTTTAATGCCAAAACTAAATATGTTGTTCCTATTTGCTGTACAAATGGTTGAAACCAGCCTATTCTAGCGGTAAACTTCATTACCAACCCATTTCTTGTAAACGCCTTTTGTGAATCCTGTTACCTACATGAATAATGCATCGAATATCACAGATTGTTGTTCGGTAATAATTATCAACACTGAACGTCGGTGCGTTGCTGTTTACATACTGCGTTCTGAATAATTGAACAATGTGCACATCATCATTCCCATCCGGCACCTGTTGGGTCACGCCGCTGTCGTCGCCACTGCAGTCGCCGACATTATCTCGTTTATCAAATATTAAATCTTAATTACTGGTCCGTACCGCAACCGCCAGCCACCCATATGGCAAGTCGAGAGAGTAGAAACACACGCAGTATATGATTGTTGCATTAGTGACGTAAATGCCATTTGGAATTTTAGAACATATAAATTTTATTCTGCATGCCCTCGGAACATGCCTTTGAAGGTTCCGCCCATAATGAAATAAAAAAGATTTTTTAGTCTTTATTTAGGTGTTAAATAAAGAACCGTCTATTATCGTCCGAATGAGAAGTACGACATTGTTGCGGTTTTGTGGACCATGATTTTGGTTTCATAATGGGTGCTATAATTCCTTGTTAAGCTCAAAAGTGTTACCAAGGACAACCGCTAGGATGATTGTATGATTCGTTCTGCTGGGAGTTGGCTGTTCAAAACCCATCCGTAACTGCAGTGGTGCTTACGTGAACTACGCAATTATGGCTACTCCCGGGTTTCCACCCACGCTCGAATTCGTTGAAATAGGTCGCTTCGTCAACCAGCAAACTCAACCTAAACGGATCAATTTGCTTCCATTATAGTTGCACTTAAACAATGTACCTCATTGATTTTTATGGGACATTTGGTAGTCATGGGTACTCGAAGACCAATGGAGGATAATGAATGCAACTAGTTGCGATGAACTTAGTCAGGGATAAGTGCATGTAAATAGATTTTTTATGCTATGCATGGAATGGCATCACATGGCATGCATTGGTTAGTAAAAAAAAGCGTCACGGAAACGGATATTGTATGCCTACTGGTTGGGAATGCTGGCTCCCAGACCCAACAGAGAGTAGACGAACTTTATGCACAAAACAATTATATTATCGGTAGACGTTCTGCTGCCGAGGAGGAATGATCTAATCAGTCAGCCCCATTACTATGTAGAGGTACTATGGATGTGGAAGCGGACGTCGACTGTGCTACGTAACTCGCCGCCTACGATGCTGGATGAGTGCAGCAGCAGCATTCCAATCGCCGATGAGGATTAATGCGATTAGCTACCTCACGTTCCCCCGTTCATAATGGGAGTTGGCTTGGGAGCTTTGCCTTGAGTGTTTTAAACGATGAACGGTTTTTTGCCAAGGGTCTGTCGTTGATTGTTTCCATACATGACGTGCGTAAGCACGTGCTTTGTTTCCCACAATCAATGATCCAATACGGAACTCGGCTGATGAAGGATATAATTAGAATTAGAACATATGTATGAAATTACTCAGTTGAGAACGTCACACTTTATTATGTTGTGTGTTGTGATGAAATTCTAAAGAATATTACGTTTGAACTCAACTCTCCAATAGGAGTTTATTATCAACAGATTATCATGATCATCCTTCAATATTTTAACGGAGTAACTTTAAACAAGTTTTTGACAATATTCCGACTGTATGCAGCATGACACTTGAAAAAAGGGTCTAATGAAAAGTATAAAAAATGTTGCCGATCGAAACAATCCGTGAGTTTCAGTTGACAAAATCAGAATAATTTTCTTTGACGATTTTTAAACCTAATATTTCAGGAAAAATTATATATTACTGGGAAAATGTTAGATTTTCACATTCTTACATTTTAAATGCTAAGGGACTGTCCATAAACCACGTAAACATGCTAGTGGGAGGCAAGGGTTTGTGAAAAGAGACCAAAGTTATTATACATAGGAAATGTATATTGTTCATCAATGATGGCTGGTTAAGGTCTGAGGGAAAGGTTTTCACGTGGTAGCACTCTCTGAGAGAGAAAATTTACCCATTAAGCCCGCCAGAATTACGCTGTCAGTGTCGCCAAAATTATTTAATCATTATGCAGTTTACAATTGCTTTAGAATTTGTCGTAAACGGAAAACAAAAGGAATTGGCAACAATGGGGAAGAATTTTTTCACTCATGCAGTGGTTTGGCGAGAGAACAGCAGCAGCGCCGACCAATCACGCAATGCGGAGATCAAAATAAGCAAACTCCAGCTGGTTTTGGGAAATGAAAACATGAGTCGTTTCGAGAACAACATTAGAAAATATCGTTTGAGAATTTCTGTAAAAGGATTCAACATAAGCTTTGAAAAGGATTTGGGTAATAACCGTGGTGCTGATGTAAAAAAGACAAATAAGACAAATAAGACAAATAATACAAATAAGACTAAGGCCGGAGTGGCCATGCTGCACATAAAAACTTCTCCATTCAGCTCGGTCCATGGCTGCACTTCGCCAACCACGCAGTCTGCGGAGGGTCTACAAGTCGTCCTCCACCTGATTGATCCACCTTGCCCGCTGTGCACCTCGCCTTATTGTTCCCGTCGGATCGTTGTCGAGAACCATTTCACCGGATTACTGTCCGACATTCTGGCTACGTGCCCGGCCCACCACAGTCCTCCAATTTTCGCGGTGTGAACGATGGATGGTTCTCCCAACAGCTGATGCATTACGCTCGTGGTTCATTCGCCTTCTCCACGTACCGTCCGCCATCTGCACCCTCACCATAGATGGTACGGAACACTTTCCTTTCGAAAACTCCCAGTGCGCGTTGGTCCTCCACGAACATCGTCCAGGTCTCGTGTCCGTAGAGGACTACCGGTCTAATGAGCGTTTTGTAGATTGTCAGTTTGGTACGGCGGCGAACTCTATTCGATCGGAGCGTCTTGCGGAGTCCAAGTACGTAGCGATTTCCAGCCACTATGCGTCTCGAATTTCTCTGCTGGTATCGTTATCGGCGGTCATCAGTGAGCCATGGTACACGAATTCTTCAACCACCTCGATTTCGTCCACCACCGATAGAAACTCGTGGTGGGTGGCTCACATTGCCCTCTCTTGGGCCTCTTCCTATCATGTACTTCGTCTTCGACGTGTTGATGACTAGTCCAATCCGTTTAGCTTCGCTTTTCAGTCTGATGTAGGCTTCCTCCATCCTCTCAAAGTTACGTGTCATGATATCAATGTCGTCAGCGAAACCAAATAACTGGACGGACTTATTGAAAATTGTACCACTCGTGTCAATCCCTGCCCTTCGTATTACTCCCTCCAAAGCGATGTTGAATAGCAGACACGAAAGACCATCACCTTGCCGTAACCCTCTACGCGTTTCGAAGGGACTCGAGAATGCCCCTGAAACTCGAACTACGCACATCACCCGATCCATCGTCGCCTTGATCAACCGTATCAGTTTATCCGGAAATCCAGGATTCTAACGGAATCCTTTTAAGGATTCTAACGGATTCCTTTTAAGGATTCAAACGGAATCCTTTTCAGGATTCTAACGGAATCCTTTTCAGGATTCTAACGGAATCCTTTTCAGGATTCAAACGGAATCCTTTCCAGGATTCTAACGGAATCCTTTTCAGAATTCTAACGGAATTCTTTCAGGATTCTAACGGAGATCCTTTTCAGGATTCTAACGGAATCCTTTCAGGATTCTAACGGAACCTTTTCAGGATTCTAACGGAATCCTTTCAGGATTCTAACGGAATCCTTTCAGATTCTAACGGAATCCTTTCCAGGATTCTAACGGAATCCTTTCCAGGATTCTAACAGAATCCTTTCCAGGATTCTAACGGAATCCTTTCCAGGATTCTAACAGAATCCTTTCCAGGATTCTAACGGAATCCTTTCCAGAATTCTAACGGAATCCTTTCCAGGATTCTAACGGAATCCTTTTCAGGATTCTAACGGAATCCTTTCAGGATTCTTCTAACGGAATCCTTTTCCAGGATTCTAACGGAACCTTTTCAGGATTCTAACGGAATCCTTTTCAGGATTCTAACGGAATCCTTTTCAGAATTCTAACGGAATCCTTTTCAGGATTCTAACGGAATCCTTTTCAGGATTCTAACGGAATCCTTTTCAGGATTCTAACGGAATCCTTTTCAGGATTCTAACGGAATCCTTTTCAGGATTCTAACGGAATCCTTTTCAGGATTCTAACGGAATCCTTTTCAGGATTCTAACGGAATCCTTTTCAGGATTCTAACGGAATCCTTTTCAGGATTCTAACGGAATCCTTTTCAGGATTCTAACGGAACTTTTCAGGATTCTAACGGAATCCTTTTCAGGATTCTGACGGAAATTCTTTTCAGATTCTAACGGAATCCTTTTCAGGATTCTAACGGAATCCTCTTTCAGGATTCTAACGGAATCCTTTTCGGAATTCTAACGGAATCCTTTTCAAATTCTAACGGAATCCTTTTGCGGATTCTAACGGAATCCTTTTCAGGATTCTAACGGAATCCTTTTCAGGATTCTAACGGAATCCTTTTCAGGATTCTAACGGAATCCTTTTCAGGATTCTAACGGAATCCTTTTCAGGATTCTAACGGAATCCTTTTCAGGATTCTAACGGAATCCTTTTCAGGATTCTAACAGAATCCTTTTCAGAATCTAACGGAATCCTTTTCAGGATTCTAACGGAATCCTTTTCAAATTCTAACGGAATCCTTTTCAGGATTCTAACGGAATCCTTTTCAGAGATTCTAACGGAATCCTTTTCCAGGATTCTAACGGAATCTTTTCAGGATTCTAACAGAATCCTTTTCAGGATTCTAACGGAATCCTTGTCAGGATTCTAACGGAATCCTTGTCAGGATTCTAACGGAATCCTTGTCAGGATTCTAACGGAATCCTTGTCAGGATTCTAACGGAATCCTTGTCAGGATTCTAACGGAATCCTTGTCAGGATTCTAACGGAATCCTTGTCAGGATTCTAACGGAATCCTTGTCAGGATTCTAACGGAATCCTTGTCAGGATTCCAACGGAATCCTTGTCAGGATTCTGACAGACTCCTTATCAGGATTCTGACGGAATTCTCGTCAGGATTATGACGGAATCCATGTCAGAATCCTCACGGAATCCTTTTCAGAATTCTGACGAAATCGTTGTCAAGATTCTGACGAAATCGTCAGGATTCTGACGAAATCCTTGTCAGGGTTCCGACGGAATCCTGTTCAGGGTTCTAACTGAATCCAGGATTCTGACGGAATCTTCTTTAAGATTCTGACGGAATCCTCGTCAAGATTCTGATGGAATCCTTGTCAGGATTCTGACGGAATCCTTGTCAAGATTCTGACGGAATCCTTATCAGGATTCTGACGGAATCCTTATCAGGATTCTGACGAATCCTTGTCAAGATTTTGACGGAATCTTTGTCTGGATTCTGATGGAATCCTTGTCAGGATTCTGACGCAATCCTTATCAGGGTCCTCACGGAATCCTTTTCAGAATTCTGACGAAATCGTTGTCAAGATTCTGACGAAATCCTTGTCAGGGTTCCGACGGAATCCTGTTCAGGGTTCTAACGGAATCCTTATCAGGATTTGGACGGAATCCTGATCAGGATTTGAATGGAATCCTTGTCAGGATTCGGACGGAATCCGTGTCAGTATTCTGACGGAATCTTTTGAAGGATTCTGACGGATTCTTTATCAGGTTTCTGAAAGATTCTGATTCAGAAATTCTTGTCAGGATTGTGACGGAATCCTTGTCAGGATTCTGACGGAATCCTTGTCAGGATTCTGGCGGAATCCTTGTCAGGATTCTGGCGGAATCCTTGCCAGGATTCTGACGATAACCTTATCAGAATTCTGACGAAATCGTTGTCAGGATTCTTACGGAATCCTGTTCAGGGTTCCGACGGAATCCTCATCAGGATTTAGACGTAATCCTGATCAGGATTTGGATGGAATCCTTGTCAGGATTCGGATGGAATCCGTGTCAGTATTCTGACGGAATCTTTTGAAGGATTCTGACGGAATCCTTATCAGGATTCTGATGAAATCCTTGTCAGGATTCTGACGGAATCTTTGTCAGGATTCTGACGGAATCGTTGTCAGGATTCTGACGGAATCCATGTTAGGATTCTGACGGAATCCTTTTCAGGATTCTGACGGAATCCTTGACAGGATTCTGACGGAATCCTTGTGAGGATTCTGACGGAATCCTTGTGAGGATTCTGACGAAATCCTTGTCAGGATTCTGACGGAATCCTTGACAGCATTCTGACGGAATCCTTGACAGCATTCTGACGGAATCCTTTACAGAATTCTGACGGAATCCTTGTCAGGGTTCTGACGGAATCCTCGTCAGGATTCTGACGGAATCCTCGTCAGGATTCTGACGGAATCCTCGTCAGGATTCTGACAAGATCCTCGTCAGGATTCTGACAAAATCCTTATCAGGATTCTGACGCAATCCTTGTCAGGGTTCTCACGGAATCCTTGTCAGGGTTCTCACGGAATCCTTGTCAGGATTCTGACGAAATCCTTGTCAGGATTCTGACGGAATCCTTGTCAGAATTCTGACGAAATCGTTGTCAGGATTCTAAAGAAATCGTTGTCAGGATTCTGACGAAATCCTTGTCAGGGTTCTGACGAAATCGTTGTCAGGATTCTTACGGTATCCTGTTCAGGGTTCCGACGGAATCCTTATCAGGATTTAGACGGAATCCTGATAACGATTTAGATGGAACCCTTGTCAAGATTCGGATGTAATCCGTGTCAGTATTCTGACGGAATCTTTTGAAGGATTCTGATGAAATCCTTGTCAGGATTCTGACGGAATCCATGTTAGGATTCAGACGGAATCCTTGCCAGGATTCTGACGGAATCCTTGTCAGGATTCTGACAGAATCCTTGTGAGAATTCTGACGGATTCCTTCACAGTATTCTGACGGAATCCTTATCAGGATTCTGACGCAATCCTTGTCAGGGTTCGCACGGAATCCTTGTCAGGGTTCTCACGGAATCCTTGTCAGGATTCTGACGAAATCCTTGTCAGGATTCTGACGGAATCCTTGTCAGAATTCTGAAGAAATCGTTGTCAGGATTCTGACGAAATCCTTGTCAGGGTTCTGACGGCATCCTCATCAGGATTTAGACGTAATCCTGATCAGGATTTGGATGGAATCCTTGTCAGGATTCGGATGGAATCCGTGTCAGTATTCTGACGGAATCTTTTGAAGGATTCTGACGGAATCTTTTGAAGGATTCTGACGGAATCCTTGTCAGGATTCTGACGGAATCCTTATCAGGATTCTGACGGAATCCTTGTCAAGATTCTGACGGAATCCTTGTCAGGATTCTGACGCAATCCTTGTCAGGGTCCTCACGGAATCCTTTTCAGAATTCTGACGAAATCGTTGTCAAGATTCTGACGAAATCGTTGTCAGGATTCTGACGAAATCCTCGTCAGGGTTCCGTCGGAATCCTGTTCAGGGTTCCGACGGAATCATGTTCAGGGTTCTAACGGAATCCTTATCAGGATTTGGACGGAATCCTGATCAGGATTTGAATGGAATCCTTGTCAGGATTCGGACGGATTCTTTATCAGGTTTCTGAAAGATTCTGATTCAGAAATTCTTGTCAGGATTGTGACGGAATCTTTGTCAGGATTCTGACGGAATCCTTGTCAGGATTCTGACGGAATCCTTGTTAGGATTCTGACGGAATCCTTGTCAGGATTCTGGCGGAATCCTTGTCAGGATTCTGGCGGAATCCTTGTCAGGATTCTGGCGGAATCCTTGCCAGGATTCTGACGATAGCCTTATCTGAATTCTGACGAAATCGTTGTCAGGATTCTAAAGAAATCGTTGTCAGGATTCTGACGAAATCCTTGTCAGGGTTCTGACGGAATCCTCATCAGGATTTGGACGTAATCCTGATCAGGATGGATTCGGATGGAATCCGTGTCAGTATTCTGACGAAATCTTTTGAAGGATTCTGACGGAATCTTTTGAAGGGTTCTGACGGAATCTTTTGAAGGGTTCTGATGGAGATCCTTTTCAGGATTCTGACGGAATCCTCGTCAGGATTCTCATGGAATCCTTGTCAGGATTCTGACGGAATCCTTGTCAGGATTCTGACGGAATCCTTGTCAGGATTCTGACGGAATCCTTGTCAGGATTCTGACGGAATCCTTGTCAGGATTCTGACGGAATCCTTGTCAGGATTCTGACGCAATCCTTGTCAGGGTTCTCACGGAATCCTTGTATTCTGACGGAATCTTTTGAAGGATTCTGATGGAATCCTTGTCAAGATTTTGACGGAATCTTCTTTAGGATTCAGACGGAATCCTTGTCAGGATTCTGACGGAATCCTTGTCAGGATTCTGAAGAAATCCTGATCAGGATTTGGATGGAATCCTTGTCAGGATTCGGATGGAATCCGTGTCAGTATTCTGACGGAATCTTTTGAAGGATTCTGATGGAATCCTTGTCAAGATTCTGACGGAATCTTCTTTAGAATTCTGACGGAATCCTTTTCAGGATTCTGACGGAATCCTCTTCAGGATTCTGATGGAATCCTTGTCAGGATTCTGACGGAATCCTTGTAAAGATTCTGCTGGAATCCTCGTCAGGGTTCTCACGGAATCCTTGTCAGGATTATGACGAAATACTTGTCAGGATTCTGACGGAATCCTTGTCAGAATTCTGACGAAATCGTTGTCAGGGTTCCGACGGAATCCTTGTCAGGATTTTGACGGAATCTTGTTCCAGGTTCCGACGAAATTCTGTTCAGTGTTCTAACGGAATCCTTATCAGGATTTAGATGGAATCCTTGTCAGGATTCGGACGGAATCCTTGTCAGGGTTCTCACGGAATCTTTTAAAGGGTTCTGACGTATTCTTTATCAGGATTCTGAAAGATTCTGATTCAGAAATTCTTGTCAGGATTGTGACGGAATCCTTGTTAGGATTCTGACGGAATCCTTGTTAGGATTCTGACGGAATCCTTGTCAGGATTCTGACAGAATCCTTGTCAGGATTCTGACGGAATCCTTGCCAGGATTCTGACGGAATCCTTGCCAGGATTCTGACGGAATCCTTGCCAGGATTCTGACGGAATCCTTTTCAGGATTCTAACGGTATCCTTTTCAGGATTCAGATAAAATCATTATCAGCATTCTGACGGAATCTTTATCAGAAATCTGACAGAATCTTTATCAGGACTTTGATGGAATTCTTATCAGGATTCTGATCCTTACCAGGGTTCTATCGGAATCTTTGTCAGGATTCTGACGGAATCCTTGTTACTATTCTGACGGAATCCTTGTCAGGATTCTGATGAAATCCTTGTCCGAATTTTGACGGAATTTTGTCAGTATTCTGACGGGATCCTTGTCAGGATTCTGGCGGAATCCTTGTCAAAATCTTGACGGAATCCTTAACAGAATTCTGAAGGAGCCCTTCTCAGGATTTTGATGGAATCCGTGTCAGTATTCTGACGGAACCCTTATCAGAAATCTTTCAGGATCTTCATCAGGATAGAATCTTTATCAGGATTTTAACGGAATTCTTATCAGGAGTTCTGATCCTTACCAGGATTCTGACGGAATCGTTGTCAGGATTGTGACGGAATCCTTGTTAGGATTCTGACGGAATCCTTGTCAGGATTCTGATGGAATCCTTTTCAGGATTCGGATAAAATTCTTATCAGGAATCTGACGAAATCCTTATCAGCATTCTGACGGAATCTTTATCAGGATTCTGAAGAAATTCTTATTAGCATTCAGACGGAATCTTTATCAGAATTCTGACGAAATCCTTTTCAGGATTCTGACGGAATCCTTGCCAGAATTCTGACGGAATCCTTATCAGGATTCTGACAGAATCCTTGTCAGAGTCTAACAGAATCCTTAAAAGATTTCTGACGGAACCCCTATCAGGATTTGGATAAAATCCTTGTCAGGACGCGGAATCCTCGGATTCTGATAGAACCCTTGTCTGGATTGTGACAGAACCCTCATCTGGTTTCTGATGAATCTTTGCCAGGATTCTGACCGAATCCTTGTAGGATTTTGATAAAATCCTTGTCCGGATTCTGACGGAATCCTCGTAGAATTATATTTATATTATACTAGCAGACCCGACGATCTTCGTTTCGCCTAAAATTGATTTATTCTTAGATTAATTATCGAGTCATGCAGAAATTTAGGGTTTATTTGTATGGGAGCCTTCCTTTCCAGAATTGGGAGGGGTTTCAAAGCACCACAGAAATATATCTGCCCTTCAAAAACCTCAACATGCCAGATTTGGTTCCATTTGTTTGATTAATTCTCAAGTTATGATGATTGATGTTCCATTTGTATGGGAGCCTCCATTTCCAATGGAGGGAGGGGTCTCTAAGCATCAAAAACCTCTGCATTCAAATTTTCACGCCGATCGGTTCAGTAGTTTCCGAGTCTCAGACAGGGTCAGAGGGTCAGACAGACAGAAATTCATTTTCATGTATATAGATTTGGGTAGGGTATAGGAAAAATGTACCTGCTCTTTAGTTTTGCGAAAATAAGTTGATACTTTTTCTGAAGTTTCCATAACCAATGTGAAAATAGAAATTTAGTGAACTAAACAAAAAGTTTGTTTTGTATCTGTTTTTTTGACACTAAGTTAAAATTGACAGTGTCCTTCAAAGCATTTCATATTTCCTATTTTTCATATGCCGTGAATTGTGTATGGCGTTGCTTTTATTGTGAGAAGCTTTATAGCCCTCGTTAATTCCTGTGTTATCTTATTTGCTTTGCACCGTTCCTAATTTTATTTCCTTTTTATTCTCTTTTCAGGTATGTGTAACAATTGAGATCATTGTTGTTGGCTGGTAAGAAACAGTGTTGCCATATTCTTAAGTAAAGAACGGATAATTTCTACATTATTGATTTGACTCCAATTTTCGTTAAGAAAATTATTTTGAGCTTTTTAGTGGAATGTCTTCAAACTCGTCTTATGACAAGTCCAATTTACGGTAATAATAAGCCTTATAGCAGATATCATTTGTTAGCGACACGAAACGCTCATTTACAAACAATCACAGCTTACTGAACGGTCTTATCAGCTCCGCCTAGCCTTGCCGTTCCCAGTTGCTTTGGAATCTTCGATCCATTCGATAGGAAGCTATACTACACTCCCTGGTCCGCTCAGGTGGCATCAAAACAAAGTCGTCGCCGCCGCCGCTATGCCCCAGAGTGTAAATAATTGCCTCTTCGATTGACGACTGGGCTTTAGAGTCAAAACATACTGCTTTCACACAGAAAAAAAGCACGTTCGTGCTGGAGCTGGAAAGGAGCTGGAAACACAATGCACCCATTACCGACCGGTAGTAAATTCAATAGCCTGAAATAGAATAAAAATGTATTATGGAAACTTTTCACTCAAGATTTTTCATGCTCTATTATTCTGAATCATATCGCTTTATGATAAAATATTTCTTACCATCAAAAATATAAAAATTCAACATGTATCTTCTTATTTTGATAATAAAAGTTGCTTGCTCGATTAGTCTCTGACTTACCTAATACTGTTTAATGCCAAATTGTAAAAGAAACTATTCTTTCTTTATGGCCCATTTATATTTTAGACTGCGCGTCAAACTATTCCTGTGTCGAGCATATCGGAATAGAGCGCGGGTTGACCGTAGAATTTATTACCTCGTGTACTCGTGTGTGCTAAGTGCGGTTCCTTCGTTTTACTGCCCTGTCTTACGTCAACTGGCAGCACACACCGGTCGCCCCGAGGAAGGTGGGAGGGGACGCGTAGAAAGAGTTTTCTCTTTCGTTCTCGGAATCCAATCGATATGGTTTTCGCTGACGGAAGGTGCCGACGGTGGAACACTTGAGGATTGATTGTTAATTGAAATTGTCGATAGGTGGAACGTTGAATGTCGGCTTATCTTCCCACTGCACTGGCGGGGGGAATTGGGAATCACAGAATCGAATGGTTTAAGTTGAATTATTTTCAATACCAGTTAAAAGAAGATCAAAAGGATATTCTCGATATAGATTATTAAAATTGGCCTTTCGACGAAGTGCTAAAAGCATTTATCAGGTTACAATTGAAAAAGAAGAAAATCCGTTTCGAATAAAACACGCCTCGTGAACATGATAAATGCTTTTATTTTCCACTTCCAGTAAATTTAAATATAATTTTAAATTCAGTTACGCCCGATGGGTGAACCGCACTGGCGGCAAACAACAATGTTAATCGTTCGGCTCAATCAACTGTATCGACTATCGAGCATTGTTGATTATTGGTCAGCCCGTTTATGCATTGCATATGACCATTACGCGCGTTCGCCAGGGATCGACATCAAAAGTAGGCCCTCAAAAATGCATTTTTGTGGGCCGTTAGTGGAAGTGGGTCGATTACGAGGGATTCGAAATATTTTCGATGAAATAATTGCTCATCATCAACGTGTGGTTTCCTATTGTATGACGAAGGAGAAGTAAAATTGGTACGAAGCCCTTTCGAAGACAAATCTGGATCAAAATTAAGATTCATCCACTTTCAAATTGCATCCATTACTGCAGAGCTGAGGTTGAACAAGCAGTATTCTGATGAGAACAGAGTTTTTATCAAGATTTTAAAATATGTCTTAGAAATAAATTAAAGCTTGAATAAGATTTGGACAGATTCTGAATTAGGCTCACAAACAAATATTGTAAGAAAAGCTTACAAAATTGTAATGTATCATACAATATTTGTATAAGAATCTAGCATTTTTGCATATGCCCAGTTCTTATACAGGTTTTTGGTAGGTTCTTATACAGAATTGTTGGAAAATCTTACAATCACCGGTTGGGTAATAAATACAATTTTAAACCTTTTGAACAATAATATTGTTAGAACAAAACCTATTTTAACTAAAGATTTAAATAGATTTTAATTGACGCAAATTCGAACGGATTCTCAGGCCTTTTAGGGGCGTCCTCGAATTACGAATTACGAAATATCCACGGAGAGTCGCTGTCATAATTTCGTTCCTGCTTCAACACATTTTGGCGATCCTGCCAGTCTATTTTTTGGATCCTGTTGCTGATTTCATGAGGTGAGTTGAATTCAAGTGGTTAAATTGTGAAGAGTGATATATTTTAGTTAGCAAAATTACGCGTCTCGAAAACCGTCGGAAAATGGTTTGCGGTTTGCAAAATCACAAGACGCGTCTCGAAGACCTTCGGAAAATGGTTTGTGGTTTGCAAAATCACAAGCCGCGTCTCGAAGACTGTCGGAAAGGTTTGTGGTTTGCAAAATCGCAAGACGCGTCTTCGAAGACCGTCGGAAAATGATTTGTGGTTTGCAAAATCACAATACGCGTCTCTGGAAGACTGTCGGAAAGGTTTGTGGTTTGCAAAATCACAAGACGCGTCTCGAAGACCGTCGGAAAATGATTTGTGGTTTGCAAAATCACAAGACGCGTCTGGAAGACCGTCGGCAAGGTTTTGCAAAATCTCAAGACGCGTCTCTGGAAGACTGCTTTCCGTTTGCGGTTTGCAAAATCACAAGACGCGTCTCGAAGACCGTCGGAAAATTATTTGTGGTGTGCAAAATCACAAGACGCGTCTCGAAGACCGTCGGAAAATGGTTTGTGGTTTGCGAAACCACAAGACGCGTCTCGAAGACCGTCGGAAAGTGGTTTTTGGTTTGCAAAATCACAATACGCGTCTCTCAAAGAGCGTCGGAAAATGGTTTGTGGTTTGCGAAACCACAAGACGCGTCTCGAAGACCGTCGGAAAGTGGTTTTTGGTTTGCAAAATCACAAGGCGCGTCTCGAAGACCTTCGGAAAATGGTTTGTGGTTCGCAAATTCACAAGACGCGTCCCGAAGACCGTCGGAAAATGATTTGTTGTTTGCGAAATCACAAAACTCATCTCGAAGACTGTCGGAAAGGTTTGTGGTTTGCAAAACCACAAGACGCGTCTCGAAAACAGTCGGAAAATGGTTTGTGGTTTGCGAAACCACAAGACGCGTCTCGAAAACCGTCGGAAAGTGGTTTTTGGTTTGCAAAATCACAATACGCGTCTCTGGAAGACCGTCGGAAAATGGTTTGTGGTTTGCGAAATCACAAGGCGCGTTTCGAAGACCGTCGGAAAATGGTTTGGAGTTTGCAAAATCACAAGACGCGTCTCGAAGACCGTCGGAAAATGTTTTGTTGTTTGCGAAATCACAAGACGCGTCTCGAAGATCATCGGAAACTGGTTTGTGGTTTGCAAAACCACATAACGCATCTCGGAGACCGTCGGAAAATGGTTTGTGGTTTGCGAAATCACAAGACGCGTCTCGAAGACCGTCGGAAAATGGTTTGTGGTTTGCAAAATCACAAGACGCGTCTCGGAGACCGTCGGAAAATGGTTTGTGGTTTGCGAAATCACAAGACGCGTCTCGAAGACCGTCGGAAAATGGTTTGGGGTTTGCGAAATCACAAGACGCGTCTCGAAGATCATCGGAAACTGGTTTGTGGTTTGCAAAACTACATAACGCATCTTGGAGACCGTCGGAAAATGGTTTGTGGTTTGCGAAATCACAAGACGCGTTTTGAAGACCGTCGGAAAATGTTTTGTTGTTTGCAAAATCACAATACGCGTCTCTGGAAGACCGTCGGAAAATGGTTTGTGGTTTGCGAAATCACAAGGCGCGTCTCGAAGACCGTCGGAAAATGGTTTGTTGTTTGCGAAATCACAAAACGCATCTCGAAGACTGTCGGAAAGGTTTGTGGTTTGCAAAACCACAAGACGCGCCTCGAAGACCGTCGGAAAATGGTTTGTGGTTTGCAAAATCACAATACGCGTCTCTGGAAGACCGTCGGAAAGTGGTTTTTGTTTTGCAAAATCACAATACGCGTCTCTGGAAGACCGTCGGAAAATTGTTTGTGGTTTGCGAAATCACAAGGCGCGTCTCGAAGACCTTCGGAAAATGTTTGTGGTTCGCAAAATCACAAGACGCGTCTCGCAGACCGTCGGAAAATGGTTTGGGGTTTGCGAAATCCCAAGACGCGTCTCGAAGACTGTCGGAAAGGTTTGTGGTTTGCAAAATCACAAGACGCGTCTCGAAGACCGTCGGAAAATAGACTTCTGAACAAGAACCATATGGACTTTGGAACGAAATTTCTCGGGCTATTGAGCAGAATTGTTTTGGGCTTCCGAACGGAGTCATTTTGGACTTCCGAACTTCCAAATGAAATTCTTTTGGAATACTGAGCAGAATTCTTCAAAGCTTTCGAACAGAACCCTTTTGGCTACTGAATGGAATTCTTTTGGGCTTCCAAACGAAATCCTTCTATTAGAATCCTTTTGGGATTCCGAACGAAATATTTACTTTTGGGCTGCCGAATGGAATCATTATGAGCTTTGGAACGGAATTCATTTGGGCTGCTGGACGGAATCCTTTTAGCCTTCTGAGCGGAATTTTGTGGGCTTCCGAACGAAATTCTTTTAGGCTACTAAGCTGAATCCTTAGCTTCCGAATGAAATTCTTTTAGGCTATTAAACCGATTTTGTTGGAACTCCAAAAGAAATCTTTTCGTGATTTTGGACGAATATTTTGGGTTTCCAAACGAAATTCTTTCGAGCTTTCGAACCCTTTTTTTCGGCAACTGAACGGATTTTTGTTAAGCCTCCGAACGAAGTCCTTTTTGGTTCTGAACGGGGTTTTTTTTTTCTGGGATTCAAAACGGATTTATTTTGGGCTTCCATACGAAATCCTTCGGCGCTTTCAAACAGAATCCTTTTGGGATTCCGAACGAAATTCTTTTGGGCTGCCGAATGGAATACAGTTGAAATCCTATTAGCCTTCTGAACGGAATTTTATTGGCTCCCGAACGAAATTCTTTTAGTCTACTAAGTGGAATTGTTTTGGACTCCTTAGCTTTCGAATGAAATTCTTTTGGGCTACTGAGCCGAATTCTGCTAGAGCGGATTTCATTTGGGCTGCTATGGACGGAATCCTTTTAACCTTCTGAGCGGAATTGTGTTGGCTTCCGAACGGAATTCTTTAAGGTTACTCACCGGAATCGTTTTGGACTCCTTTGCTTCCGAATGAAATGTTTTTGGGCTATTAAACCGATTTTGTTGGAACTCCGAACGAAATCCTTTTGGGATTTTGGACGGATTTTTTAGTTTATCAAACGGAAATCTTTTGAGCTTTCGAACATATTTTCTTTTAGGTAACTGAACGGATTTTTGTTGAGCCTCCGAACAGAGTCCTTTTGGGCTCTGGTACGGATTTCTTGGTTTTCCAAGTTGAATTCTTTTGGGCTTCCGATAGAACAGCGGTTCTCAACCTGGGGTACATGTACCCCTGGGGGTACCTTCGCTGGCCCTTGGGGGTACCTCGGACAAAAATGCGTAATGGCGGACGTATTACAATTCCAATCAAAACTCATTGATAAAGTTTTGATAATTGTGTATTTTTTATTTCAAAAACTTATATTGTACATAATATGCAATGCGATCAATAAATCAAAGCCAATTGAATCCTGCCTTCCACATCAGGCACAATGTATGAAGGAATGCGGAATAAAAGCTCAAACGAACAAAACTTAGAATGAACAAATTCTAAAAATCTTTAATGCAATCTAGGATCTAAAGGTTCGGAATCCTTCGTTTGAGAGACATGAAGTTTTTTTTACTAAAACTTCGTTGCAAGAGGATTAGGAGCATCCTTCTACGTTTCTTGGAAGCCTTCTTCCAAGCAGCTCGAAGGCCTCCTTCCAAGCGGCGTGGAAGCCTCCTTTCAAGAGGCTCGGAAGCCTCCTTTCAAGAGGCTCGGAAGCCTCCTTTCAAGAGGCTCGGAAGCCTCCTTTCAAGAGGCTCGGAAGCCTCCTTTCAAGAGGCTCGGAAGCCTCCTTTCAAGAGGCTCGGAGTCTCCTTTCAAGAGGCTCAGGAAGCCTCCTTTCAAGAGGCTCAGAAGCCTCCTTTCAAGAGGCTCAGAAGCCTCCTTTCAAGAGGCTCAGAAGCCTCCTTTCAAGAGGCTCAGGAAGCCTCCTTTCAAGAGAGCTCAGAAGCCTCCTTTCAAGAGGCTCAGAAGCCTCCTTTCAAGAGGCTCAGAGCCTCCTTTCAAGAGGCTCAGAAGCCTCCTTTCAGAGAGGCTCAGAAGCCTCCTTTCAAGAGCTCAGGCCTCCTTTCAAGAGAGCTCAGAAGCCTCCTTTCAAGAGGCTCAGGAAGCCTCCTTTCAAGAGGCTCAGAAGCCTCCTTTCAAGAGGCTCAGAAGCCTCCTTTCAAGAGGCTCAGAAGCCTCCTTTCAAGAGCTCAGGAAGCCTCCTTTCAAGAGGCTCAGGAAGCCTCCTTTCAAGAGAGCTCAGAAGCCTCCTTTCAAGAGGCTCAGGAAGCCTCCTTTCAAGAGCTCAGAAGCCTCCTTTCAAGAGGCTCAGAAGCCTCCTTTCAAGAGCTCAGAGCCTCCTTTCAAGAGGCTCAGAGCCTCCTTTCAAGAGGCTCGAAGCCTCCTTTCAAGAAGGCTCAGAGCCTCCTTTCAAGAGGCTCAGAGCCTCCTTTCAAGAGGCTCAGAGCCTCCTTTCAAGAGCTCAGAGCCTCCTTTCAAGAAAGAGCTCAGAGCCTCCTTTCAAGAGGCTCAGAAGCCTCCTTTCAAGAGGCTCAGAAGCCTCCTTTCAAAAGGCTCAGAGCCTCCTTTCAAAAGGCTCAAGCCTCCTTTCCAAGAGGCTCAGGAAGCCTCCTTTCAAGAGGCTCAGAAGCCTCCTTTCAAGAGGCTCAGAAGCCTCCTTTCAAGAGAGGCTCAGAAGCCTCCTTTCAAGAGGCTCCAGGAAGCCTCCTTTCAAGAGGCTCAGAAGCCTCCTTTCAAGAAGGCTCAGAGCCTCCTTTCAAGAGCTCAGAAGCCTCCTTTCAAGACAGCTCGGAAGCCTCCTTTCCAAGAGGCTCAGGAAGCCTCCTTTCAAGAGGCTCCAGGCCTCCTTTCAAAAGAGCTCAGAAGCCTCCTTTCAAGAGGCTCAGAGCCTCCTTTCAAGAGGCTCAGAGCCTCCTTTCAAAGGCTCCAGAAGCCTCCTTTCCAAGAGGCTCAGAGCCTCCTTTCAAGAGGCTCAGGCCTCCTTTCAAGGCTCAGGAAGCCTCCTTTCCAAGAGCTCAGAGCCTCCTTTCAAGAGGCTCAGGCCTCCTTTCCAGAGAGCTCAGAAGCCTCCTTTCAAGAGGCTCAGGAAGCCTCCTTTCAAGAGGCTCCAAAGCCTCCTTTCAAGAAGGCTCAAGCCTCCTTTCAAAAGGCTCAGAAGGCTCCTTTCAAGAGGCTCAGAAGGCTCCTTTCAAGAGGCTCAGAAGCCTCCTTTCAAGAGGCTCAGAAGCCTCCTTTCAAGAAGGCTCAGAAGCCTCCTTTCAAAGCTCAGAGCCTCCTTTCAAGAGGCTCAGAAGCCTCCTTTCAAGAGCTCAGGCCTCCTTTCAAGAGGCTCAAGCCTCCTTTCAGAGGCTCAGGCCTCCTTTCAAGAGGCTCAGAGCCTCCTTTCAAGAGCTCAGGAAGCCTCCTTTCAAGAGGCTCAGAAGCCTCCTTTCAAGAGGCTCAGGCCTCCTTTCAAGAGCTCAGAAGCCTCCTTTCAAGAGGCTCAGAAGCCTCCTTTCAAGAGGCTCAGAAGCCTCCTTTCAAGAGGCTCCAGAAGCCTCCTTTCAAGAGGCTCAGAGCCTCCTTTCAAGAGGCTCAGGAAGCCTCCTTTCAAGAGCTCAGAAGCCTCCTTTCAAGAGCTCAGAAGCCTCCTTTCAAGAGGCTCAGAGCCTCCTTTCAAGAGGCTCAAAGCCTCCTTTCAAGAGGCTCAGAAGCCTCCTTTCAAGAGGCTCAGAAGCCTCCTTTCAAGAGCTCAGAAGCCTCCTTTCAAGAGGCTCAAGCCTCCTTTCAAAGATTCAGGAAGCCTCCTTTCAAGAGATTCAGAAGCCTTCTTTCAAGAGGCTCAGAAGCCTCCTTTCAAAGCTCAGGAAGCCTCCTTTCAAGAAGCTCAGGCCTCCTTTCAAGAAGCTCAGGAAGCCTCCTTTCAAGAGGCTCAGAGCCTCCTTTCAAGAGTCTCAGAAGCCTCCTTTCAAGAGGCTCAGGCCTCCTTTCAAGAGGCTCAGGAAGCCTCCTTTCAAGAGGCTCAGAAGCCTCCTTTCAAGAGGCTCAGAGCCTCCTTTCAAGAGGCTCAGGCCTCCTTTCAAGAGGCTCAGAAGCCTCCTTTCAAGAGCTCAGGCCTCCTTTCAAGAGGCTCCAGAAGCCTCCTTTCAAGAGGCTCAGGCCTCCTTTCAAGAGGCTCAGAGCCTCCTTTCAAGAGGCTCAGAGCCTCCTTTCAAGAGGCTCAGGAAGCCTCCTTTCAAGAGGCTCAGAGCCTCCTTTCAAGAGGCTCAGAGCCTCCTTTCAAGAGGCTCAGAGCCTCCTTTCAAGAGGCTCAGAAGCCTCCTTTCAAGAGCTCAGAAGCCTCCTTTCAAGAGGCTCAGAGCCTCCTTTCAAGAGGCTCAGAGCCTCCTTTCAAGAGGCTCAGAGCCTCCTTTCAAGAGCTCAGAAGCCTCCTTTCAAGAGGCTCAGAAGCCTCCTTTCAAGAGGCTCAGAAGCCTCCTTTCAAGAGCTCAGAAGCCTCCTTTCAAGAGGCTCAGAAGCCTCCCTTTCAAGAGGCTCAGGCCTCCTTTCCAAGAGGCTCAGAGCCTCCTTTCAAGAGGCTCAGGCCTCCTTTCAAGAGGCTCAGAGCCTCCTTTCAAGAAACAGGCCTCCTTTCAAGAGGCTCAGGCCTCCTTTCAAGAGGCTCAGAGCCTCCTTTCAAGAGGCTCAGGAAGCCTCCTTTCAAGAGGCTCAGAAGCCTCCTTTCAAGAGGCTCAGAAGCCTCCTTTCAAAGAGCTCAGAGCCTCCTTTCAAGAGGCTCAGAGCCTCCTTTCAAGAGGCTCAGGAAGCCTCCTTTCAAGAGCTCAGGAAGCCTCCTTTCAAGAGGCTCAGAGCCTCCTTTCAAGAGGCTCGGAAGCCTCCTTTCAAGAGGCTCAGAGCCTCCTTTCAAGAGGCTCAGAAGCCTCCTTTCAAGAGGCTCAGAGCCTCCTTTCAGAGAGCTCAGAAGCCTCCTTTCAAGAGGCACGGAAGCCTCCTTTCAAGAGGCACAGAAGCCTCCTTTCAAGAGGCACAGAAGCCTCCTTTCAAGAGGCACAGGCCTCCTTTCAAGAGGCACAGGAAGCCTCCTTTCAAGAGACACAGGAAGCCTCCTTTCAAGAGGCACAGAGCCTCCTTTCAAGAGGCACGGAAGCCTCCTTTCAAGAGGCACGGAAGCCTCCTTTCAAGAGGCACGGAAGCCTGCTTTCACGAGGCACAGAGCCTCCTTTCAAGAGGCACGGAAGCCTCCTTTCAAGAGGCACGGAAGCCTCCTTTCAAGAGGAACAGAGCCTCCTTTCAAGAGGCACAGGAAGCCTCCTTTCAAGAGGCGCAGGAAGCCTCCTTTCAAGAGGCGCAGGAAGCCTCCTTTCAAGAGACACAGGAAGCCTCCTTTCAAGAGGCACAGAAGACTGCTTTCAAGAGGCACGGAAGCCTGCTTTCAAGAGGCACAGGAAGCCCTCTTTCAAGAGGCACGGATGCCTGCTTTCAAGAGGCACGGATGCCTGCTTTCAAGAGGCACGGAAGCCTCCTTTCAAGAGGCTCGGAAGCCTCCTTTCAAGAGGCTCGGAAGCCTCCTTTCAAGAGGCTCGGAAGCCTCCTTTCAAGAGGCTCGGAAGCCTCCTTTCAAGGGGCTCGGAAGCCTCCTTTCAAGAGGCTCGGAAGCCTACTTTGAAGAGATTCAAAAGCTGAAAGGAGCTTCGCTTCAAAGGGCTCGGAATTATTTTTCAAGAGGATTGGAAGCCTACTTTTGGGAGGGGGTACCTCAATTAATGCAACAGTTCGAAGGGGTACCTCTCAAGAAAAAGGTTGAGAACCGCTGCGATTGAAGTTATTTTAGACTTTTGATAGAGACCCTTATGAAGTTTCGAACGAATTTTCTCGGGCTATTGAGCAAAATTGTTTTGGGCCTTCGAACGGAGTCATTCTTATGAGTTTCCGAACTTTTTTTTTTTGGGTAACTGAACGGATTTTTGTTAAGCCTCCGAACGAAGTCCTTTTGGGTTTCGAGCAATTTTTTTCTGGGATTCAAAAAGAATTATTTTGGACTTTTAAATGAAATTCTTTTGGGCTACTGAATGGAATTCTTTTGAGCTTCCGAATGAAATTATTATGAGCTGCAAAACGGAATTATTCAGGACGGAATTTTTGGTTTTCCAGACGAAATTCTTTTGGGCTTTCGAACGACATTCTTTTAAGAATGTCTTCTGAGCTTCCAAACTAATTCCTCTTGAACTTCCGAGCGGAGCCTTTTGTGCTTCTGAATGAAAGTATTATGAGCCTCAGTACGGAATTCCTTATGGCTTCCAAATCCATTTCTTGAGATTTCGATAGGAATCCTTTTGGGATTCCGAAAGAAATCATTTTGGGAATATGTTCGGAATCCTCTTGAGATTCCAAACGAGTTCCTCTTGAACTACCGAGCGGAGCCTTTTGGGCTTCCGAACGGAATACTTCTGGACTTCCCAATGGAATTATGATGAGCTATTGAATGGAATTCTTTTAGGCTTCCGAATGGATTCCTTTTGGCACTCCGAACGGAAACGGAATGCTTTTGGGCTTTCGATCGAAATTCTTCTGGGCCTAACGAAATTCAATAGAGCGGAATTGTTTGGGGTCCTTTTGGACTTCTGAACTTCCGAATGAAATTCTTTTGGGTTTCTTTTTTTCTTAATTCTTTATTACAGTGATTTTTTTAAAATTAAATTTAAAGTTAACCACTGAATCTGTTGGGCTACTGAATGGATTGGGCTTCCTAACAAAGTCCTTTTGGGATACTGAATGGAATTATTTAAAGCTTCTGGACGTATTTTTTTGGTTTACATATGGAATTACTTTTGGCTTTCGAACGAGCTCCTCAAGGTCTTCCGAGCGAAGCCTTTTGTGCTTCTAAATTATTTTGAGTTTCACAACAGTATTCTTTATGGCTTCCATGTGGGATTCCGAATGGAATCTATTTGGGCTTCGGAAAGGAATCATTCTCTGTTCCTGAACGGAATTCTTTTGAGCTTCAGATTGAGTTCCTCTTGAATTCCGAGCGGAGCCTTTTGGGCTTACGAATAGAATTATTATGAGCTTCAGAACGGAATTCTTTTGGGTTTCTGTACGAAATCTGTTTGGGCTTCTGAGCAGAATTTGTTAAGGCTTTGATAGGAATTCTTTTGGGCAGCGATATTGTATTGGGCTTCCGAACCGAGTACGTTTCGACTTCTGGACTTTCGAATGAAATTCTTCGGGGCTATTGTACGGTATTCTTCTTTTTTTATGTACGTATTTTTAACGTGAATTTTTCGAAATTATAAGTTCTTCACTCCAACGAAATTCTGAGCTTCTGAACGGAATTGTTCTGCACTATCGCAACAGAATTCTGTTGGGATTCGAACTTAATTCTTTTGGGCTACTGAAAGGAATTCTTTTGTGCTTTCAAACGTCCTTTTGGACTTCCATTTGGATTTCCAATGGGAATAGTTTTAGGCTTTCGAACGGATTCCTTTTGGATTTACAATCGGAATAGTTTTAAGCTTCCGAACGGATGTTTTCTGGTCTTCTGGTCTTCTGATTTTTTGGATTTAAGATTGAAATTCTCTTGGGGTACGTAACGAAATATTTTCGGAGTCCTCTTGGGCTTCCGAGTAGAATCATTATAGACATCGGAACGGATTTTTTAGGTTTCCATAATAGATTTTTTGGGCTTTTGAACGAAATTCGTTTGGACTACTGAACGAAATTCTTTTGAGATTCCGAATGGGGTCCTTTTGTACTTCGGACGGAATTCTTCTGGTCTTCTGAATGGAATTCGTTTGTGCTTCTGGGGGAATCTTAGCATTTTGCGCCTCCGAACGAATTTCTCTTGGACTTCCGAGCGGAGCCTTTCGGAGGCTTCCGAGTGGAATTATTTTTGAGCTTCCGAACGGAATTCTTTTGGTCTTCTGGACGGATTTTTTTTTTCGATCGGAATTGTTTTGGGCTTCTGAACGGAATCCGTCTGGACTTCCGAACAGAATCCTTTTGAGCTTCCGAACGAAATTCTTTTGGGGTACTGTTAGTAACGGAGGTTGTCTGGGTTAAAGACAAAAGGTCGAAGGAACAAATGGTCATATTACGAAAGGTTGATAGACAAAAGGTCGAAGAGACAAATGGTCGAAAATGACAAAAGGTCGATTTGACAAATCTGATAGCACTCCCATGCAAACCAACACCGTCAACAGGCAGCATAAGCCTTCACCTACATATTGATGTTGTTGCTTTGCATGGGAGTTCTATCAGAATCGTCAAATCGACGTTTGAATCTTTGTTCACAAAGGCAGATAAGTCGTTTTGAAAATTTGGTATTGCTTTGATCTTTTTTCTTCTTTCTTCCTTCTTCCCCTTTCCTTCTTCTTTTTCTTTTTTTTCCTTCGTTCTTCGTTCTTCGTTCTCTTTCCTCCTTCCTTTTTGATCTTTTTTTTCTTTCTTCTTTCTTTTTCTTTCTTTCTTCGTCCTTCTCTCTACTTCTTACTTATTCAATCATCCTTTTCGTTTCTTCTTCTTTCTTCTAACTTCTTCTTCCTTCTCCTTTATCTCTTCTGTATTCCTTATTCTTACATCCTTCTTTTTTCTTCCTTCTCTCATATTTCTTGCTTTGCCTCCCTTCACCCTTCTACCTGCTTTACCTATCTTGCTTCATCCTTCCTTCTTCTTTCATTTCCTCTTCTTCCATCTTCTTTCTCTCTTCGGTATTCCTTACTCTTCCTTCCTTATTCTTCCTTCCTTTTTCTTCCTTCACTCATACAGTGTCGGACAAAACTGTAAGACCAGAGGCCGTTTTTATACAAAATGACCAACTTTGGAGGGCTGTATCTCGGCTTGTAGTTGGCCAATCGAGCTGAAATTTTGTCTGCCCGGGGAAATTTACCTGAATTTGCCTCAGCTGAGGATAAACATTTTTCGGACCACGGATTTCGAACTTACAGACCTCTGAAAGGACAAAAAATAGGACCATCACTTTGGGATAATTTTTCAAGGTCATAATGTAAGGCAAGGCAGAGGTTGGACAACGTAAGGCTATCGATGCTATGTTTCTGCAGTAACTTAGCGACTGTATTTTGTACGGCGAAGGGCCGTTTCGCCGAATTAATTCCGCTCGGTCGAACACCATTGGGCTGAAGGCCACTAGACCGAAAGTTGTTTGGCCGAAAGTTTCTTATAGCCGAATAAGTTATTTGGCCGGAAAGGTTATTTGGTCGAACGGGTCATTTGACGTGTCACATCTCACTTCTCAATGTGAAAAGTGAGAAATAAGAAGATGGAAGTGATGAGTGAGAAGACTTGCGTCTCCCTTCTCACTTTACGCAGTGAAAAGTGATAAGTGAGAAATGAGGGGTGAGAAGTGAGACGTCTCACTTCTCACTCTTCGTCTCATACTTCTCACTGTGAAAAGTGAGTAGTCCAACATTTGGCGGAACAGATCATTTGACTAAGTAGGTCATTTGACCGAACATGACATCTCACTTCTCACTCCTCCTCACTACTCATTTCACACTTCGGGACAGATCTGTGATTTTGGCATAACTTATTTGTAAACAAACATTGTTTTGTGGATTCCGTTGAATTGAGCGTTTTTTTTCAAAACTAATCCCCTTACCTGATAGAGGAAAGCTTATTCCGTCGGATACATAATGGTTTTATCAGTAAATGCTTGCTCTAGCAGGTATTCGTCTTCCGATGTTTGTTTACAAAATAAGTTGCGCCCAAATCGCAGATCACTGTAACAAGAGAGAAGCGTGAAGTGAGTAGTGAAACGTCTCACTACCCACTTCGCACTACTCCTTTTTCACAGTGAGAAGCGAGAGATGAGGAATGAGAAGTCAGTAGTGAGACGTCTCACTACTCATTTCTTACTCCTCATTATCACATCTCACTGAAAATAGAGAAGTAAGACGTCTCACTACGCGCTTCTCACTTTCTACAGTAAGAAGTGAGAAGTGAGACGTTTTACTTCTCACTTCTCATTTCTCAATTCTCACTGTAAAAAAAGAGTATTGCAAAGTGTGTTGTGAGACGTTTCACTACTCACTTCACGCTGCCCTCTTGTTACCTTGAGAAGTGAGAAATGAGGAGTGAGAAGTTAGACGCAATGTTCGGTCAAATGACCTATTCAGCCAAATGTCCTGTTCGGCCAAATGACCTATTCGGCCAAATGTCCTGTTCGGCCAAATGACCTATTCGGCCAAATGACTTTTGGCCAGATGGGTTTCGGCATAATGGTTTGTTCTGCCTAGTGGCATTCGGTCAAATCGAGCAAGAAATTTCATCTCGGATCAGCTTTCTTGTGTATAGAAAGTTGGTCTTGAAAAAAAACCGATTTGTTTTCAATAATGCGTCTTCCTAATCACAAACAGCAGCAAGACCAAATGAGAATCTTGAGAGAAAGTTTCACTTGACTGCTACTGATACCTTCCATGCGAATTAATTTTTGCAGCGTCTCTCGACTACAAGAAAGCTGCATTTTCAGTCGCGCGCGAGCTATTTCGTTCGCAACATTTGGACTATCGGTTGCTTGTTTCGCTACGATGGCATCTGTGGAGTACATTTCAGCATGCGAATAAATTTTGCAGCCCCTCGCTCTGACGCGCGCTCGTGATTCTGCTACCGATGGAAACTTTCTGCCGTTACCAAGCGATTGCGATTTGCACTTTGATAAAGAAAATGTTTCGGTTTAACGTTCTCTTCTATTAAATAGTGGTTCTGGAAAGAACCGAATTATTTTCCATAATGAGCATTTTTAGTCACAAAACCAAATCAGAATCTTGAAATAAAATTTTACATTACTAATACTGATGCTATCTATGCGAATAATTTTTTGCAGCATCTCCCTCCGTCGTGCGCCTTTGATGGTGCGACCGCAAAATTGGCAGCAAATTGGCGACCGCAAAAAGTTGCCGTCCGTAGCAGATTCAAAGGCGGACGCCGGAGGGAGACGCTGCAATTTTTTTTTCGCATGGATGGCATCAGTATTAGTAATGTTAAATTTTATTTCAAGATTCTGATTTGGTTTTGTGACTAAAAATGCTCATTATGGAAAATAATTCGGTTCTTTCCAAAACCACAATTTAATAGAAGAGAACGTTAAACCGAAACATTTTCTTTATCAAAGTGCAAATCATAATCGCTTTGTAACGGCAGAAAGTTTGCATCGGTAGCAGAATCACGAGCGCGCGTCAGAGCGATAGGCTGCAAAACTTATTCGCATGCTGAAATGTACTCCACAGATGCCATCATTTTGAGTCAAATTCGTCCATACACAACCTTCCCTTGTTCAGAATGTTGGTCCTGAGAAGAATCGATTGATTTCCAATCATGCGCCTTCCGGATCACTATAAACAGCAACCACCGACGCGCGCTTGTGATTCTGTTGCTGAAGTCAAATTTCTGCTGTCGCCAAGCGATGATGGTTTGCACTTTGATGAGAATTTGTTTCAGCTCAACCTTTCCTACTATAAAATTGAGGTTCTGAAAAACGATGATATATACGATTTATTATTTATATATTCAAAATTTTGATAGCAAGATTTCCGAAGAAGCTCAAATTTTGCATAGGGGCATATTTTAGGGCTTAGGAAATGTT
Source organism: Armigeres subalbatus (assembly GCF_024139115.2). Taxonomy (NCBI): domain Eukaryota; kingdom Metazoa; phylum Arthropoda; class Insecta; order Diptera; family Culicidae; genus Armigeres; species Armigeres subalbatus. Next base: position 288,535,392 of record NC_085139.1, read on the forward strand.
TGCGTAACGTCCGTTTTTTAAATTCGATGAAAAAATGTTTTCGCTGATTCGATTTTTTCAAAAAATATTCTCAAAAGTTTGTTTGTTTGTTTTTGCATTTTGAGTCCTTTGGCATCAAAAACAAAACATTATTTCTATGTAAGAAAAAAAAAGTTTTAATTAATTTTGAGCACCCCTAAATCATGTCCGATTTAGCACAAATTTTGCATAGGGGGATATTTTTGGCTACGAAAACTTTGTTCGGTGTTAAAATTTGATGAATCTGAGTCCCAAAAATGTTCTAACAGAAAAAAAAAGATTTTTCTCAATTTTGTTTTTTAAATAACATCAGATCTTGACGTTTCATGCATTTTTGAGTCATTTGGCATCAAAAACAAAAAATCGATTTTCGACTTTTCTTTTGGTCTCCCCTTGGGAAAATTTTCATGGGCAAAAATTTCAAAACTTTGATGAATTTTAGGCACCCCTAAATCATGTCCGATTGAGCTCAAATTTTGCATGGGGTCATATTTTGGGGTAATGAAACTTGTGAGCAATGTCGTTTTTTGAAATTCGAAAATGTCGTTTTCATTGGAACCCTAATGCTCGTGGCTTCTATCTATTTGTTTGCTAGGTTTTGTTCGTAGGTCATGGTACATGATCCTTGTATCTGATACAAAAACAGGAATTTGTTCACAACATATGTTCTTGGTCATCAAAAAAAAATCGTGAGATAAATGCCTTTAGATTTACACGCGATACCAAGTCGGAATCCCCAGTGTTCGTGACGGTTCCATTTGTTTTGCAAATATTTATATTTTACATATAGCCAAGAGGTATTCGATGCATTTAGTTACTATACGTTCACATCAAAAATTGTCTGGGAATGTATTCTTTTAACTGCAAAAGGTGCGCCAAAAGAGCTTTGTACAATTGTACTGGGCTCCGAGGCACTGCGGCATTGAAGGTAATGAAAAGGCAGATGAGTATCGTCTTCGAAGCTAACAATGTGCCGAATGGGGATGATATTGGGCCATTGTTTCAACAATTCAGAATGTTTTCATGAGGGAATTAATGAATCTATGCACAAAAAACTAAAATATGAGTGACCTTTCTGAAATATTTGGTTCTGTGCAATCAAAGTTAATTGTCTATTTTCCGGGTATTGGACCACCGGCGTTGACATTAATTCACTAGGTTCTGAAAATTCAGATGTGAATATGTACATTATGTGAAAGATTTTGATTTGAAAAATCTATTGGAAGTAACCACTTTCCTTCGATGGAACTCGAACCCACGACCCTCAGTACGCTAGACTGGTTCTTTTAACCAACAAAGTTACGAAGGGAGGTCCTGTAAAATGGAATGCGAAACCTTCGAACATCTGCTTTGCAGTTGTGATGCATTGTACAAGTGCAGATCTAAATATCTAAACAGTGGCTTTATGCAACCAAGGGAAATTTGAACTGCAAATCCTGGAAAGGTAGTGGATTTTATAAATTTAATTTTGCCGACGCGTGTTTTCAGTCACATTGCCTTCAGGCAGCGCCATTGCCATTCCCTCACCAACTGGTAAACCCTGAAATCCCGGTGGAAAGTCTGTCCGCAGTATCCCCCCGGGGCCATTGGAATACACACAAACAGTTCCTGCAAACAGAACATTGTTTGTGTCCACACAGCATACCAAGAACTAACGGGCTGCTTGCTGTTTTGCATAAATATGCATACATCACTCGGCATATTATAGTTTGGTGGCTGGCACCATGCCGCAAAATGCAACGCGGTATAGCATTGAAAAAATGCAGTTTAGCCTTGGTTATTTTGCATGCGTTCGCAGCACTACTGCTCTGACCATGGCAAGCACCATTCTGGGCTGGACCGACACACAGACTGCTGTTTCATCTGTAAAAAGGATTTTCCTACGGGGTGTGACCTTCAGTTATGGAAAATGTTTTCTAATTTATTTCATTTTCTGAGTAAATCCTTTATATCAGCGGTATTGTGTGTGAAATACGACTAGGAGGAAAACCTTTACACAGTAGTTTTTGTTGAATAGATACATTGATGTCATGCGACTGCAACTGACTGAACTGTCAGTTGAGTTCAACTTTTATCATTCACGTTGAACTCCTTCTAGAAACTGTGAATTTGTCAGGGTCGAAATGCTTTACAAATATTTGAAATCAGTTCACACAAATTCACTTCACAAATTCAAAAGTGAGACCGATTTGCCATCACATTTAGATTTTTCGTTTCTTATTCCAAATTGTCTTCAATTTGGGCTCGCTATGTTAGGCATTTAAGATTTGAAACTAATGACTATTTCTAGTGATTAAATCAAACACTGACCCAATTACAATACTGTAATTAAAATTTCTTGCACGAGCACGAACAATCGAGTTGGTAGATATACATGAAGAAGCGTTGTCATACTTTCGTGTGGATACGATAAAATTCTGGTGTTTAACTAGTGACATTATGTTCATGATAGAATAGAGCCAAAAAATTGTTGACAAACAAATCCATGTTTTGATTTGTTTCCAAGCAGAACCCTGTCACGTCGAACCGGTCAATCAATCATTGATTGGCGGATCCGTGACGACAGACCGAACGACGAGCGAGCGCAACAAAAACACACTTTCGATTCGCGCAAACATTTAGGTAGGTAGGTGTCGTGACTCGGCCATCTATCAGAATGTGCATCGCTTGATAGCCGGCGCGAGCTGTGTGTGAGAAGATGATAATCGCTTTTGCCGCCGCGCCGCCACCACCAACGAGCCAACAAACCGACCCCGATCGGCAATGAATGAAGCGAGCGAGCGAACGAGCCGCGAACCGGTGGGCGCGGACAGGCTGATAAATGTTTACTCACAAAAAGTGCTGCTATCATCATCATCATCATCGTCCGTTTAGCTGCCGGCGTTGCTTCGGTCCGTCGTCGCGTCGGTCGGTGCAGTACTGGCCTGCCTGGGCAGCAGTGTCGGGGCCAGTTTGTTAATAGCGTCAAGTGCAAATGAAGTGTTGTTGATGGAGGGAAAATCCAACCTCGCCACCGCGACCGTTGCACTGAGTCACGTCAAGCAAACCTATCCGTTCTGGTATAGGGAAAAGAGGAATCAGCAGCCTGGTGGCGTACAACCGGATCACGTGTTGTTTGGGTGGTAATGTGGCTGTGTATTCGCAAGTATAAACAAACAGTGAAGAGTCAAAGGTTAAAAACGCTACTATGAGCTAGTTTGTGTTTAAGAGCGCTATCACCCACCGTTATCAGAACTTATATTGAATTAATCTTATTCCAATATTTTTATAGTTCTTATGAAAGTGAATTGCGTAGAACTATCCGACATGAATCTTCGAAGAGACCTCTAATTAATTTCACTTCTTCCAGTAATCAGTTGAAAATATTTTGAAAAGGTTTTCTGCTTAGTTCTGTTCTAAAGCCTGTTTGCCGTAAAGATATGCAGAGCGGGTTTCACGTTGATGAGTTGCACTATTGAAAGACCAGTTGCGATACAGATTCAGATTATTGATGACTTCAAACATTGTAGTACTAATTTGGAAGACGTGAAAAGGAGTAGTTTGGGTAGAATGTTATGTTCGAGGGAATTATATAGCTCAATAGGTAGTAGGGTATAATAAAAATGGAAGCTTGAATATAGCTTTAGATGCACCTGCTTTGTTGAACTTGAAGGTCTTTCGAGTATACGTACCGGTACTGACTGTGAATGAACGCAAAGTAGATTTGTAAATGAACGTTGATACTTCTTCAATGTTCACAGTCAATATGGGATGGTTGACAAATTCGGTATCTTTGGGGCACTAATAATCATAACTTCTGTTTTATTCAGACTTAGATGTAGGATAGGAAGTTGCTTTCCAGATGAGCTAATATGAGACGGATATCATACGACAGTTGAGTAACACAGCTGCTGTTGTCCGAGCTTGCAGCATCATCTGAAAATAACTTTGATTGGTCCTTAATGTGAAGATAAGCAACATTGTGTACATAGATTAAGATTAAGATAGATTAAGCAGAGGATGAGGTTGCTACCTTGAGGTACACTGCACCGTATATTGCAATACGTGCAATGGAACAAGAACCAGAGATTATTATGTACATTACTTGTTCCCAATTCTTATAGTAGTTGTCCATTACATTGTTTGCAACTTCTCGAGTTCCGTATGCATAAAGCTTTTTAGGAGCATTAAATAATTGATTGTATTGAAAGTTTTAGATAAATCTAAGAACGTAATTCTTGCTATGAATTATTGATCTACAGAGTGTGCAATATCATCCACTAGTTCTATAACCGCTATTTCAGTTGAAGAGCCTTGCCGAAATCCGAATAGGTGCTTGAAGAGTAGCGAGCTTCCTTCCAGGAAATTGCGTAAACGATTAGACTAAAGTTTTTCGAAAACTTTGTTATTCACCGGCAATACTGATATGGATATGGCTCTGTAGTTCTTTGGATTTGCACAATTTCCGCTTTTGAAGATGGGATAAACCAGGGCTGTCTTTAAGGAATTTGAAAAGCTCTCAAAACTAAAACAGTTGTTGAAGCAATCGCAGATTATGTTGCTTTAGGGATGCTATTGAGAAATCGTCCGCGTCTGTTGGTTTCAAAACATATTTATAATGCGTATTTATAATGTGCAAAGCGGTTCTGTAAGATTTTTTTTTAACAGGGTTGTTTCGGAATCCATTAGAGTTTTGGAGGTATTCTTGAAAAGAATACGACATTGTCATATTGTTCTTATCATAGTGTAATCTTTCATACTTTCTTGAAAATGACTTGACAATATTCTGAGTGAATGCTTACCTAAATTCTAATGTATTCTTTGAGTGGGTTTTATTCAACCAATAACGGGATTGTACCTTGGAGAAATCTGCTCTGGGCTTTTGGTGTACTTCGCCACAGACATCATTGAATCCTTGTCAAAATACCGGAGAAATCTTTACAGAAATCTCGACAGGATCTACAAGCACATTCGAAAATAAAATCTGAACGAATTTACGACATAATGATAATGTTGGAAATAATCTTGTACAGAAGTTTTTTTAACTGTCATTTATTTGCAAGGCTCATTTGCCGTAAAGCGTTACGGAGCCGGAATCATGTTTGTGAATACAGTTTTTCATGATTCTTATACACTAATGTTAGTTTTGGGGAATCGAAAGACTCGCGGTTTGGTCGAGGTTAGGGAATACAATTATTTTATAGGAAAGGAAGGGAATTTAGGGTGCCTAATTAATTACAATGCTGATCACCTGTCCTAAGACGAGTTTATACCATCCCATTGAATTCCACCACTTAATTGTATCTTGACAGATACGTATTTCGACCTCAACAGTAAGGCCGTCTTCAGTGTCTCGTACTTGACTCGTACTTGACTCGACGAGACACTGAAGACGGCCTTACTGTTGAGGTCGAAATACGTATCTGTCAAGATACAATTAAGTGGTGGAATTCAATGGGATTGTATAAACTCGTCTTATGACAAGTGAAGACATTCCACTAAAAGCTCAAAATAATTTTCTTATTACAATGCTGATGTTCAAACAGTTGAAATCCTTGACGATATTTCACATCTGTAACGAGACAAACTTTTTGTTTGGGAGACAACGATGAGAGGAAGACATACAGGAGGGATTAACGACAGATATTGAGATGTACAACAAGAGGAAGACATTCTTAAGGGATTACGACAGCAAGGGATGGATGGACGACGATTATAATCTAACATCAGCAACTTTCAAAATTGGTGGACAAGGGACATGTATTCGAGATCAAGACCAGCCAACACTTCCCTAATAGGCTTTGGCTGCTTTCCTCGGACCCGAAGATGTTCAGTTAGCGTAGATCTGGGTCTGTTTGTACAGAATTCTGGGAAAACCCTTGAAAGAAATCTGCAATACTCTTAAGTTTTTGTGAGAACTCTCGATAGGACACCCTCAACTGGATTCTACAAGAATTTTTAAAATAATATAGCAAGGATCCTTTCCAAAATTTGGAAAAACAAACTCTTCAAGATTCTGAAAGGATTTTTACCAGGATTTCGGGAGAATCGTTTCCAGGATTAGGAAAGAATCCTTCCCACGAAAACGGGAACATTCTTTCTAGAATTTGAGAAAAATTCCTCCCAGGATTCTGGAAGCAATCTGCCAAGGGCTCGGAAAAAAATGCCAAGGATTACGACAGAATCCTTTCCGCAGGATTCTTGAAAAATCATTTCCAGTATTCCGAAAGAACCCCTCCGGCACTGTGGAAGAATCCATCCAGAATCTGCTCCCGAATGCGAGAAGAATCCGCTCCCGGATTCGGGGAGCATTCTTTCTCGGATTCACGGAGAATCCGTCCCCGGATTCGGGAAGGATCCTTCCTTCACGAGATTCGAGAAGAATCTTTCGCGGGATTCCTTCGGGTAATCCTTTCCACGATTCTGGAAGAATCCTTTTCATGATTCGGGGCGAAAATTTCTTGGATCCTATCCAGGATTCGAGGACAATCCTCTCCAGGATTCGAGGAAAACCCTCTCCTGGATTCAGTAAGAATTCTTTCAGGAATTCGGGGAATCTTTTTTCCTCGATCCGGTAAGAATTCTTTCCCGGATCAGGAGGATCCTTTCCCGGATTCGGGGAGAATCCTTTCCCGATTACAGGCAGAATCCGTTCTCTGATTCGAGGAGATGCGGGGAGAGGCATTTGCGGAGAATACTTTCCCGGATTTGCGAAGAATCCGTTTCCGAATTCGGGGAGAACCCTTTTCCATCATTCTGGGAGCATTCTTTCCCCAATTCGGGGTAAATTCTTTCCCAGTTACGTGAAGAATACTTTCGCGAATTCGAGAAAATCCCTTTCTGAATTCGGGAAAAATTCGTTCCCGTATTCGGGGAGAATTCCTTTCCCGGATTCGCGGTTTAGAGAGATTTTTTTTCTAGATTCTGCGACAAAATTTCTCCGGATTTGGGGTGAATCCTTTCCTGGATCCATTACAGAGCTCTTGGAAAAGATTCTTCCACAATGAAGGTGAAGTAAGAATCATTTCCAGGATTCTTGGAGAATCTATCCCAAGATTCCGGGAGAACCTTTTCCTGGATTTCGACAGAATCCTTTGTTGAATTAGGGGAGAATCTGTTCCAGGATTCAAAGAGAATTGTTTCCCGGATTAGGGAAGAATTGTTTCCCGGATTCCCGGAGAATCCTTTCCCGGATTTAGGGATAATCCTTCCTGGGATTCGAGAAATATTCTTTCCACAATTCGGCACAAATCTTTTCCTTCCAGAATTGAAGGAGAATCCTTTTCAGGATTCCGGAAGAAACCCCTTCCCGAATTCGGGAAGAATCCGTTCCCGTATTCGGGGAGAATCCTTTTCGGGATTCATGGAGTTTTTTTTTCCCGTATTCCAGGAGAATCCTTCCGGGGATTCGGAAAGAATCTTTTTCACGATTCGGTGCGAATCTTTTCCTGGATTCTTTCTAGGATTCGAAGAGAATCATATTTTTAGGATTCCGGAAGAATTCTTCCCGAATTCGGGAGGCATCTGTTGTTTGATTAGGGGAGAAACCTTTTCTGAATTGGGGAGATTTTTTCTCCGGATTCGGGGAGAAACTTTTCCTGGTTTCGATTCCTGGAAAGATTCCATTCCATTCGGGAAAAATCCTTTTCGGGATTTAGGGAGATTTTTTTCCTGGATCCGGCGAGAATCCTTCTCCTTTCTCGAACTAGAGAAGAATCCCTTCCAGTAATTGGGGAGAATCCTTTCAATAATTCGGGGAAAATGCTAGTATAGCCTTTTCAGGGAGAATCCACTCCAGGATTCCGGGATAATCCTTTCCAGGATTCCGAGCTGAATTGTTTTCTAGATTTTGGGAGAATTCGCTCACGGATTCGCGAAGAATCCTTTCCCGGATTCGGAAGAATTCTTGCCCGAATTCGGGAAGAACCTTTCCCAGATTTTGGGATTATCCTTTCCCGGAGGCGAACTCTCTATAGGATTCGGGGAGAATGTTTCCGGATTTGGGAAGAATTTTTTTTTCAGGATTCGGAGGGAATTTTTTCTTGAATTCAGGGAGAATCATTTCCCAGGGAATCAATATTCGAGCACCGCCTAACAATATACCCTTTGTCGTCAACAGGGTTTGTTACTGACAAACGCACCTAGCGACAAACCTTTACCAGAACCCGAACACAATATGACAATAATCATTTGCCTCGCATGCTCTGATATTTCCGAGAATACGATGCTTATTTTGTAATCATTGTTCGATTCTCGAATATTTCCATAAAAGCAGAGACTATGATAGCATAAAACCGAAATTTGCTCTAGAAATAATGCAAAATAACGGGATGAAAAGTTAACTGTCCTTTCTCAAATTCGTGGAAAATTCGTTCTCTGATTCGTGTAGAATTCCTTCCTGGATCGGGAAGAATCCATTCCCGTACTCGGGGAGAGCCCTTTCCATGATTCGGGGAGAATCCTAGAGAATCCTTTTCAGGGAGAACCATTTCAGGATTTCGGAAGAATCGGAGAGAGTCCGGGAAAGAAATGGTCCGAATCCGGGACGAACCAGGGCAGGGGAGAATCTTTAACCGGATTCGGTGAGAGTGCTGTACAGGGTTCGGGAGAATCTTTCCCGGAATTCGGAAAAAAAAATCCTCTTCCAGGATTTAGAAAGAATGCTTTCCAGGGCTCCGAGAGATCCTTTCCAGAACTAGGGGAAAATCGTTCCCAGGATTCGGGGCGAATCATTCCTGGATTGATGGAGAATTAGTTCCCATATTCGAGAAGAATCCTTTTATGGATTTGGGATAAATCCTTTTCCGGGCTCTTGAGAAATCCTTTCCGAGATTATTATCTCTTCGCGATTTAAAAAGATTTTTTTTTCAATATTTTATAAGAATTTTCTGCTGATTTTGGATTATTTTTCTCCAAAATTGTTCATTATTTCATTTAACATTCCCAGTTGGGGTCCATTTCGACCCAAGCACACCCAAAACAACGCAGTAACTTTGTAACGCAACGAAATAAAAATCTGAAAAATTCTGATAACTTTCGGAAACTAAGATTCCCTGAAAAAATCAGCTTCCAGCAACATCTAGGAGCGGCGCCACAAAAAAGTGACATTGTGCATTGGGGTTCATTTGGACCCAAGATTTCAACGGATTTGAGATTAGGAAACGAACTTCACCAAACGGAAGCTGTAGGTCCTAGAACAAGCCAGAAACGGTTCTTCGAAAGATTTGGAACATCCGTAAAATTTAAATAAAAAATTCCAAAAGTTCGTCCCAGAGCTTCGCGATTGTTTCGTAATAATCTATCTTGGCGAACATCCAAGTGCCACAAAAACGGTCCTCCGGAAGATCCGGAACATCCGTAAAATGACCAATTCCAAAAGGTTATCCCATAGCATCGCAATTTTCCGTTACTTTTCTGCTTCGCGATTTTTTCGTAACGAGTCTTCTGTGACACCTTAATGCACCCGTAATGGTACGGAAGATTCGGAACATCCGTAAAAATGGCCAATTCCAAAGAGAATTCACGAAATAACTTCCGGATGAATTCCCCGAAGAACCTCAGGTGGAATTCCCGGAAATGCCTTGGAATGGAATTTAGGAACTTCTGGAGAAATTACTTGATTAACTTATGGAGGAACTTGCAAAGGAACTTCCGGATGAATTCGCGGAAGAACTTCTAGCGGAATGCTATTAGCAATTTTGGGCACGTCTACAAATTACGTAAGGCTTAGAGAGGGAGAAGGGTTAAGTGAAGTGTGGCGATCTATACAAAATTTTCAGAAGCTTCATACAAAATGTGTGACACAGGGGTAGGAGTGGGGCGGTGTTTCGAAAAAGGCCAATTTTTACGTTACATAATTAATAGATCTTCTCTTTCCGAGGAATAACTTGAAGAAATTCCGAAGGGATTACCGGAGGAATTTCTGGATAAACTTCCGGAGGAAGTTCTGGAATGGTTTCAAATAAAATGTGAAGCTTTGGGATAAACTTCTGGAATTAATAATTTTAGCGGATGCCCCAAATTACCCAGAGCACCGTTTTGTAATCATTGGCAATGAAAGAGGACTTTTGCTGTCGACTGTAGACTAGGGTGTCAATGGAATGTATGGGGAAAAATGGGGATGAACGAGCGTGAGGTGATCCAAAGGTGGCGGCAGCACTACGAAGAGCACCTGAATGGCGATATGGCAGACAACGGTGGCGGTATGGTAATAAACCTGGGAGCATGGTAATGAAGCACGGAGCAAGCAGGACATGCGACTCCCGGCTCCGAATCTCCAGGAAAACCAGGAGGAGATCGGCCGGCTGAAAACAACAAAGCCCCTGGAGTTGACCAACTACCAGGAGAGCTGTTTAAACACGGTGGTGAAGCACTACAATCGATCGGGACCAGCTATGGCAGCTAATGCACGAAAACGGATTTCCGGATAAACTGATACGGTTGATCAAGGCGACGATGGATCGGGTGATGTGCGTAGTTCGAGTTTCAGGGGCATTCTCGAGTCCCTTCGAAACGCGTAGAGGGTTACGGAAAGGTGATGGTCTTTCGTGTCTGCTATTCAACATCGCTTTGGAGGGAGTAATACGAAGGGCAGGGATTGACACGAGTGGTACGATTTTCACGAAGTCCGTCCAGTTATTTGGTTTCGCCGACGACATTGATATCATGGCACGTAACTTTGAGAGGATGGAGGAAGCCTACATCAGACTGAAAAAGCGAAGCTAAACTGATTGGACTAGTCATCAACACGTCGAAGACGAAGTACATGATAGGAAGAGACTCAAGAGAGGTCAATGAGCCACCCACCACGAGTTTCTATCGGTGGTGACGAAATCGAGGTGGTAGAAGAATTCGTGTACTTGGGCGCACTGGTGACCGCTGATAACAATAACAGCAGAAAAATTCGGAGACGTATAGTAGCTGGAAATCGTACGTACTTTGGACTCCGCAAGACGCTCCGATCGAATAGAGTTCGCCGTCGTACCAAACTGACTATCTACAAAACGCTTATAAGACCGGTAGTTCTCTACGGACACGAGACCTGGACGATGCTCGTGGAGGACCAACGCGCACTGGGAGTTTTCGAAAGAAAAGTGTTGCGTACCATCTATGGTGGGGTGCAGATGGCGGACGGTACGTGGAGGAGGCGAATGAACCACGAGTTGCATCAGCTGTTGGGAGAACCATCCATCGTTCACACCGCGAAAATCGGAAGACTGCGGTGAGCCGGGCACGTAGCCAGAATGTCGGACAGAAAACCGGTAAAAATGGTTAACGACAACGATCCGACGGGAACGAGAAGGCGAGGTGCACCGCGAGCAAGGTGGATCGATCAAATGGAGGACGACTTGCGGACTCTCCGCAGACTGCGTGGTTGGCGAAATACAGCCATGGACCGAGCTGAATGGAGAAGTCTTTTATGTGCAGCACAGGCCACTCCGGACTTAGTCTGATGATAAAATGGGAGAAAATGTCATCGTATTTCATAAAACACATTGCTCACAAGTTTCATTACCCCAGAATATGACCTCATGCAAAATTTGAGCTCAATCGGATTTAGGGGTGCCCAAAATTCATCAAAGTTTTAATTTTTTTAACCAAGAAAATTTTCCCAAGGGGACCAAAGAAAAAGTCGAAAATCGAATAAATGAAGAGAGAGAGATTGACTGGAAGATTTGTTCTGGAATTTTTTACCTTTCTCAGTCTTATGTATTCAAAAGGATGAGTTTTATTTTTGAAAAAAACAAAACTCATCGTTTTGAATATGTACATAAGACTGAGAAAGCCGAAAAATTCCAGAATTAAACATTATTTTTTTGGAAAAAAAATCGGCTGTTTTGGGACTTATGGCGAGAACAATTTTTCAACCGGACGTTACGCAACATTTCCTAAGCCCTGAAATATGCCCCTTTGCAAAATTTGAGCTCCATCGGACTCGGGTGCTCAAAATCATGCTATCAAAATTTTGATTTTTTTTGTCACTTGCGGTACCGCGTAATAATAATCGCGTAAAAATAAACCTCAGGGGAATAAACATTGCCAAAGTCCCAAAAATGTTCTAAGAGAAAAAATCGATTTTTTTCATTTTTTTTTTTTTTTAATTTAACATCGAATCTTGACGTTTCATGCATTTCTAAGTTATTTGGCATCAAAAACAAAAAATCGATTTTCGACTTTTCTTTTGCCCCCCCTTGGGAAAATTTTCAAAGGTAAAAATTTCAAATCTTTGATATATTTAAAGGTACCCCTAAATCATATCCGATTGAGCTCAAATTTTGCATGGGGTCACATTTTGGGGTAATGAAACTCGTGAGCAATGTCTTTTTTTTTAATTCGAAAATGTCATTTTCATTGGCACCCTACTGCAGACTTAACATCCGTTACCTTTTGGTAGGTCACAGAGGACTTTCACTATTGATTCCACATATAGTTCACCATTACTACGTGAATTCTGACAAAAATGCGCAACTCTGGGATCAACTTCTAGGATTTAACCATTTTACGGATGTTTTGGATTTCCTAAGGACCGTATTGTAGTCATTTCTGGTCACAAAAATCTATTGATTGCATAATCAATTCGCTGATATAAATAGTTTCGAAAATTTGCTTTGAAATGAACTTTTGGAATTGGCCACCTTTACGGAAGTTTCGGAAGTTTGTGGTCATCTCAGAAGACTTAAACAATTTGTTGTGCACACGCCCGTATGGATGGTTACGAATAAAATAGCGATGCCTTGGACTATTTTTAGAAATCGGCCGCTTTCACGGATGTTCCGGATCTTCCAGAGGATCGTTTCTGGAGTATTTGCGGGTCGCAGAAGACTTTTACAATTGATTGCACAGACATTTCGCCAGTATGATTGGTTATGACAACATCGCGAAGCTCTGGGATGTATTTTTGGAATTGGCGTCTTTCACGTATGCTCCGGATCTTTCGGAGGACCGTTTCGGGAGCTTTTTGGGGACACGGAAGACTTTTACTATTGATTGCATCCATAATTCGTCAGGATGGATGATTGCGACATAATACGAATCTCTGGGATGAACTTTTGAAATTGGTCATTTTCCGAATCGTCCCAAGCACCGTTTCGGGAGCATTTTTTCTCAGAGCACTTTCTCTATTGATTACATACACAATTCGCCGGTATGAATGGTTTCGAAAAAATCGCGAAGCTCTGGGATGAATTTTTGGAAATGGCCATTTTACGGATTTTCAGGTATATCCGGTTGACCGTGCCATTTTGAGGCCACTGAAGACTCCAGTATTGATTGCATTCCCAATTTGTCAGAATGGATAGTTAAGAAAAAATCGCGATGCTCTGGGATAAACTTTAGGGATTGGCCACTTTTACGAATGTTCAGGATCTTCCGGAGGTCCGTATCTGGGACATTTGGAGGTCACAGAAGTCTTTCATTATTGGTTGCACCCACATTTCGCCAGAATGGATGGTGCCGAAAAAATCCTTTTACTTTACGAAAAAAAAAACTTTTACGGATGTTCCGGATCTTCCAGAAGGCTTTCCGATGACCGCTCGAGGGATAAAATTGCCAAGAAATGGCGTATACAAGATAGCATATACAGTTGAGATCATAAGAGCACATATTTGCAAGAAATTGTATAGTTGATAATACGAAACAATTAGGTGCCAAATTGAGAAGGTCAAACAGTTCCTCTTTAGAACAGGTTCCCCGAGCACTAGAAAGGTCATTTTGGACGAATCACCCCATGGGCTTGTTCTAGGTACCTACAGCTTTCGTTTGATGAAGTTCGTTTCCTAAAGATCAAAAATCAGGTGAAATTTTAGTTTTTGTTGTCGTGATGCTTGGGTCCAAATGGACCCCAATGCACAGTGTGTAACTTTTTTCTAATGCATTCGGAAGGTTAATGCGCGATTATGCCTTATTTTATACATTTCCGTCAATTGAAGCATTAAGAGTAGACCTGTGCGCCGATCCACTTTGAACCGGCGGCGGCGTGAGCGCAATTTTCTATCGGCGGCGGTGGCTTAGCCGGCGTCACGCCGCGGTTGCTCTCAGCGGCGGCTCGGATCGGCGCGATTCAAAATTTCTTCGGTGTTGAAGAACAATTGTTTTTTGTAATATTATGTCTCGTGCATTAATGGCAATGAGCATAATTTATATTGTACGCTGTTAAAGAATCCTTCAGGAATATAATGAGATAATGTACCTGAGATTCCTTTAAAAAATTCTTTAGGAATTTCATTACTTTCTCTCCAGAAATTCTTCTTGAAATCTTAATTCCTAGTGAAAATACTATCAAAAATTCTTAGTTCTTTAGCCTGGCGACCACAAAGAAAGGCCATACAGAAGGTGACTGGATCCATTTCATGGTACAGTGTAAGTTTTTTTTGTTCTTTCCTATACCTATGCGCATCCTCGTGTTAGTGTTAAAACATAGAAATGCAAAAAGTGAATCTACTCAGAAACCTCGCAGATAAAAACTGTAGAAATGCTTGATGAACACCAAGCTGCGATACAAAAATTTTCAAATGAAAGATGTAATGTAAACAAAAAAGATCAGATGAGAAAATTCCTGAAGGTCAGAAAACCCTACAAAAATATACAGGAACTGATGATGGAAATTTTCCATGAGTTCCCCATGCAGAAATTCTGGGACACGTATTATTCATCCCTTGGAACTTCTGGACAAAGAAATCCCTTAAACTCATAGATATGGAATTCTTGGAGTGAATTAAAAGCTGGGAGTATAAACCACTCCCCCTCCCACAATTCCACAGGAATTCTTGAAGAAAAAACTTTTTAGAAGTCTTATCGAAAGAATACCCCAGAATACAAGGAGAAGAAATTTCCTAAAATGCATAGGAGAAGATATCCTCATAATTCGAGTGGAAGGAATTCCCCAGAGTTAGGATGAGTTGAATAATTTGCCGGGATCCTTGGAGGATAAATTCCTCCAAATTCCTTAAGGAGGAATTCATTTTAATTTGGGGGGGTGTGGAGGGGATTCAACTAAATTCGTGCGAGAGAAATTGCCCTATCCTTTGGAGGGGCGAAATTCCTAAATGAGTTTTAG
This sequence comes from Armigeres subalbatus, assembly GCF_024139115.2. Lineage (NCBI taxonomy): Eukaryota > Metazoa > Arthropoda > Insecta > Diptera > Culicidae > Armigeres > Armigeres subalbatus. The sequence goes on from NC_085139.1 coordinate 288,550,444, forward strand.
GAGAATTTCTGTAGAAGGGATTATTGTTGGAGAAACATTTATTTATTTATTTATCTATTTTTAATTAATTCTTATGTTTCAATGACTATAAGGATAAAAATGCCCCCCAAATCTAATTATTATATGTACAAACAAATATGTTCATAATACAGCAATCAGAATTCATAAGAAACACATCAATACAATTAAACAGGACATATCAATCTTCAATCTTGTGTTAATTTGTGTCTTGAAAGTGTGGTGCAAAAAGTCGTTGTAAAATAGCTGGCGATGAATTAAAATCAAAGAGATGGAGCACTGCGTTAGAATTGGAATATCCCAGAGCTTCTGAAAAGGAGTTCTCCAAAATACTAATCTTAGAGTTCCTTAGAGTTCTTTAGTTCCTAGAATTCCTGGAGGAGAATTTCTCCGTTGCTGGAAGGGAGGCGATGGTGTTGCATTTATTTAGATTTTTGGGGTGGATTCATTCCCCATAATTCCTGAATGGGCAAGTTCTCAGCCACCTGAGATGGAAGAACCAAGAATGGTTGGGAAATCAGTTTCCCAGAATTCATGGAGTAGGAATTTCCTAGTCATAGAGAAATTGTTCAAAATTAAATAAAAATAATGGGGAAGGGTTGTTGGCCGAAACCCATTCAGCCGAAAGCCATTTGGCCGAATGTCACTAGGCCGAACAAACCATTAGGCTGAAACCCATCTGGCCGGAAGGGTCGCTTGGCCGAAAGGGTCGTTTGGCCGAAAGGGTCACTTGGCCGAAAGGGTCATTTGGCTGAATAGGTCATTAGGCCGAAATGGTCATTAGGCCGAAAAGGTCGTTTGGCCAAATAGGTAATTTAAAAAGTGAGAGATCAGTAATGAGAAGATAAACGTCTCGCTTCTCACTCTCAATTTTTCTCTTCTCATTATAAAAAGTGAGAAGCGCAAAATGAGTCACTACTGACTTCGCGCTCCTTATTTTTTACAGTGAGAAGTGAGAAATAAGGAATGAGAATTGAGACGTCTATCTTCTTACTCCTAATTTCTCACTTTTCAAATGACCTATTCTGCCAATTTTTTATCTGCCAATAGTCCTATTTGGCCAAATGACCCTTTCGGCCAAATAACCCCTTCGGCAAAGTAACCCTTTCGGCCCAACGACCCTTTCGGTAAAATAACCCATTCGGCCAGACGACCCTTTCGGCCTAATGACCCTTTCGGCTTGATGGCATTCGGCCAAATGGCTTTCGACCGGATAAGTTTCAGCAAAACGACCTTTCCCCTTCAAAATAACAGTCTGCAGGGGCCAAAGTCCCGAAATCCTTGGAAGTAGAATTCCCCATTATTTCTGAAGCAATAAATGATCAGAACTCCTGGGTAGGAATTTTCAAGAACTTTTACAGAAGTTTCCCAGAATTGCTGAAGAAAGAATCTTGAAAATTTTCTGGGAAAAGAATATCTCTGAATTAAAGAATCCAAATTTTTTAACAGAGCAATTCCTCAAAACTCTTAGTGTGGGAACTCCCGATTTCTTAGAGGAGTCTTGAATCCCCAGAACTTCTGCAGAAAGAATCGCTGGTGGCGGAGTTCCCGAAATTTCAGAATCTCAGAAATGAATTTTCCAGAGGGAGAAGAAATTTCCTAGGAAGGGTTAGCTAAAAATGTACCTGGATGATTACCAGTTATGTTAAAAACACGAGCATGATGGCCATGCATTTCGTAGTTGCTACTCCGTGGTTGACCAGTTGGTAGATTTTGATTGGATGCCGAAACGAGATTTTTTTACTCATTTCGAATTCTAACTACTAGAACTAATCAAATTGTAGGTATAGGGATAGAAGTTGGAAACGGTATGAAAGCCCATTTCCAGTTCTAGAGATTGCTAGAGCATAAGAAATATATGAAAAGATACAAAGTAGGAGGAATGGAACAGGCCTTGGACTGAACCCACGACCTTCTGCGTATGAGGAAGAAGTAGTAGCCATATGACCACCAGGGGCGTTATATTATTAGTTATGTAAAAAAGTTGCTCAAAAATATTTCTAGCTCTCTTATGTACGAAATGGCTCAACGATGATTATGTCATTGTCAGAAATGCTATGCTGTTCACCGTATCGAACCAATTGATGGCACATTACATCATGTCTGTCATCAGTTACAAAATCATATTTTCAAAAATTGCGATCGATTAAGCAACTAGGAATTATGTTTCTGCCCGACTTTGAATTCGAAGATCAATTAAATGAAAAACAAGTAATCTTAACAAAAAATCATTTTGCATCCTAACAGCAAAGTGACATGAAAAGACGGTTGGGCGTAAATGTTCTTTTTAGCGGCGCAGCCGAAATTTTTCAATTGTATAAGGGTAAACGGAATTTTTCTTCTAACAAATTGGAGAGCAGGATAATTTCCCAAAACTACCCCCAGGCTACAGAACTTAAATTATTTCAACGGCTCGCTCAAAATTCACCGGCGGCGCGGTCAAAAAATTACAGCGCCGCGCTGGTCAAAAACAGTGGCGGCAGCGGCGCATAAACATCGTCGGCGGCCGCGGCGTGGAGGCGCACAGCTCTATTAAGAAGCGGCAGCAAGTAAATGATGTTTGGGAAAGCATTTGATAAAATGCATTGCCATTACCATGTTGTTTTGAAGCTGGGCTGCTTGATCTGCGTGTGGATCATCATCATTGGGATCTAAAAAGTTTGTCACAAAAGAATCGATACCGCTCTAATAATACATCGATTTGAAATGGGTTTTGTCCTTTGCCTTAACAAGAGAACTGTTCAGAAGGAATTCAACTAGAAAATGATCGGTTGAATAATATCTCTAATATATCAATAAAATGGTAGCCCTTCGGTACAACTTTGTTGTACGAGAAGGGCAGAACGTGGTATTCTGATTAGTTCCCATTTTAATTCTTGACTTGATTTTACGAAAAAATGAGCTAAGCTGTTTCATTTATTTTTAATTTTTTATTTTTGTGTTTTTTCAAAAGTGAGCACGTATGTTAGCAAAAAGAAGTGACGAGATTGGTGTCGTATTTCTTTGTTTCAAGATGAGATGAATATATGTGTTCAGTGAGATGGGAAACGGAACAGTTCTCCTATTTGCTAAATGGAACCAATATCTTTGTTAATATGTTTTAAATGATGTGCTTTTATGGCCACCGAAGTGATAAATGTTCGTGAACGTTTGATAACAAAGATAATATCGTCTTCGGACATTCGCTAACAAGGTCGTAAATGATGCTTCCTGAGATATATTCGATTGCTCAATTTAGACCTATCTCAATTCATTAGTAAGTGATATTCGGATGCAACCAAACACCTGGCACATGTAAATGATAACACGATGATTGAAACTTTCAACCGTGTTCACAACAGTGCTATAACCTGAACTGATGATCTTAGCGCTTGGAATTAATTAGAACCCCAAAGCCATGTAAACAAACAAGAGCTTTGCCCTCGCAGTGATTATCCTTATTAGCACATGTGCGAACCACTACTGGCACTGTGCTGTCGATCGACGGACATCCCACGCTGACGTGCGATTACCGTAATCAGCTCCAAACCAAACCGCATCGACGTGCGTCGCATCATCATCGTCGTCGTCAGCTGCACCAACACAATTAGCGCTGAACTCTCGCCGATGCGATGTGGTGGCGGCGGTCGGTGGTGGATGCATCAGGTTTAGCAAGATAATTTTGCATTCGCTCCTACTTCAAGCTACGGCATCCAAAATGCGACCAACAACGAACCGTTGCTTTGGTTGGTTGATTGTTTGGTTGGATGAACGATAGAATGGAGCAGATATCATGTAAACATGGCGCGAGGGGTAACAAAACGCGAATGTTTACTTGTTTGTACTTGCGAGAAAAGCCCTCGTCTTCTCGGTTGGCCTGGGTTTTATCATCCGAGAGCCGCAGCCGAGCAACAAGAGGGAAGCTTCGATAATTTTAAAGCAACACCGGCTTGTAGTGTAGTGTAATATGCCTCCCATGTATGCATTTAGGAATAAATTTGTTCGACGCAACCGATTGTGATTTGGAGCTGAGTTTATTTTTGCCCGACATAAAACATAATGCTCGCATGTTCATAATTAGAAGGCTTTTTGCAGGCCGTCCTCGGTGCACTCTATTTGTCGGCAAATTTAGATGCACAAAAGTCGACCATAAGTCGACCATCAGTCGCGCAGAGGTGGCGTTGGAAATGATTGACGTCGTTCACCGAGCTTTCCGTTATTCATTTATGAGTTTGTTTGCAATTCGCAAGAACCGGAAAATTTTCCCCAAGGGGGGGTTTGCAATTTATTGTTGCGGAAGCCGAAGCGTCATCCTTGCGATTCCCGGTCTCGCTCTCGGAAATGATGTGATCACAATTGCAGCTTTAATTAAAATTACGACCTCCTCCTGCTGAGGGAGGAGGAAAAGTGGCGTTGCAGAAATGTAGGCGAGCGGAATTCTTTCACTGTGAGAGATAATCAATTGAACTAAGCGTAGTCATGTTGAAGACTTCGGAATGGCCAGCATGGCCTAATAATCAATAGGGTTACTGCTTCTGACCTTCATCTCATATAAAAGCAAAGCAATGAAAATGAATTTAATTTTTTTAGCGGCATGTTAGGAAACAGAAACAACGAGATTGTGCTGTATTTCTGTTTTTCGTGATGAGATGAATATTGTTTTCATTGAGTTGGAGATGAGAACAGTTCCTCGATGCAGTTATGATAACATTCAACATTCAAACTTTTTCATATTCCTTGGAACTCGTCTCATATGCATGCCAGCCGAAGATATGTTCTGGCTTCGTCCTTGCGAATTGTGATTGAACCTGTGTCCGCTTTATATGGCAGAATCGGTTACCATCACCAAGCCGGTCTTGTTTCGCATCGAATTACCATGGTTTATTTTGATGGAAGTACATCAAATTAGGCTGAATCCGTACTTATGGTAACAAGACCTTTCGCGGAAACGATTGTGAAAACCTCCCAACGCAAACTTCAGAAGTTTGTCCGAAATTTGAATTTTTCACGGTACGTGTCTCACCACAAAAGCGCACAACAAGGAGCGCTTCGAAGAGGGCGGTTAGCAAGCGATGAAAATTATGAAATTAATTTTTCCTCGAACGGGTATCATTACATGCTCCACACGTTCCCGTTGGTTCTGCGTGCGAACGTGTCGCAACACGAGTCGAGCGAGAAAGACTTTTTGTGACTTCCCACCGTTTGTCGTTGCAGTGCAACGTTGGGCAAGTGTCCAAGCTTCGCGTCCCGCCAATCGGGGGCCTATCGTCGAAATCCTCCTCATAATCCATAATTAAGAGGATTACGAGTTTTAATTAATGGGTTCCGACGGCCAGGATCAGTATAGGGAGGCTCTTACAGCTCACTCGGTTCGGTTCGATGACGGGCTGCAATCAGGAAAATGGAGGCGGAGCTGTCACGGTCACCGCCCACGCGCCGAAGGGTGTTCGGAATGAAGACAGCGAGCGAAGGTCGTAACTGCTTCGCTTCCAGCTAACGGCCGCCTCCATCGATCAATAGCCACTCCACTGGGCGATGATAATAACGAAAATGATGATTTACTCGAGAATGCGGGTTGAAGACATTGAATAGGCAAATATACTGAACGGGATGCTTTTCGAAAAAAAAAGTCGCTTATAAGAAAACCCCCATTATTATAATTTTGATAAAAAAAAACAAAAACTGTTCGTTTTGCTAAGTCAGTCTATGCAAAAGAAAGGCATGTTTTATTGCAGATGTTTAAAGATTGGTTTTAGTTAGCATATCTTCGGTCGGTCAACTGAGAATATGTTTGCATATGATGTATTCAAACAGTCATTTCCACTATCTTCCTGGTCATCTACAGCTGCCAAGCGATCTGTGGACTGAACCGGCAGCTGAGTGTAACACCAGTAGTAGCCGGCGCGCGCGCACGCATCCGATCATTTACAGTAAAAAACCTGATTTATTCACATAGGGGTGATATTACTTTTCTCGTAATTTGATAAGACAACATTTTGCGATAGCAAATTAATTTTATAGTTTGTGAATTGAATAACTTTTTTCCGACGAATGCAATTTGCTGCGCTTTGACACATAGGGGAACTGTTATTCATATAAATATTCATCTACATCATCCCAATAGCACATGAAACTTAATTTTCGAATGCTCTATTGAGTAAACAACGATTTTGCAGTTAAATAAACACCTTATCGATATGACGTTGCGGTACGAGAAAGGTAAAAACGATGCAACGATGACGATGATGAAGATGGATTGCCGCGAACGCTCTGAGGAAAAAAGGCGATCTGTGGCGACGACGACAACGACAGCTCCGTCCCTAATATGGGATCATCAGTATACTTGCCACCGGCTGGAAGAAGTTGCCTGCGTTGACTTCTGGGCTGACTTCGAGAATAGGGCCGTCTACCACCAGTTTTATGTCACGCGTGGAGTTTGGTAAGGAGAATAAAAAGGGAACAGATCAACTAAATAATGTACTCGATAAATGTTTTGTTTAGAGCAAAGCAAATAACCCTCTATAACCCCACCATTTTTGATTTCGCTCAAAATCACTATTTTGCTTTCTAAAATCGATTGTATAATAGAAAGCGATTTGACATTTTGATTTTTGGGAATTTTGTTTTTTGAGTTTTTTTCATCCCATAAAATATTTTCTCAATCTATTAATCTTTTTCCATTTTTCAACATATTTAGATTTTGAACACTCGTATTCAAAGTCAACTTATTGCAATTTTTAAATTTTCAGTTTTTTTTTAATTTTCCGATTCATTTCCTCTGGAAGTTCATTCACCACTATAGACTTCTATTGAAATTGGTTAGGCAGTTGTGGAAAAATACTAAACTACAAATATTTCACTCTTCAAAGGTATATGAGCGAAAACACGAAAGAACAAATAAAATACTCAATTTTCAATATTTTTTTTATTAATGTATAGAATTCTCAAAATTAAAAATTTTATAATTTTAACCACATTTAAATATGCATTGAACACTAATTAATGATTTTGTGTGTTGTTCTACGTGAAGTTAAACGATTTACAATGATATGGAAATGCTAATATCATCTTTCAAACTTAGACGTACATGCATTGAAGTTTATATTATAGATCGACATCAAAGACTTTTTGAAATCTGAACAATTGAAAATTCCTACAAATAATCGAAGTATCCCGTCTAAAAGCGGTCTTGACCGGTAGAGGGTTAATGGTCTGTTCATTGAATATGTTATTGATAACAGATAAACCAATCGTAATTGCTTTGAATCTAAATCAGTATCACTTCTCAAAGACATTTATGCTAGCTACTTGTGGACTTCGTGGCCTTGCGGCTAGTGACGTTAGTAGACTCCTTGGTGCAAATGTTTTTCAATGCTTTTATTTTTCTTCGGCCGATTTCCTCCCGAAGACATCCCCCGACGCCAGGAAGATAACTCCACATACTCAACCATCGCACAAGCGCAGTCAATACAAATTATTTTGAACCTAATAGGTTTTCTATTGCTTATAAAACACGAAGCAATGAACTAGAGTGTTGAGTGATATACACAAACTCTTGAGTGAAACAAAAAAAGTTCGCCAAGATTTCCTCCGAACTGCTCCAGAAATTCTTCCGGAAGTTCGTTCAAGAATTCCTCCAAAAGTAGCTTCACGAATTGCTCCGGCAGTTCGTTCAGGAATTCCTTCGAAAAATCCTCCTTCAGGGATTCCCCCGAAAGTTCCGATAAAAATTCCTCCGGAAGCTCCGTTACGGATTCCTCTGGAAGTTCCGATAGGAATCCCTCCGGAAGTTCCGTTGGGAATCCCTTCGGAAGGTCCTGCGGAGGTTCCGTTGGGAATTCCTCCGGAGGTTCCGTTAGGAATTCCTCCGGAAGTTTCGATAGGAATTCCTCCACAAGATCCGATAAGAATTCCTCCGGAAGTTCCGTTACTAATTCCTCTGGAAGTTCCGTTGGGAATCCCTCCGGAAGTTCCACCGGAGGTTCCGTTGGGAATCCCTCTGGAAGTTACTTTTGGTGTTCCTCCGGAAGTTCCGTTAAGAATTCCTCTGGAAGTTCCGTTAAGAATTCCTCTGGAAGTTCCGTTTGGAATTCGTTTGGAAGTTCCGCTAGGAATTCTTCTGGAAGTTTCGTTAGGAATTTCTCCGGAAGTTCCACCAGGAATTCCTCTAGAAGTTACGATAGGACTTCTTCCTGAAGTTCAGATAGGAATTCCTCCGGAAGTTCCTTTAGGTATTCCTCCGGAAGTTCCGTTAAGAATCCCTCTGGAAGTTCCGTTAGGAATTCCTTTGGAAGTTCGGTTAGGAATTCTTCTGGAAGTTTCGTTAGGAATTCCTCCGGAAGTCCCGATAGGAATTCCTTCGGAAGTTCCGTTGGGAATTCCTCCGGAAGTTCCGTTGGGAATTCCTCCGGAAGTTCCGTTGGGAATTCCTCCGGAAGTTCCGTTGGGAATTCCTCCGGAAGTTCCGTTGGGAATTCCTCCGGAAGTTCCGTTGGGAATTCCTCCGGAAGTTCCGTTGGGAATTCCTCCGGAAGTTCCGTCAGGAATTCCTCCGGAAGTTCCGTCAGGAATTCCTCCGGAAGTTCCGTCAGGAATTCCTCCGGAAGTTCCGTCAGGAATTCCTCCGGAAGTTCCGTCAGGAATTCCTCCGGAAGTTCCGTCAGGAATTCCTCCGGAAGTTCCGTCAGGAATTCCTCCGGAAGTTCCGTCAGGAATTCCTCCGGAAGTTCCGTCAGGAATTCCTCCGGAAGTTCCGTCAGGAATTCCTCCGGAAGTTCCGTCAGAATTCCTCCGGAAGTTCCGTCAGGAATTCCTCCGGAAGTTCCGTCAGGAATTCCTCCGGAAGTTCCGTCAGGAATTCCTCCGGAAGTTCCGTCAGGAATTCCTCCGGAAGTTCCGTCAGAAATTCCTTCGGAGGTTCCGTCAGGAATTCCTCCGGAAGTTCCGTCAGGAATTCCTCCGAAGTTCCGTCAGGAATTCCTCCGGAAGTTCCGTCAGGAATTCCTCCGGAAGTTCCGTCAGGAATTCCTCCGGAAGTTCCGTCAGGAATTCCTCCGGAAGTTCCGTCAGGAATTCCTCCGGAAGTTCCGTCAGGAATTCCTCCGGAAGTTCCGTCAGGAATTCCTCCGGAAGTTCCGTCAGGAATTCCTCCGGAAGTTCCGTCAGGAATTCCTCCGGAAGTTCCGTCAGGAATTCCTCCGGAAGTTCCGTCAGGAATTCCTCCGGAAGTTCCGTCAGGAATTCCTCCGGAAGTTCCGTCAGGAATTCCTCCGGAAGTTCCGTCAGGAATTCCTCCGGAAGTTCCGTCAGAAATTCCTCCGGAAGTTCCGTCAGAAATTCCTCCGGAAGTTCCGTCAGAAATTCCTCCGGAAGTTCCGTCAGAAATTCCTCCGGAAGTTCCGTCAGGAATTCCTCCGGAAGTTCCGTCAGGAATTCCTCCGGAAGTTCCGTCAGGAATTCCTCCGGAAGTTCCGTCAGGAATTCCTCCGGAAGTTCCGTCAGGAATTCCTCCGGAAGTTCCGTCAGGAATTCCTCCGGAAGTTCCGTCAGGAATTCCTCCGGAAGTTCCGTCAGGAATTCCTCCGGAAGTTCCGTCAGGAATTCCTCCGGAAGTTCCGTCAGGAATTCCTCCGGAAGTTCCGTCAGGAATTCCTCCAGAAGTTCCGTCAGGAATTCCTCCGGAAGTTCCGTCAGGAATTCCTCCGGAAGTTCCGTCAGGAATTCCTCCGGAAGTTCCGTCAGGAATTCCTCCGGAAGTTTCGTCAGGAATTCCTCCGGAAGTTCCGTCAGGAATTCCTCCGGAAGTTCCGTCAGGAATTCCTCCGGAAGTTCCGTCAGGAATTCCTCCGGAAATTCCGTCAGGAATTCCTCCGGAAGTTCCGTCGGGAATTCCTCCGGAAGTTCCGTCGGGAATTCCTCCGGAAGTTCCGTCGGGAATTCCTCCGGAAGTTCCGTTGGAATTCCTCCGGAAGTTCCGTTGGGAATTCCTTCGGAAGGTTCTGGGAAGGTTCCGTTGGGAATTTCTCCGTAGGTTCCGTTGGCAATTCCTCCGGAGGTTCCGTTGGAAATTCCTCCGGAAGTTCCGTTATGAATTCCTCTGGAAGTTCCGTCGGTAATCCCTCCGGAAGTTCCGTTATGAATTCCTCTGGAAGTTCCGTTGGGATTCCTCCGGTAGTTCCGATAGGAATTCCTCCGAAAGTTCTGTTGGGAATTCCTCCGGAAGCTCCTCCGAAAGTTCCGTTGGGAATTCCTCCAGAAGTTCCGTTAACAATTACTCCGGAAGTTCCGTTAGCAATTCCTCCGGAAGTTCCGTTAGGCATCCCTCCTGAAGTTCCGTTAGCAATTTCTCCGGAAGTTCCCTTGAGAATTCCTCCGGAAGTTCCCTTGAGAATTCCTCCGGAAGTTCCGTTGGGAATTCTTCCGGAAGTTCCATTGGGAATTCATCCGGAATTTCTGTTTGAAATTCCTCCGGAAGTTCCGTTAGGAATTCCTCCGGAAGTTCCGTTAGGAATTCCTCCGGAAGTTCCGTTAGGAATTCCTCCGGAAGTTCCGTTAGGAATTCCTCCGGAAGTTCCGTTAGGAATTCCTCCGGAAGTTCCGTTAGGAGTTCCTCCGGAAGCTCCGATAGGAATTCCTTCGGAAGTTACGATGGGAATTCCTTCCGAAGTTCCGATAGGAATTCAACCGGAAGTTCCGATAGGAGTTGCTCCAGAAGTTCCGATAGGTATTCCACCGAAAGTTCCAATAGGAATCCCTCCTAAAGTTCAGATAGGAATCCCTCCCAAAATTCCGATAGGAATTCCTCCGGAAGTTCCAGTTCCGTTAGGAATTCTTCCGAAAGTTCTGTATTTCTGTATTAATTCCGTAGTAAATTCCTTCGGAAGTTACGTGGGAATTCCTCCGAAATTACGTGGGAAATTTCTCCTGAAATTACGTGGGAATCCTCCGGAAATTACGTGGGAATTCCTCCGGAAATTACGTGGGAATTCCTCCAGAAGTTACGTGGGAATTCCTGTGGAAGTTCCTGTAGGAATTCCTCCGGAAGTTTCGGAAGAAATTCCTGCGGAAGTTCCGATAGGAATCTCTTCTGAAGTTCCATTGAGAATTCCTCCGAAAGTTCCAATAGGAATCCCTCCGGAAGTTCCGTTGGGAATCGCTCCGGAAGTTCCGAAAGGAATCTTTCTGTAAGTTCCGATGGGAATTCCTTTGGAAGTTCCGATAAGAATCCCTCCGGAAGTTCCGATAGGACTTCCTCCCGAAGTTCCGATTGGAATTCCTCCCGAAGTTCCGTTGGGAGTTCCTACGGAAGTTACGATAGAACTTCCTCCCGAAGTTCCGTTAGGAATTCTTCCGAAAGTTCCGATAGGAATTCTTCCGAAAGTTCTGTATTTCTGTATTAATTCCGTAGTAAATTCCTTCGGAAGTTACGTGAGCGATTCCTCCGGAAATTACGTGGGGAATTCCTCCGGAAGTTCCGTTGGGAATTCCTCCGGAAGTTGCTTTCCTTAGGAAGAAATTAGAAACTTCCTAGGAAGATATTTTAGAAAATCCTCTGGAAGTTTCTACAGGAATTCCTCCAGAAATTCTCTTGTTTTTGAGAATTTCTTTAGCCTTTCCGTCCCTGACGTCTGTTTTTAAGGGCTTTCAAAAATCTAAGCTGCTATCTGTGCTTTGTGAAATCATGAACTTTGAGGTGTCGCACGACCTGATGGACTTAAATTTGTAAATGGCCACTTATTCCGGGAACGGAATCTGGAATAAATCTGGAACCGTACTGTGGATAATTTCAAGAGTATAAATAGGGGAAAAGACGGCTTTGGCAGGTTTTGTTCTATTATTGGCAGGGGGGTTTTTGTTGACTAAATTTTATGAAATTTGGACACAATATTCTTTGGTATGCGAAGAACGTTTAGGCCAAATTTGAGCCTAATCAGTCATAAAAACCCCCTGCCAATAGTTAGGGATGAATGACCGCCTGAGTTAATATCCATCAAAACAAACCATCATCAACCCCTGCCAATAATAGAACAAAACCTGCCAAAGCCGTCATTCCCCTAGTATAAATCGAAAATTGGGATCCATCCGGATTTAATGCAACTTGTTGCGAAGGAATCGGTCAAGAAATGCGTTTTTACAGCAGCCCTTAAAACCAGGGTTTGCAGAAATCGCTCTCAATAGATAACGAACAGCGATAGAAGAGAGGCAAAAACTGTTCCGAATCATAACAAGCCATGATAATAAATTTATCAAACTTGTATACAAGTGCGAAAAAACAGAATCGGATAGGCAGCCCTCACAGAAAAATGGTGATTCCCGCTTTGTTTTCGCTCCTTTTTTGTTGGTTACTGCACAGATGTGTAGAACAAGTTGAAATGCATAATCAGAGCCAGTGCTCCCCGCATTTGGAGCTTTCTAAGAGAAATTTATCATGGGGTACAGTATCCCGAATCAGTTCTCTATCATGACATCTTGCGAAAAAAGTTTCTCGCGGTATGCTACATATCGTATATGTATACAGAGATGATAAGTGAAAGAATTGCTCTTTCTCTTTTGGATTCAATCCCTGCTTAAAACAGACGTCAGGGACGGAAAGGTTAATGAATTTTATTAATTTCTGAGAAAATTTATTCAGAAATTTCTACCGTAGTAGCTCCAGGATTTTTTACGGCAGTTCATCCTCGAATTACTTTGGATATTTTTTCAGGAATTTTTTGGAAGCTTCTCCACCATTTCTTCAGAAGTTTCTTCAGGAATTCCAGATATTTTGGAAACGTCCAATATTTGTCTACGAAATCCTTTGAAAATTTATCCATAAGTCCATCCATGAGTATTCTTCTAATCGAAACTTCTCCCATTGTTTTTTTTTTTTCAATTCTTCTTGGTATCTATCTACGTATTCTCCGTTGGAGATTTCCAGCCATTTCTTCGAGAAAATACGTTCAAGGGATCTCAAATAAAAGGACTCTTGGAATTCGTTGACCTGCTCCTGAATGGTACAGAGTGTGGCAAAATGGTCCACACAGGAACTCCTGCCACGGTCTGCTGCCACCACAAAGTAGCATCGCTAAACCCGTCGCATCACTAAATCCGTTTTGACCACTTTGAATTGAATTTTGAGATCATTATTTTTAATTTATTATTAATGACCGGAACAAATAAGAATTCCTTCTTTTACGTACCAAAATCTCTCATTTTCAATGATAGTTGTCATGCAATGTTTACATATCTGCCCCTTTTAATATCTGTAGAAACGCAGAGGATGCGCGACATCCTTTTATAACTGGCTTTCATTGATCAAAGAACCCACGATTTACTCTGTCTTATGATGATCACGATCTTTTGCAGTACTGGTCCTGTTAGTCTTTCTATAACGAAGGGGTGGAAATAAAAAAATAAATAATTAATTCATAAAATCGCAAAACTCATCTGTTTTCTTGAACAATTTTCTAGAAAAGCTCAATATTTTATTATTTTTGCAATAAAATTCTAAATTTCCCCTTCAATTAATAAAATAAAGTCTCTACAAAAAATTAGTAGACAGAAAAAAAAGAAAATTTGTTCATGCCTTATATGTGCATGTATAATAAGTCTTCTAAAAATGGATATTATTAGAGCGCAAAAAAAATTCTTGCTGTACACCAACCCTATTTTGTGCATCGCTCAGTCAATGAGTTCGCCTCGGAAGCCTCCTCATTTTCTGCGCTGGTCAGCGCTTTAACCGTCTCATTAAAGTATCTTGCCAACTGCACTTCTTCAGGAGCGCACTTATCGGGCAATGAAGACGCGAACGATGCGATGGCTAGCGCGCTAGCCTGCAGCGAGACGATTTTAAAACCGGCAAACGCCCGTCGCACCAAAATAACAATAAAATAAAAAAAAGGCCGAACGAACCAAACAAGCCACGGTCAACGGTCCAGTTCGCCGGGTCCGCGTCCGCGCCTTCGACGTCGGTCGCCCGCAGTGTAGGTAGTGAAAGGAGGAATGCAAATAAAAACAATTCCAGTAGTTGGCCGTCGTCGACTTTAGCAAAGAACAGTGCTGACTGCTGAGCGACGCAATTACTGAGGAATTATATAAGCAGCACAATAAAAAAGAAAATTTCAATAAAAATCTAATAAGTAATAAACTGCTTAGACGTATAAAACTGTTACTACATATATGTGAAAGCATGTCATGAGTGAAGAAACTTTAAGTAGTTTTAAATATAATTGAAAGGTTTTTCTCAATTTGTATATCCTACGAATCACGAAACTCGAATTTGTTTTTTTATTTAGAAAAATATTACGAAAATAATACGAAGAAACACACACTAGCTTAAAATTTATGAAATCGAATTTCTACTTTATTATGAGCCATTTAATTTGATCTGAATCAACAACCTTCAAGAAGTTCTTCACAACCAGCCAAGGAAAAAAAATATGCTGTAACTGATCGCAATTAATTACTGCATGATTTTCCTCGGAAACCAGGCGGGCGAGAGAAAGAGAAAGAAGAAACCGAGAGGCACAGGCAGCAACTACGTGCGAAATGCGACCTTACTTGTTTCCTTGCACTTGTGCACTTACTTCTTTTTGCGCCTGGTGCGGTGGTGTTCTGAAGGAACATGAACGAAAAGCAAAAAACCAGCTATGAAGCAAAAGAACCGTTCCAATGATGATGAGCTAAGGTATTTTTCGTTCCCGAACGAGTTTGGAAATAGTGCAGCCCGCTGCAGTTAGTGTCTGTGTGGTTAATGATCTTCCCGGTACCGGAACGCTGATGGGTGGATAATCACACGGCTCGCTGCTAGGTTTCGGGTTCTGTTCGGTACCAGTGTGGGTTGCGTTGCATTTCTTCCGATCAGGTGATCGTTCAACCGATTCATTTGTTTGACTAGGCAGCCCTATGTCAGCAAAACATGATTGATTTGTTGTTTATTCTACATCATACAATATTTACTTTCGATTGAATAGCTTTTTCATAGTCATATAAACCTCTTGTGACCATTTAAACATTTATTTGCCATTCAATTTCTATTCCAAGTAAAAGGTTTGATGTTTTTTTTTGGGAATTCTTTGGAAATTGATTAAGATATTCCTTCGGAAATTATTTTAAGCAATCCTAAAGAAGATTCTTCCAGGTATTTCATTTCATTTTTATCAGTACGGAAATTCCTCCAGTCATTCCATAAAAAAAATTACAACGTTTATAGAATTTTCTTTCGGAATTCCTTCGGGATTCCAAACAAAAATCATTCGGACATTCCTTTAAGAACTTCTTCGGGAATTCGAAATTTTGGAAATTGCAAAAATCCCTTTCGAAATTTCTATCAAAATATCCTTGAAAATGAGGTTCCTTTGAACGAGTTCTTTCGGAAATTCCTTCAGGAATTCCATTAGAAATGCTTTCATGAGTTTTTTCCGTAATGCCTTAAGAAATTTCTACGGCAATTCTCCAGCAATTCCTTCGGAAAGTCCTTTAGGAATCTCATCAGAAATTGTTTTATTCTGAAAATCATAAATTTTTGGAAAGAATTTCTAAAGAAATTGCTGGAGGATTCATCACGATGAGTTCCTGAAAGAATTCTTGGAGGATTTTCAAAAGGAATTTCAAGAGGAATTTCTCAGCGGGTCCCGTAGCGTAGTCAGCTACACGTTCGCCTCATAAGCGAACCAAACGGTCATAGCTTTGATTTTCAGCTCCTTCACCAAGCACTTATCAGTCACCTGAGGTGCAGCCCAAACAGTGGCGTATTTGAGGTGCGCGTCTAACCGACCCGGTTGCCCGATGACGACTGACAAATTGTTCTTCTCGGGGGCATTCCTCCAACGTAGCCGGTTAAATGGCAACCGAACAATGCAACGAGCTATTCGATACACAATACGGACAAAAATAGATACAACGGACTCACGATGAGATGGACCCAGCAATGATAACAACAACGGATGTCTAAAAATAGTTTATGTATGGATTCTGTACAGCAGAATACCACAGTAGATCACGGCACAGTAGCGGTTAAGAAACACAGAGTGCCTACCAAATAAAAAAGGAATAAAAAAAGAGGAATTTCCGAATGGATTTTTGAAGAATTCCTGGAGGAGAACTTGAAGAGATTTTTGAAAAAAATCTTATGGAATTTGTGAAGGATTTTGGCCAAAGAAATTTCAAAAGATTTTTCAAACGTGTTTTAAAAAAAATCCTAAAAGAATTTCCAAGGAATTCCTCAGAGGGATTCCAAAATAAATTTCCCAAAAATTCTGATAGATTTCTATGGAAATTCTAGAAATACTTCCAAAGGTTCAAAGGAATTTCTAGAAGATTTGCCAATATAAATTGTCTAGGAATGTCCGAAGGAGTTTCCAAAGAAGTTTCTGGAGAAATTTTCAAAGAAATACTTGGAACAATTTCCTTCAAGAATTCCAGAAATGATTTCCGAAAAAAGTTCTGAAGGAATTTATTAAAATTTAAAATGCAACTCGTATAGGAATTTCCCAATGAACCTTGAAGGAAATTTTCCAATGAGTTCCTAAAAAAATCCAAAAGAATTACGGAAGTATTTTCTGAAAGTATTTCTAGTAGAGGCGTCTAATACTTATACTGCCTATGATCGCATATCAGTCCCATCTTTACTGGGTTTCCTATTCATATGGGACAGATATGGCGCTAGTGGCGCTGTAACCATTAAATTTATTTTGCCAAAATATGCTTCTGAAAGTTCAGCCTTTAGACAGTTTATTGTCCATCATGTTCTAGTGCATGTTTAGGTTTCACCATCAACATTGGTTTGACACTAATGGTACCGGAACTTTGGGGCCTTTCTCAAATTACGTAAAGCTGTAGGGGGAGGGAGGCGGTCAAGCCGAATGTTACGATCCATAAAAAAAATTAAACCTTTCTAATCTAATCTAATCGAACATAAACGCAGCCAGTACAAAGAAAGCATCCTGGAAAATCATTGAGTTAGATGACGCCCAATAATTATTCTTGTCAATATTGAGGCTCACAGCATACCAGTGGTATGACATAAACTTCAAAGCGGCCAGGCCCACTGCGTTGTTTTTGCCGCAGTAGTCACTTCAACATGATACATATCACGAATCTACAGGGGTTGAAGGATGCGTGGACATCATACGCACCGCGTTCTTTTTAAGTTCTTGTTTTGATTATTGTATATAAATATGTAGTGAAATGAATAGCATTATGATAAGAAATTATATCAAATTTTATATATATATATATATATATAGGGACACGTCCATCGTCGTAGGGGCTAAAACCAACGAAAGCAACGTACATTTGCTAGAACTCCACTATAACAGAACGTTTCTCCTGAGCTTACGATTTGGTACGTATGAGTTTTACAAAAAAGCGTCTCTTTATTGGTTTTCGAGACTATGATGAACAGAAGAAAATACATGCCGTATCCCTATATGTAGAATGTGACATCAATAAGGAGCCGAAGTTAACTTGGGATGTACCATCTCTTGTAGAAGGAGCTGGAAATTGTAAAGTATTTAATTAGAATGTTAAGAGTATCAGATAGCAGGTTATGTGCCAGGATGTCGTCTGCATAAAGATTACATGGCAGGTTGTGCAGCTTTCCTTCCTGGGATGTTTTGTAGTGGGCTATAAAAATGATAAATCACGAAAATATGAAGATTTTATAATATGAAAATAAGAAACACAAACATATAATGTAATAAAAGAATAAAAATTGCTATATGAGAATAAAAAAATATGAAAACATGAAATTAAAAAATTAAGATACAAAAATATGAGTACATAAAAACATAAAAGCATGAGAATGTGAAAATATTGAAAATGTAAAAAATATAAAAATTTATGTTAAAGTATAAAATTTTGAAAATATGACAATATGAAGATCTGAAAATAAGATAATATAAAAATATTAAAACACAAAAATATATAACATGGAAATATGAAAGTATAAATGTCTAAAGTATGTATGTATGTATATAATGTATAAAGTATAAATAATAAAAATATAAAAATACAAAATATGAAAACGGAAACATGAAAATATAGAAATAGGGTAGAATACGGCATTGGCAGGGTGCGACAGTTGTTTGCACCCTCAACAATGTTTGCATTTTCCAGCAAACATACACTATTTATGAACATAATTTTGATTCAATCACACAATTTCAAGTCTAAGCTTTCATTTAAATAAGTTGTTTGTGTAAAAGTAGCAAGATTTGATGAGTTAATCATCGAAACAAATTTGCACCTTCGAAATCCTTGCCATTATTGCATTGCCAAAGAAAGCAGCGCACGAATAGCAAACTGTTGCTTACTTTTTTGGATCGCCTGTTTCTCCTCTTTATTGCGTTTGACACGACAAATTAAGTACGTACACTACTTTTTACACTTTATCACCACTTGATTATTACCACAAAGAGCAAATTTATGCAATATTTGCTCTATGTTTCACTAAATAGAATCAGGACTGTTCGTTTTCTTTGACAGCAGCACACTTCGGAATAGAGCGAGAGAATGTGTTTGTGAGCATACCAAACACACGCTTAAAAGATACCACGCACAATTCTATTTGATTTGATTTTAGCAAAATACGAACAAAATATCCGGCGAGGGCATTTATTAAAAAAGGGTTAAAATACAAATGTTTCTATTCGGATTTTTACGCAGACCATGGATTATATTAAAAGTGATAGCAACACCGTAGTGTTTTAACCCTTATGTGGCTGACAGGACCGCTTTCCTTTTGCAACTTCAATACTTTCCAAGCTCATCAAAAAAATTATAATCATTCCCGTTCCTACATAGCGCATTTCAACCATAAATAATTGCCTACTTTTAGGGTATTATCTATTATTCATCTGTGAAACGTAGTGTAAGAATGGGGTGGCTCCAGCGGCTGGATAGGACAGTGCTGTCCATTATTCAACATATGAAGACTCACGAGGTGGAATATATTGTTAATATACTATACTATCAGAACCGACGAGCTTCGTTTTACCTAAAATTCATATTTATTCGAAATTTGCAAATTTTGGATTCCATTTTTTAGATTAATTTTCGATTAAAGCAGAAATGTGTACTTCATTTGTATGAGAGTCCTCTTCCAGAAGCGGAGGGGTCTAATATCATCATAAGAATCTTCATCGTTCGCTAAAACCTCTACATACAAATGTTCATACCGTTTCCTAGGGCAGACAGACAAATATTCATTCTTATGTGTATGGATTTGGTTTCACGTAGTTTACGTCAAGCAGTCGTGTCTTGTACAAAACCACCATGATTTTTTTTTATGAAACAAACATATCATGTAAGGACCGCAAAGAGCAAGTTGTATATTTGAAACAGGTTGATAGACTTTTGCTTACGCGACTCTAAGGCATTACAAAAGACAAAAGATGTAAATCTTGGCAGCGGACAAAAAGCATATAAGTTCCCTTCTCCTAAATAGCAAACATTATTCAAATAGGTTGAAAATGGTAAAAGTAATGAAAATATCAATATCTGAGTACACGGGTACCCTATCTGCCATTCACGTCTGATTTTTGTTGGCTTTGATTTTGTGTTTAAATGCTTTTGCCTATCTGTGTACATGACATAAAATTTATGCCAAGGCTAAAAATTAATGTTTTGTGTTAAGCCAGTTTTGATAAACAATAAAGTTTGTTCCAAAATTGAGTGAAGCGAGATGAGCGTGCGGCCGACTAATATGAATGAATTTTACTACTGGAGGATATAAACAACCAGCTTTTGGCACCAATACATTACCAGTTTTTCACTTCCATGTCTAGTTGCTAAAGGGAGCAAATCCATTGCTGATAATAGAAATTGCTATGCCAATAGAAGAAACGTTGACCTGTTACTTTATAATAAATTTACTGAGTTTGTGGTAAAAGCTGCTATATTTGGTGAACACCAATCATCAAAGAAAGAGCATACAAATGTATACCAGTTAGGCTGTACCTGTGTTTTAGTGTAATTATTAATTATTTTTACCATTCAATTTGGCGAATGTCTTAGACTGCCAAGAATAGGTATTTTCCCCTATGTAAATATGCAAATTAAAATATACCAACATGAAAGTATAAAGATATGAGAAAGACAAAACAAATTAAAATATGAAAATAAATTTTAGAAATTCTAACAATATGAAAATACGATAGCATGTATAAAAATAGGACCATATACAGGTATAAAAAATGTGAAAGCATGAAAATATAAAAATAAAAAATCATCTAAATTTTAAAATATAAAAATTTATGTTAAAGTATAAAATTTTGAAAATATGACAATATGAAGATCTGATGAGCAAAAATGTGATATATGTATAAAAATAGGAAAAATATAAAAATATAATAAATAAAAAAATAAAAAATATAATTATATAAAAATATTATAATATGAAAGTGTAATAACATGAAATTATATAAATATGAAAATACAAAAATATGAAACACAATAGTTTAAAAATATTAAAACATAAAGTATCAAATATAAAAGTGTAATGTTACATTTGAAGAAATATGAAAATATTATAATATAAAAACATAATAATATGATAATTTTAAGACACAAAAATAATAAAACATGAAAGTGTAAACTTAGGACAGTATATAATACGTAATTAAAAAAATATTGAAATGTAAAAATATGAAAAATAAATATATTGAAATAGGGTATCTGTTCCCATATTAATAACAGCCCGTATATTAATCCCAACTGTCGATAAACCAAATACAAAATCAATTTATTTACAATTTCTCACATCGTATGTACACAATAATGGATGGAACACATTCTTGAATGTTTGGAATATTATTCAAGATTTTGTCTAAGTAATGTTTTAATTCACAAGAATCAAATTATTAAAAGATAAAATTATAAAGCACTTTTATTTTCATTTTCCTACCTCTGAACTGATGGTTTGATGCACTGCTCGATTGCTACTAGCATCCGTTATCACGCCGTTGTTTTCCACTCAATTTCAAGCTAAAACAATTCTATCCCTTCAAAAAAGTCACTCACTCAGTGGGGGTTGTAATACCCTCATCTCCCATTTTTATCCACTCTGTGCACCTCTTGTGCATCGTTTGGGCGTGGAGCACCCGGCACGTCACGCGTGCCTAACACTCACCTACCCGGGCTTTGATACGGCCAATAGGTACCGAGGACAGGTACTTTGCAGGTAGCACCCACCTATTGACATTTCGAAGTCCAGATAGTCCTCAGTCAGGTGGTGGTCTGGTCTCCCCATCCTGCAACGGGGTGGCACCACTCACCTTACATGTCTCCGATTTCTGAGGTGCCGCAGAAGCATCAACCCCCCGACACTCCTGCCAGTCGCAGCGAGACTTTCGTGTCCCCTATTTCTGATGTGCCGCAGATGTATCTGCCCCCCGACACTCCTGCCAGGCCTCACCAGACTTCAGTCATTCTAACGCTACCGACCATGCGTACCATGCGAGTATTACTTGTGTGCTCACCCATACACTCGTCGCTTGCACCACATGTGCACCACTTGGGGGTGTGTGGGTACCACCCACTGCCACCCGCTTGCCGCCGAAGCAGCCCTCACTCTGTGGAACCTCCACAGGCTCCGTTAACGACCTGGCTAATTGTTTCACCCCCCAGGTCATTCATCCCTTCGGCACGGGTCGCCTGACACCTTGGGATTCGGGGTTAGGGGCTTGTATGCTTTAAGCGGCACACGGTCGCTTGATAGGGTCTGCTTGCGGATACTTGTGGTTTTTGGGAGGGAATTATCAGAGCCCCCTGTTAACCCCACCACCTCCTAGGCAGAACCCCCTGACTAGGGTGGTCTAACAGGTAGTACCGAAACCGGTAATACCGGTATTACCGGCCAATTTTGGGTACCGAAAATACCGGTATTAGAGACGGAAAATACCGGTATTTTCGGTATTTCAAATTTTGCTGTCAGTATAAAAAATCTCGAATAATTTTGACCTACTTTTATCAACTCAACTGCCTGTAATCGCATATCTGTCCCATATAAACAGAAAATCCAGCATAGATGGGACAAATATTCAGTAACAAGCAGTAAAGACTCATCGAGCATAAAATACATCAATTAAATGCGCGCATGAGTAACTTTGCCCAAGTAAGCATCATGGACGAAGTTTACAACAAAAATCGATCAACATCGTCATTAATCATACCTGTTGCTTTATTACCTTAGCCATCTGTCACTGCGAATGACTTTTTTTCAATGAACATTGTTGATATCGTCGAGAATTTTCCCGCAATGTATGAAATTGTGAAAAAGTAGTTCTTTTCCACCACCTGTGAAAAACGATTTTCTGCAAAAATATGTCCGTTCTGAATTCGGACGTAGCGTTCCAATTTACGTAGGAACAATTATCAAATCAAGCCACTATTTCGATGCTTTCAACTTTTTAGGAATAAATCCAAGAGAGACGATTCAAATACGCCGATCTTTTTCTTTTTGAATAATTAGGCCGTTAAGCAATTATTCAGAAATGATTTTGGCATTTTCTTGGGATGGGGCTTGGGGATCTTGAAGCGTCTTATGATTCCTGATGCAATCGTTGAAACAGAGACAACGATCATACCTGACGATTGGTACGAAGAAGATGCCTCTATGGATTTTTTTTTCTGGTTTATCGGTTAAAGAACAAGTAGTCAAGAGACTGTAGGAGAGCAAAACACTTACGTTGCTGGTGGCAAATACGTTAATGCCAGGATCCTTGCATACAATCCGTGAGGAATTCTCCTACTATGAATCGGAAGGGATAAAGGGCAAGCATTTGACACTGATTTTCTATAGTCTTGGAACCATTCGTCCTACTTCGGTTGAACCAGAGAGGGCATTCTCAGTAGTTGCAAACATTGCAAACAAATCCCAATGCGGATTGGAAGATGAGTCGCACACTTAATGTTTACTTAAGATTCGCTTCGTCCAGCTCAACAAGCAATGATTTTAAATTTGAAGTTTGTCAATAAATTTTGTTTTTCATCCAAAAGTCCAAATCGAAAGTTTTTCTTTTACTACCTGAAATTTTCACAAAAACCGGTATTCTACCGGTATTACCGGTATTGACTCCATCAAATACCGGATACCGGTATTTGACAAAAATGGCCAATACCGACCACACTACCCCTGACTCGCAGACAGCTGGGGAGGGGTCGTCAAGCCCTTGGACATAGTCCCTGCTGCCCCCAATTACTATTCCTGGCCACACTTATCTGTACCGTTACTAGGGAGAGAAGGAATAAGTACCACGGAGTTGGATATTGGGAAGGTATTAGTTGGGTCAGGATGTGCCAGTAGCTGGCAACGTGACCATGGTAGAACTTACCCCGTAACACACCACGAAGAGGTATCTACCCAGCATTACGCAAATTAGCAAATTAAACCTTTCATACAAAAAGTGTTACGAGGGGGAGGGGGGGTCCAAAATCACCAAATTTAGCGTTACGTTATTTTAGAAAGAACCCTTTGGTCCACACAAACTGGATGTTGGCCACGCGAACGGGAACGACATTAGCAATCTCATAGTTTTGCGTCATCTGCATTTCCTTACGAATTTCTAAAGGAATTTTCGAATGAGTTCCTTAAAACCTTTTCGAGGAAGCTGCTAAAAAGATTTCTAAAAGAGAACGTAAAGGAATATTGAAGATATTCTTGAAGACATTCCCAAACAAATTTCCGGAACAATTTCTTAAGAAGAGTGTTAAAGTTCCTCTAAAGAAATTACCGAATTAAAATCCAAAGGAATTCCTAAAGAAATTTCCAAAAGAATTCTAAAACAAATTTCCGAAGAAATTTCTAAAGGAATTCTTGAAGAAATTTTAATAGAATATCTGAAGAAATCTTCAAAGTATTTTACGTAGGTATTTCCGAGGATTTTTTTCAGAAAATGTTTGAAGAAGCCCCTAAAGCAATTTCCAATGGCATCTCCGAAGTAATTTTCTGAGGAATTTACGGAGCAATGTCGTGAGGTATTTTTTTTGTAAAGTTTTTGTAAAGATATTTCCGAATGAAATCCTGGAGGAGGTTCCAAAGGAGATCCGAAGTAATTCTCAGAATTCCCTCTTTGGAGAAATTTCTGAATTCATCCTTTTCGATTAGATTTTTTATATGGCACATTTCTTTTACCTGAAAATCAATGTAAAGTACCTGAAAGAATCAGGGAATTTTGTTTTTACAGTTAAGTAGACACCCTGGCAGAGGTTTTCGAAAAATTTCCAGGAAATTTTTTGAAGGACTTTCCGAGAAATCTCCGAAGAAATATCCCATAAAATTCTTCCCAATTTTTTAAATAATTCCTGAAGAAATTTCCTAGAGAAGCTCCTGATAGTATTCTCAAAGGAATTGCCGAATAAATTATTATTGGAATTACTGAAAACAAAAAAAAAAACATCAGAAATTCTCCTGAAATAAGTAATATCCGCGAAAATTCGTTTTTATATCAGAGCAATTTTGGCATATATATGATCGGGGTTCAGCCAAAACGCACCGAGCGGCTTTTTGATTGATTTGTGATATTTTGTTCGTGATGCGGGTTTGGTATTGAACGCAAATGAAGAAAATTATACTCAAGTTGAACTCCGTTCAGGTTCGTGGGAAGACTGAGGAAAACTGAAGGATTTTATATCAAATCATACGTATACTTGTTGTGAGATAACCTCACTTATGGCGTTGAACGATGTCCGATTTGTGATCAATTGAATCTGTTACACGAAAATTTTAGGAAAAAAAGGAAATTTTTCATTGGCGCTTGGTGTGATTTGGCCTCAATTTTACTTCGCAAGTCAACTTTTTTTTTTGAAACTATTTCGTTTGTTTGACAGGCTCTGGCGTGTATGACACTTAACGGAGCCGAGACTCTTTATGATATTTACAATCTATATCATTATTATCAACAGTTAGTAAGGGGTGAGGGACATAGACCAAGATACTCATGGTGACTCAGGGTTAGATTGCGTAAATTCAGGTGGGAAGAGGCTGGGATTTAGGTTTGAGGTATTACAGCTGCTCATCCGGGTATATGACGTCATTAATGGTATTGCGCAGCGTCGTGCTTGAGCTGTGGTTCGTCAGGGAGCATCTGCCGGATGACCAGCGCTTCATGGTACATGGAACATAAGACAGAGACATGAAAAAAAACTGAGAAGGAAAAAGAAGGTATTAGACTTTAATGTCAGACGAGCAAAGAAAGGCATAGATAGCCTGCATAGATGCCACGTCGCGGTTCCCCAAACCATCTCTTACTTCCCTGTAGGGTTGTTTAACTCGGGCCACAAGGGTATCCAATAGTTGCTCTCTGGGGGCTTCGTTTTCCGAGCAATACCAAACTACGTGATCGATGTCATCGTAACCGGCACTTACATAAGTCAACAATACTTTAGTATCTAAACACTTTATACCAAAATAACGTTTCAATAATCGTATGGATGTTTCTGCAGTCATCGCGATATTCCGTTAAACAGACTGATCATACTGCAATTCTGGATCTCCGGAACGCCGAATTGTGCCTAGAGATTAGTCTTCGTCTCCGATGCTCTGGACAGTGGTATTGTTACGTTTTGGTCCAAAATATCTTATTTCTTCTTTTGCTTAAACCTACTAAGTCATTGCAGAAGTTGAGACTCCATGAGAAACCACTGTTGGTGGGACATTCGTTAATGCTCGTGATAGATGAGTTTGTTCATTTTTTTCGCATTGAAATGCCTTTTTTTCATGCAGGTCCCGATTTTATTTTTGCAATCGCGGATTTAATTTTGTTAGTCGCGGATTTCGTGGATTGAAATTAGCTCAGTTTGTGACAGCCCTGCATTTTGTTTTTGCAGTGACATTTATTGGTAGGGGGAGATCCCCCAGTGCCGGACACATAAGCCATTTGACGAAAGACTCTCTATGCATCCGGATTATGCTTACTTGTATACCATATACACAAAATATGATTATTGATTATTCATACTTTACTTACTTATGGATCCTGTACACTTCCGGTGGTGCAAAGGGCCGACTTGAAAGATCTCCATCCTGAGCGTTGCCCGGCTATCGCTTTAACCTGTTACCAGGATAGATTTCGGTCGACTTCTTTTATTTCTTTATTGAGGCTTCGCCGCCATGAGCCTCTGGGTCTGCCTGTGCTGCGATGTCCCGCTGGGTTCCTGTCTAATGCTTGTTTACAGATTTCGTTTCCGCCCCTACGTAGAGTGTGGCCGACCCATCCCCACTTCCGATCCCGAATTTCTGTTGCTATCTGCCTCTGGTGACAACGACGATGGAGCTCGTTGTTTGAGATCCAGTTGTGAGGCGTTGAGTGGTCTCCACTGATACACACCATGTTTCGCTAGCGTATAACAGCACAGATTTCACGTTAGAGTTGAAAATTCGTATTTTGGTGCGTTCACTTATCTGCCTGTTTTACCAGATATTTCTTAAACTCGCAAAGGCAGCCCTTACTTTCTTGACCCGTGCGCCTATGTCGATCTTGGTGCCGCCGTCTGACGCCATTTGGCTACCAAGATATTGGAAGCTTTCAACATTCTCCACTGGTTGCCCGGCTACTGTGAAACTGGAAGGAGTCACCGTGTTTACATCCAACGATTTGGTTTTGTTGACGTTGATGACTAAACCTGCAGAAGAGGAGCGCTCGGCAAGGTCGTTGAGCTTACTCTGCATATCAGAGCGCCGTTGAGCGAGAAGTGCAACATCATCCGCCAATTCGAAGTCATTTAGGTGCTCCATGGTTATAGGCTGCCATAACAGCCCGCGGTTTGGTTCACGGTCAATCGCATCTGCCACAATCTCGTCGATTACGATGAGGAACAGTAACGGTGATAGAATACATCCTTGCCTCACACCAGCTACGACCCGGATAGGGTCAGACAAGACCCCATTGTGCAGCACTTTACACGAGAAGGCCTCGTACTGTGCCTCGATGAGGCCGATGATTTTCTCAGGAACTCCCTTGCGTCTCAGGGCGCCCCACATATTCTCGTGATTGAGACGGTCGAAAGCTTTTTCGTAGTCAATGAATACCAAGTAAAGGGACTCTTGGAATTCGTTAACCTGCTCCAGAATGATGCGGAGCGTGACAATATGGTCCACACAGGATCTTCCGGCACGGAATCCGGCTTGCTGCCGCCGGAGAGTCGCATCGATCTTCTCCTGAATCCGGGCTAGGATAATTTTGCACAGAACTTTGAGAACGGTACACAGCAACATAATGCCTCGCCAGTTATCGCATACAGTCAGGTCACCCTTTTTGGGCACCTTCACTAAGATACCTTGCATCCAGTCGACTGGGAAAGTGGCGGTGTCCCAGATATTACGAAATAAACGATGCAGTAGTTGAGCGGATGTCATGGGGTCAGCTTTGAGCATCTCGGCTGATATGCGGTTGACCCCTGGAGCTTTATTCGATTTCATGCTTTGGATGGCTGTTTGAATCTCTAGCAGTGATGGAGCTTCGGTATTGACGCGTGTTATACGTCGGATCCCAGGCAGATCATGCCGAGGTGGTGATGGCCTGGCTGGCACTTGAAAAAGTTGTTCGAAGTGCTCGAACCAGCTTTTCAGCTGGTCAGTTGGGTCGGTCAATAACTGATCATTCGCGTCTTTCACAGGCATCGTTGCATTCATCTTCGCCCCGCTTAAGCGTCGTGAGATATCGTAGAGGAGGCGAAAGTCCCCGGTTGCGGCGGCTCTCTCTCCTTCGTCGGCCAGAGAGTCTGCCCACGCTCGCTTGTCCCGTCGACATGAGCGTTTTACTTCCTTCTCAAGAGCCGCGTATCGCTGACGGGCTAAGACTTTGGCTCCTCTGGTTTTCGATCGCTCTATCGCGGCTTTGGCTTCTCTTCGCTCCTCTATCTTGCTCCAGGTCTCATCGGTGATCCATTGTTTTCTCTGGGTGCGTAGTTCGCCCAGATTATTCTCGCTGGTGGTGATGAAGGCATTCTTGATGACGGTCCATTGGTCTTCCACGCTGCCACCTTCCGGAATATCTGCAGCACGCGTCTCCAGTTCTTCAACGAAGGACCGTTTCACCGTGGCATCTTCCAGTCGGCGTGTGTTGAATCGTCGTCCAACTCTTTCCTCCTGCCGAAGAATCCGCGCAATGCGCAGGCGTTTTTCGCCGATGAGGAGGTGATGATCAGACGCAATATCGGCACTACGTTTATTCCGTAACTCAAGAAGGCTCCGTTTCCATTTTCGGCTGATGCAGATGTGGTCGATTTGATTTTCTGTAAAGCCGTCACGGGAGACCCACGTGACCTTGTGAACCGGTCGATGAGGGAAGAGCGATCCCCCGATCACCTTGTCGTTATTACGACAAAATTCTGCGAACAGCTCTCCGTTTTCGCTCATTTCTCCGAGACCATGACGTCCCAAAATGCGCTCATAGTTCGAGTTGTCGGATCCGATCTTCGCATTGAAGTCGCCCAAACAGATCTTGATATCACCCTTCGGAATTCTATCTACGACGGCATTGAGTTGACTGTAGAAGTTCTCTTTGTCTTGCAGATCGGCAGCATCGGCTCATAACATTGGATTATAGTAAGGTTTCTTACCCGTGTTCTAAATCTGGCAACGATTATCCTTTCACTTATAGGTTCCCACTTCATAAGCGCAGAGTGTGCCTGAGCGCTTAGTAGGAAGCCAACTCCGCGATGCCGGGGAGCGTGTTCACCTCGTAAACCAGAGTATAACAGAACTTGTCCCGACGGCGTTCTGTGTTCTCCAAAGTTTGGCCAACGGACTTCACTCAGTCCCAGGATCTCAAGCTTCATGCGGCGTGCCTCATTGGCAAGTTGTGCCAATTTACCCTGCTGGGCTAGGGTTAAAACGTTCCATGTTCCTATTCTTGTCCGTTGTTTCGCGCTAAGAATCGTCGCCGTAAAATCAGTCCGTATTCTTTCATTATCGGATTCTCGAACAAATTGATGTTTCGGGAACAGTAGGTTGTTGGCCCAAGGTTCCCTATCCACCGGGATGGGGCTGCCATCTTAGGTATAGCTTCCGGGGAATAGCATTTCATACTCAGCCGCTGGATGCCAGAACAGACGCTGTTGGAGCCGAACCTCCTTGGTGAACAGAAGCTCGATCAGTCGGGTCAAATTTGTTTAAAGTCCCACCCAACACCAGGACTAGCTTTGATAGGGCCTGCTTGGGGACACATGCAGCTTTTTATAGGAGTTCATCAGAGCCCACTGTCGAACCCCACCACATCCTAGGCAGACCCCACAGGACGCACCCTCTCACTCTAGCTGATGTCAAAAGGACAACAGTGCCCAGGCTGCACTACCAGCTAAGTACCCAACCCTTAGCTGGCGGTCAATTGTCATCGAAAGACCCGCGGAAGCGTGAGTATTGGAACTTGTGAGGACCAGAGCTATGTTAGGCGCCCCTTCCCAGATGTCAACTCACCATTTCGCAGCCCGCTTGAAGATTTGCCAATATAAATTGTCTAGGAATGTCAATTTCCTTTAGGAATTCCAGAAAAGATTTCCGAAAAAAGGAATTTATTAGAATTTATTAAAATTTAAAAAGCAACTCATATAGGAATTTCCTAATGAACCTTGAAGGCAATTTTCCAATGAGTTCCTAAAAAAATCCAAAAGAATTTCGGAATTATTTTCTGAAAGTATTTCTAGTAGAGGCGTATGCTTCTGAAAGTTTAGCCTTAAGACCGTTTATTGTCCATCATGTTCTAGTTCATGTTTAGGTTTCACCATCAACATTAGTTTGACACTAATGGTACCGGAACTTTTGGTCCACACAAACTGGATGTTGGCCACGCGAACGGGAACGACATTAGCAATCTCATAGTTTTGCGTCACCTGATTTCCGAGTTTCTGGATAAATTTTCGGCGGAGTTCCTTAAAACATTTCCGAGGAAGCTGCTAAAGGAATTTCTAAAGGAACTCGTAAAGGAATTGATTGATTTTCTGAAAAAAAAAAAAAGAAATAAATAACATCAGCTATTTTGGCGTATATATATGGTCGGGGTTCAGCCGAACCGCACCAAGCGGCTTTTTGAATGACTTGTAATACATATTTTTAATATTGTCCGCAAAAAGAAAACGGGAAGTATTTTAAATCAAATCATGCGTACATTTGTTGTGGGATAGCCTCAGTTATGGCGTTGAACGATGACCGATGCGATTTGTGATCAATTGAATCTGTTACACGAAAATTTTAGGAAAAAAATTGGTTATTTTTCATTTGCGCTTAGTGTGATTTGGCAGAACCCGGGCCATTTTCAAATTTTAAGAAAATATTCAATTTGGTGGGTTACGTAGTCAACAATACTTTAGTATCTAAACACATTATATTCAAATAACGTTTCAATAATCGTATGGATGTTTCTGAAGTCTTCACGCTATTCCGTTAAACAGACTGATCATATTGCAATTCTGGATCTCCGGAACGTTGAATTGTGCCTAGAGCTAAGTCTTTTTCACCGATGCTGTGGACAGAGGTTCCATTAAATATTGTTACGTTTTGGTTTCTTTGTTTGCTTAAACCTATTAAGTCATTGCAGAAGTTGGGACTCCATGAGAAACCACTGTTGGTGGCACATTCGATAATGCTCGTGATAGATGGGTTTGTTCATTAGGCAACGGAATCACGCACCACTTGCGTACCCTTAAGCTCCAATATTGTCCAATTTGCCTAAAAAACCGCAAATTTTACAGTTGTTTCTGTCCTCCCTGAATCCGGATTGGGCGCGGATTTAGTTTAAGGTGAATATTTAATAAATAAAATGCCAGATCTAGAGACGTTTATTTGAACATCACAAAACATGTCTATTGACGAACATGGACACCTATTTTCACCTTGTCAAGTTCTTTGTAATTCCGAGATATTTGTCAGTTTCTGATTGATTATTTCATTTACGATTAAATACTTAGCGGATTTCACACGAATAATGAATTTCTGCAGGAATTGTCGGAGAAGTTTTCGCAGATATTCTAGGAGATTTTGGCTGAAATTCCAAGACAATCAAAATAAAAAAAAACGCCCAAGAAATGCGAATTATTTCCACTAAAAGTGTTGTCGGAATTCATACATGAACTTTTAGAGAAACTTGTTACAAGAATTGAAATTTGATAAATTTGATTTTTGATAAAGTATACGCAAATTATTCTGCCAAATTCCCAAAGGAATTTCTTCTGAAATTCCTAAGAATATTCCATTGGAATTTCCGAAGGAATTTTTAGTACTAATTATATATATTTTTGTATTATTTTTTTTGTACTACTAATTGCTTTTTATAACTATCCGTTGTGTAATAAATTTGGCGTATTCAATGTTCATATGATTGTCAAGGGGCCCCTCCTTAGCCGTGCGGTACGATGCGCTGCTACAAAGAAAGACCATGCTGAGGATGGCTGGGTTCGAATCCCGCTCCGGTCTTCGGTTGGGAATTTTCTCGACTTCCCTGGGCATAAAAGTATCATCGTGTTAGCCTCATGATATACAAATGCAAAAGTGGTAACTTGAAAGATAGAAAGCTGTGAGGCGACAATGTCCCAGTGGGGGATGTTATGCCAATGATCGATC
This sequence comes from Armigeres subalbatus, assembly GCF_024139115.2. Taxonomy (NCBI): domain Eukaryota; kingdom Metazoa; phylum Arthropoda; class Insecta; order Diptera; family Culicidae; genus Armigeres; species Armigeres subalbatus. The sequence goes on from NC_085139.1 coordinate 288,581,975, forward strand.
GACTTCCACTCTATTAATTTTTGATTCACGTGCGATAACCATTTGATTACAGTTAGATTATCAATCAACTATAATTTGATTACTGCCAACAATCGCATATTTATCCCATATGAATAGGAAACCTAGCACTGATATGCGATATGTGCTGTATTACAGGTGTGGGCCAAACCCTAACGAACATTCGCTCTTTTGAAAGCGAAACTCTCAGCGAAAACTCAGCTGTCCTAAAAAGAGAAGAATTGAATAAAACTTCTCATTGCCTCCGATAAGATGTGCTGATTAGATTAGTAAAACATTATAAATATGGAACCTGAGTTTAATTCACGAAACGATGACGAGAAATAAAATCCACAAGTTTATTACCCATATAAAGATATCAGATTTCAATAAACGTGACGTCCATGCCAGTGATAAAAAGCTATTCATCTTATCAATGCCACCTCCATAGACCCCCGTAGACCTGAAATGCTTAGCATTCCCGGAAGAATATTGTATTCGCAAGGCTAAAGATGAAGCTTCATTCCTTTCTCCTGGTGATTAAATGCACATAAATGCAACATTCTGTCACCCATCCGTCATCGTTCGGTCGGTCGGTCAACCGGCTCAGTTCTACGACCAAGAAGCTGCAATCCCGCGCGCTATCCACCATTGCGGCTGGCTTAAACTGCCCGCTGGATTGATTTATGGACGTGTTTTCGCGGAAATCTCATTCCGAACGGAACCGCATCGACGACGACGACACCAGCTGGATAATGGCACTGACTGACTGATCATAGAGGCGACAAGTGGCAGTGCGGCGAGAGTGCGGCGATGCACTGAATTAATTACGAATGCCAATGCAATGGAGTAAAAGTGCATTCGTGTCGGTTTGATAGTTTAGGTGAGATTAGAAGTAAATTGATTAAACTCGGCGGAATACCGGGTATCTCTCATTCATAACCAACGCAGTACTGATGGAGGTGATTTATGTGAGCCCAGCTGGATGATGTATTTGCGAAAATGCATCGATTAAACTTCAAATAGACGGATTATTGTAGTACGGTGGAATAACAAGAAAAGATTTGGTAACTGGAACTTGGCGTGCTTTTCAACTTAGTATTCTATGAGCATTTCCTCATTTATTAGTTAAAATTATTATTACTATTATCAGCTTTATCTTTGAGAAATTAGTTGAAAGCTTTTCCTATGTCCGCCATTGCATGAGTATGTATCTCGTGTGGCCAGTACAATGCATACCAGGTACACATATTCCCAGGAAGTCGAGAATGTTTCCAACCCGAAAACATCCTAGACCGGACCGAGAATCAAACTCGCCGTCTTCGGATTGGCAATCCTAGGCCTTTGCTCGCAAGGTTCACTGGAGACCTCGAGGTAATGGAGAATTTGGTAAGACATACACACCACAAATAAGTAATGAAATGTTGAGTGCTATGACATTGACATAAGCAGCGAATGTGATTTGTCGTAAGAAAGGCGATCTAAGTAGATAAGTTAGCAATCTATAATGAGATCATGTTTTGAAAAAAAAAAAGAAATGAAAACTGGAAGCCTACAGCAAAAAATGTGATATTATTTACATTGAATTTGATGCATCATTGCCATCATTGCCACCATAAATTGCATGTGTTATAACATCTGTTTTTTGTGACAATTTGTCTGCAAAATAAAGCGCCGTAATTAATTAATATAATAATTAATATATTATGTTTCACGTAATGACAAAAACGACAGCCAGCAGGAATCTTGCTTTTGGCCGCTGGGCAGTGTTCAGGAATTTCACAATAGAACAAAAAAGCATGCTACTTTTCATTTTTTGTTCTGAAAATTATATACGTTAATCTTCTCGTCGGTGTATAAAAATGAGTTTGCGTTTCCTTTGAGGCAATATAACTCACGAATGGATGGATCGATTTTTTCATTATTTTATTAGTTTAGGAATCAACTGTGTTAATATATAGGGAAACTGTTCCGTTTTCCACCTCACTGAACATTTATTCATCTCATCGCTAAACAAAGAAATACAGCACCTGCTTTGTCGCTTTTTTTTTTAGCTAACATGCGTGCTCACTGCTGAACAAAATCATAAAAATGAAAATCAAATCATTTTTTCCATGCCTTGTTTTTTATGGGATGAACATAGGAGCTATGAGATGATGTTCAAGAGCGGTAACCCTAACCTAGACCCTCCGCCACGGTCAGCACTACTTGACTGATGCGCCGACACTGACACGCGTGTGACACTTATTTTTTTTTTACCGGTATGTCAGCAAAATGTTAAACTTTTACCGAGATACATCCGTGCCCCAGCAAACATGTTTTTGGAAATCAGCAAATAATTTGCCGAAAATCAGCTAAAAAACGTAATTTTCGATGGAATATCAGTTTTTAATTTTACTGGAGCGCGGCTGTGCGGATTTTTGCCGTGCTGCAGCAATAAAAACTAAGTGTGTACAAGGAGTTTGCAAAATCGACGTGAAAAGTTGGAAAATCATTAAAATAAATAATAGGATGAGTTGTAAGGAAACACAACGCAATTGCACGAAATTTTATGTAGAGAGCATCACAAAACACTCATAAATTCACTTTAGGAACGCCAAATTCAACAACAAACCCGAGCAACGCAGGGCACGTTTTGCTAGCATTCAATACAATTATAAATCATTGTTTTTAAAATCAACAATTAAAGAGGCTCAGAAACCCCCTCTTAAGAGGCTCGGAAGCCTATTTTCAAGAGGCTCGGAAGCCTTCTTTCAAAACACTCGGAAGCCTCCTTTCAAGAGGCTCGGAAGCCTTCTTTCAAGAGGCTCGGAAGCCTTCTTCCAAGAGGCTCGGAAGCCTCCTTTCAAGAGGCTAGAGGCAAGAGGCTACGAAGCCTTGTCTCAAGAGGCTCGGAAGCCTCCTTTCAAGAGACTTTTAAGAGACTTTTAAGAGGCTCGGAAGCCTCTTTTTAAGAGGCTCGGAAGCCTCCTTTTAATATGCTCGGAAGTCTCCTTTCAAGAGGTTCGGAAGTCTCCTTTCAAAAGGCTCGGAAGTCTCCTTTCAAGAGGCTTGGAAGCCTCTTTTCAAGAAGCTCGGAAGCCTCCTCTCAATAGGATCGGAAGCCTCCTCTCAAGAGGCTCGGAAGCCTCCTTTGAAGAGGCTCGGAAATCTTCTATCAAGAGGCTTGGAAGCCTCCTTTCAAGAGGCTCGGAAGCATCCTTTCAAGAAGCTCGGTAGCCTTCTTTTAAGATGCTCGGAAGTCTCCTTTCAGGAGGTTCGGAAGTCTTCTTTCAAGAGGCTCGGAAGTCTCTTTTCAAGAAGCTCGGAAGCCTCCTCTCAATAGGCTCGAAAGCCTCCACTCAAGAGGCTCGGAAGCCTCCTGTCATGAGGCTCGGAAGCCTCATTTCAAGAGGCTCGGAAGCCTCATTTCAAGAGGCTCGGAAGCCTTCTTTCAAGAGGCTCGGAAGCCTCCTTTCAAGACGCTCGGAAGCTTCTTTCTAAGCGGCTCGGAAGCCTCCTCTCAAGAGGCTCGGAAGCCTCCTTTCAAGAAGCTCGGTAGCCTTCTTTCAAGATGCTCGGAAGTCTCCTTTCAGGAGGTTCGAAAGTCTTCTTTCAAGAGGCTCGGAAGCCTCTTTTCAAGAAGCTCGGAAGCCTCCTCTCAATAGGCTCGGAAGCCTCCTCTCAATAGGCTCGGAAGCCTCCTCTCAATAGACTCGAAAGCCTCCACTCAAGAGGCTCGGAAATCTTCTATCAAGAGGCTCGGAAGTCTCCTGTCATGAGGCTCGGAAGTCTCCTGTCATGAGGCTCGGAAGCCTCCTTTCAAGAGGCTCGGAAGCCTCCTTTCAAGAGGCTCGGAAGCCTCCTTTCAAGAGGCTCGGAAGCCTCCTTTCAAGAGGCTCGGAAGCCTCCTTTCAAGAGGCTCGGAAGCCTCCTTTCAAGAGGCTCGGAAGCCTCCTTTCAAAGGCTCGGAAGCCTCCTTTCAAGAGGCTCGGAAGCCTCCTTTCAAGAGGCTCAGGCCTCCTTTCAAGAGGCTCAGAAGCCTCCTTTCAAGAGGCTCAGGAAGCCTCCTTTCAAGAGGCTCGGAAGCCTCCTTTCAAGAGGCTCGGAAGCCTCCTTTCAAGAGGCTCGGAAGCCTCCTTTCAAGAGACACAGAAAGCTCCTTTCAAGAGGCTCGGAAGCCTCCTTTCAAGAGGCTCGGAAGCCTCCTTTCAAGAGGCTCGGAAGCCTCCTTTCAAGAGGCTCGGAAGCCTCCTTTCAAGAGGCTCGGAAGCCTCCTTTCAAGAGGCTCAGAATCCTCCTTTCAAGAGGCTCGGAAGCCTCCTTTCAAGAGGCTTGGAAGCCTTCTTTCAAGAGGCTTGAAAACCTCCTTTAAGGAGACTCGGAAACCTCCTTTCAAGATGTTTGGAAGCCTCCTTTCAAGACGCTCGGAAGCCTCCTTTCAAGAAGCCTCCTCGAAAGCCTCCTTTCAAGAGGCTCAAAAGCCTCCTTTCAAGGGGCTCGGAAGCCTCCTTTCAAGAGGCCCGGAAGCCTCCTTTCAAGAGACTCGGAAGCCTCCTTTCAAGAGGCTCGGAAGCCTCCTTTCAAGAGGCTCGGAAGCTTCCTTTCAAGAGGCTCGGAAGCCTCCTTTCAAGAGGCTCGGAAGCCTCCTTTCAAGATGCTCGGAAGCCTCCTTTCAAGAGGCTCGGAAGGTTCCGTTCAAGAGGCTCGGAAGCCTCCCTTTAAGCGGCTTGGAATCCTCTTTTTAAGGAGCACGGAAGTCTACTTTGAAGATGTTTGGAAGCCTTTTTTGAAGAGGCTCGGAGACCTCATCTGAAGAGGTTCGGAAGCATCCTTTGAGAAGACTCGGAAGCCTCCTTTGAAGAAGCTCGAAACTCTTCTCTCAAGAGGCTCGGAAGCCTCTTTTCAAAGGCTCGGAAGCCCCCTTTCAAAAGGCTAGGAAGCCCCCTTTCAAGAGACTCGGAAGCCCCTTTCAAGAGGCTCGGAAGCCCCCTTTCAAGAAGCTCGGAAACCTCCTTTCAAGAGGCTCGGAAGCCTCCTTTCAAGAGGCTTGGAAGCCTCCGTTCAAGAGGCTCGGAAGCTTCCGTTCAAGAGGCTCGGAAGCCTCCGTTCAAAAGTCTCGGAAGCCTCCATTCAAGAAGCCTCTGTTCATGAGGCTCGGAAGCCTCCGTTCAAGAGGCTCGGAAGCCTCCGTTCAAGAGGTTCGGAAGCCTCCGTTCAAGAGGCTCGGAAGCTTCCGTTCAAGAGCTTTCTCTCAAGAGACTCGGGAGCCTCTTTTCAAAGGCTCGGAAGCATCCTCTCAAGAGGCTCGGAAGCCCCCTTTCAAGAGGCTCGGAAACCTCCTTTCAAGAGGCTCGGAAACCTCCTTTCAAGAGGCTCGGAAGCCTCCGTTCAAGAGGCTCGGAAGCCCCCTTTCAAAATGCTAGGAAGCCCCCTTTCAAGAGGCTCGGAAGCCTCCTTTCAAGAGGCTCGGAAGCCTCCTTTCTAGAGGCTCGGAAGCCTCCTTTCAAGAGGCTCGGAAGCCCCCTTTCAAGAGGCTCGGAAACCTCCTTTCACGAGGCTCGGAAGCCTCCTTTCAAGAGGCTAGGAAACCTCCATTCAAGAAGCCTCTGTTCAAGAGGCTCGGAAGCCTCCGTTCAATAGGCTCGGAAGTCTCCGTTCAAGAGGTTCGGAAGCCTCCGTTCAAGAGGCTCGGAAGCTTTTGTTCAAGAGCTTTCTCTCAAGAGGCTCGGAAGCCTCTTTTCAAAGGCTCGGAAGCATCCTTTCAAGAGGCTCGGAAGCCCCCTTTCAAGAGGCTCGGAAACCTCCTTTCAAGAGGCTCGGAAGCCTCCGTTCAAGAGGCTCGGAAGCCTCCGTTCAAGAGGCTTGGAAGCCTCCTTTCAAGAAGTTCGGAAGCCTCCTTTCAAGAGGCATGGAAGTCTCTTTTCAAGAGGCTCGGAAGCCTCTTCTCAAGAAGCTCGGAAGCCTCCATTCAAGAGGCTCGGAAGCTTCCTTTCAAGAGGCTCGGTAGCCTCCTTTCAAGTGGCTCGGTAGCCTCCTTTCAAGAGGCTCGGTAGCCTCCTTTCAAGAGGCTCGGTAGCCTCCTTTCAAGAGGCTCGGTAGCCTCCTTTCAAGAGGCTCAGAGCCTCCTTTCAAGAGGCTCAAGCCTCCTTTCAAGAGGCTCGGAAGCCTCCTTTCAAGAGGCCTGGAAGCCTCCTTTCAAGAGGCCTGGAAGCCTCCTTTCAAGAGGCTCAGGAAGCCTCCTTTCAAGAGGCTCGGAAGCCTCCTTTCAAGAGGCTCGGAAGCCTCCTTTCAAGAGGCTCGGAAGCCTCCTTTCAAGAGGCTCGGAAGCCTCCTTCAAAAGGCTCGGAAGCCTCCTTTCAAGAGGCTCGGAAGCCTCCTTCAAAAGGCTCGGAAGCCTCCTTTCAAGAGGCTCGGAAGCCTCCTTTCAAGAGGCTCGGAAGCCTCCTTTCAAGAGGCTCGGAAGCCTCCTTTCAAGAGGCTCGGAAGCCTCCTTTCAAGAGGCTCGGAAGCCTCCTTCAAGAGGCCTCAGCCTCCTTCAAGAGGCCTGGCCTCCTTCAAGAGGCCTGGAAGCCTCCTTTCAAGAGGCTCAGAGCCTCCTTTCAAGAGCTCAGAAGCCTCCCTTTCAAGAGGCTCAGGAAGCCTCCTTTCAAGAGGCTCAGGAAGCCTCCTTTCAAGAGGCTCAGAAGCCTCCTTTCAAGAGGCTCAGGCCTCCTTCAAGAGGCTGGAAGCCTCCTTTCAAGAGGCTCGGAAGCCTCCTTTCAAGAGGCTCGAAGCCTCCTTTCAAGAGGCTCGGAAGCCTCCTTTCAAGAGGCTGGAAGCCTCCTTTCAAGAGGCTCAGAAGCCTCCTTTCAAGAGGCCCGGAAGCCTCCTTCAAGAGGCTCAAGCCTCCTTGCAAGAGGGCCGGAAGCCTCCCTTCAAGATGCCCGGAAGCCTCCTCTCAGGAGGCTCGGAAGCATCCTTTCAAGAGGCCTGGAAGCCTCCTTTCAAGAGGCTCCAGCCTCCTTTCAAGAGGCTTGGAAGCCTCCTTTCAAGAGGCTCGGAAGCCTCCTTTCAAGAGGCTCGGAAGCCTCCTTTCAAGAGGCTCGAAAGCCTCCTTTCAAGAGGCTCGGAAGCCTCCTTTCAAGAGGCTCGGAAGCCTCCTTTCAAGAGGCTCGGAAGCCTCCTTTCAAGAGGCATAGCAGCCAACTGCACTCGACTCCCTGGAAACTTCTGGATCAGAAGTAATGTGAGATTTTTTTCAAGTTCGTTTATTTGGTAGGCTCAGGCGTGTATAACACTTTACGTAGCCACGTTTTTTGTGATATGTGCAATCGACATAATCTTATTATTAAATTAGTAAGAGAGGAAAATAAGCCAACGTACTCGTGGTGAAATGGAAATGGAAGGAAATGTATAGACCGGTCATCGGACCGGATAGTCTGCACACCGTATCGGATGACAACGGCCAACGATGCATAAACTTCGCAGCCTCCCGCGGAATGGTAGTCCGAAGCACCTTCTTCCCCCGCAAAAATATCCACAAGGCCACATGGAGATCACCTAACCAAGAAACGGAAAACCAAATCGATCACGTTCTAATCGACGGTAAATTCTTCTCCGACATCACGAATGTCCGCACTTACTGCAGTGCGAATATTGAATCCGACCACTACCTCGTTGCAGTATGCCTGCGCTCAAAACTCTCGACGGTGTACAACACGCGTCGAAGTCGGACGCCGCGGCTTAACATTGGGCGGCTACAAGACGGTAGACTAGCCCAAGAATACGCGCAGCAGCTGGAAGTGGCACTTCCAACGGAAGAGCAGCTAGGCGCAGCGTCTCTTGAAGATGGCTGGAGAGATATTCGATCCGCCATTGGTAGCACCGCAACCGCTGCACTAGGCACGGTGCCCCCGGATCAGAGAAACGACTGGTATGACGGCGAATGTGAGCAGTTAGTGGAAGAGAAGAATGCAGCATGGGCGAGATTGCTGCAACACCGCACGAGGGCGAACGAGGCACGATATAAACAGGCGCGGAACAGACAAAACTCGATTTTCCGGAGGAAAAACGCCAGCAGGAAGATCGAGACCGTGAAGAAACGGAGCAACTGTACCGCGCTAATAACACACGAAAGTTCTATGAGAAGTTAAACCGTTCACGTAAGGGCCACGTGCCACAGCCTGATATGTGTAAGGACATAAACGGGAACCTTCTTACGAACGAGCGTGAGGTGATCCAAAGGTGGCGGCAGCACTACGAAGAGCACCTGAATGGCGATGTGGCAGACGAAGATGGCGGTATGGTGATGGACCTGGGAGAACGCGCGCAGGACATAATTCTACCGGCTCCGGATCTCCAGGAAATCCAGGAGGAGATTGGCCGGCTGAAGAACAACAAAGCCCCTGGGGTTGACCAACTACCAGGAGAGCTATTTAAACACGGTGGTGAGGCACTGGTTAGCGCGCCACTGGGTCATTACCAAGATTTGGGAGGAGGAAGTTTTGCCGCAGGAGTGGATGGAAGGTGTCGTGTGTCCCATCTACAAAAAGGGCGATAAGCTGGATTGTAGCAACTACCGCGCAATCACATTGCTGAACGCCGCCTACAAGGTACTCTCCCAAATTTTATGCCGTCGACTAGCACCAACTGCAAGGGAGTTCGTGGGGCAGTACCAGGCGGGTTTTATGGGCGAACGCTCCACCACGGACCAGGTGTTCGCCATTCGCCAAGTACTGCAGAAATGCCGCGAATACAACGTGCCCACACATCATCTATTCATCGACTTCAAAGCCGCATATGATACAATCGATCGGGACCAGCTATGGCAGCTAATGCACGAACACGGTTCTCCGGATAAACTGACACGGTTGATCAAAGCGACGATGGATCGGGTGATGTGCGTAGTTCGAGTTTCAGGGGCATTCTCGAGTCCCTTCGAAACCCGCAGAGGGTTACGGAAAGGTGATGGTCTTTCGTGTTTGCTATTCAACATCGCTTTGGAAGGGGTAATACGAAGAGCAGGGATTAACACGAGTGGTACAATTTTCAATAAGTCCGTCCAGCTATTTGGTTTCGCCGACGACATAGATATTATGGCACGTAACTTTGAGAAGATGGAGGAAGCCTACATCAGACTGAAGAGGGAAGCTAAGCGGATCGGACTAGTCATCAACACGTCGAAGACGAAGTACATGATAGGCAGAGGTTCAAGAGAAGACAATGTGAGCCACCCACCGCGAGTTTGCATCGGTGCGGATGAAATCGAGGTGGTAGAAGAATTTGTGTACTTGGGCTCACTGGTGACAGCCGAAAATGACACCAGCAGAGAAATTCGGAGACGCATAGTGGCTGGAAATCGTACGTACTTTGGACTCCGCAAGACGCTCCGATCGAATAGAGTTCGCCGCCGTACCAAACTGACAATCTACAAAACGCTAATTAGACCGGTAGTTCTCTACGGACACGAGACCTGGACGATGCTCGCGGAGGACCAACGCGCACTGGGAGTTTTCGAAAGGAAAGTGTTGCATACTATCTTTGGTGGGGTGCAGATGGTGGACGGTGCGTGGAGGAGGCGAATGAACCACGAGTTGAATCAGCTGTTGGGAGAACCATCCATCGTTCACACCGCGAAAATCGGACGACTGCGATGGGCCGGGCACGTAGCCAGAATGTCGGACAGTAACCCGGTGAAAATGGTTCTCGACAACGATCCGACGGGCACAAGAAGGCGAGGTGCGCAGCGGGCAAGGTGGATCGATCAGGTGGAAGATGACTTGCGGACCCTCCGTAGACTGCGTGGTTGGCGACGTGTAGCCATGGACCGAGCCGAATGGAGAAGACTCTTATATACCGCACAGGCCACTCCGGCCTTAGTCTGAATAAATAAAAATAATACTCGTGGTGACTCGAGGTTAGGTTTACAATGTTTAAGGATGAACGGGGCTTAGGATTCAGGAATCAGGGAATCATCATAATCAAGGAATTTCAGCGGCTCATCCGGTCATTTGGCTTCGGGGACAATGTAGTATGTCTTCGTGCTCGAATAATGGTTCGAATGGGAGCATCTTCATGACGGCCAGAGCTACGGCGCTCTACGGGACAGAAAGACAGAGACAAAACCAAAAAAACAACTTTGAAGAAAAAGAAAAAAACAAAAGTATTAGACTTGTATGTCAGAGGAACAAAGAAAACTATAAATGGCTTGCATATAGACCACATCACGATCCCCCAAAACACCTCTTATCTCCTGGAAGGGTTGTTTACCTCGGGCCACTAGGGTATCCAATAGTCCCTCTCTGGAGGCGCCATTTTCCGAGCAGAACATAAGTTGCTATCGACAAGGTTTATTCTGTACAGATTTGCGTATAGTGAATAGGGATTGGACATAAGACATAAGTCTCGACACAACGCGAATGAAGCCTCGACTCAAATATCCGGTAATGTGAGGTTATTTGTAAGGAATTTGAGCAATATGAGAACATGGGGTTAAATAAGCAAGACCTCAATTCCCCACATCGTACAGTAGACAGAGCTCACATAACACGATTTTTGGCAAAATTTGATGCTAAATGTGTTATGTTTTGTTGATTATTTGTAATTCCGAACTTGACGAATTACATAACCATACATAAGCTTCGTACAGTGAACTTAACCTTAGACCAAACCTATGGTACTAATAGCAAGACTTTTGTTCCTGTTGTGTTTTTTTAAAGGACGGAGATCTGTTGCAAGTGGTTGTGATCAAATGGACGATGAGCCTCTCACGAACTTAACCAGACTTGAATTTTAATTGTTTTGAGTAAATTTAAATAATTCGGCTTTGCTGGCTTAGCAACAAAATACCCAATCGCTTGTCTGATATTTTTATTATCCTCCGGAGAACAACGACCAATACAGCACTAGCGTTGGCATGGATTTGATCCTAATAGTAATAAAACTGTCTATAATTCAATTTTTTGTTTTCGCTCAAAATCACTATTTTAAAAAGCAACAACCCTGTTTCAAATATTGCATTTTATTTTCTAATTTTCACTTTTGGTCACTAAAATCCCCATTCTGTGAGATAAAACAATTACCTTTACGAAGAAGCATGCAGTTGAACAGTAGACCGACAACGATGTAAAAAGATGATCGGTTTTCAATTGCTCTTCGAAGCATCACTTATGCGCCACGCCCGCCACTCCCACCGGCAACGGCAACCGACGAACGACTGGCGACGGGTCTGCGAAGAGATAATTCAACGCAGAACGCGAACGTTGTCGATGGCCAGCGGCGCGCGCGGCGGCAGCAGCAGCAGCAAACCGGTGACGAACAGGTGTATGCATAGTTTGGCTCTACGGGTCGCGCGCGAAGGAAGAAAGCCGCAGAATGCGCGTTTCGAACGTGTTAACATGATACTTGCCTCTTACCCGTCTGTTGGTTCATTATCGCTTTGCTGCGGAGCGTGGCGCGATGTTCCGCTTATTGCGGTGGGTTGGGCCCCGTCGATAGGACGGTAGCGATAATAGAGGGGTGGGACCCGATCCTAGTAGATTGTCACGGGGTTATCGACGACTATCGGAATCAATTTAAACGGTTTCGGTAGCGGTGCTTTTGTGGAGGGTGGGAAGGAGATCCTTAGCGGAAATTGATGTTACGCTGTTCTATCGTCGTCGTTTCTTCGAACTCGATGGGTGGACTTTCCGGCATCCTCGTCTTCTTGTTATCACGATACGTCGTGAAGTATTCTTCGTACATAAGATGTGGTACCCATGGAATGCTCAGTGACTGGAATGTTGACTTTCGATGATGGCCGTATGGGATTTGGTCGTTTGTCATAATCACCACTTATTTATAGAGTTTGTCAGTACTATCCCATTTAATTCCCCCACTTGATTGTAATGTAACTTTACAGAGCTCAACAGAAGTCGAGTCAAATACAAGACGAAATACGTATCTGTAAAATTACAATCAAGTGGTGGTATTAAATGGGATAGTACTAACTCGTTTTATGACAAGATCAAATAAATGTTTTTAATTAATTGTGGGTTTTAATACAACATTTTTTGTTGATTGCTCAGCATTTCGAAGCAGCTCGACGATTCTATATTGTGTCTGTACATATCAATTGATCGCAAAAGATTGCAATTGATTATTGAAAATTGATTACCTAAAACCTAATTGCTAATTACGATTAATTACCTAACGCCTCAATTGAATTTTTGATTGTGGATGATGATATGATGAACATCGATGGAAAAAAGTATGTAGGTAGATGATTACTAATAACAAAGTTTTTCGACTTGTCTATTCTAGCTTACTTTATTTGTATGCACAATCATTATGTCAAGCGACAATTATGCTTAAGAACATTATGCCAACTAACGACTTCATGTCACACGGGGTACAATTAATGTTACAATTTCTCTCAAACCGAGCAAGCTGTCAACCTGTCCATTCTAGTTCGCATGATTTTACCCCTTGTCACCGCTGCAAGCAATTGCTGTACGCTGGTTCGACAGGACGAAAATAGCAAACTGCGTCTTTCATTACTTCTATGGGTACAACTCCATTTGGGGACCAGGTGGCGGTCTGCCATATTGCGGCCATCGTCTCTCACCAATAATGGAATTGAAGATAAATTGGAAAATTAAGATACCGCCCAGTTGATGTGACCGGTTATTTTCATCGTTAGGAAATGGGTTTTAAATGTATCGTATTTGAAGACATGTGTGGTTTTCGGTAATGATTGTCAGTTGCACAAGCAGAAGTGAGTGGTAGGTTGTCAACAAATCAAATTCATTTTGGCATTATTTTTTGCTCGCATGGCGCGTGGGTTTTGTCCAATTAAACTATTTTTGTGGGTTAACTTACAAACTTTTCCATCTCACTACTTTGGAAAATGAAAACAATAATTTCTTAAATAAATAATTGTGATTCGCGGCTACAAAGCAAGACCATGCTGATGATGGCTGGGTCCGATTCCAGGTGCCGGTCTAGGCAATTTTCGGATTGGAAATTGTCTCGACTTCCCTGGGCATAAAAGTAGCATCGTTCATTCATTCATTTATTTAGTTAACATCTAAACAGATAACACTGAATCAACAATTTGACGCCACAATGCACGGTTCGAGGCCGCATCTCTCCATCCTCGGATACGCCCCACGCTCGCCAAGTAATTTTGCACCTGGTCTGCCCATCTCGCTCGCTGCGCTCTACACCGTCTCGTACCTGCCGGATCGGTAGCGAACACCATTTTTGCAGGGTTGCTGTCCGGCATTCTTGCAACATGTCCTGCCCATCGTACCCGTGCGGCATTAGCTACCGTCTGTATACTAGGTTCTCCGTAGAGTTAGTCGAGCTCGTGGTTCATTCGACGCCGCCACACACCGTCTTATTGCACACCGCCAAAGATGGTCCTAAGCACCCGTCTCTCGAATACTACGAGTGCTTGCAAGTCCTCCTCGAGCATTGTCCATGTTTCATGTCCGTAGAGGACAACCGATCTTATTAATGTCTTGTACATGACACATTTGGTGCGGTGGCGAATTTGTTTTGACCGCAGTTTCCTCTGGAGCCAGTAGTAGGCCCGACTTCCACAGATGATGCGCCTTCGTATTTCACGACTAACGTTGTTGTCAGCCGTTAGCAAGGATCCGAGGTAGACGAATTCCTCGACCACCTCGAAGGTATCCCCGTCTATCGTAACACTGCTACCCAGGCGGGCCCTGTCGCGCTCGTTTCCGCCCACAAGCATGTACTTTGTCTTTGACGCATTCACCACCAGTCCAACTTTCGTTGCTTCACGTTTCAGGCGGGTGTACAGTTCTGCCACCTTTGCAAATGTTCGGCCGACAATGTCCATGTCATCCGCGAAGCAAATAAATTGACTGGATCTGTTGAAAATCGTACCCCGGCTGTTACACCCGGCTCTCCGCATGACACCTTTTAGCGCAATGTTGAATAACAGGCACGAAAGTCCATCACCTTGTCTTAGTCCCCGGCGCGATTCGAACGAACTGGACTGTTCGCCCGAAATCTTCACACAGTTTTGCACACCATCCACTGTGCTTTGATCAGTCTGGTAAGCTTCCCAGGAAAGCTGATCTCGTCCATAGTTTTCCATAGCTCTACGCGGTCTATACTGTCGTATGTCGCTTTGAAATCAACGAACAGATGGTGCATTGGGACCTGGTATTCACGGCATTTTGAAGGATTTGCCGTACAGTAAAGATCTGGTCCGTTGTCGAGCGGCCGTCAACGAAGCCGGCTTGATAACTTCCCACGAACTCATTCACTAATGGTGACAGACGACGGAAGATGATCTGGGATATCACTTTGTAGGCGGCATTAAGGATGGTGATCGTTCGAAAGTTCTCACACTCCAGCTTGTCGCCTTACTTGTAGATGGGGCATATAATATTCCTTCCACTCCTCCGGAAGCTGTTCGGTTTCCCAGATTCTGACTATCAGTTTGTGCAAGCAAGTGGCCAGCTTTTCCGGGGCCATCTTGATGAGCTCAGCTCCGATACCATCCTTACCAGCTGCTTTATTGGTCTTTAGCTGTTGGATGGCATCCTTAACTTCCCTCAAGGTTGGGGCTGGTTGGCTTCCATCGTCCGCTGAACTGACGTAGTCATCTCCTCCGCTGCCTTGACTTTCACTGCCTGTACTCTCAGCGCCATTCAGATGTTCCTCGTAGTGCTGCTTCCACCTTTCGATCACCACACGTTTGCCCGTCAAGATGCTCCCATCCTTATCCCGGCACATTTCGGCTCGCGGCACGAAGCCTTTGCGGGATGCGTTGAGCTTCTGATAGAACTTGCGTGTATCTTGAGAACGGCACAGCTGTTCCATCTCCTCGCACTCCGCTTCTTCCAGGCGGCGTTTCTTCTCCTGAAAAAGGCGGGTCTGCTGTCTCCGCTTCCGTCTATAACGTTCCACGTTCTGCCGGGTACCTTGCTGCAGCGCGACCGCCCGCGCTGCGTCCTTCTCCTCCAGAATCTGTCTGCACTCTTCGTCGAACCAATCGTTCCGTCGACTTCGACCCATATACCCGACGTTGTTCTCCGCTGCGTCGTTAATGGCTGCTTTGACTGTATTCCAGCAGTCCTCAAGAGGGGCCCCATCGAGCTCACCATCTTCCGGCAACGCTGCCTCGAGATGCTGCGCGTATGCAGTGGCGACATCAGGTTGCTTCAGTCGCTCTAGGTCGTACCGCGGCGGTCGTCGGTACCGAACATTGTTGATGACGGATAGTTTTGGGCGCAGTTTAACCATCACCAGATAGTGGTCAGAGTCGATGTTAGCGCCACGATATGTCCTGACGTCGATAATGTTGGAGAAGTGCCGTCCATCAATCAGGACGTGGTCGATTTGTGATTCTGTCTTCAGTGGTGATCTCCAGGTGTACCGATACGGAAGGCTGTGTTGGAAGTAGGTGCTACGAATGGCCATATTCTTGGAGGCGGCGAAATCAATTTAATAGTAAATATATGCTGAAAAATAATTGAAGTATATTCATTAATTTACTTAGGAACCGGCCTAAGCAGAATAAAGTAAGCCGGATCTTACAAAGGTTTCGCATCATACACAAAACACGTCCAATCGCGTACCAATTCATTTACTCACTCAACCGCGCGAACTACAGTGAACTCGTACTCGATATTGAAGGGACCATCGAGTTAAGGAGGTATCGAGATAGAGAGCACATATATATTTTTCTTCCGAAATATCAAACACTTTTCATAACATGTAGAAATATGGTTTAGGGTCATTTGCGAAATGCCATTTGGTCGAAGGCCGTTTGGCCGAATAGTTAAAACTGATTTCTTTATTAAGTGATGTTAGAAACGAATAGTAAAAAGTGAGAATTGAGAAGCGAGAAATTAAATGTTCGATGTCAACACTTCTCACTTTTCTCTACTCACGTTTTAACTTTCGCTTCTCACTTCTCACCTAGCAGTTCTTACTTCACAATTTTTTCATTTCTAAATTCTCAAGGAAAGCAGGAAGGAAGAAAGAGGAATGATGAGGAGGAATAAATAATAAATTTTCACCTCACTTTTCACTTCTCACTACTTGGTCCTCTTACTTCTCAGTTCTCACTTCACTCTTTTCACTTTTCATTTCTCACTTCTCATCAATCACTTCACACTTCTCACTTCTCCCTTCCCACTTTTCACTTCTCACTTCGCATTTCTCACTTCTCGCATTTCTCTTCTTGCTGCTTACTTCTTAATTTTCTATTCTCATTTTGAACCTTTCACTTCTCACTTCTCAAATTTTGCACTTCTTACTACTGATCTCTCACTTTTCACTTCTCACATCTCAATTCTTACTTCTCACTTCACATTTATTTCTTCTCACTTCTTAATTTTTACTTCTCACTTCACATTTATTTCTTCTCATTTCTCACTTTTCATAATTTACTTTTCACTTTTTGTTTTTCTTTTCTCACATCTCACTTCACAATTCTCACTTCGAATTTGTCACTTCTCACTTCTTACTTCTCAAACTTCTTACTTTTTACTTCTTTACTTCTTTCTTTTTACAGTTCTTTCTTTCAATATGGTGGCCGTGATCCATAGGTCGCTGGTTCCAATTCGGAATGTTTTTCCTATGACATTTAGAAGCTTTTCTCGATGAAATATAGAAGAATTTTCCGGTGAAAAAAACGCGGAAATTAAGAAGAATTTCCCGCGAAAATTCAAAAGAAAAAATCGTGGTAATTAAAGAGAATTTCCCGAGGAAATTCAAAGCGTTTCTAATTGAAATGCAAGTGATTTTGCCATAGAACTTCAAAATAATTTCCCGTACAAATGCCCCTAACAATTGTAAGTGGAAGCCCTGAAATGGTTGCAAGGGTTTTTTTTTTGTTTTTTTTTTTATTATTCTGCCGTTTTTTCTTGTATCTATTTTCTTAGTATTTTTGATAGAAGACAGAATCACAGAAATTGCCAAGGGTCTCGCTTGAAAAAAAAATCAAAAACAAAGAAAATTTAGCTATTTTTGAATATAGCTACAGCGCATTTAAATTAATTGATGTAAAAAGTAAAATGTATCCCCATAGAATGCTATTTCGACATCTCTCTTATGTATTTTTCTTATTTTTTTAAGGCGCGAGGAAGACACCACCAACGCTAGGTGGATTGATCTGGGTTTTAGTTTTCCTCAATTGCTGCATTTCTCCTCCTTTATTTTCTCATCTATGTATTAATTTTGCAAGGCGAACTATAACCAATAAATAATAAACTACTCTTTAAGCTCGCCAGTAAAAACATATTTTCCCGTTCGACCATTCAATGATTCAACACAATAAACAACATGTTCCTCGCCGAAGGACTTCCGGACGATGACGGCGTTGACAAGGCTGGAGCTGGCAGGCGGTGGTCCCCTCATCGCTCGGCTCATTAATAATTTGTGACTTTTTGAAAGGCGAAAAATGAGCATTAAAGACGACCGCCTGATGACGGTGAAAGGTCCTGATTGTTGCAGTTGTTCGTGTGATAACAGGAACGAAGTGTGGCAAGCTGTGAAACGGAGCAAATGTCTATCTGATTCAGATGGCCCCATCCAACAACCAGTCAGGAGAGTCGCTCGAGTGGTCCGGATGGACCACCTGGGCTGAATTGGGGCTGGGACACGGCGGCGGCTGCTCGAGGAGGCAACAAATAATAATAATTTCATTAGAAAAGTTTCCTCGGCCCTCTGAGCAGCTGAGTGAAATTTGTTTCCGAGCGCTCGCCCGGCTGCTTGCTACGTCAGTAGAATCATTAATGTATGTGGAGAGAATGAGTTACTGCCGCCGGCTTTCAAGCTTAAGGCCCTCCTTAGCCGTGCGGTAAGACGCGCGGCTATAAAGCAAGACCATGCTGAGGGTGGCTGGGTTCGATTCCCGGTGCCGGTCTAGACAATTTTCGGATTGGAAATTGCCTCGACTTCCCTGGGCATAAAAGTATCATCGTGCTAGCCTCATGATATACGAATGCAAAAATGGTAACTTGGCTTAGAAACCTCGCAGTTAATAACTGTGGAAGTGCTTAATGAACACTAAGCTGCGAGGCGGCAATGTCCCAGTGTGGGGATGTAATGCCAATAAGAAGAAGAAGAAGCTTTCAAGCTTAACAGAGACGCCCACTTTCCCGAAATTAATTATACACGAGGATTGAGAGTTGTGCTTTTTCTACCGCCTGACTTCAGACTGTCGTTTTTTCGACAGTTTTTCCTTTATTCAGAATTCGAAATGGGATTAATTCGTATTGGTAGAATTAGCAAGCGGTGAATGGAATTACTAACTAGATGGATCGAGATTACAACTTGGGGAAGATTATCCTGTCTCAAAGTAAAAACGACCGAACAAAAAGCTTCAGTAATAATAATTCTGTTTCAGTCTACTTAGAGAAGTTTTTAATACTAATTTATATTTTTTGTTCTGTTTCGCTCACTTTTCCAGATTGATAGAGTAACACGGCGTCCCACCCGTTACAGTGGCAGGACGAGAAGAATTCATTTGTAACAAATTCGACAGTAGGTGGTTGAGAAAGCCACCGGTAATTCATTGAATCACGCAAAATTTCGCAACGATGTCGCTGTGGAGGAGCGTCAACCAACTGCCGAAACACCTTCTCGATCAGATCCAGTACATCTACGGCAACAGTTTTCCGATTGAGGTGCGGCACTACCTGGCAGAATGGCTCGAGGAACGATTGCTGTAAGTTGTTTAGAAATATTATATGCACACTTTGCTGACACTAAAATGAATAATTTTAAGATTCCGTGAACCAAATTGTTTCTAAATCATTTAGTTGTTTTGGAGTAGATTTGGACTTGATATAAGTAAACACTTATAAGAACTTCATGAGCCTAAAAAAAATTCAACCCAATTGTTCTCTTTTGTCTCCTCCCACCAGCAACGCTCCGGTCTTCCAACACGAACAAGACAGCGCCTACGAGCAGGAGGCGGCCACCTTCCTCAACCAGCTAATCAACGAACTTGACCGGACGGCCATCAACCTGCCGGAAGACAACGTAACCGTTCGGATCCGCCTCAACGAGTCGGCCCGCAACTTTCGGCAACTGTTCTCACACAACCCCGTCCAGTTGTATTCACATCTAATCAACTGCCTCCAGCGGGAACGGCAGTGTGTAATTTATCCCGAAGAATGCGGCAACGTGCAGGATCCGGAAGTAGCAGAAGTCATAAACGGACTGCAGCAGCTGCAGATGTTGGTGCGGGCCAACGAAACTGACAACCGAAATCTGGTCAAAGACTACGAGCACCTACTGCTCGAAGTGCACGAAATTACCAAGAACAAAGCACAGCTGGAAACCACCGAAAACCTCCAGGTGCGAGAGCACGCCCGGGCCGCTCTGGCCCAGCAGGAACGTAACGTGAACGAAACGGTAACCCACATCACCGGCAAGCGCCTGGCCCTGGTCGACAACTTCCGCAAAACCATCCAGCTGACGTCACAGGTGCAAGAGAAAGTTCTCCACAAGTACCTGTCACAGTGGAAGATCAACCAGGGTTTCGCCGGTAACGGCGCATCCGGAATGAGCGCTAGCAATCTGGACACCATCCAGGCGTGGTGCGAAA
This sequence comes from Armigeres subalbatus, assembly GCF_024139115.2. Lineage (NCBI taxonomy): Eukaryota > Metazoa > Arthropoda > Insecta > Diptera > Culicidae > Armigeres > Armigeres subalbatus. The sequence continues at coordinate 288,601,515 of NC_085139.1, forward strand.
ATTTGGCCGAAATCATCTGGAACACAAAGGACCAGATCCGATTGGCGATCAAAAACAAATCCAAGCTCAACATAGAGGAACCCAACTTGCTAGACTTGCTGCCGCAGGCCCACTCCGATGTGACCAACCTGCTAAAAGCCCTCATCACGACAACCTTCATCATCGAGAAGCAACCGCCGCAGGTAATGAAGACTAATACCAGGTTTGCGGCGACCGTCCGGCTGCTCATTGGCAACACGCTCAATATCCGCATGAGCAACCCGTTGGTTCGGGTTTCGATTATTTCAGGTAAGTGCGAGGCAGCGGTACAGAATCGCTTTTCCGGTCTATTGGTCCGTCATACGAACTAACATTTTCACTGATTTTGTTTTCCCTTATGAACAGAAGCACAAGCACAGGCCACGCAGCAGTCCAACAAAGCGTCGGAGCAGTCGTGTGGCGAAATCATGAATAATACAGGAAATCTAGAGTACAACGAAACCACTAAGCAGTTATCGGTTAGTTTTAGGTGAGTTGGGTTGTTGTGTCCGATTGGGTGCGAACGAATGCTAATTTGCTGTTTCGTCTGGTTCATTGTAGGAATATGCAACTTAAAAAAATCAAGCGAGCGGAAAAGAAGGGCACGGAGAGCGTAATGGATGAGAAGTTTGCCCTGCTGTTCCAGTCCAGTTTTGCCGTTGGGCATGGCGATTTAGTCTTTTCGGTAAGTGCTTGCTGTGCTCTGATCAATCAGTGCTAGATTTATCCTATTTCTCTGATTTAGTCTTTTCGGTAAGTGCTTGCCGTGCTCTGATCAGTCAGTGCTAGTTTTTTCCTATTTCTCTGATGGGCGTCATGGGATGTTTACATAAAGGTGCATGTCACTCTTCCTAATCCCATGGCTATTTTCTTATAACTCGGAACCCCAAAAAAATCTGATCATCTTACCTACTTATCATCTTAGCCATTTATTTATTAAAAAATTAGTATTGGAAAATGCGCGTGATTCTAATGCTTCTAGAAGAAGTAGGAAGTTCTAAGATATTTCCGTTTGGAACGTCCACAGAAGTCGTGTTTCACTTTATTGTTGATTTGTAAATGATCTTCCAAATTAGTTGTGGAATTTTCGTCTCTTCAATTATGCCGGTTTTTCCACGCTTCCGTATCGACTCTTATTTGTCGAAGGAGCAAATTATGGCCTCCTCTGCTCCGGGCTTATATGTACTAAATTGGATACAGAGAAGATTGGCATGGCCCTGCGCAAGATGGACATGCAAAATAGTGAAGTGTTCTACATTGCTGAACATCTTTACCTACGGTTTTTTTTATGGAGTATAAGATGTACCATACTGTACTCTACTTCGCACTATCCTGGTTAATACTTATGATATGAGTGATTGTCTGAAGAGTATGGAATGACTATAATTTGCTTGTAGACAGAGCCGTAGCGTGGTCTTCCGGCGCCCTTGGCGAAATCTGTTTTGGGCGCTTACTAAGGAAAAAATGTTCATATAGTATTTTACCTTTTACATTATACTATTTCAATCTCTCTTAAAATTAATAATAAAAAGTTTAGGGGCTGTATCCTTACTTCCTGTTGATAGACTTACAGCCCAGGTTATCGCAGGCAAATGAGGCAATAGAAGTCTCCATCCTTGAGAAAAAAGATGAGGGCTGCAAATATGCCCGGATTATCCGCGAGGGCATCCTGGATGCTGGTTGGTATCTCGTAAGCTTTCCTGGGGGCCGGATTCTTGGGGGCAGTGGCACAGGAATTGTTTGGAGATGTTGAGGATCCCACAGATATTGCAAATTATGCGGAAATTTCTTTCTTAAAATTATGGGACAACCGAGTTTGCCCAGTCGCAATCGGGAGATAACCTGTTGGTCCAAACCTCGGTGGAATTTTTTATTCTGCGTAGAGACGGCGTAGTGGAGGCAGTTGCATATGGAATCTTCCCAGACAACTTTTGTAATCCATATCTGTATGTCCACCAGGGAGACAGACTTCGCCAACACCAGCAAGGAGCTTGGTAGTGGTTTTACCAGAGACTTCGCAGTTCCCTGGGATTCAGGAAATCGTCGTGTGCTGGCACTGGTTAGGGACAATGCTCTAAATCTAGGGGTGCTTAGGCACTGTATAGCACGGAGATGACAATGGCTGAGTCGGCCAGAACCAAAAGCGGCTTCCTCGATGGGTACTTGGTTGCGATGAAAGTCGCGGCAGCTTCGGCAGAGCAGATATTACAATGCTGAGAAGGCTTAAAACCGACTCACCCGTAAACTTGTGTTCATGGTTTCTGTATTTGATATACAAGAGTTCTACAACCGACCTTCTAAGTGACTCTAAAATGTCTCCTTCACTGGTTATTGTGACTGAAGAGGAGTTCCAGCTCCCCGCTCCACGCCAATGGACCAAAGCCACTGGGGAGAAACCGACGACGGCAATCGGGCGCAGGATCCAATTCCCTTCAATAAGGAGAGGAATCCTATGATTTTGTAAGTGGAGTGGAGAAAGTCGTCATGGTTTTTGCAGAAAACTTAATTCCGGCGTAAACGTCAGTAGCGTGCCAAACTTCATAACAACAACGACGTCTGCTCCAGTTTAGCCAGTTGCACCGCTCAATTTCCTCACAAGTTTCGAACTGATATTTATTTATTAATTTATTTCGTCAATCGTTCGTAGACTACATATGTACATTTTAATCTATTATCTATGGTATCGTACAGATTTGAGTATTTGTTTTAGTTTGTCACGAGACATGGTCAAGTCAATTGTTTCGCAATGCTTATTGTAAAGAGCCATCATACGATTTAATGGGCCAAATTTTCCATAATTGGTTCGATGGTGATTAACGGCAAATAAATTACGATTCCTCAGCTGCCGACTTGGAATATAAAAATTTAGGCTAAATAACAGCTCTGAAGAGTCTGTGCGTTGCGAAACAATATCATTCACAAATGCGACCATAGCGTATTCCCGCCTTTCCTTTAATGTTGGAATATCTATAAGCATACAACGTGCTTCGTAAACTGCAGAAAATGCATTCGCAGAAATGGCGTCTGAAGCTATTGAGCGGTAAATCATCGAGTGAAATATTCCCCCAAGATTCCGACTTTGGTTTCATTTTCGTAAGTGATTGAAAATAGTTGACTTTAACAAACACCGGATCACCTGGAAAGTGTTCTAATTTTGAATGAACTCACTGAATTAAAAGCTAATTCAGATTACCAAAAGTTTGAAGTTCAAATTATTCTCACTTATCAAAGTTTAAATTTATGCACTTTCCCATCTCTCTTTCGTTTGATTTGGTTGTCGTGAAAAGAACCCATTTACTTATACAGTCCCATCCCGATTTTGGCAACACCCGTTTTTGTCTACCCCCGATTTTGGCAACACCCGTTTTTGGCAACATTTTCTTCTCGATTTTGGCAACAAGCTCGAAAATATTTTTTTTATTACTTTTTAGTGCTAAAACCTTTTTATCAATATGTAATAGGATAATCAAAACCAAAAGAGAATTTCATTAAGGTGTATATGCGTATTAGGAGCCGTCCATATACCACGTGGACAGGTTTTGATCAGTTTCAGATACCCCCCTCCCCCAGCGTGCACAATTCTTCATATAAATTTTCAAAAATGTGTATGAACCGTGGATAGTTGATATCCCCCCTCCCCCCAAAATTGTCCACGTGGTATATGGACAGCCCCACCGTAGAATGTCGTATTTTGTTGGTATTCTTACTGATTTTGTCGTCGACAAGCTGATACTGCATGTGTGATCCAGGAGCAAACAAGCCCCAGCAGGTTTAATTGCTAGTGATTAGCACATTCGATTTTCTAAATGCGCTATATAGCCATCAAGTCGCTTTGCTCATTATGCGCTTTATTCTGATACCAGCCGAGAAACTGTCATTTTAGCATTTTATCCGTTTTTCTGCTGCATTCCCGTATAGATAATAAGCAACAATTTTATTTCAAAGAGTCTTATTGTTTAAATTTGACGCGAATTTGTCTAGCGATTAATATCAAAGCATTGTCGGCTTTTCCAGTTTCCTGATGTGTCAATTGCATAACGAGCCTTTTGATTCCAGCATGTTAGCCAACAGTTCAACAGTAATGGTAAGAGTTTCGTAACATTTAATCGTAAGGCTCTCGAGCAGGCATTGAAAAAAAATCAGATCATGAGCAAAAATCGGGTTAATCTAAGCCATCTTGATGCTCTGCGCGGGGCAAGTTATGAGGTTCCTAAGATATTTGAAATTGGACGTTCGATGATTCACCTTTCAATGATCTTTAACGCTTACCAATGGAAGCCTATTGAGTGAAGCGAATTACTTGGTAACACAACAATGAGCATCGTTACGGTGCGCTAATAGAAGAAGCCATTCAAGCATTCTAAAAATGAAGACCTTTCTATGAGTCTGGAACTCTAGCACATTGATTTGGAATCGTTGATACTTTCTCTGGACTATCTTATCACTTTGATAGAAGAGCGAATAAAGCAGAACGCATGATGTGGTTTGATTGTTTGGTTACATTGTACTAGAGCAAGCGGGGTACGAATGTAAAAATCGTAGCTTACATGGATACCTCACCACGGCTTGGCTTGTTAGACGGTGTTGCTTATTGTTTATCACAGCAACGACCGCTCCTACTCGTTGTTTGGCATGCATCTGAGCGAGGCTGTTCATTCATTGGCTATGGATGCTACAATCGGAATAGATCAATGTTCACAATGCTCTCTCACACTTCCAATGCCTGCTCTAGAGTGTTCTGTTTGTGATGGCGAAGTATCAGAAGTGGAGTACTTCCTGTGACGTTCTCATGGCATCACTGGTGTAATTCTAGCTGCTTCGATAGCGAGTGATGTGTCACATGTTGTTTTATTATTATTTATTAAGCCTAAGCCCGGAGTGGCCTTTGCGGTACATAACAGTCGTCTCAGTCCATTAGTGTACGTTACCAGTCACGCAGTCTACGGAGGGTCCGTAAATCGTCTTCCACCCTATCGATCCACCTTGATTGCTGCACACCTCGCCTTCTCGTGCCCGTCGAATCGTAGTAGAGAACCATTTTAACTCCAAGTGCGCGTTGGTCCTCCACAAGCATTGTCCAGAACTCGTGTCCAAGGAGGACTACCGCCACCGGTTTAATGAGGGAGTCTGCTCGGCACGGCGGCGAACTCTATTCGATCGGAGTGTTTTTTGGAGTACGTATACGCTTTCCTGCCACGTTGAGTCTCCGAATTTGTCTGCTGGTATAGTTATCGGAGAAGCATGGAGAACTGAAGTGCGATGACCTGCAGCGAGGACCTGTTTGTCCGTAGATTGACTGCTGTCGAGTGTCAGAGGTGGCATACCGCAAATGGTCTTCCAGCTTCCAATTGGTCACACTGTCACTCGTAGTTAGAGGTGCACATCATGCTCATGGATCAATTATTACCGCCTGACATATTCCTGGGTTGAGTGCTAGGAGACCGACTAGTGCAAATGGATTTGGTTTTAGTGAGTCGAGTGTAGTTCACCCATACTCACACTACATTGGATACGCTTGACTAATGTGCAGAATGCAGATTTCCGTTACCATTTTCTAAAACAATGGATTGTCTTATGCCTTGCGTTAATGTTTTCCATAATGTCAGCGAAATTGTGCACAGAACTTTATTCTTAATCACACCGACCACAAGAAAGTTTGACTCCATCCAAATCCATTGAGACTACAATAGAAACGTTATTTTTAACACCACATTTTTTTTGTAAGGACGTGGCTATAGTTAATTTCAAATATTATTTATTATTAAATTTGTATTATGAAATTGGCTAATTAGTTACATTATCATTTGATTACCATTCTTGGGTTTGTTTCAATTCTGTTTGAACTACAATCTTCGAGTTATGAATAATATCGCAAAAATATCAATTATGATGCACGTGCATCACTCAAATACACTCCACATGCTTTTAGTACATATTCTAAGTATTTAGCTTCAATCATGCAGACACAAAAAATGAAATTTTGTTTGAATTTTTTTTCCCGTCTTTGGCAACATTCCCATTTTGGCAACAATAAAATCCGTTCGTGTTGCCAAAATCGGGAAGGGACTGTATAACCACTAATACCAACAAAACGATTGTCCGAATTTTGCGAGAAAAACCCAGATTAATCCACCTACAGTGAGATTTTGATCCTTCCTTAGTTATAAGGAAATTTTTCCAGACTCCAGTATTTAAAACGAGATAAAATTACTCAGCTTCCCACGGCGATTTACCGTGTAAGTGACTAAATAATTGCCTACCCAAAGGCGGATGTCATGGGTTGAGTGACAACTCAACGAATGCTAACGCACTGTACTTTATGCTGCCTATCTATAGACGAATCCAAGTAAAAATAAGAAGAAGACACACGACGGTGTTAACTTTGACAGATCCTACAGCGCAGCATAGGAAGATCATTTTAAAATGCTTATAATAAATTCTAGGCAAATTGTAATTAAAATATGTACGGAAAAAGTTCCGAATTACATATCTGGAAGCTTATCTCAATTTTTGATTTTTTCCAAAAATGTATCTATCATACAGTTCGGATTTTTTCCGTATCACACATCAATCAGATTTTAATTACATTTTGTCTAGAATTTATTATAAGCATTTTAAAATGATTTCCCTATGCTGAGCTGTAGGATCTGTCAAACTTAACACCGTCGTGTGTATTCTTCTTATTTTTACTTGGATTCGTCTATAAGGCGCTCTTCGGATTGAATAGATATTGTTACTTGCAGGGTTGTTAATCGTTGATTTATCGTTATCGCCGATAAAGTTGATTGTGATCAACGTTATCGGTTGCTACGATAACGATGAATCAACTGAATTATTATCGGAGTTCGATAATTTAACGTAAGTTAACTCGATAATTTGGCGATAATGGGGTTACTAGATTACGCAAACAAAGTTGGTGTAAAATTTTGACAGAAACCGAGAACGGAAAAAATTGTTTGCAGCTGGTTGACCAGAGTTAATTGAAGCGGGCACTCTAGAATTATTGCTTAATGCCTGCTACTCTATGAAACAAAAGGAAAGAAGGTGTTCTGTTGGTGGTTAAGTGTCTTTTTTCACTATGCAGCATAGGTGTTCCGATAAAAAGATAGCGGAAATTTGCACTACCCAGGCGGATTTACTGAGAGCACATAATGACTTTCCTTTGTCAAGAATATTTAGCTGGAATCGGAATCCCTCGGCAATATTAGTACTAGAAATTTATTTGATGCACCTATCTGTAGTGCTGCATTCCAGGCATAGAGCACCAGTACCGAGTTAATATACTCTCAATATATTGGTGGGTTATCCTTGTCACCTATTAAATATGATTCGGTAAGGCTAAGGAGATTGGTCTACACTGAGTCATAAAATAATCATATTACTGGATGTTCCGGATCTTCAAATAGAAGTTTTGTTAATAATGCTAGATTAAACATTAAGTATAGACATTCACCCTTACTCTTGTTTACGTTCTGTAGTGGTCCGTAAATGGAACACATCCGTTGTCTTCGTCAGTACACTTCAAGTGAGTGATGTATTCCAAGTAACCTACTCTGGTGATCTAGTCTACTACAGGTGTCATCGGTGGAGGCTTGTTCTGTTTGACTGCACAGATTGAACTCTCCGATTTTTTTTTGTTAAACCATGGCTGTGTCGTGTTTGAGGTTATGTAGGCGTTGGCAGTCCGTAATTAGTGATTCCAGAGTGCATTCATCCGCCGCGTTAGCCTCAAGCTTGGATAGGAGCCTCGTTCGGATGTCTGCGTCCTTCGACGATCGGAGCCCACACGTTCGAACGCGCTGTCGAACGAAAACTGATGCACATTCCACGTGGACAGTTTAGAGGGGAGGATGTGTATGGCAAATGTCCACGATCCAAAATTTATATGAACGGATGTCCACGCTGGGAGAGGCGGGTATCTAAAACTTACCAAAACCTGTCCACGTGGTATATGGACAGCCCCTATAGGCAATACAATATTTAAAATAGATATTGCAAACATATCTAGTGAATATTTGTACTTTTAACTGTAGTACCTGTTACAGTTAACTCGATAATTATCGATAAATCAGCGAATAATCAATAACGATAACGTTGATTCAACGCTCACTTTATCGTCAACGAAGCATCATCGTACAACCGGTATCGTTATCGAAGTTGGCGTTAAATTAACGACGATAATTTATCGATTAACAACCCTGGTTACATGGTTAGTAACAATCAGTGGCGCCGGGAGTGGGTGGGACAAGTAGGACATGTCCTACGCATGATAATACATGGGTAGGACAGTCGAAGCATTGTCCTACCCATGATTATAGTAAGAACATACCATATGGATAACTAAAAGATCCAATACTATCAATACTGTTCCAATTTCTAGATCTTAAAAATATCATTAAAACGGTTCAAAGTTAAACTGACTACCGTGTAGGTTTCAGGAATTGTACAGGAGAAATCTATTCCGAAAACTTCTTAGAGTCTATGAGGCATGCTTTCCATTCCAAAAAGTACAAGAAAGAAGAGAAATATTAGTTTGTAGTTATTGTTGCTACTAGAGGCCGAGAAAACCTCTGCATCCCCACATTGCCACTAAAAAGAAATTTCATCGACTTGGTAAGGTAGATGAACAAAAGTATAGAAAGAGATAAAAAAATTGTCTATGCCACATTATGGCAAGTGGTCTTTTAGTCTTTGCCAGACCTCCTGTCTATAAGGCAAAAGCGGTATTTACTAAACTGCAGATCTCGTCTTCACAGGTTGAGAAACGAAACAAAGATATGGGAGAACAATCGCAGAAATACGCGAAAATGAAGCAGTTTATGATGATTGTAGCACATACGGATTTCTGGTAGCAAGCCTATGAGAAGAAATTTTCTTAAAGTTTATTAGAATCTGTAGGAATCACAAATATATGTACGATTGCATGAAATCTCAGAAGTTAGAAAAAAAGTCTGAAATTCGGAGTAACATTATTCTTGAGATTTCTAAAACCCCGTAAATGGTATTGAACACTCTTAAAGATTCTTGGACGATCATAAGCTTGACTCGTAGCGATGTTTCTGTAGATTTCTAAAGGTTCGATTTCCTTGAAGTTAGTGATAACCAGAGTCTCTTAATTCTCGTGTATACATGGATGAGACAGTGTGCCATGAGCTACAAAAGCTCACGTAGCACCGATTCTGTGCGACGAGAGAAGCTAGCGCGCACATAAAATAACTGAGTGAGCGTGTCTCTATGTACGTCTCATGAGACTCACCTCATGCGCTAAGAATGCATAGTTGGCGTTACTTAGGCGACAATATTATTGAATGAAAATTTCCCGCCCTCGCTGTTTTACGCACTTCCACTGTTGTTTGCAAAGGTTTGCCATGGCAAACAGCGCATGAGCTGATCGCATTGAGATGTCTCAATGCGACTCACCAATGTTAATGTGAGGTACACAAGCTTCGTGAGACTCGCGTGCGCTAAATTTTATGTGCGCGTAGCAGTCGTTGCTCAATCTCATCCTTTTGTACGCGTGCATGATGTCTGGTGATAATTGCTTGAAACTATCAAATATTTTATAAAATTTACAGGAATCCATAATCCCTTCTGGAAGACATCCCAAGTACCATTTTAAATTTTATAACACTCTTGAAGACCATAATTTACTCTTTAAGAGTGCACAGTAAAATATTATGAAAATTAGACACGACGGAACTCATAATTGAATGTAAAATTCGGTAACAGAATGTATACAAGACCATAATTTCAAGTTCTGTGATGGAAACGATAAAATAATTGAAATTTCAATTTTGTTTATCTTAATTTTACATGACTCTACCAGAAACCTTGATGAGCCAGCACGTTGCTGTCAAAACAAATCAAAACAAACTTTATTGCGTTTCAATCAAATCGCAGCTGGCATCAATTTTATTCATATATGCATCAACCAAAATGGAAATCTGCACATATAAAAACAAAGCAGCCTTTATTGCGCTGCATTTCATCACTGTAACTCTTCGTTTGTGGCCTATTCCGACGAGAAATCTGTGATGCTTTCAGCAAACTCAATCTCCAACAGTTCCGTTTTGGAAGAGATTCCGTGTCGTGTAAATTTAAGCTATCGTTTAGTTTGCTAGAGAGTAGTTGAATCCCAAGGACGCTTAACCTGTTCTATTTGGATCTGCTCGTTTTCAAGAAGTGAAAATACTCGAGTGGCTATCGAGATAGGCTCTCACTCTGCGGATCGAAGTTCGATTCCCCATGTTGGCACTATTTTTTTATTTTCCAATAAAAATATAAACAAATAAATTACAGCACGTGTAAATTTAAATGAACCTATAACTTTATGTTGTTAAACACGGAGGTCAATTAGTTACATCTACTTGAACGGGAATTTGCAGGTTTCGTTCGAACTGTGTGTTATAAACCCAGTATGAAACCAAAATGTCTAGGGATGCTAGTCATAGGGTGTTTTATAACTTATCTGAGGATGTCCGAAAAAATATTTTGAAATTCGAGAGCATCTCCGGAAAGTCCTTGAAATTCCCTAAAAGTATTCCATAGATTTGATAATCTAGTTTTTGTCCTACCCACGTCTCGGAACGTGGCCGCGCCTCTGGTAACAATCGTAACGCTGGTTGCATATATTGAACTCGTAATTTCCAGAGACCTCGATATTAATTAATCCAGAACTTACTAAATCAGTCATTGATCTGAGCGAAACTCAATAGCATTCAATAATAACATATATTTCGCCTTATGGATGTCTAATTTGGTAAAACTAAACTTGTGTAATACCTTAAAAATAAGTGAGAATTATTTGGTAGTAAGTTTCAGAATTTGCACACATACATGCATATATGTAAGTGGTCTATTAATGTCTCAAAACATGCTCACATTTGCTCTCTAGCTTCCACTGAATAAATTTTGAAATCTCATTCAATTTTGACGTTTTTGCTTTGATATGTTCGTCAATTAAAATCATATATCATATGTTTCTTTGAAACAAATCAGAAAAATAGGCATATTTCCATATCATATCTTTTGTTGTAATTATATTTTCAATATTAAAGTGAATTTGTTTCTAATACCATACATTTTATTTAATAATTAACGAGATTTCTTGATAGATCGTAACACACCTGCGTAACGCATACAAAGTGAAATTATAGACACTTCCGAATGAAGGGTCAAAACATATTTTAACCGCTACATGGCTACAGACGCTATTGCGGTGGAAAACATTTCTGCTATAGCCACCGGCGAGGAAATATCACTTCGCTGGCGTCTTCATAGATTGTGATTCTGTAATGATTTTTCTTGTTCGATTTAGTCTCACTCTCTCCTTTTCTAATGTAAAATTTTTGGCCCTGATAAGAACCGATTTACTTTCAATAATGCCGCCAATTACTAACTCAACAGCAGTCCGAAACACGCGAGAAAAGTTCACTTGAGCTGCTGGCCGACCACACGATGATTTATCGCAAAACTGCAGCAGACGCCATCGTTGAGGTGAAATTCGGTGCGCAACCCACGCCGTCCACCGATGGCGATGCTGGGACAACTCTCCATGGAATCTCGACAAAATGGCACGCGCGCGCAGGAAAGCTGCTTTTATGTATTTAATAAAGTAAGCTCATTAGCTCCGCCCCTTTGTTAATTATGTGCCACTGTAGAATATCCACCCTTAAGGATGAATGAAGGGGCGGAGGCAATGGGCTTACTTTATTGGGTACATAAAAGCTGCTTTCTTGCACGCGCGAGCTATTTTGTTCGACATTCCGCAGAGAGCGATCGTATCGGCACAGAGAGTGGTCTCAGTATCGGCGTCGATGGAGTTCGTCGGCGTGGTTACTACTGAGAACTCATTCCGAAGGATGGCCATTGCCAGCAGCAAGTGAACCTTTCTCGGACCATGGTTTGGCTACTGAAAGTGGTTGTGAAGGCGCATTTAGCGTAAATCAGTTCGTTTCAGGACCTCCATTTTAAACGGAAGAGTGTGGATTCGTAAAGAACTTTCTTCAAAGTGACAGAGAATGTAATGGCTATGATGGCGTCAGTAGCGGTGGTGGTTGCTACAGAAAATGTGTTCGTGAATATGTGAAAGTCAATCAGCGTTAGAAAGTTAAATTTTTTCGCAAGAATCTGACCTTATATTATTGATTGAGAATGTGTATTTTTTGGGTTTTTTTTTCAGAATTAAAATTTCATATAAGATAAAGGTTTCGAAAAATCATTGATTTGAAAAAAAAAAATACCATGATACCCCACTCTAATGGGAAATGAATTCTACTAATGCATGATCGCAATAGCAGATATGATTTCTGTTTTAGTTTAGTTCTATCAAAGTTAATTGCCTGTTTTCCGGGCATTGACAATTCGACAACAATGTGCCTATGCATAGCATTTGAAGGATTTAATTCGAAAAATGTATTGGAGATAATCACTTTCCTTCAGTTGGGTTTTGTGTGGGTGTGGTTTTATGGTATTTTAGGAAATGGTTTTCTAGGGAGCAGTAATGGGAAATGTCACGAAAATGTCATGGGAATGCTATTACTAATTGCTAATAACTTTTTTTTTTCAAAAGTTATTTACAATTAAATTTTTTTAACATTTTTTATATCTTTATTTGGGAGACTTTCAGCCCAAGACTGGCTCGTCTCGTTTTTTTAACATGTTGTAATGGATATGGCGAGTTCAATTCTCGGTCCGGTCTAGGGTGCTTTCGGGTGGGAAACATTCTCGACACCCTGGGCATAGTGTATCCATTGTACTTGCCACACAAGATACATACTCATGCAATGGCGGGTATAGAAAAGCTTTCAATTAATAACTGAGGAAATGCTAATAGAATACTAAGTTGCTACACCCAACCGGCGGTTGTTAGATTTTCTAACAATTCTGTATAAGAATCAAACAAAACCTGTATAAAAACTGGGCATATGCGAAATTCTTAGATTCTTATGCGAAAAATGTAAGCTATCAAACAAATATTGTTAGAAAAGCTTACAAAATTGTTAGATTCTTATACAATACTTGTATAAGAATCTAACATCCGCCGGTTGGCTGTAAGCAGGCCAAGTTCCAGTTGGAATGTAGAGCCATTGAAGAAGAAGAAGAAGGTTTTCTCCACGCTCAATTAATATTGTGTTGAATACAAAATAATATTTAGAACTTTTGAGATGAGTTCGATAATGTACCTAACTAGTCTAAGGGGCAAGCCAGAGTGAACGCGATGTGCGACGCGACGCGACAGTGCAATTTGACAGCCTGTTGATAATGATTGTTATTATTTTACGTAAGTCGCGTCGCATTGCTCGTCGCGTTTACTCTGGCTTGCCCCTTAGTATAAATAATATGAGTTGCGAGTTGTCTTCCCCAAGTCAATTCAAGTACAAGACACTTTTTCACGGTTTTGGTAGAATCCAGCTCAGAATTCTATTTGAATACTTCTTATCTAGTCATGATGTGTGTCTTCGGCAGGTTTGGACGATCTCACTTCCGGTGGTCGTGATTGTGCACGGCAACCAGGAGCCCCAATCGTGGGCCACCATCACCTGGGACAACGCGTTCGCCGATATCAACCGGGTACCGTTCCACGTCCCAGATAAAGTTTCCTGGAACCTGCTGGCCGAAGCCCTCAACACCAAATTCCGCGCCTCGACGGGCCGCTCAATGACACCGGAGAACATGCACTTCCTGTGCGAGAAGGCATTCCGCGCCAGCCTGCAGTACCCGGTTTCGAACGATCTGACCATCGCGTGGTCGCAGTTCTGCAAGGAACCGCTGCCCGACCGGACCTTCACCTTCTGGGAGTGGTTCTACGCGGCGATGAAGGTCACGAGGGAGCACCTGCGCGGTCCGTGGAACGACGGCAGCATCGTCGGGTTCATCCACAAATCCAAAGCCGAAGACTATCTGCTCAAATGCTCGCGAGGAACGTTCCTGCTGCGGTTTTCCGACAGTGAACTGGGTGAGTATTCGGACCGGGTAACAATTTCACTTTTAATTTGCGACAATCCCCATCGCAGGTGGCATCACAATCGCCTGGGTCAACGAAAGCAACGAAGGCCAGCCGCAGATCCTGCACATCCAGCCGTTCACGGCGAAGGACTTCGCCACCCGTTCGCTCTCGGATCGGATTCGCGACTTCGAGGATCTGTTCTACCTGTACCCGAACAAGCCGAAGAACGAAGCGTTCGATCGGTACACCACCCCGCCCGGACAGCCCCGCAATCGGAACTACATCCCGTCGGAGGTGCGGGCCGTCCTCATGCCGAGCAACATCAACCCCACATCAAGCTATCCGAACACGCCCAACTCGTACGGGCATCTGCAGTCGCCGGATGCGTCGAGGGATACCCCCACCAGCGGGTGAGTGCGATACGAATTTATTACCAATTGATGAAATCGCTTGTCCTCACTTTCAACTAAATGTGGTTTTATATGATTTGTAGTCTGTTTGTGCTAATTATGTCCTATACATATTTAACCCATTCTCGAGTGAATAAGCCTTTTTTACACAACTGTTTAGTGGCGAAGACCCATATCACTATTAGCTATTTTCACCGCTTTTGCTATTATAAGTTTTTTTTTTAGTAAGTATTAGGGTGATGGTTATTTGAGAGTTTTAAATCAGGCTTTCCCGATTCCCAACTCACAGTCCCTTTAGGAACATTTTATCTCGATACTGTAGCAGAATTTGTTATCTACGATATTCTTATTTCAAATCACGATTCAGCACGAATACATTTTGTAATTCAACGGAAATCATTTTTAAAATTAAATCCAATGCACGATTCCTATTCAGGAGTCCAGTCGAATCTTGTTCAGGATTCCAACTAAATCTTGTTCAGGATTCCTTCCTAATACTATTCAGGACTCTTTGCAAATCTCGTTACGCATTCCATCCGCGTTCTATTCAGGATTCCAAACGTATCCTTCCAATCAAATCCTATCAACGATTCCATCCGAACCCTGTTCAGGAGATTCCATCCGAACCCTGTTCAGGAGATTCCATCCGAAACCTGTTCAGGATTCCATCCGAATCCTGTTCAGGATTCCATCCGAATACTGTTCAGGAATCCAACCGAGTCCTAAACCGGATTCGGATGAAATCCTGAAAAGGATTCGGATGGAATTCGGATGGATTCCTGAACAGGATTCGGATTGAATCCTGAACAATATTCGAATGGAATCCTCCGATTCCTGTTCAGGTTTCGGATGGAATCCTGAACAGGATTCAAATGGAATTCTGAACAGGATTCGGATGGTATCCTCAACAGGATTCAAATGGAATCCTGAACAGGATTCAAATGGAATTTTGAACAAGATTCAAATGGAATCCTGAACAGGATTTGGATGGAATCCTGAACAGGAATCGGATGAAATCGTGAACAGGAATCGGATGGAATCCTGAACAGGAATCGGATGGAATCCTGAACAGGAATCGGATGGATTCGTGAACAGGAATCGGATGGAATCCTGAACAGGAATCGGATGGAATCCTTAACAGGATTCGGATGCTCAGGATTCCATTCGAGTCCTGTTCAGGATTCCATCCGAATCCTGTTCAGGTTTCGGATGGAATCCTGAACAGGTTTCGCATGGAAACCTGAACAGAATTCGGATGGAATCCTGAACAGGATTCGGATGGAATCCGAAACAGGATTCGGATGGAATCCGAAACAGGATTCGGATGGAATCCTAAACATGATACGGATGGAATCCTGAACAGGATGCGGTTGACATCCTGAACAGGATTTGGATGGAATCCTGAACAGGACTAGGATGGAATCCTGAATAGGATTCGGATAAAATCCTGAACAGGATTCGGGTGGAATCCTGAACAGGATTCGGTTGAAATCCTGTTCAGGATGTCACCCGAATCATGTTCTGGATTCCATCCGAGTCCTGTTCAGGATTCCATCCGAATCCTGTTCAGGCTTCCATCCGAATCCTGTTCAGGATTCCATCCGAATCCTGTTTTGGATTCCATCCAAATCCTGTTTCGGATTCCATCCGAATCCTGTTCAAGATTCCATCCGAATCCTGGTCAGGATTCCATCCGAATCCTGGTCAGGATTCCATCCGAATTATGTTCAGGATTCCATCCGAATCATGTTCAGGATTCCATCCGATTCCTGTTCACGATTCCATCCGATACCTGCTCAGGATTCCATTCGAGTCCTGTGCAGGATTCCATCCGAATTCTGTTCAGAATTCCATCCGAATCCTGTTTATGATTCTATTCGAATCCTGTTTAGGATTCCATCCGAATCCTGTTCAGGATTCTATCCGAATCCTGTTCAGGATTCCATCCGAATCCTGTTCAGGATTCCATCCGAATCCTGTTCAGGATTCCATCCGAATCCTGTTCAGGATTCCATCCGAATCCTGTTCAGGATTCCATCCGAATCCTGTTCAGGATTCCATCCGAATCCTGCTCAGGATTCCATCCGAATCCTGCTCAGGATTCCATCCGAATCCTGCTAAGGATTCCATCCGAATCCTGCTCAGGATTCCATCCGAATCCTGCTCAGGATTCCATCCGAATCCTGTTCAGGGTTCCATTCGAGTCCTGTTCAGGATTCCATCCGAATCCTGTTCAGGATTCCATCCGAATCCTGTTCAGGATTCCATCCGAATCCTGTTCAGAATTCCATCCGAATCCTGTTTAGGATTCTATTCGAATGCTGTTTAGGATTCTATTCGAATCCTTTTCAGGATTCCATTCGAATCCTTTTCAGCATTCCATCCGAATCCTGTTCAGGATTCCATCCGAATCCTGTTCAGGATTCCATCCGAATCCTGTTCAGGATTCCATCCGAATCCTGTTCAGGATTCCATCCGAATCCTGTTCAGGATTCCA
The DNA here is from genome assembly GCF_024139115.2 of Armigeres subalbatus. Taxonomy (NCBI): domain Eukaryota; kingdom Metazoa; phylum Arthropoda; class Insecta; order Diptera; family Culicidae; genus Armigeres; species Armigeres subalbatus. The sequence continues at coordinate 288,618,388 of NC_085139.1, forward strand.
TCCGAATCCTGTTCAGGATTCCATCCGAATCCTGTTCAGGATTCCATCCGAATCCTGTTCAGGATTCCATCCGAATCCTGTTCAGGATTCCATCCGAATCCTGTTCAGGATTCCATCCGAATCCTGTTCAGGATTCCATCCGAATCCTGTTCAGGATTCCATCCGAATCCTGTTCAGGATTCCATCCGAATCCTGTGCAGGATTACATCCGAATTCTGTGCAGGATTCCATCCGAATCCTGTGCAGGATTCCATCCGAATCCTGTGCAGGATTCCATCCGAATCCTGTGCAGGATTCCATCCGAATCCTGTGCAGAATTCCATCCGAATCCTGTTCAGGTTTCCATCCGAATCCTTTTCAGGATTCCATCCGAATCCTTTTTAGGATTCCATCCGAATCCTGTTCAGGATTCTATTCAAATTCTGTTTAGGATTCCATTCGAATTTTGTTCAGGATTCCATCCGAAACCAGTTTAGAATTCCATCCGAAACCAGTTTAGAATTCCATCCGAATCATGTTCAGAATTCCATCCGATTCCTTTTCAGGATTCCATCCGAATTCTGTTCAGGAGTCCATCCGAATTCTGTTCAGGATTCCATCCGAATCCTGTTCAGTATTCCATCCGAATCCTGTTCAGGATTCTATTCGAATCCTGTTTAGGATTCTATTCGAATCCTTTTCAGGATTCCATTCGAATCCTTTTCAGCATTCCATCCGAATCCTGTTCAGGATTCCATCCGAATCCTGTTCAGGATTCCATCCGAATCCTGTTTAGGATTCCATCCGAATCCTGTTTAGGATTCCATCCGAATTCTGTTTAGGATTCCATCCGAATTCTGTTCAGGATTCCATCCGAATCCTGTTCAGAATTCCATCCGAATCCTGTTCAGGATTCCATCCGAATCCTGTTCAGGATTCCATCCGAATCCTGTTCAGGATTCCAACCAAATCCTGTTCAGGATTCCAACCAAATCCTGTTCAGGTCAAGGACTCCATCCGAATCCTGTTCAGGATTCCATCCGAATCCTGTTCAGGATTCCATCCGAATCCTGTTCAGGATTCCATCCGAATCCTGTTCAGGATTCCATCCGAATCCTGTTCAGGATTCCATCCGAATCCTGTTCAGGATTCCATCCGAATCCTGTTCAGGATTCCATCCGAATCCTGTTCAGGATTCCATCCGAATCCTGTTCAGGATTCCATTCGAATCCTGTGCAGGATAACATCCGAGTCCTGTGCAGGATTCCATCCGAATCCTGCTCAGGATTCCATCCGAATCTTGCTCAGGATTCCATCCGAATTCTGTTCAGGATTCCATCCGAATCCTGTTCAGGATTCCATCCGAATCCTGTTCAGGATTCCATCCGAATCCTGCTCAGGATTCCATCCGAATCCTGCTCAGGATTCCATCCGAATCCTGCTCAGGATTCCATCCGAATCCTGCTCAGGATTCCATCCGAATCCTGCTCAGGATTCCATCCGAATCCTGCTCAGGATTCCATCCGAATCCTGCTCAGGATTCCATCCAAATCCTGCTCAGGATTCCATCCGAATCCTGCTCAGGATTCCATCCGAATCCTGCTCAGGATTCCATCCGAATCCTGTTCAGGATTCCATTCGAATCTTGTGCAGAATTCCATCCGAATCCTGTTTAGTATTCCAACCGAATCCTGTTCAGGATTCCAACCGAATCCTGTTCAGGATTCCAAGCGAATCCTGTTCAGGATTCCAACCGAATCCTGTTCAGGATTCCAACCGAATCCTGTTCAGGATTCCAACCGAATCCTGTTCAGGATTCCATCCGAATCCTGTTCAGGATTCCATCCGAATCCTGTTCAGGATTCCATCCGAATCCTGTTCAGGATTCCATCCGAATCCTGTTCAGGATTCCATCCGAATCCTGTTCAGGATTCCATCCGAATCCTGTTCAGGATTCCATCCGAATCCTGTTCAGGATTCCATCCGAATCCTGTTCAGGATTCCATCCGAATCCTGTTCAGGATTCCATCCGAATCCTGTTCAGGATTCCATCCGAATCCTGTTCAGGATTCCATCCGAATCCTGTTCAGGATTCCATTCGAATTCTGTTCAGGATTCCATTCGAATTTTGTTCAGGATTCCATCCGAAACCAGTTTAGAATTCCATCCGAAACCAGTTTAGAATTCCATCCGAATCCTGTTCGGGATTCCATCCGAATCCTGTTCAGGATTCCATCCGAATCCTGTTCAGGATTCCATCCGAATCCTGTTCAGGATTCCATCCGAATCCTGTTCAGGATTCCATCCGAATCCTGTTCAGGATTCCATTCGAATCATGTTCAGGATTCCATTCGAATCCTGCTCAGAATTCCATCCGAATCCTGCTCAGGATTCCATCCGAATCCTGCTCAGGATTCCATCCGAATCCTGCTCAGGTTTCTATCCGAATCCAGTTCAGAATTCCATCCGAATCCTGTTCAGAATTCCATCCGAATCCTGTTTAGGATTCTATTCGAATCCTGTTAAGGATTCCATCCGAATCCTGTTCAGAATTCCATCCGAATCCTTTTCAGGATTCCATCCGAATCCTGTTCAGGATTCCATCCGAATCCTGTTCAGGATTCCATCCGAATCCTGTTCAGGATTCCATCCGAATCCTGTTCAGGATTCCATCCGAATCCTGTTCAGGATTCCATCCGAATCCTGCTCAGGATTCCATCCGAATCCTGCTCAGGATTCCATCCGAATCCTGCTCAGGATTCCATCCGAATCCTGTTCAGGATTCCATTCGAATTCTGTTCAGGATTCCATTCGAATCCTGTTCAGGATTCCATCCGAAACCAGTTTAGAATTCCATCCGAATCCTGTTCAGGATTCCATCCGAATCCTGTTCAGGATTCCATCCGAATCCTGTTCAGGATTCCATCCGAATCCTGTTCAGGATTCCATCCGAATCCTGTTCAGGATTCCATCCGAATCCTGTTCAGGATTCCATCCGAATCCTGCTCAGGATTCCATCCGAATCCAATTCAGAATTCCATCCGAATTCTGTTCAGAATTCCATCCGAATCCTGTTTAGGATTCTATTCGAATCCTGTTTAGGATTCTTTTCGAATCCTGTTCAGGATTCCATTCGAATCCTGTTCAGGATTCCATCCGAATCCTGTTCAGGATTCCATCCGAATCCTGTTCAGGATTCCATCCGAATCCTGTTCAGGATTCCATCCGAATCCTGTTCAGGATTCCATCCGAATCCTGTTCAGGATTCCATCCGAATCCTGTTCAGGATTCCATCCGAATCCTGTTCAGGATTCCATCCGAATTCTGTTCAGGATTCTATCCGAATATTGTTCAGGATTCCATCCGCATTCGAGTGGAATCCTGCGCAACATTTGGATGAAATCCTGAGCGAAATTCGGATGGAATCCGTAGCAAGATTTGAATGGAGTTCTGGACGAAATTTGGGTGGATTCGGATGGAATCCTGAACTGGATTCGGATAGAATTCTCAGCAGCATTCGGATTTAATCCGGAATTCGAATGGTGTCCTGAGCAGGATTCGGATGAAACGCTGAACAAGATTTGAATGGCATGATGATGATGATGATGTTGATGCCGAATTGGACCCCGAGCAGGATTTGGATGAAGTTCTGAGCAGGATTCGGGTGAGAACTCTGGTATCACCCTCAATATTAACATTTTAAAGAGAAAAAAAAAACATTATTTCAATCTTCATTGGGAACTGAAATATTAAAAATGGACGATATTCAATCTCTCAAATGACCATCCCATGTGCTTACAAAAGACATGCGACTCCAATGCGATCGAATTTGTCTCTATAGGTGTTATGACAGTTTTTTAGTATGTAACATACGCACCTCCAATCACATTGTGTTCATAATTCATAGCTAACATAACTTTAAAAGCGAAAAGGATATCCACCCTCTGTTCTCTCCAGATTATTATCCTATTTGCTATTTTCTTCATTTTATTTCTTTATACTTTTACAATTAACTTCTGGATACTCCAACCCCTCGGAAGTAGCTGTCTTCAGTTCAGTAGATTGTAAATGTGTACAAAACTAAAAAAATGCCATCACTTCCTGTTTTCCCCGCTACACCATATGAAAATAACATATCGCTACTTTTTTTTCTCTCTCACACCTATGCAATTGCAGCTATCAGAATAGCACTATAATGCATCTCTAGTCACTAAATCTCTACTACTAACTCCGCTGCGAGACCGCTGTTTGTTGAATATCTAGCGCTAGGCCTTTGCGAGCCATAGTTGAAAACGTACTAACACACAACTCAGCGACAACAAATGCAACAACCGAAAAGAAAAGAACCCGCGTCTTCGCAAACCCAATTGGATTGTCAGAGTGGAGTTAAAATCGAGTGACATTAGTAGAAAATTACAGGGAATAATTGATGAAAAAAAAACACTGAACGAAAAGCATAGCTTCGAATTTAATTCTAGTCAAATTACACTGAGTGGAGGTAAGGCACACGACGGAGAGTAATACACACACATTGATAGATGATGAAATTGAAACAATGTTTACAAAATTTTGAGAAAAAAAAACAACTATTCGGATGCTGTCGAGCAAAATTGTTACAGTGCAAGCAACAAGTGTAATGTGAATGTGCTTTTCTGGTCGAGCTAGACGATAACTGCTAAAAGATCTACATTTTATAAGTTTCATAGGGTACTAAAGGAAAACTGCTACTACACTTACGCAAGGTTCGGTAGAAACTATTAGGAAAATTGTTAGAAAAAATATCGTTGTCGAATTTGTTTTTTAGTTTGGTTTTTTTTTTTGTTATATTCTTGTTCAAGCGGTTTGAAATTGACAGAAGGTCAAAAGGAAGTTTTGTTTTAAATAATGGAATGATGTTGGGATAATTGATTACAAGCTTATGAATTGGGAACTTAAGGTGACTCGGGGAGGCACTAAACACCGTGTTATTTTTCCTATCTTTTGTCTCTTTCTAGCATTTTCACCTCGTAACTTTGGAGCGGCGTATTTCGGTTTTCAGTTGTTTGATGTAACTGTAAATGTATCAGCATGTAGATCGCGAGTAAGCACGCACCGGTGATACTTTTTCAAAATCATATTTGTTGTAGAGAAAAAATTAAGCATTCAATGATGAAGTTGATGACGATTTGATGATTGTTTGTGCTTCCCGTGTCACCTTAAATATGAAATATTTGATTCAATCCCAGATCTTGAGAGCACAACCCTAAGCAAAACCGGATATGCTCATGAAGGTAATTCAGGTTCTACCCAATGCTTCTGAGCACCTCTAGAAGGACAAGTTCCTCTATTTACTTGTAGACGCTTCGTCGTTACGAGCCAATAGGTCTGCCCCTGCTGTCCGATTTCCATATATCGTCCCCGCCCTGACGACCCACCACCTTCATTTGCGTTCTCGAATTTCTGTTGATATTCGTTTTTAATGGCATCGTCGATGAAGTTCGGCACGTTTTCTGACCATTTTTTCAACGGAATTTCGGGCTGATTGCAACTGGAAAACTACGAATCAAAATCTGATGATGCGGTGGAACCAATCTCATTTGTGGAACCAATCTCAAGATAGTATTATTGGATGCCTTCAAGCATTGCCGATTGCTAGATCTGCGTATGTTATCAAATGGTAAATCATGTCGAACTGAATCTTGTCAATTGACATTTTTATGGTACACAAGCTAGTCATGTTGGTCTATACAATACCAATAGAGCAATCAAGTAGAGAAACTTCTATACTTAAATTTTATCAAAATATGTGAACAACATTAATTACTAGAGAAACTACGTATCCAAGTGCGCTTACAGTCTAACCTAATAACACAATATGATGCCAATGAATACCCAAAAAGAGAGAGAGAGAGCAGAGAGTGATAAACCAAAATAACTACATTTGAATCAAATTGGCATTTCAACCAGTCGAAAGTCCGCCCACCATTACCGCCATTTCCATCTGCTGCCGTTTGTGTTTGTCTGAACGCCTTCCTAAAGGGTTTTTGGAGTTAGCGTGAGCATATTAATACTCATCGATTTCGTTTGTGAGTGTCCTATCTTGTCGCAGCCTGCGATCATTCATTAAAAAATCCATACCTCCTCCATACATGCGATAAGACGCCGGCTATTAAGCGCCAAACGGAAAACCCCGCGCGCTCACTGCCCCTCATCCATAACGCATTGTGCAGGTGTCCCCATTCTCGTGCTTGCAATCGGTTTAAACGCTCGTGGCACCCACGATGACTGATATTCAATGCTATTTTCCAAAGGATCACCGATGTCACGTTCCGGAGCGATTCGGCGCGACCCACCCACTTCCCGGGAGCACGCTACGGTATTAACAGATACGCGTCCAGCTACGCCGGTAGCGACATAAGCTCGCCGGCCGGCTCGGAAACCTCGCCAATGGGGCCGCCTCCGACGCATGATTTCTCCAACCCCGCCAGCGTTGGCAGCCCGCCGCCGCAAGCCCTGCCGGCCTGTGTCGAACAGTTCAACAGCGCGGTCAGCCATAATTCCGCGGCCGACGTGACCAACGTAAGCGGAACCTTACCGGACGAGCTACTCCAACCGGGGGCCACCGGATCGTTAACCCTGCGCACCTCCGCCAACGAGCAAATCATTCAGGGTTTGGTGGAGAATTTGCTCTCCGACTATCACGGTCAGGTGCTGGACGATGTGTCCATGGATCAGCTGAACAACAATAGCTTTTACGTTTCGCCGCAGCAGTACAACACTGGTAGCCCAAGTGCCGGAGGCGGGGCTACGGCGAATGGAAATTGAGGACGCAAGTGAGCAGACATTTGGAACGTTAATTTATTGGCAGCATTGTGATAGATCACAGGTCCGACACAACGGTTTACCACATCCTCGCGAGGGACGTTGCATCGTACTTTCTCTGAAGCAGACGCGAAAGCTGCGGATGCAACCTAGTAACGGTAGCGTTAGATTAGTTCGATTGCATCCAGTTCATCATAACTCTTTATTGATTCAATTTTCATCACTCTACTTTTTGACATAAATTCGAGTTACCGCTCATGCCTTTTTGCTCAGATTCATACCTACTTACAGTTTAATAAAGATTATAAAAGTTTTTGACAATTAGTGTCGTTTTTTTACTGTTGCATTTTTCAATCTTTTCCAATTTGTTATCAAATTTAGCTACGCTTAGTTTAGTAATACATTCATAATAATCTGCTGATACGGAATGATTATAAAAGCGTGCTTATGGTAAGTTAAATTAGTATTGATAACGAAATAAACATCATAGAAATTTAGTTTTCTTACAATTATACAAGATATTTTTAAAATGCGCTGTGAAATGAACATTACTTCTTTTCGATTATCCTTGAGCGGGGTTATTTTGGAGGAAAGACATAATGATTGCATTAAGAATTAAAAATTACAGTTTTTTGTTGCAATATGATTATAAATTCCAGTGAAAAACAATTCAAATTCTGTTTCATTTTTCAAAGTCATAGAAAAGTTTTTGAATTTCCAATAATTATGAAATTCAAAAAGTGAATCCTCTACTTAAGCTGGTCGGCCAGTGCCGTTAGTTTACATAAAAGCTAGATAATCAATGTGTTATTATTTATTTATTCAGACTAAGGCCGAAGTGGCCTGTGCGGTATATAAGAGTCTTCTCCATTCGGCTCGGTCCATGGCTACACGTCGCCAACAACGCATTTTTTGTATCTAAAAACCACGTAGTCTACGGAGGGTCCGCAAGTCATCTTCCACCTGATCGATCCACCTTGCCCGCTGTGCACCTCGCCTTCTTGTTCCCGTCGGATCGTTGTCGAGAACCATTTTCACCGGGTTATTGTCCGACATTCTGGCTACGTGCCCGGCCCACCGCAGTCGCGATGTGAACGATGGATGGTTCTCCCAACAGCTGGTGCAACTCGTGGTTCATCCGCCTCCTCCACGTACCGTCCGCCATCTGCACCCCACCATAGATGGTACGCAGCACTTTCCTTTCAAAAACTCCCAGTGCGCGTTGATCCTCCACGAGCATCGTCCAGGTCTCGTGTCCGTAAAGAACTACCGGTCTAATAAGCGTTTTGTAGATTGTCAGTTTGGTACGGCGGCGAACTCTATTCGATCAGAGCGTTTTGCGGAGTCCAAAGTACGTACGGTTTCCTGCCATGATGCGTCTCCGAATTTCTCTGCTCGTATCGTTATCGGCGGTCTCCAGTGAGCCCAAGTACACAAATTCTTCAACCACCTCGGTTTCGTCACCAACGGCAGAGATTCCTGGTGGGTAGCTTACATTGACTTCCCTTGGCCCTCTTTCTATCACGTACATCGTCTTCGACGTGTTGATGACTAGTCCAATCCGTCTAACTTCGCTTTTCAGTCTGATGTAGGCTTCCTCCATCCTCTCAAAGTTACGAGCCATGATATCAATGTCGTCGGTGGAATCAAATAACTGAACGGATTTCTTGAAAATCGTATCACTCGTGGAAATCCCTGCCTTTCCCTCCAATGCTATGTTGAATAGCAAGTACGTTAGACCTAGCTGTAACCCCTCTACGCGTTTCGAAGGGACTCGAGAATGCCCCTGAAACTCGAACTACGCTACGCACATCACCCATCGTCGCCTTGATTAACCGTATCAGTTTGTCCGGAAATCCGTTTTCGTGCATTAGCTGCCATAGCTGGTCCCGATCGATTGTTTCATATGCGGCTTTGAAGTCGATAAATAGATGATGTGTGGGCACGTTGTATCCGCGGCATTTCTGCAATACCTGAAGTATGGCGAACACCCGGTCTGTGGTAGAGCGTTTACCCATAAATCCCGCCTGGTACTGGCCCACAAACTCTGTTGCAATTGGTGTTAGTCGGCGGCATAAAATTTGTAGACGGCGTTCAGCAATGTGTTTGCGCGGTAGTTGCTACAATTCAGCTTATCGCCCTTTTTGTAGATGGGACACACGACACCTTCAATCCTCTCCTGTGGCAGAAATTCATCCTCCCAAACCTCGGTAATCACGCAGTGCAGCGCTCTAGCCAGTGCCTCACCACCGTGTTTAAACAGCTCTCCTGGTAGTTGGTCAACTCCAGGGGCTTTGTTGTTCTTTAGTCGGCCGATCTCCTCCTGGATTTCCTGGAGATTCGGAGCCGGAAGTCGCATGTCCTGCGCGCGTGCTCCTAGGTTCATTTCCATACCGTCACCGTTGCCTGCCATATCGCCATTCAGGTGCTCTTCGTAGTGCTGCCGCCACCTTTGGATCACTTCACGCTCGTTCGTAAGAAGGTTCCCGTTTATATCCTTACACACATCGGGCTGTGGCACGTGGCCATTACGTGATCGATTCAACTTCTCATAGAACTTTCGTGTGTTATTAGCGCGGTACAGTGGCTCCGTCTCTTCACGGTCTCGATCTTCCTGCTGACGCTTTTTCCTCCGGAAAATCGAGTTTTGTCTGTTCCGCGCCTGTTTATATCGTGCCTCGTTCGCCTTCGTGCGGTGTTACAGCAATCTCGCCCATGCTGCATTATTCTCTTCTACTAACTGCTCACATTCGCCGTCATACCAGTCGTTTCTCTGATCCGGGAGCACCGTGCCAAGTGCAGCGGTTGCGGTGCTACCAATGGCGGATCGAATATCTCTCCAGCCATCTTCAAGAGACGCTGCGCCTAGCTGCTCTTCCGTTGGGAGTGCCACTTCCAGCTGCTGCGCGTATTCTTGGGCTAGTCTACCGTCTTGTAGCCACCCAATGTTAAGCCGCGGCGTCCGACTTCGACGCGTGTTGTACACCGTCGAGAGTTTTGAGCGCAGGCATACTGCAACGAGGTAGTGGTCGGATTCAATATTCGCACTGCGGTAAGTGCGGACGTTCGTGATGTCGGAGAAGAATTTACCGTCGATTAGAACGTGGTCGATTTGGTTTTCCGTTTCTTGGTTAGGTGATCTCCATGTGGCCTTGTGGATATTTTTGCGGGGAATGAAGGTGCTTCGGACTACCATTACGCGGGAGGCTGCGAAGTTTATGCATCGTTGGCCGTTGTTATTCGATACGGTGTGCAAACTATCCGGTCCGATGACCGGTCTATACATTTCTCCCCTTCCTATTTGTGCGTTCATGTCACCGATGACGATATTGACGTCCCGCAGTGGGCATCCATCGTAAGTCTGCTCCAGCTGTGCGTAGAACGCTTCTTTCTCGTCGTCGGGTCTCCCTTCGTGTGGGCAGTGCACGTTGATGATGCTATAGTTGAAGAAACGGCCTTTAATCCTCAGCTTGCACATCCTTGCGTTGATTGGCTGCCACCCAATCACGCGTTGGCGCATCTTTCCCAGCACTATGAAGCCGGTTCCCAGCTCGTTGGTGGTGCCACAGCTTTGGTAGAAGGTAGCCGCTCGATGCCCGCTTTTGCACATTTTTGTCCTGCCCAGCAGATTTCCTGCAGCGCTACGACATCGAAGTTGTAATTCATTGTAGATTAGACGGTCGCAACCTGCGAAGCCTAGCGACTTGCAGTTCCATGTTCCAAGCTTCCAATCGTGATCCTTTATTCGTCGCCCAGGTCGTTGCCGATTGTATCGAGTCGTATTATCTTCTATGTCGTTCGTAATAGTTGTTTTAAAGGCGGCTTATTGGGCCTGCGCAAACTTCCTGTCTCGTCAGAGGGCCGTCGTGTCAGGGCTGTTTAGCGTCCCACCTAACACCAGGACTTGGGCTTGTGCGCTTTGAACGGCACACGGTCGCTTTGGCGGACATGCAGCTTTTAAAGAGGTTTAACAGGGCCCACTGTCAAACCCCACCACATCCTAGACAGGCGCCACAACTCGCAGATGGCCTGGGGAGGGATCGTCAAGCCCTTGGACATAGTCCCTGCCTGCCCGATGTGGACCGTATCTATCACATTACCGCTGGGGTAACTTAATGAGAGTAGCATTGGGTCGAGTCGGCCCAGCACCGCATCGGACCAATATCGCCGGTGTGTTACGCTCAAGTGGTGGGTGGTAAAGATATTACCGATTCGAACTTATTCACTACGTCGGAATTTCCAGCTCTGGCAAGAGAACTTTTTGATCGTCTGCAAAGCCTGAATCAAACATCGTGTAATCAACTGGAACGACAGATTCGTTTCCAATAAAAAAACTAGAATGTTTCGACTTTTTAGAATGCCAAAATGTTGATGTAGGGATTGTGACAGAAACTTCTTCTTATTGGCCCGTCAACACTGGATCTAATCTTGTCTAATAACCTGCTGGACATGACAAAACCAGTCACGCTAAATGACCTCTCTTCTTTAGTCTAACATCTTCACCCAAACACGAAATTTCGCTGCGATGCAGGTGCTGATTAAAACCAATTTCAACGAGAGGTGAACGCTAAACTCGATCTGTTAAGCCCGATTGTTACGACTCTAGACAACACCGCGGACGTCGCTGATGTAGACGGTGCAATAGAATTCCTGGTATCAGGTATAAGAACGTCGGCTCCAGGGGCACGTTCACTTCTATTTGGGAGATTTGTGCCATCGCCTTCACAGTCTTTTTCAACACACACCTGACGGAAAAGGAAGTGAACAAAAAGGAAAGGAATGTGGATGGGAAAACGAAGGGAAAGTTTGGAAAGACCCTTGGGGAGGGCATACAACGCATAAGTGTACAAGAGCTTACAGCTCCTTTCCGCAACGGGTTATGAACCACAAAATACTCTGAAGGCTCCGGTCTCTGAAGTCAATTTCACTAAGTAAGTGTGCAACAAATATTTGGAAACGCAATTGCGCATAGACTGATGATAAGAAGTTCCAAAATCGGATTCACAACTATCACAAACAGATGATTCAACGCGTTGAATATTTGGCATGTGATAGTTCAGTCGGCAGTGACCTGTCATGGCGTTGAACAAAAGCTTCACCCAACACTTGGATATTGGAATAGCTGGCTCAGGACCAATAAAGTCATGTGATGCTCCATTACAAGCTATTGTATCAGCCAATTCGTTTCCAGCTATGAAAGAATGGTCAGATACCCATATAAGGTGTGAAGTATTAACTGAATTCAGTTCCTCAATTTGAGTTCGAAATGCGATTACTAACTTCAATAGCTGCTTGGCTATCTAAACAGAAGTATATTACTTTGCCCATAATGCGTTGCTGCAGTGCAGATTGGACTCCACACATGATAGCAAATATTTCCGCTTGAAAGACAGACAATCTCTGCTCACGCGAATAGACGCCTGCACCTGCTCTACCTTCGAGGAGGAAGCCGTCAGTGTAACAAACAATGCTGTCCTACATACTTCGAGAGCAGCCGTGGAAGTTGAAGAGAACGGACCTGCTATTGCCATTAGGCACATCCTCTGAAGATGGCCTAATTTAGACTGAATTATCCTTACTTCCCTTTTTTGCCCCCACACAAGGCATCTATAAGCCAAAATTTGTCGTACATCTGTTGTGTAAATCCCCAAGTTTTACCAAAGGTTCGTCGGCATCGGCCGATTGTCATACACGCCTTTTTGATTCTGAACTCAATGGAAGGAGTCCAGGAAAGCTTTGAATCTAAAATTAGACCCACATACTTTACCTGATCATTAACATTGATTTCAAAACCAAAAAGATGTAATGGAATGTGATGATCGAGAATACGTTCTAAGCATTTTAGAAGAAATGAGGTCAGACTGATGGGTCCAAAACTCTTCGCTTCTTCTCACGAAACACGTTCTCCATTTGGGATAAACTTTACAGTGACATCCCGCCAGGATATGGGAATCTATCCAGTAGCAAAACTGCATACTAAAAGCTTTTTCAAAACATGTTTGATATGCTCAAAACCTCTCTGAAGTAGAACGGGATAAGTCCCATTCTCCCCTGGAGATTTGTAGAGAGCAAAACTGTTAAGTGCCCATTGAATCGATTCAGTAGTTATGATTCTACGGGCTTGAGCCCAAGACCCATAGCTACATGAAAAGACATCAGGAACATCCGAAGATGTTATATCGACACATCCAGAGAAATGCGTATCAAATAAGTGCTCTAACGATTCTTCATCAAAAGAAGAAGTGTTGTCGCCATTTGGCTTGCGAATTGGATCTCGCAGGAATTTTATTCAATCGGCTGGCTTCCCCTAAATTGGAAACATTTGTACAAAGGTTTTTTTTTTCAACCGAATCGCTCAGCAGATCTTAGAGCCTTCTTGTAAGCTTTCCGAGCAAACCTGAAAGAATTCGTCCCTGCTAAATGGCGTTTGTTCCAACTCTTACTATACTGCTTCCTGAGCTTAGCCAAATCGGAATTCCACCACGGGGTTCCTCTTGAGATTTTTACAGAATTCCTGACGACTGGTCTTCTAGACGCTGAAGCCGCCTCGATTCCCGAAGTCCACAAACGCAATTACCAGACTGTAACAATTCCAGATCACACTAGAAGACTGATAGCACTGCGGAACAAACCTCGAAGACAATGGTACAGAAGTAAAAAAATTAAATAATACTACGAACTTTGGATGTCGACCATAACATTCTTTTGAAGATATCCAAGGCGTTACGAAAATCAACCAAGTATAGCCCCCCTTTGAGCCACGGTGAGTCTATGATGGCACCCTCTTCAGACAAGGCCAAGTTGTTGGCAGCACGCTTTGCCCAGGCGCTTACCTATCAAATGCAAAGCAACGATGATGCGATTGCAGCGGTGAACAACTCAATCAGCCACATTAGGAACTGTGTACTGAAGAGACTGCCTAGAAAGAGTCACGTGTTTCTCTCTAAAATATGTTCCGCTTGTATATGACTAGGATACTTTCCCTCCTGTTGGAATGCAGTAGTTGTCGCTATCCCGAAGCCAAAGACGTACCAAGCAAATGCCTCGAACTACAGACCAATTAGTTTACTGCCGACCCTCAGCAAACTTCTTGAGCGCATTATCTTAAACCGTATCGATCAGCATCTGGAAACCGCACGAATTATTCCAGATGATCAAATTGGGTTCAAGTGGGGTCATTCCACAACCCATCGATTGGTCCGGTTGGTAAAAAAGTTCGAACAAATTTTACATTAGGGAAATCTTCGGGCATGGTTCTTCTGAATGTGGAGAAAGCCTATGACTCTGTCTGGCAGAAGGCAATTCTTCACAAAATGATTCGAGGGAACTTTCCGTTGTACTTACTGAACATTATTCGTTCTTTTCTTCAAAACAAGTGACAGTTAACCCTTTATAAGGCAGTGGCAACTATATTGCCACCAACAAATAATATTAAATTAATGATTTCGTGTGTGTTACTTCTACGTGAAGTTAAACGATTTACAATGATATGGAAATGCTAATATCATCTTTCAAACTTGGACGTACATGTTCATGATAGCATTAGAGGCGAAAGTATATCAGCTTCCACACTGATAGTTCCCTTCATACGGGAGGCATGAAGGAAGGTTTTTATATGTGCCATCACAAATATTGCCTCCGCTCGCTTTCAAATCGATTTCTATAAAACATTCTTCATGCCAAGCTCCCGTATCCTAACGGGAACTATCAATTCTGATATATTCGCCTCTAATGCTATCATGAACATGTACGTCCAAGTTTGAAGATGATATTAGCATTTCCATATCATTAACAAATAATATGTTTTTCTATTTATTAACAAGAGCTCTACTTATTATTTCACATGTAGTGACTTTATTTGCTTCCTAGTAACACCCCAGATGAATTTGAGTAATAAAAAAATTGAAATGTCAATTTGAGAACAGTTTTTTTACGAACAGATCGTAAGTTTCGAGTGGAAGAAGGATTTTCAGTTATAATTCGTTAAAAAAACGACAAAGATATATTTTTTCCGTTGGTATCAATTTTTTTGAATCTCCTGTGTTAAAATCACTACGTGATTAGCGTGAAAAAAGCTTTGCCTTTCTATATATTTGGTTTTTGGATTTTTGACGAAATTGTGTTTTTTTCCCAAGGGTCCTCCCTTGGGAGAAAAAACGCGAATTTTTTTTTTCACTTATAATGCGTTTTCTAACTAGGACTCTTCACCAAAAAATGTAAAGTACCTTGATTTGACTGGTTCTACATAAAACCAAATTTTTAAAAATCTTTTTATATTTTTGTTGTTGCCTGTTTTCCCGCTTGCCGGGCAGTGGCAACTATATTGCCACCAATGTTGTCTCGCTTCGCGGGCAGTGGCAACTATATTGCCACCAATGTTTTACTGCTTGGCGGGCAGTGGCAACTATATTGCCACCAATTTTTCAATGTTTCTGAACTGTTTAATGTATAACAAACATACATTTGAGTTTAATACCATGTCAACATTGTGTCCTATTGTTGTTTTTGTTAATTTATTGTTAAGATTCGTCTGCCTTATAATGGGTTAATGGTCATATGTCGGACCGGAAAGCTGTTCCTTTTGGAGTTCCACAAGGAGCTGCTCTGAGCCCACACTGTAGTTGGGGACGAACAGAAAAATAGGAAATTATGGCAATGGTGGAAAGTCACAATCAATCTTTTTTTACAAAAAAACAAAGCCCTCGTAATCCTCCTTGCAGACAAATCAACGTGTGTGGACAAGAAGTTCCATGGTTGGCCGATGTCCTGTACCTCGCACAGTGGCGGAAAGCCGGTCAATTTTTTTTCGTGATTTTCGTGAAGCCCATATTTTTTTTTTAATTTAACATATATATTGAATGAGCTAGTTCCAAATTTTTTTGATTGTAGCTTGTAAATTAAATTTTTGGTGTCTTGTTGAAGTTCATTCCTGTGGCTTCAAGTGGCTCCCGAACAAATGTGTATGGGAAACTGAAATTTAGCTAAACTTTTTTGGGAAAGATTGGAAAAGATCTGGTATTATGTATTAAAATCTATGTTTTGCCTACTTTCCGGTGGTTAGTGTGGTGAATTGCGCATAGCTGCGCCAAAGCGGGAAATTTACTGGTGCAATGTAATGTTCGAATGAGGATACTGTCTTTGTTCTAGATCCTAGGGCCTGGGCTTGCGGAAGCCCTTGGATAACATAACCATTTTAACCTAAAAATGAATTCAGCCTATCAAAATTACTCTGTGGTGAAGTTTTGAACGTAATCTCAGGTTTTGTCCGGGATTTATATGAAGGCCCGCCACTGTGCCTCGGCTTGACGTTAGATCAAAAACTAAGATTCGTCGCCCACATCAAGAACGCTCTTAGCAAAATGATGACTTAATCAAAACACACTCACTCGTCAATCGTAGGTCGAGTCTCGATAAAAAAAATCAAAGCTGCTACCATACAAATCGATTTATATACCAGCGACGGTCCACGCTTTTCCTGATCGGTATGACTGTGGCGCTGCTTACAGGAAGAAAATACATGTCAAACAGAACAGAATACTGAAGGTGACGCTGAATCTTGAACCATTCCACCCAACCGAGGATGTTCACAGGATTGCGAACGTTGAATGCATCGACGGTTGGTTCGATCGAATACTTCCAAAATTTGGGACTGGTGAAACGAAATAGGGACCTTCTTTGCGATGTAGCTTCCCACCGCTGTCACCATATGTAACGAAGTGGAAATGGAGTGGAAATGGAGTGGAAATGTCCCGAGCGGAATATTAAGACGCTTCTACCACGATATATGAAGCGTTCTAAGCCGACGGCGCGGCACTGGTCTTTCGGTTTTTCTAGTTCAAACACTCAACTACGGTTAGAATAAAACTTTATTATTTATGTATCACTTGTTTGTACAATTATAAACTTCTTTTACATTTTAGCACTTATTTATTACAATTATTACAATTAACACTTTTCGTATAATTATAAACTCGAATATTTTCCTTTTTACAAACTTTGCACTATTTCCCGTATGACAATGTCTTTCCCAGAGATACTAACACATTTTGTTTATCGATACTTATTCTGAGACTGTAACACCGTTTTTCGACTTTACCGCGACGGACTTGTGTTTTTTTCACAAAGTTAATTAATTTCAACTTAGATCTCGATTCGTGCACTAGTCACGAGTGCCGAGGTGTCTAAGGGACAACCCTGATTCAATTGGAGTGTTCGGTAGGCCGGCTAGGGAAACCTAGAAAGCGCCGAATTCCAATAAAGGTGCTGCTGAATATTTGGGACTGACGCTGACTCAATTGGAGTATTCGGTAGGCCGGCTAGGGAAACCTAGAAAGCGCCGAATTCCAATAAAGGTGCTGCTGAATATTTGGGACTGACCCTGACTCAATTGGAGTATTCGGTAGGCCGGCTAGGGAAACCTAGAAAGCGCCGAATTCCAATAAAGGTGCTGCTGAATATTTGGGACTGACCCTGACTCAATTGGAGTATTCGGTAGGCCGGCTAGGGAAACCTAGAAAGCGCCGAATTCCAATAAAGGTGCTGCTGAATATTTGGGACTGACCCCGAGCTTGGAAAAGCGCAGGGTATATATAGTCAATCCGAGTTCTGAATTTCATAATGATTTCATGAATTGCATCAGACTGGACTTTGGACCCCACGAAAGGTCCAAGAATCCTTAAATAACGTAACCATTTTCCTCATCCCACATTTATCTATTCAGACTATGTGGTTTTAATTTAAACTTCGTAAATATCCTCAAGTTTTGGCTTCCATTCATTACTCAACTTTGCATAATTTATGGATGCTCCTAAAGTTCTTTTGCACGAAATGCTTGATCAGCTTACTTGAAAAATCCATAAATTCCGAAACAACTTCTTTTTTTCCAAATTTTATACAATAGTTATTTAATTTCTTGTCATAAATTAGCTAATTCAGCCTTAATATTGGACTTCCATACTTTACGAAACTTTGCCCCCTTTTTTGGATGTTCCCTTTAAAATTCTCTTGGAAAAAATCTGTTCTCTTTCCACTCTCTTAAACTCTCTTATTTCGAGCACACATTCAAGTGGCTACTTCAATTTACTAATGTATTAATTCATATATTTTTTTGTATAAAATGAGTATCTCTAAGTCCTGCCCCTTTCTTTACACCTAAACTTGGACATTGCTGTCTCACAGAGTAATGTTCAACAAGTCCCAAATGTTTCATAATGCATGATACTACTAAACCAACGTAGTTGTGATAATCTTCACTTAAAATCAGTATTCGAACCCAGCATGGGTTCTTTGTAAAACAGCGCACCATACCGCCGAGCTATTAACAGTTACCGCTTGTATTACTCTTTGATTTTAAGTATACTCTTAAAAATCAATCAATCAATATTTTTCTCTTTCTTTCAACTGGGCTTTGAATTAAATTCCCCTTTCCCAAAAGAATCATTACCCCTTCGGGTCGGCTCTTCCTTTTCCGAACCACTCAGACCCCAATATCAATATTTTCTTTCAAGTTTATATTGGTAAGAACAAAATCATGTTCTCTCTGTTTTTCATACTGGGCAACAAACCCCTTTATATCAATACACCTGTATACGTGTATGTAGATTCAATGAAGACTCTTATTGTCTCTATCATTTTGGCTAAGTTATTATTCCGCGCTCCTCACCCAAACAAATTCTTTCCTTAGTGTCCTATACATATGCGCCAATGCATCATCATCAATGACGATCGCGGCTATGTACCGCTAAATCGTACACTGTCCAATATGTGAGCACGTTTGAACATGTCAATCCACCGCGCTCCAGTTAAGTAAATCTGACTAAGCTGTTTTCGACGGTTTCGCCAAACCGTGATAAGGGTATGCGATATTCCACATAATTTTTAAATTGATGAAAGTAAATTAACCCAACAATTCCTACATGCAACATTTTAAATTTATGTTGATTGCTTAAATTACTTTGCGTTGAGTAATTGAATATATTTGGCCTTGTTTTTACAATATCTCACTGCCATCAGTATTTAAAATTGTTTTAGGAAGGTGTCGGCACATATGGCTGTGCACTGGTCGTATCACTTCAGCAAGGCCCCTGCTAGAGCGCCTGGCCGCATAAAGCTGTGATACTTTGATAACAAATTACACCTTTCCTCTTACTGTCCCCCATACTATCTTGTAATTCTCGAAGGTTTTTTATTCATGTATTTTCCTTCAAATACTTATCTAATTAGGTAGACCCTATCATGTGCTAGCAGTCAACTGACCTAACTGAAACCTAACTCAGTGGCTCTTCAATAAATTAATTACTTGACTAATCGATGCTGGAAAAACCCCGAAATGGTCGGTAATAATATTAAAAAGACAAAATCCTTTCGTAGAAAGCATGCATTGGCATGCAATGATGATTGTTATCCCTTCATTGGATTCACTGTTTGCCCAAAGAAAAACAAGGCTAAGCCTCACAGTTGACATCGAAATATGTATCTATAAAGATTACAAAACGTGGTGAAATTAAATGGAAAGTACTCTTCTTCTTCTTCTTATTGGCATTACATCCCCACACTGGGACAGAGCCGCCTCGCAGCTTAGTGTTCATTAAGCACTTCCACAGTTATTAACTGCGAGGTTTCTAAGCCAGGTTACCATTTTTGCATTCGTATATCATGAGGCTAGCACGATGATACTTTTATGCCCAGGGAAGTCGAGACAATTTCCAATCCGAAAATTGTCTAGACCGGCACCGGGAATCGAACCCAGCCACCCTCAGCATGGTCTTGCTTTGTAGCTGCGCGTCTTACCGCACGGCTAAGGAGGGCCCCTTAGTACTAAACCCGTCTTACTGCACGGCTAAGGAGGGCCCCTTAGTACTAAACCCTTAGTACTAAAAGTACTAAACTAGCCTTTTGACAGTTGAAGACATTCCAGACATTAATTTTTCTCAATAATAAATGTGTTTTGCCTTTCTCGTATACTAAGTATACGAAGGCTATATGATCACTCCAAAACTAAACTTTTGATAGAAGGCTGGGGGACCCATAGTGTTATATACCAATCGACGAATTGAGGTGATGTCTGTTTGTGTGTATGTATGTATGTGTGTGTGTATGTGTAGAAAATTTTGTAGACACACTTTTTGGAACTTAGCCGAATTATTCGCAACAAGGTCCATTCGATGGAGAATCTTGTCCCATTGTTTGCTATTGAAAATTGGTCAGATCGGACTATAGGACAATAAGTTATGGCCAAAATACTATTTTTTATGCGCAAAACACGCTCAAAAACACTCGCTCATATTTTTAAGTTTTTTTTTTTTGTACGAGAAAGGCACCGACACCGCTAGGTGGATTAATCAGGGTTTTATCTCTTCAAAAATGATGCTCTCTATGGAGATGCGTGTGCGGGGTAAGGCAAGGGCGGAATAATACAATGATGATCTTTTTTTTTTTTTTCAAAGTAGGCGCTTGGCAAAGAAGGCAATGGTGGATGTGATCCCTTTTTCCAAGTAGACGCTTGCTCGAATTAAAGCAATAGTGGATGTGATCCCTTCTTTAAAAGAAAGGCGTTTGCTTGGAAAAATGCAATGGTGGATGAGATGCCTTATTTAAGGCTAGTACGCTGTTGATAAGTACTGTGCAAAGAGATAGGACACGGAATGGTCAAGGAATGAAATTCCTTGAGCAGTACGGAAGCGTACGCTAAGAACTCCTGATATGTAAATTAAATGAAGCTCTCACTTTTCCTTGAGGAAAAATAGTCCGTCCCATTATTCCGCAAGGAGAAGCGACATTTTGCCCATATTTGATCAGCTGTCAAATTTGCTTTAGTTAGGAAATGGTGGATGTGATCCATTTTTTCAAATAGGCGTTTTCCCGGAATAAGGCAATGGTGGAGTTGATCCCCTCTTTCAGAGAAGGCGATGATTCGGAATAAGGCAATGATTAATGTGACTCCCTTCTTTGAGAGGTGGTGTTTGTCCCGCATCAAGCAACGATATTATTGATTCCGTTTTTTATGTTCTTGAGCAAGCAACGATATAATTGATTCCTTTTTTTTTAAGTAGACGTTTGCCTGGAATAAGCCAATAAGTCCTTCTGTAAAATGTCTCCCATCAGTCTAAATTTATCAGAACACATCATCGATTTGCTGTGTCGATTTGTGAAAAAATACAACAAATAGGTAACCCTTTCTCTTCCACAGTTCTAAATTATGCCAAATCACCCACTGTTTTGTTGCAGATCACAATTATGCCAAATGTTCGTTATGCCATACGACTTTATGCCAAATGACCCAGACCCGATTTTTAGTTAGTTAGTCTGGTAAAACATACCATAGAAAAAAAAAACTTACGTTAAAATGCATTATTAGCCAAAATATTTGCTTTTTTTATTTTTGTAATATATTGGCCCAGAGATGGTTTATAAACGTTATAGTTTTGTAACGAAGTAAGATAGTAGTTTGATTTTTTTTTACTTTTCCCAATTTTTTGAAACGGATACTGAAAGCTGAAAGCTCAATTTCAAACCAATTTAAATTTTTTTTTAAACCAAATCGATGTCGGACGTCGTTTATGGGGAATACCTGTTGCAATGGTTCTCAGGAATCGATTGCCAAAGAATACAAATTCTGAGGTTAACCTTTAGCGTGATTCCTTGCGGTTATTTTGGAAATGCTCGCACATTGTTGTAGCAATAATGCCAATATTCAATCATCCAATAAAATGTACCCCTTGTCTATTTCAAGGGATCATCACATTTTATGGTTATTCGCCGGTCTGGCTTTCGTCCGGGAAGCTTTTACTTTATCGTACTCTTGGTAACAAATTATTGTGCCATCCCATTTAAATCCAGCACTTGATTCAAGTGGTGGAATTAAATGGGATGATACAAACTCGTCTCATGACAAGTGAAGACATTCCACTAAAAAGCTCAAAATCGTTTTCTTAACAAAATTATTGTGGTAACTCATTTTGACGGACCTGAGTGGTCACAGGAGGTCCTCCGAAAAATCCGAAACATCCGTAAAAGTGATCAGTTCATGAAACTCAAAATTTTCCAATCTTTTGTATATCGTGCTAAGAACAAGATATGAATATCGTGATTCGTCCGCTTATACCAAAGTGGCTAAGCGAGGTTCTCCGGAAGATCCGGAACAACCGTAAAGTATCAACAAACTTCATGGAAAGATGATCCATCGGAGCTTATTCGCGTGTACCAAATGAAAACAGTTATGAACGATCCGGTAAGTTGTTCGTTCCTAGCCACACAAGTCCTCGAGCAGATAGCAGCAGATGATGGACAGCATTATGCTTTAACAGTACCAGCCATTCGAAAGGAAACAGATGTGGATGACACTTTGACAGGCCACGATGAGCTACCACCGTTTAAAACACGTACCACTTGAAATTCGGGAAACCCCGAAAAAACTCGACCTTGCTCGTTCTGTAGCAGTCAAAACGTTAGGACTTGTATAGCTTCCACAATCAGATACACTAAGATTAAATATATCAAAGAAGCTTCAGGAAGCTTCTTATGGAAGTTTCAGCAAGTTTTTGAGAAAGCTTCAGAAAGGTTTTGAGAGTAGCTTCAGAAACATTCTGCGAGAAGCTCCAGAAATATTTCTGCCTTAGTTTCAACTTCTGAGTAGCTTCAGAAAACTTCCGCGAGAGGTTTCAGAAAGCTTGTGAGTGTGACTTCAGGAAGATTGAAAAACAAGCTTTAGAAGGCTTCTGATTGATACTACAGAATGCTTCTGAACAAAAGTTCAGATAGCTTTTGAAAGAAGCGTCAGAAAACATCAACAAGCTTTTGATAGTAGCTTCAGCAAGCTACTGACAGCATAAAACTCGCTTAACTTTTCAAAAGGACCTAAGTAATATTTTTTCATGAATTTATTTGAACCAACAGAACAATAAAGAAAGCTTTTGATTGCAGTACTCAAATTTATTCATGAAAAAAATGTTACTTAGGTCCTTTTGAAAAGTTAAGCGAGAACATTACTTCTGGGAAAAGCATCTGAGATATGATGCAGAAAGCTTTTGAAAGAGGATTAAGGTTCAGAAAGCTTCAGAGAGAAGCTTCAGAAATCATCTGAAAGAAAATTTGAGAAAAGCTTTGGAGAGCTTCTGTGAAAAGCTTCAGAAAACTTCTGAAGTTTCGGAGAGGCGCTGAGGGAGGCTTCAAAAAGCCTCTAAGAAAGCTTATGAGAGTAGCTTCAGAAAGCTTCTGAAACAATCTTCAGAAAGATCAGAGAACTCAAAACTTCTGAGAAGCTCTAAAAGCTTCTGAGAATCTCTAAAAGCTTCTGAGAAGCTCTCAAAGCTTCTGAGAAACTCTCAAAAAACTATCAATGTTTCTGAAAAGCTGTCAGATCTTCTGGTAAGCTATCAAAGCTTTCAAAGCTTCTGAGAAGCTCTCAAAGCTTCTGCTGAGAAGCTGTCAAAGCATCTGAGGAGCTCTCAAAGCTTCTGAAAAGCTCTCAAAGCTTCTGGGAAGCTCTCAAAGCTTCTGGGAAGCTCTCAAAGCTTCTGGGAAGCTCTCAAAGCTTCTGGGAAGCTCTCAAAGCTTCTGGGAAGCTCTCAAAGCTTCTGGGAAGCTCTCAAAGCTTCTGGGAAGCTCTCAAAGCTTCTGGGAAGCTCTCAAAGCTTCTGGGACGCTCTCAAAGCTTCTGGGAAGCTCTCAAAGCTTCTGGGAAGCTCTCAAAGCTTCTGGGAAGCTCTCAAAGCTTCTGGGAAGCTCTCAAAGCTTCTGGGAAGCTCTCAAAGCTTCTGGGAAGCTCTCAAAGCTTCTGGGAAGCTCTCAAAGCTTCTGGGAAGCTCTCAAAGCTTCTGGGAAGCTCTCAAAGCTTCTGGGAAGCTCTCAAAGCTTCTGGGAAGCTCTCAAAGCTTCTGGGAAGCTCTCAAAGCTTCTGGGAAGCTCCAAGCGCCTGTGAAGCTCTCAAAGCTTCTGAGAAGCTCTCAAAGCTTCTGAGAAGCTCTCAAAGCTTCTGAGAAGCTCTTAAAGCTTCTGAGAAGCTCTTAAAGCTTCTACGAAGCTCTCAAAGCTTCTGTGAAGCTCTCAAAGCTACTGCGAAGCTCTCAAAGCTTCTGCGAAGCTGTCAAAGCTTCTGAGAAGCTTTTTTTTAAGTGATTTTTTAATTTTAAAAACCTTGGTTCATCACTCACTTCTAAAAAGCTCTCAAAAAACTATCAAAGCTTCTGAAAAGCTGTCAAACCTTCTGATAAGACCACTTATGGTTATGATACAATTGAATCAAAAGAACTTCTCCCCCATTTTATCAATGCGAAGGTTCGTGATGCTATCACTTGTTATGTCCAAATTGAATCGGATTTGTTTGGTCGAAGTTCGGAGCTCGCTAAACTGTTGAAGCAGACCATACCGAGATGGAGAAGATTGTTTGAACGATGGTTGAGAGGTCGTTTCAAAGTACTTCATCAATATATTCGGACAACTTTTTTTTTTATGCGCGTGCAGCTTCAGTTTTATTATTAAGCGCACTGTGCAAGCGAAGAAAACTGTCATTGATTTTCATCGATAAAGGAAGGTTAGGTGGAAACTGTTGCTCAAATCTACGACGTTCATTGTGCATACCATGCAAGACGACACTCCAACCCACACAGAGAATAATGTTTCTGATTTCTTTTGATCTAAATCCATTAGATGTTATTGTTTGGACCTATACGCTATTCAAACAATATGGATTGGTTGGCATATGTCGGGTTCTGTTTCTTTTCCCGAGGTGAACACCGCCTAGTTTTATTGACGATGTGTTAGAAAGATCTCAGTAAAAGTGACATTTATTTTGTTGATCTGATCATATTTATTTGCGAATAAGTTAAGAATTGTAATTTTTTCGCCGAATTCAATAATGGAAAACCTAGTGTGTTAGATTAGGTGAGTTTGTTTTAATACAACTGACTGATTTTCTTTGACATCATATCTTACATTACATTTGAAAAAAAAAAACAAAACCTGTTATTGATCTTCTGTAAGTTTTGATTGCTTGGCATGTATAACAATTTAGAGAAAGTAGATACTATTGAAAATCTACTAAATTGAAGGAAAAATCACAAATAGATTTGTACAACTGTGTAGCAGAAACCATGACAACGAGAAAAGGGCTGAAAAGACGGAATGATGTACCATATATGATAGGAAATGTGATGATGAAGACAGGGAGATAAGAGAGAAAATATTAGAACAATGTATTGATATTCACTGCAGTTGTATAATCTTTGACTATCTGTTTCACAATTAAGAGAAATTGACTCAAATACAACTATAGCCAAATTTTTTAGTAAAAATCTTGCACTATATAGGTAATAGGTAATTGAAATAAGCATCAAATAGTAGAATAGGTTATAAAATAACTGTTGCTCAAATCATCCAGATTATAAGCTAGATAATTAGAAGATAAACAAACTGGATAAGATGAAATCTAAATGTGATGTTCAAAACAAAAAAAACAAATACGTACTGTACTCTCAATGATCCGTCTTATGTGCACATACCTCACGCCAAATTTCAACAAATACGATAAAAGTTTTGAATTAGGCCCTTGATAACCTGCCTGATTCAATGTGGAGTCCATGATTTGCGAGACACCAGAAAAAAAACCCCATCCACACAAAAAGAATTGTCTGACAAAGCTCAAAGCCAATCGGAAACAAAAGCCCACTGTGTTAGAACCCAAACAAGGACTACTAAATTAACTTCACCGGAAAAAATGGTGGAAAAAATTTAACCGGAACTGCCGTTTGGTTTAATCACGACCGTGATGCACTTTGGTAAATGGATGCACTTTGTAGCCAGGTCACCCAGTAGGATCAAACGAACGGTTGAGGTTATGTTTTATGCATTGATAGGAAACAGTAAAAAGCGAATCCCTGTCGTCGGCTTGTTGTGTTTTCTGCACTGCGATGGGAAAATTGCAAAAACTATTATCTATGCACCGACTAGAGGTTCTCTGCTGCACACGGTATACAGAATTGATGCCGGTCGATTGTTGTCGTTTTCACCGGAAATCACCTTTTGCGCCGCAGTTTAGGCACCGATTCCATGCTGTATGATGCTAAGCGAACGATTGGTATCACATTTCCTATGATTTCTTTTTTTTTCCTGTTTCCTATGCCTGCCTTTATTAGATTTAATGCGAAATGGATGTTTTGATTTGTTGTCGATGTTATTATCTGTTTGATTGCCGTTTACTGCACACACTGAATAATGTAGAAGTTTTCACGGAATTAGGTGCACCAAACGGACGTTTTGCGAATGTGATTTACTTATAAGCTTGTTATGGCGATCAATTGAATCTATTGGAAATTGCTGTTTCCGTTGGGCGCACTGCAAAGCACCGGAAGTGCAGTTTTCATTTTAATAGTATAAACGTTTTGCGCCATTTAATTCGAGCCTCTCTATTGTCCGGAAATGGTTCTGTTCCGGCGAATTGAATCATTTGATCGGTTTCTGTAAACTCGTGTTCGATTGAAGTTCGTTTTATTACTGTTAGCAAAACCGTCATCTGAAATAATTGATTGCTGGTAGGACTTACAACGAAAGGGTTTTGTAAATGTTATTCCAGGAAAAATATTCCTGTTTCAAGAAACAAATGTTAATCGAGGATGTTCCGATAAAGCATTATATTGGGATATCAGGGTGAGTCGGGAAATCGGAAAATGCGGGAAATATACCGGAATCAAAAGTCCATGCGAGAAATGCGGGGAAAAGTAGGGAATTTCTTGAAATTATACAAAAAATCGGGAAATAAAAGTCACCAAGTATTCATTTCACTAATTGATGTTTAATTATTCTAGTGTAAAATATGATAAAAAACATCATCTACTATTTTAAATGCATAAGCTTTTACACATAACATTTGAAACTCCGAGTCCGAGTAATTAGCTGATTAGCATTTCGTTGCAGCTTGTGGATTTCTGGAGAAGGTGCTTGACCGATATTCTTTTGAAATCGTCTCGAGTTGTGTCTGGAGACATGTCGACCGTAGTCGAGTGTATCCAATTATGTTCAATTCCAGGCATCTCAACAATCTCTTGTTAACTTCTTGATTTTATCACATGGTAATGCTGTTCAGGAGAAGTGCTTAGATTAATGAACAGTGCTTGGTCGTAAACCAACATAAGAATAAAGGGAAGACTGGCATAAATAATAAAGTATGATGCCATAATGAAATCAGGATGCGTAGCAATAGCAATTAATCAAATCAATAACAATTCATTCAGTCTCAAGGACTGAAAATAGATTGAGGAAAATAATAGAGATAGGTAACAAGCAATGAAGAACATAAAGGTTATTATTATTATCTTTATCAAATAGATGTACAGCTTTCAATACGGATTTTTTTTTTCGTCTTGTTTCAACATAAATTTTGGACAAACTGCTTCAGAAACGGATGATATCCATGAAAAAGTTGGAATATGGGGTAAATTTTTTTTTTTTTTAAATCTTCTAGGGCTTCCAAACCTTCCTTGAGTTCAGGTCTTGATGATCTACATAAACAACAAAGCGTTTTACGGGGCCTGAATCCTATTTTGAAGTTGTAAATGGTACTTGAGACATAATTAAACTATTTTTATCAAATTTCAGTGTTACCAGAACATCAACGGTACTCCAAACTATTCTTGAGTTCAGATCTTGAAGGTCTACAAGATCAACAGAGTAATTCATAGGTTTCCAAGCTTGTATTTTAGTTGGAGAAGCCCCATGGGACATTATAGCACCAGTATATACAAAATACAACATTCCCAGAATATCTACGGTACTCCAAACAACTCTTGAGTTCAGATCTTAGAGGTGATTGATAGGTTCCTGTGCTTGTGTGTTAGTTGTAGAAGCCCCGTGGGACATCATTGCACCGGTATTTAAAAAAAATCGACACTTCCAGAACAGCTATGATACTCCAATCCATTCTTGAGTTCAGATATTAAAGGTCTACAACACCGATAGTGTGATTCATACGGTCCTGAGCTAGTGTGTTAGTTGGAGTAACCCCATGGAACGCCATTACACCAGTATATACAAATCACAACATTCCCAGAGTTCCTGCGGTACTCCAAATCATTCTTGAGTTCAGATATTGGAGATCTTCAAGACCAACAGAGTGATTCATAGGTTTCCGAGCTTGTGTGTTAGTTGGTGAAGCCCCATGGGACATTATTACATCAGTATATAAAAAAATCAACATTCTCAGAATATCTAAGGTACTCCAAACCATTCTTAAGTTCAGATCTTGAAGGTGTACAAGATCAACAGAGTAATTCAAAAGGTTCCCGAGCTTGTATGTTAGTTGGAGAAGCCCCACAGGACATCATTACATCAGTATATAAGAAATTCAACATTCCCAGAATAGCAACGGTAGTCCAAACCATTTTTGAGTTCAGATATTGGAGGTCTACAACGCAAACAATGTGATTCATAGGCTCCTGAGCTTGTGTGATAGTTGGAGCAACCCCACGTGACATCATTACACCAGTATGCACAAATCACAACATTCTCAGAGCTCCTGCGGTACTCCAAAGCATTCTTTAGCTCAGTTATTGGAGGTCTACAAGACCAACAGAGTGATTCATAGGTTTCAAAAAAAAAGCATGGTGTTATGATCACAAACATTGCATCCAAATTTTTTTGTTCTTTAGTTTCGCTTGGTGTACGGGAACCACGGATGATCGGATGTACATGTGAATTGTTGCTACTCGATAATTGATCAGAATTAGAGTAAGTTGCACCCCGAAGGCGTTGGCACTCTCATATTTACTTGCTCCAAACTTATTATACATATTATATATTTTATACATATTACAGTATCCTTAGTCATAATTGCAATTGAGTCTTGAACTTGAGGTTCTATATGATCACGTACGTTGTACGATATGTTTAACATTTCTATAAGCATTCAAACCACTAAATGGTATCATGAGATAATTGTCTAATCAATAAATGAGGATTGCGTACCTAGAACCGAATAAAGCTCGCAATACATTCAATTGACAATATAATTGGTTCCAGTGTCGCACGAAAGTGGTTGTTACTAAGACTAACATTTATATGTAGGAGTAAAGTAATTTACGTGTGAATAATTTTACTTCAAACGCTTTTCACCATACTTATCCCAAAATGAATTAAATTTAATATCTAAGACATGTTGTTAAAAAATCTATTTCTCAGCTCCTCTGCAACCATTTGATGTGATTCTGGGAGATTGTCAAGAGAAGGCGCTTCAGTAAAACTTTCATTTTAGTTCTGAAATCACCAAAATAAAATCAGATTCGAATCAACACGTTAAGTTCTGGTACATTGCTAAAAACATGCAGCACACTAGAGGTACACTTTTTGGAAGCAGTGTATCAATGATTACGTTTCTCAATAATAATCTTCTTCATCGAAAAAAATACTCAGTAGACTGGTAACCATTCACAAAGTGCGTCCTCACTGGGACGGGGGAGTCTGAGCAGCGTGACGAATAAAAAAATTAGCGGTTCAATACAAGAAATGTGACGAAGGGGAGAGGGGTATTGAAAATGATAATTGTTTTGCTTGACGTACTTTATGGATCTTCCCTAGATATTCTTCGCCATACATGTTTTTTGACGGTACATTCATGCTACACCATCGTAGATCTTCTTGTTGATAGATTTGAATATAAAGAATTGAACTCATGGACAGTTTGGAGTGTCGTAGATGTTCAACAAATTCTATCATATATCTATAATGGTGCAACGAAATTACGTGGAGCTATTCCAGCTCATAAACATAGTTGAGACATCGAAGATCTTCATGTTGATTGATTTGAATATTCAGATCTGAGCTCAAGGACAATTTGGAGTGTCGTAGATGTTCAACGTATTCTGTATTGTGTTTGTAATGTTGTAATGACGTACCGTGGAGCTACTCCAACTCATAAAACTTGTGGGGACATCGAAGATCTTCATGTTGATTGATTTGAATATTAAGATCTGGGCTCAAGGACAGTTTGGGGTGTCGAAGATGTTCAACTAATTCTGTTTTGTGTTTGTAATGTTGTAATGACGTACCGTGGAGTTATTCCAACTAATAAAACTAGTGGGGACATCAAAGATCTTCATATTGATTGATTTGAATATTAAGATCTGAGCTCAAGGACAGTTTGGAGTGTCGTAGATGTTCAATGAATTCTGTATTGTGTTTGTAATGTTGTAATGACGTACCGTGGAGCTATTCCAACTAATAAAACTAGTGGGGACATCAAAGATCTTCATATTGATTGATTTGAATATTAAGATCTGAGCTCAAGGACAGTTTGGAGTGTCGTAGATGTTCAACGAATTCTGTATTGTGTTTGTAATGTTGTAATGACGTACCGTGGAGCTACTCCAACTCATAAAACTTGAATATTAAGATCTGAGCTCAAGAACAGTTTGGAGTATCGTAAATATTGAAAAAGATCTGTTATACCACTGGACGGGCGCAGAATTTTATCATAAAGCATTTCACTTTTAATTATTCAACCAGAATATGTTAAAGTATGGTGTTGATTCCTAAGAACATCAAAATTACAACTCAAGGATAGTTTGGATGCTCTAGATCATCCTAGTGCCCGTAACCTGACCTGTGCAATATTTTTCCTGGATGGAACAGTTAATTATAAACATTTTTGCTGAAGAAAGCAAGGCTCTATCTCTTAAAACTGATTTTTGACAGCTGATTTTCGTCTTGGGTCATATATGACCCATCCGTATTGAATCGGTTAAGGCTGGTTTACAGTTCGAAAAACGTGTCCGCGGGATTTGTTACGGGATTTTGTTTTTGCTTCATCACATTTTCCGAGGATTTTGGCTCGGGTTTTGAGAATCTGTGTATCCGCGACCGTGCTTGAGTTTACACTTCTGGGTTTTGGTTGCGGCAAGAGAGAAAGATAACGAGAAGAGGCAGAAATAGTGAGAGAAAAGGAGAGAGTGAGTGGGAAAGAGAGAAAGAGGAAATGAGTGAGCGAGTGAGTGAGTGAGGGTGGCTGAATCAGTGAGAGTGAGAGTTAGTGAGAATGAGTGAGTGAGTCAACGAGTGATTGAGTGAAAGTGAGCGAGTGCAATTAAGTGAGTGAGTGAGAGAGAGTGAGTGGGATTGATTTAGTGAGTGAATGAGTGAGAGAGAGTGAGGAAGAGTAAGTGAGTGAATGAAAGTGAGTGACTGAGTGAGAATGAATGAATTAGAGTGAATAAGTAAGTGAGTGAAAGTGAGTGAGTGAGCCAGAGTATGTGAGTGTGAGTGAGTAAGAGTTAGTGACTGAGAGTGAAAGAGTGAGTGAGATTGGGCGAGTGAGTGTGTGTGTTTGAGATTGAGTGAGTGAGTGAGAGAGAATTAATAACAGTAACTAAGTGAGTAAGTGGAAGTGACAGAGTGAGAATGAGTTAAAGCGAGTAAGAAAGCGAGTGAGAGAGAGAGAGTGGGTGAGAGAGGATGAGTAAGAGAGAGTGAATGAGTGAGAGAGAGGTGGTCGTCTTACTACTCACTATTTCCCACTTCTAGTTCAAACTTCTCAATTTTCAATCTTTCACTTCTCACTTCTTATTAGTCACATTTCTCTTTTCTCTTCTCCTCATAACTTACTTCACCCTTTTCATTACTCATTTCTCACTTCTTGCGTCTCATTCTTACCACTCACTACACTATTTATTTCTCTTATTTCTCGTTTCTCATTACTCAGTTTTCTCTTCAAACTTCTCACATTTCTCACTTTTCACTATCCACTTCACTTAATTCTTTCCATAATAAATGGTTTCCCCGCGGGATTTCCATGTGTAGAAATGAGATTTTTAACCATACACTTTTCCCGCGATTGGTTTTACACTTCGGGAAATTATTTTTTCATGTAGACATCCTCTCCTGCCACGGGAAACGTAAATCCCGCTCTCGTTTAAATTACATGGGAGACCAAATTCCGGGACACGTTTCCCGAATTGTAAATCAGCCTTTAGGCTGGCGCTGGCTAATTTCTGAAACATGGAAGTTTTGGCAGATGCCAAAATGTTTATTCGCTCAACACTTCAATCTATATTTGGTTAACTCTGGACATATTTATATTAATTCAGACTAAGGACGAAGTGGCATGTGCGGTATACAAGAGTCTTATCCATTCGGCTCGGTCCTTGGCTACACGCCGCCAACCACACTGTCTACAGAGGGTCCGCAAGTCATCTTCCACCTGATCGATCCACCTTGCCCGCTGCGCCCCTCACCTTCTTGTGCCCGTCGGATCGTTGTCGAGAACCATTTTCACCGGGTTACTATTCGACATTCTCTCTACGTGCCCGGCCCACCGCAGTCGTTCGATTTTTACGGTGTGAACGATGGATGGATCTCCCAGCAGCTCATGCAACTCGTGGTTCATTCGCCTCCTCCACGTACCGTTCGCCATCTGCACCCCACCATAGACGGTACGCAGCACTTTCCTTTCGAAAACTCCAAGCGCGCGTTGTTCCTCCACAAGCATCGTCCGCGTCTCGTGTCCGTAGAGGACTACCGGTCTAATAACCGTTTTGTAGATAGTCAGTTTGGTACGGCGGCGAACTCTATTCGATCGGAGCGTTTTGTGGAGTCCAAAGTACGTACGATTTCCTGCCATGATGCGTCTCCGAATTTCTCTGCAGGTATCGTTACCGCAGGACAACAATAAGCTCAAGTACACGAACTCTTCAACCACCTCGATTTCGCTACCACCGATACAAACTCATAGTGGTGGCTTACATTGTCCTCTTTTGAGCTTCTTCCTATCATGTACTTCCTCTTTGACGTGTTGATGACTAGTCCAATTCGCTTAGCTTCCTTTTTCTGACTGATGTAGGCTTCCTCCATATTCTCAAAGTTACGTGCCGTAATATCAATGTCGTCGGCCGGAACCGGAGAAACGGCTCCTTCTGCTTCCTTTCAGCAGCAGCTGATCTCGCAACAACTTCCAGAAGCATGTTCGTTTTATGTTGCTGAGGTGACAGCAATTTTGGGGATTGGGGATAATTTCCAATCTGCCCGTAGATCATTACTTCATCTTCTCCGATAGTCTTAGTCTTAAGCACTCCGGTCGATGAAACCAGCATGCAACTTACTTTCTTACAACTATAAGAGAGCAGATGCGTGATTTGGTCGAAAGATTATTCAAGATTACCTTTGTATGGGTCCCATCCCATTGCCTAATCTATGGCAATAAGAAGGCGGACTCGCTGGCAAAGGTCGGCGCACAGGCAGGGTGTCGACTACCTGGAAAACCCCTGGTAAGTCAGTGAAATCAGGGAATTTCAATTTTGACCTGGAATGTCTGGAAAAGTCGGGGAATTTTGATTGAGATCATGGAAAAAAATTGCAAAATCCAATGCAAATAAGTGAATGCAGATCACGAGGTACTTCTTTTCTATACTGCCTTTTTGTTAATTATCAAAACGCAATATTCTTATCGTTTTTTATAGATATTTTTTACTTATCAATTTCAATGAAGAAGAATGGCTGAAACGTCTCGCTCGCCTTTCAGACGTCAGGCAATCTAATTCAGCTCAGAGACAATTTGCAAGCAAAGTTTAAAAACTGGCAACGCAAAGTAAGTCTCGAATATATTACAATGTTTGATGAACTGTGCATTTTGATGAAGAAAGTATTAACTAATTTATTTTTTGACTCACTGGAGAAACAGTTTGATCGATATTTTCCTGAGTTGACCCAAGAAAGTGCTTTCTTAGTTCGCAGTCCGTTTTTGTTTACATTGGACGTGGCCAGCCTTCCAGATGAAATCCAATAGGAATATTTGGATTTTGAATATTTGACGGAATGGTTCGTCATCTCGTGATTTATTCAGAAGAAGAAAAACTTGAGCCACTTTTGGTGTGGAATATACGAAGCGTACACACTCAGTTTTTAATTCTGCAGCTCGGCAAAAATCCGCACAGCCGTCTGCCCAGCAAAATAAAACTGATATCCCGGCAAAAATGACGTTTGTTAGCTGATTTTCGGCAAATTATTTGCTGATTCTCAGCAATTTTGACAGAAATCTCGGCAAAAAACATGTTTGCTGGGGCACGGCTGAGCGAAACTCGGTAAAAGTTAAACATTTTGCTGAGATCCCGGTAAAAAAAATTAAGTGTGTATTCCATGTCAGCGTTCCAAGCTTTGGTGAATATTATACCATTTGCTTCTGCTTACTTATGCGAGCGTAGATTTTAAACACATCTACAGATGAAGACCAAAGGGAGAATCAGATTGAACCTTGATTACAATTTGAGATCGGCTTTAACAGATACGCAAACTTGTATGCCGAAGCTGGTATCATAAATGCAAGTACAAAAATCACACTGAATGAATTACTGCTGAAGAATGTCATAATACAGGGTACGGCAATTCAACTGCTACATAAGTGAGTAAAAGTAAAATAATACAAAATAGGTAGTGGGAATCAGTTCTACAAAACTAAGCTAAGAGCGGTCAGCGACTTGGCCGGACATAAACCCTATGAAATTCAGTGGATGGAGTATGTCGGAGGCCATTGCTGCTCTAAAACATCATGTTTTTTGTGCAAGTCCTGCAGTGACATCTGGTGACCTCTGGTAAAATAATACAAGAGTAGCCGCGGGACTCATACGATGCGTTCCTCGATCGTTTGCGACGAGTGGCTCAGCTCAAGGACAAAAAAGATGAACTTTACCCATGAACTTTCAAAAAGTGATGTTTTCTTGTGAAATCGAATGAAATTTAATTGAAATATTTTTGTTTTGATTAATTTATCTGTTTATTCTAATGATGCATTTCAATGGCCAGACCCTGTAGAATGATGAAAGTTATTGAAATGAAAAGACTTGAGTTTTGTTCTTGATTGCAGCATGACTAATGTTACCAGCAAGCGTCCTGCGAAACGTGGGACGCCTATCTGTATTGCCGAACTGGCTTGAAAATTGATCTTCTAAAAGTGCATTTCGCATAGATACTTGCCCAAAAAAAATTGGAAAAATAGGGAAAAGACGGCTTTGGCAGGGTTTGTTCTATTATTGGCAGGGGGTTTTGTCGACCAAATTTTATGAAATTTGGCCACAATATTCTTTGATATGCAAATAATGTTTAGGCCAAATTTGAGCCTAGTCAGTCATAAAAACCCCCTGCCAATAATAGAACAAAATCTCCCAAAGCCGTCTTTCCCTATTTAAATTGTAATAAATTTGTAAAACGAAGTTGAAAATGCAGCGTCCCGCGAAACGTCGCGGGACGTCTGGTCACATTGAGCATGGCATATCCAGGGGGCGAGGCCACTTGGCTAATCACAAAAGGGGTCGCCACTGAACCGGGAAAGGGAACGGAACCATTGAACTATAAGTTTGTTATTTTAATTTTCTCCTCCCAAAAAATTTAAAGTTTTTCAGTAAATAAATTGTCAGCATCAAGAAGATAACACCAATCTGAAGGATTGAAAATTTTTTAGATCACTTTTAACTTTTTAAAACAATGTTTTTATTATTTGCATGAGCATGAGCATTATGACTGCACAATTCGTAGTTGCTACTCCGTGATTGACTAAGCTTGCGAAATTGTACAGAGAACACAATAAATGGGGCTTGGGATTAGCTACCCATTCTCAATGTACACGTTTCGGGAGCTCAAATATTTAAAGTCAATAACGGCGCCGGCCATATCCTTACGGTCATATAGGAAGGAAGGGATTGTTAGTCCGACTCTCGTTACTACTAGAGACCGAGTATACCTCTGCATCTTCACGATTGTCTTGGGATAGGATATCGTTTTAGTTACAAACGATTATTTGTCTAAATTCACTTTGGTAAGTGATGCGATCTATGGGATGGGAAATAACACTAATACGCTATTAAAACATGCATGCCCGGTGGCATATGAAAACTGAGGAGAATCGTGTTTTATACGACCGAACGGAAGCGCAGCACTCTGTACTCATTTGCTCGATGGCTACTGCAAACTATCAAAGACCGCGCTTTTTTCGACCGGAGCAAAGCGCCATACATATGCATGAGCCTTCGACAACATAGAAGTTTTATTATTATCTCGACGACTAAAACACGCACCGCACTTGCTTGCTCGATGGCTACTGCAAACTTTTGATTTTCTCACCCTCACAAAGTAGCACAACATTTCGGTAACCGGCCGATCGTTTTGCTTTTCGCACAAAGCAGAACTAAATTTCGCGGATCCGCGATAGCTCTGCTTACTGGAGGAACACGACTGGACAATAACCAAACTTTCACTTTCTGATTTATTTACTCACCCGCGTAAAACGGAACAAAATACGTACGGTCACAATGTTTTTATTATTTGCAGAGGCAAAGGCAATGTAGTATTCAATTTTATCTGCAACGGTGAGATATTCAAGGTGAACTTTTCAAACTGCGATTATTTGCATATCCATTCTACAAGCCAAACTGAAATCATATTAAAAGCTGGCTATGTTTATTTCTAGACGTTGACTATTAATGATTTTTTAATTAAAACATCATTAAAAACCGGTTACTTTTCTAGTGCAGCAGTCGAACATTGTCCTATTCTGTTGCAATTATGGATAATCGCTTGTTGTTAGTTGAATTTGTTCCGATATTTGCAATAGAAGGTCAATGTTGTTTTTAATGGTAATGTTTCAGTTTTACAATCGCTGCTTTTAATGTTTTCATACAATTTTATCAGTAAATATTCTGGTTGATGTTTGAGAATTTTGATCAGAAATTACTCCAGTGAAGATGCTTTAAGATATCTGCTGAAGATAATTATTTCCATCATAAAATTTTTCAAATTACTTCAGAATTCTCCCTGAAACAAAAAATCTATCCCCAACGAATTTCCATGAATTCTCTCGATAGTTTTTATCTTGGCGTTCCTCAATGGATGTGTGTCGTGGAGGATTCATACACAAAATATGCCAAGAAATCTTCAAACATTTTTCCATGAGCTCTTCACAAAATGCCATTAGATATTACTCATAATGTTCTGTGTGTGTTTCTATGGGGTTATTGTTTCCAATCGAATTCGACAAAAAGCAAACTACCTGAGAGTATATTAACCAAAGTATTCAAAGTATCGGGGCCCTCCTTAGCCGTGCGGTAAGACGCGCGGCTACTAAGCCGACTTAAAGTCGAGTCAAGTACGAGACACTAAAGACGGCCTTACTGTTGAGGTCGAAATACGTATCTGTCAAGATACAATTAAGTGGTGGAATTCAATGGGATTGTACAAACTCGTCTTATGACAAGTGAGTATCATCGTGTTAGCCTCGAATGCAAAAATGGTAATTTGGCTTAGAAACCTCGCAGTTAATAACTGTGGAAGTGCAAAATGAACACTAAGCTGCGAGGCGGCTCTGTCCCAGTGTGGGATGTAATGCCATTAAGAAGAAGAAGAAGATTCAAAGTATCGGAGTGGTTATAATGCTTTCAACGGGCTTACTGTAGGTGCTGAATGGATTTATAGGAGGTTGTAGAGATTTAGTTCTTGAACATCTGAAGGGTTACTAGCAGTCCGTGATTATTTTTAGAAGCCCATAAACCCAACAGAGAGTAAATAAGAATTCTTACTCCATAAGTATACTTGAGAGCCGATGGAGGTTTCTCAACATCCACGGTAATCCTTAACAATCGTCCTGCAAATCCTGAACAATTTTAATTCAAAAGATTTCTAGAAGCTCCTTCGATTATTTGGAAAAAGATGAAAACTCGGGTCGAATGATGCAAGATTTCACACAAATTTCCAAAAAGATCATGAAAACGTCAACGATTAGAAGAAGTCCGTAAGTAGTCTTGGAGGTCTATTGCGAGTCCAAGGAGTCCGTGAGAATTCCGGAATGTGTGCTGGGAAATAACTTTTCCGGAGTTCTGCGCACATTCTTGAATCTTTGTGAACGAACACAATTACCTACGATTTTCTACAAATCCCTAATACTTCTAGGAGTGATAATTTTTCTAGTAACTAGGAATCTACAAAGAAAAAAATTCCATGGTAAAAGTTACTATTTCGTAGACTACGCCATGTTTTTGAAACTAATGTAAAATTTCAGTTAAATTTATCATGATTTCAGAGAAATTCACTACTGATTTAGTTCTTGTAACAACATTCCGCAAGGACCACAGTTGATTTTCACTGCGCTCATGGTAAAATCAAACGGGTTTGTTATCTGCTGAAAATCGTCGGTGCGTATTCTTAAAATAACCTTCGGAATGGTAGTTTCCACCGCAACATTTTTTTTGTGTAGGAATTGAAAAAAACAATTTTCATCCCTAGAATTTTTCGAGAAATGGTCCGGAAAGTCAGGGAATTTTATCCTCAAATTTGAGCCGACACCCTGACAGCAGGCCTGGCAGCGGGTCACTTTTTAGTGGCTTGGTCACTTTTTTCGGGTTAGTCACTAAAAAGTCTCTTTTTTCGACCTCAAGTCTCTAAAGTCACTTTTTCTCGCAAAAAGTCACTATTTTCAACTATTTTGAAACTATTGAATAAGATTTTTTTATAAAGGTTTATCGGAAGCTGTTTTGTTTATGGCGGAAATGAAATTACGGAAATGATCACTCTGAAACATCGCCAGCCATTTAACTCGCTGCTCCTATTGGCATTTCACCAGTAGATAATTGAAGGTGTTTTACGTCACAGTTTATAAATTGGTATATAGTCATGCAAGCAGGACACCTGTCGATTTTGAGTTTTTATAACTCAAACTTTATGCAGTAGGGGAAGGTGAGAAGACTTGATTCTCCCCTGTTTTACCTAGAACTAAACTGCCCATGATGGCATATTTGTAACACTCCACAACAGTAAAACAGGTTTTACTATCTTGCTTATCTGTGGTAAGCTGGAAATGATTGAGTTTGTGGGGAGGATTAACAAACGATTTACAAAATCAACCAAAATGCATGTTACAAATGTTACAATTGCTATCATTTTTTCACAGCACAAATCCATAAATATGCTAAATGATCTTCACTGATAAAAATGACATCATTCCACCACAAGTTCAGGATATTTGAATTTTGAGTTGTTGCCTCAATTTGAGGAGACTTTAACTTTCATAAGGCATCTATATAAACATTTGTCTAAAAAATTCAAGAAAATATAATTTGTTCTCAAGCGGCTTTTTTTTGTAGATTTTGACAGATGTAATGAAGGGTTTGCTCTAAACAAATATTTATTGAGTAGATATCATAGAAAGGCGATCAAGTCTCCCCAATTTTGAAGATTGCATGCGCTGTCGAATTCCGTAGCAAAAATCGTTCATGAATACGCACCTCAAATCGGAAAATCTGCGTATTTTGGAGTAAAAATATTTAAAAATTCAGAGAGCATGGTCCTCATTACAAGCAGGAGGTCGAGCGTTCAATCCCAAGCTCGTTGTACATAAATCTTCATAATTTTTGTATCGTTTTCTACCAAAACGATCCTACTGTTGTTCCTGTCGCACTAAAAATTCCAAAAACATCCGTGGCACCTATGACAAATCGTTAGAGTTCTCTGCATCTTTCTTAAGTAGGTAGCTAATCCAATGATCGTAATTTTCACTTATTCACACGAGAAGTATTCTATTCACTCAGATATTCACCGAGAAATAATTTTCAGGGAAGAAAAACAGGTGTTTAGAGTGATAACCATAGTTCGATCACTTCCAGTGGCGTAAAAATTTGATTTGCTCGCAGACTACTCATAGTTTTAAGTTGTCCTGATTTTTACTGATATTGACTAAAATTTCCGTGGGGTTAAAAGATAGGGCAATAATTTTACTTAGTCACTAAGTAAATAAAAGTTACCGAGTACGATTTTCATTTTTCTTCTGAGCTCGTTCTAAGAGATAAGAGTAGCGAGTGAAAGATGTTTTCCGCCACAAATTTCAAAAAATATTCTCCTTCGACCCAAAAACGCTTGATTTCGTCTCATCGAACTTGCAATTGAAATTAGAAGTCACTAGGTATTTGGTCACTTTGTCTGCAACTGAAAGTCACTATTTGGTTCCTTTTTCGTCAGCTTTGGTCACTAAAGTCCAGAGTGTAAAATAATCGAAAATTTTTGGTGAAGTTCATTTTTCTTCATTTGTCAGTTCACTTCCGACACATTCATAGTCGGCTCTGGAATGTCAATATTCAGTTGAATATTAGTCATTGAACATTTTTGCACATTTTAAAAAAGGATAAATTATCTGAAATCTGAACACGTTTTAAATGAGTAAAGTAATTTATCATAAAGTACTGAATCGGATTTGCCTCCGCGAGGTACTTCCAACGGTAAACATCAATATAGACAATGCTATTTTTGTTTTTTTTCCTGCACATAGTAAGCGCACTCAGTTACAGGCGAATGAATGAGTTGGTGGATTAGTCTGATTATTTCATTCTATGTTTTGAATAATCATGCGATGTTTGTCAAAATTCGGACCAAAATTGCTTCATGAAGATTAATATTTTAAGCTCTGCTAAAGTCACTATTTTGAGTGGCTTCGGTCGCTACCACCCCTGTAGGAAATTGAAGTTTATGATAGACAAATCTCGAGCAACGAGTTTTTCCCATTAGTCCGTCAGAAAACTCTTCAAAATTGACAAACGAATTTGTCATACAATGAACTTGGACAGTGGCTTTTTTTTCTGCGCGAGCGTGGTTCAGAGGAGAGGACTTAAGTCGAGGCTTCAATCGCACCATGTCGAGGCTGATGTCCAATCACTATTCACTAAACGCACATCTCTACAGAATAAACCTTGTCGATAGCAATGTATGTAGGTGTGAAGACGGTTACGATTACATCGATCACGTAGTTTGGTATTGCACGGAAAATGACGCCTTCAGAGAGCAACTATTGGATACCCTCGTGGTCCGAGGTAAACAATCCTACAGAGAAGTAAGAGGTGTTTTGGCTTACTGATCCGTGTAACACGAAGCGTTGGCCATCCGGAAGATGCTCCCTGACGAACCGAATCATACAAACCATAATTCGAGCACGACGCTACGCTACACCAGTCACGTCATCAAATACCCGGATGTACTGCTGAAATAACCTAAACCCAAATCCCTACCCTGTCCGACCTGAATAAAGTAATTTCTAATCTTGAGTCACCATGAGTATTTTGGTCTTTGTTCCTTTCCAACTAAATGTTAGTGATAAGATGATGTACATTGTATTGGTATCATACTTGAGAATTGCGGCTCCGCAAAGTGAAACACACACGACTGAGCCTACCAAATAAATAAAATAGTAAAATAAAAGCTTTCGTCCATAAACTTCGCCTGGTACTGCCCCCGACGGCTTAAAATTTAGGAGAATATCAATGTGATTGCGCGAAAGTTGCTACAACCCAGCTGATCGCCCTTTTGTTGATGGGACACATGACACCTTCCATCCACTCCTGCGGCCGAATCTCCTCCTCCCAAACCTTGGTAATTAGCCAGTGCCTCACCACCGTATTTATACAGCTCTCTTGGTAGATGGTCAATCACAAGGGCTTTGCTGTTTTTCAGCCGGCCGATCTCCTCCTGTATTTCCTGCAGATTCGGAGTCGGAAGGCGTATGTCCTGCGCGCGTGCTTCCAGATTCATCATCATACCACCGCACCGTTGTCTACCACATCGCCATTCAGGTGCTCTTCGTAGTGCTGCCGCCCCCTTTAGATCACCTCACGCTCGTTTATAAGAAGGTTCCCGTTTATGGCCTTACACATATTGGGCTGTGGCACGTGGCTCTTACGTGAACGGTTTACCTTCTCATAGAACTTTTGTGCGTTGTTTCACGCAA
Organism: Armigeres subalbatus; assembly: GCF_024139115.2. Taxonomy (NCBI): domain Eukaryota; kingdom Metazoa; phylum Arthropoda; class Insecta; order Diptera; family Culicidae; genus Armigeres; species Armigeres subalbatus. The sequence continues at coordinate 288,659,894 of NC_085139.1, forward strand.
AAAAAACGTTCCCGAATTCGTGAACCAGCAAAAATACACCGTAATTTAATTCATGGATTCGGGAACACTAGTCACGTTTTCCAGAACGTTCCAGAAAACGTGACTGTGTTCCCGAATTCATGGCTGTGTTCAGGAAAAAATACACCGTGAACTTGTTAGTTCACGAATTTACGAACGTTTTTTTTTTTGCCTGTAGTGTGCAGTACATGCTCCGTCTCTTCACGGTCTCTATCTTTCTGCTGGGGCTTTCTCCTCCAGCCGTGCGCCAGCAAAATAAAAAACTGATATTTCAGCAAAAATGGCGTTTGTTAGCTGACTTTCGGCAAAATATTTGCTGATTTTCAGCAATTTTGACAGAAAACATGTTTGCTGGGGCACGGCTGTGCAAATCTCGGTAAAAGTTTTGCTGAGATCCCGGGTAAAAAAAATAAGTGTGTGCGCTCTTAGTGGCAATCATGGAAATGATGGAAGGCTTTATTTTGAGTTGTTTAAACTTGATTTTGATAAATGAATTTAACCGTGTATCGAATGTGATCCTAATGTAAAGCACAGCACGTTAAGAACAGATGACGTTCTATCAGGGTTTCGACTTTTCGTTTCAATGAGACCAAAGCAAGCGTTTTTCGGGCCAAGGGAAAATCTTTTTTTGTTGTTTATGTTGAGAATCATCTTTCACCCATCAACCTTTCCTTGGACTTAGCCTTGGAAGATAAACGAAAATCTTGCATATCAAATGAAAATCCTTTTTCGTTTCATCATTTTTCACCTCTCACTCACTTTTCGCGAGAATTATCGCAGAACAATTACAAAATTGTTTGGCCGCGCTGGGATTCGAACCCAGAATAGTAACAATAATAGCTGTGGGGATGCGCCTACTCTAGCCACACCACCACGCTGTCTGTATAAAAGCGTTAAGTTATTTGTTCCACATAAGCTACTACCATTTGCATTTATGATGCCACGAAAAGACTCGAATATGAAAGAAAAAGAGCAAACCAACGTTTGGCGGCAATCGAAGTGAGCGAAAAATTGTTATCACTCTCCAGGCTGTTTTTCTTTCCCGAAAAGCGGTTTTTCCCCGAAAATGTTTGTAAGAGAGCATCATGTGCTCCTGAGATTGAGTGAGCATTACGAACCCTGCGTTCTATGTAATTAAAAAAGCAAATTTCGTATTTCTAGTTATTGAAAAATTAAGCTTTGCAAGTAGTTTCTAACTTTTTTTTAAACGTTTTTAGTAACATAAGTGTTGTTATTTACTTCCTGAATAGGAAGTTGTTTTAGATTAGCTGTATTCATGCTTTGCTAATGAAAATTTGATAAAAAGCACGCATTAGACTGTAACACTTACTAATAATTATATAATACCTAATTATATTCTTTTTTTCTGTTCTATTCTAATTTTGCATGCCATCCAATTTTATTCTTTTAACGAAAAGTTACGAAACATTATACTGGACATAGTTCAACACACGTTCCGATGCTCATCTACTCTTAGTATGTCATGATTTATTTTTTCGTTTGACCATTTTTTACTTCTCTTTCATGTTTTCTCTTCCGCCAATGTGTGTGTGTAACCATGTGACTTGTTTTATCGAAATCACACGCACACAATCATACAACTCCAAAAATAAACCTGCGCCAACAGTAGCTACAACCTGGAGAACGATCAGGTCAATCACCTGCCGTACCAACCGTTGGACGACCTGGAGCTGGGCAATATTGACATGTTCGCGTCGTCGTACAATTAGGAGCCTACGGAAGGTGCAGTGGAACGCAAAGCACTTGATACGACACACAAACAAACACACATACACACACACATGTTAAGAAACACACAATAAGGTATTTTATGAGACAGATCGAATCAGCTGGTTTTCTCGTGTTTATCTACTTTGACAATTAGTGGGAGCCCGTTTGTTTGGTAATTTCGCGCTGAACATTCCGATGGGTCCCATCATCAATTCGACATGTTTTACTTTTCGGTTACCGGGGCTTTAGAACAAAGTTTTTCAAATGATTCTTAAAATGTGTCGTTAGATTATTTATACCATTGCATTCTGAGCATAAAATGTTGAAGAAAACATGAATGAAAAGTAAAACGTTGCAAACAATATTTTGTGTTCGGACCTAATGGAATGTTCACGCAGAATCATACCAAAACAAAACATTGAAAGTAAATAAACGGGCCACCGCAAAACGTCTCATAAAATACCTTATTGATCGAGGAGGGTATTGTGCAAACGAAAGAAAAACAACCAGCGCTGTGTCAACGATAATCAAAATCCCCCCCCCCCCCCCAAATTTTAGTGCTTTAAGAATGATCAAAATTTGTGTATTTTTTTTTGTTTTATTCCTTAATTCTTTTTTACGTCGTGAATGCTAGTGCATTTATCTGTATTGAAGTTGATTATCTTATAGTTTTATAATTCTATATCTGCTCTAAACGTATATGTGAATAGAATTTATTCGTTTCTGTCCCGCTACCCTCCAGGAATGTAATGCTTAAGTTTGATGAATGCAGTTAGACAATGCTGGAGGACCAGTTGCATGTTACGGTTGCCTGATTCGATTACCAGGGATTGTATTATCCTATGATTTAGTAGTGTCTAAAAATATGTGTCCTTTAGTTTGTCGGATGTTCAATCATACGAAGTTAATTTAGATCTTAGTACACGGAAGCGATAACCATAATTTTGAATTTGGCGTGCATTAATATCGATTTTAGTAGAGATTCCACTGCAGAAATGGGATGATAGCTAAGGAAGGCAGAGAACACATCAAGATGAAACGAAGCAAAATAGAGTGAAGTTAGTGGATAAAAATATGTTTGCGAACGAAACATAACCTGTAAGTACCTTGAGGGATGGAAGCGGTTCAGAAATTCCCATTGTCATTTATATTAAGAAGAAGCATACATACGCGAACCACGTCATTAATATGTTTAAAGTGAAAATAATAATTGAAAAATGAGTGTTGTGATTGTTCTTCTTCTTGTGATAGAGCAGTGTGTCAGCTAATCGAATAAAACTGTGGAAAGTGTCGTTTGATGGAAGAATTTCATAATCTAAGAAAGCAAATTTTGTCTTGTAAGAGAATTCTGCACTTGTATAATGTAAGACAGTAGATATTAAGGTGACACAAAAATTATATATATATATATAAATTACACACAGACAACATTGATACTAGCCTATTGAATCGAAGGGCGAATCGGAAACGAGAATGTGACAGACAGGAAAACAAGCGGTTTCGTTATTTGATTCTTTAAGAGACAAAAAAATGACAGATTACGACGATGAGCTTTAGGGGGATGAAATACTAGTGATTGCTGTAGCAGATGAGACATAAATTTATAACAAACTAGGGAGCTTGTTTGCTCCTTCATCCTTGCAAAAGCATACAACGAATTAAGAAAAAGTTATTCTAGAGTAATGTTAAAAGTTTCTTACGAATGTAAACAAACCATGTCTAAATTAAGGCCAAACGCTCGTCATTTGGCAGCTGGGAAAATTTCCTATTATTGGTCAGTGTAATATTTTTCAGCTACTGAAAAACGGTGCAATTTGTAGTAGTTTTCTATTCAAACTGTTATTTTTGTCAAAATTTTTGTATTTCGTGAGACTAGTATTTTGTCTGTTTGAATATCTGTGGCATGAACCTCGTACGAATGATGTCGGTTCACATCCCATCAATGTGAGCGCAGGCCACACTGGATAAAAAATATATGCTTTTTAAAATTAGTTTTACCTCAAAGTATTCTTTTTTCAAAACAGAATAAAAATGAACTGCATTGAGAAAAGTCATACCGTATATTCCGTATGTGTCTTACTGTAGCAAAAAATGTTTCCCGTTGAAATTTAAACGAATGTCTTTGAACATATTCTTTGTAGAATGATGATAGCTAAAAAAACTGTATTGTTGTTTGACTGCATTTACAGTAAGAGCACGTAAAATACACAGAATTATATAAAGAAAAATGCCATGTCTCTGCAAGTACATTTCGATCAACAGCGAGTGAGATAAATGTTCTATTTGTAGCAAACACTTACATACACACAAACCAAGATCACGAATTTCAACTATTCCAAGAATAGTGCCATAATCGAGAGGGGAGAAGTAACCACCACTAGTATCATCTAGCACCTAGACTAATATGTAATCTGTTTCTTTCGTCCCCTCCCCCTCCAACTGTGAGAAGATATCTGATTTTAAATATATATATTTTTAACGGTTATATTCATCGTTCGAATCAATGTGCTTTATAAATTTACACAACTGGACGGAACAGAAAAATGAACGAAAAAGTAAATCAGATGGTTCTAATTTTTATATTCTTACTCGATTCGGGAAATGTAGTTAGGCCAAAACGTAAAGAAAGGAACTGGTGCGCTGAGAAGATATGTGAGGAAAAGATTTTTTACACCACAAAAAGATTATTTTGATTAGATTGAACCTTGGTAGTTTAGAAGAAACAGAAAATGCAGATGGAAGATATTTACTCGGAAGCGTTCTTCAAGTCCCATACACATGTATAAGTGAAACACTGTTGTAAACGCAAACTCATCGGTTTCAGAGAGAGAAAGAAATAACTAAGAAAAGCTTAGAGAAAACAATTGTTAAATTAAATATACAAAGAAAATCCGTAGTTCAGAGCATTTGATCTTCATGATTACACCGTTTCGATGAAACAAGAAGAAATGTTGGTACTTAGACCACAGAAAACGTTTGACTTAAATTAGATATTATACATATACACACATACAATTAAAGCTAGAGGAAAAAAAATTAAAAAATGACGGTGTCAATTTTAATGAAGAAAAAACTGGAATGAAGTCATCATGTTTCTACTTCGATCGTGAAAAGTATACGTTTTGCGCCTGGGGCGCAGTCTACGAAACTATGAAAGAAATTTGTATACCTGACCACAAGACGATAAATACAAGTTTTATCATAATTCTACACATACACACGGTTTACACATTTACCCGAGAAGAATTACAAAAATAATATATAGTAAATTGCAGATATAACCCCATAAATGAAACAAAACAGCCTGGGAACCAGTAGCACAGGAAAGAAAACCTTATTTACAGTGTAGTTTGCTATGAGCAGGCGACCAAGGCTACATTTATTCCAATGAACTTGATACTTACACTTGAAGATAAAAAAATACAAAACACGAACCATGGATGATGGAACGAGACACAGTTGTAATGAAAATACGTCCAAAGAAACTTCCTTAGTAGGAAAACGAAATAAAAGAGTAAAAGTATTAAACTTACACACAAACTAATGAGCATAAACACGCAAATCCCCACACACTCACCCCCACTCTACCCAGAACCAGAGATCTAGAGAACAAAAATGCCTTTCGAGTCCATTGAACCACATCAAAGCATTTCTTCACACATTTCTGAAAAAAAAAATACAAAATAGTAAAAACTCACAAACACACAAGTAAACTGAAGAAGAAGTCTTTTTTCAATGATGCGCGAACCAAAAGAATTTCAAATGAAGTGGTCTCATTTCTGAGGAGGAAAATGCAAAGAATGAAGCAAAAAAAAATGGGACGGACGGAATCAATGGAGCACTGAAAGGTGCGCGATGGAACAAACAAGAAGGAAAACAATGTAAGATTAAATGTATTGTGCTTATTATATAATGAAGAAAAACTTGAAACAAACTGCGTTTTGAGGATTGTTTTTGCTTGATTTTGTCTGGCTGATGATGACACGTCCGTTAATGGTGTATGCCGTGTCTGTAAATCTTTTGGGGCGGCGTTAATCTAATGAATTTCCTCGGACCCGATAAGTTGCGGAGGACAACGGAGGTCTATCGTAGCTTAGTAGGGAAAGCACCTGTCTAACATACTGGGGTCGTGGATTCAAACCCCACCAAAGGAAGTTGTTTGTCTTCAATAAATTTTTCGAACTAAATCTTCCACATTCTGTCCATATGCACATCGAGTTTTCAACATTGTAACATTGTAATTGTCACCATCCGGCTAGTATCCATCTGGTTTCAGTTGGACTAAGTATTCTCGCCAATTTCCCAGTCTTCAAGCCTACAAGCCTACAACTCACTCCCGACAGCATCCTTCCCGTCTTTGGCTGGAAACAACAGAGTTATGATCAACGTCAGCAATCTGCCTATCAAGGCTTCGAGTATAACCCCAAATATGTATTATTGTCTGTACCTAGCACGATTGCGCACTTTGCGTTACTTGTTGCTGAGATGTAAAAGATGATCAGGCAACTGATGCAGATGTACCCCAACAGCAGCACTCGTCGTTAAGATTGTGGAATACCCACTCTCTATATAGCGACCAAATAACTGGAAATCGCTGAATCGAACTTGAACAACTGAATCAACATGACAATCCTAACGGAGAACCGATCGCTACCATTCGTCTTTTCGAGACATCATCTACAGAATGGACCAAGCCGGCGGACAGTCTAGGGGAGGTGTTGTCATTATCATTCGCAAGAGGCTCAAGTTTTGGGCTCTACCCGACTATCGTCTAACAAACATCGAGGCAACTGGTATTGAGTTGATGACGCCAAAAGGTTCCATCGAAATCGTCGGTGTCTTCAGATCCCGGCTCGATGACAGAGTAAGTTTATTCTCATTGGTGATTTGAATGCCTGCCACTCGCTGTAGGTAAACTCCAGAAACAATATGAACGGCTAAGTGATTACTTATGACTTTCTGGCTGAACACTACATAGTTCTGTATCCAGAGGAACCAACCGTCTGCTCTTTGGCTGGTATTGGATTCATCCATACTCGACATTTCTATTACGAACTTCTTCGAAATCTCCAAGCTCAGTGTGTTCACCTCCCGGTGCAATTCGAAGTCGACCAGGAAGTCTGTCAGCGGCTCCAACAATGTTACAGCTCTCTGCCGCAACACTCTGAAAAGAACCGCTTAGACGTAGTTCCTGTTTGTTGGGGAAAGCATTGACCGAGTATTTCAGACGTTATTGTACAAAGACACAATCCCAAAGAACTTAAAATCCGGCTAGGAAAGTCTAAGGTATGAGGAAGTCATCAATATTATTGACATTACAGTTGGAGTTGATGAACGAGAAATTTCATGATTATACTAGAAACTTGGCAAACTACATACTTGAAGCCCTTCTGGCGACTTGTGAAAGTCCTGTAAACTAGAATTGAACTAGTTTTTTTGGGACGTAGACAAAACTTTGTGTCTCGGCTGATGAGAAAGCCAACATATCTGAACAATTTATAGTCTCTCATAGTCTGGCTCGGGTCATAGTTGACGCAGTGCATGCGCCGGTGGTGGCATCAATCAACGGTTCACCTCACAATTCGGATATACTTCCTTTCCATCTGTAAGCTATGGAAAGGGGATCCCATCCTTAAACCGGGGAATGTGCTGGCGCGCTACAGGCCCAAAAATCTCCTGTCGTTGATCGGCAACTTGTTAAAGGAAGTCATCAACTCCTGACTCGTTGAAAACATGAATGTGAACGACATACTGTTGGATGAGTGATTTTGGCTCAGACGTAGTCACACAGCGATCTATCAGCTTTAAAGTGGCAGCGGAGGAGATAATTACCTCAGTTTAGCGGACGATATAAGCCAACTAGCCCTCACTTTGAGGGAAGTTAAGTATGCCATCCAACTGCTAAAGACCACTAAAGTAGCTGGTAAGGATGGTATCGGAGTTGAGCTCATTAAGAGGGGCCTGTACTCAATTCTGGAAAAGCTGGCCAGTGTTTGTCAGAATCGGGGACACTGAACAGCTGCCGAAGGAGTGGAAGGAAGGGATCATATGATGTGTAAAACTGTGTGAACATTTCGGGTGAACATTCCAGTTCGTTCGAATCACGCTGGGGACTAAGACAAGGTGATGGGCTTTAATGTTTGTTGTTTAACATTGCGCTAAAAGGTATCATGCGAAGAGCCGAGTGTAACAGCCGGGGTACGATTTTCAACAGATTCAGTCAATTTATTTGTTTCGCGGATGACATAGACATTGTCGGCCGAACATTGGCAAAGGTGGCAGAACTGTACACCTGTCTGAAACGTAAAGCAACAGAAGTTGGACTGGTTATGAATACACCGAAGATAAAGTACATGCCTAGTGGGCGGAACCGAGCGTGACAGGTCCCGCCTGGGAAGCAGTGTTACGACAGACGGGGATACTTTCTATGTGTGGCGGCGCAGGATGGACCACGAGCTCGCCCAGCTCTATGGCGAACCCAGCATCCAGAAGGTATCTAAAGCAGGAAGGGTGTTACCGTTAAGACATTAAATCCTAAAATTTCTATTAAAATAACACATATACAACCAAAAGAAATATATTATCTATCAGTTCAATCAAAGGTAATTGCCTATTTCCGGGGATTAAACCACCCGACTTAGACGTTAATTTACAATGTTATGAAAACTCATATGTGAATATGTACGTTATGTGGAAGATATTGATTTGGAAAATGTATTGGAGGTAACCACTTTCCCTTCGATGGGACTCGAACCCATGACCCTACAGTACGCTAGACTGGTGCTTTAACCAACTAAGCTACGAAGGACCTCCGTCGGCCTTCGCAACCTAGCAGCTACTGAACGAGCTCGAGATTCCCCAAATTGGACGCATAGTCAAATCACTCGCAATCCATTTCTCAAGCCTATTATCTATGTTTTTAGTAAACTTAAATAAACTGAAACTATTTCAGTTCAATCAAAGTTAATTGCCTATTTCCGGGGATTAAACCACCCGACTTGGACGTTAATTTACAATGTTATGAAAACTCATATGCAGAGGCGCATCCACGTTCCAAATCATGGGTAGGACAAATAGGGAAAATAAGGGCAAAAGCTCAGATGTTGAGAAATCAATGCACGCTTTACATATAACCAATTCGAAATTGGAAAAGAGTAATGGGTAAGCAGGAATGCATGCAGTATAAGAAGTCGCTTTGGAAATCGAATAAATATTTTATTGTACAGAGCTACATCAAAAACTTGAAGACTTAAAGCAAATTTCCCTCAAAGCGCATACAAAACGATAACGCGCGCACCCAATGTGTCTCGCCTGATAAGCGTAGCATATTTAATCACGTGTTCCATACATTCCAGTGGCCCATGAAGAATTGCGCTTTTCCGAAATATACGAAGCGTACTAAAAGTGCACGATCCATCAAGTACTACCGTGGACCCCCGGTAACATGACCGCTTTTAATCTGAACACTTTTTAATTTGAACCCCGTTCGTTTGAACATCGTTCAAATTAAAAATGGTTCAAACGTCATTTAACACGTGGAATCGAGAAAAGAAAAATGGAACATCGTGAAACGGAATGCAGAATCAAAACAAACCAGCAAAGAGAGCAGCCAGAAACCAGTTTTTCTGAAGCAAATAGAGTAACCAGAAGTTCAAATTAAAAATGAACCGTTCAAATTATCGGGGGTCCACGGTATGTACGTTATGTGGAAGATATAGATTTGGAAAATGTATTAAAGGTAACCACTTTCCCTTCGATGGGACTCGAATCCATGACCCTACAGTACGCTAGACTGGTGCTTTAGCCAACTAAGCTACGAAGGACCTCCGTCGGCCTCGCAACCTAGAGGCTACTGAACGAGCTCGAGATTCCCAAATTGGACGCACAGTCAAATTACTCGCAATCCATTTCTCAAGCCAATACTTCCGTGTACTATACACATGTGGAAGTATTCCCGGATAAAAAATATCATTGAAATATCATAATTTTTATTGTTCCAGCACCATTTAAAACATAGTTTTTACCATTGAACATAATGGAAGTTTGACAATAAAATCACATGAGAAATAATGGTTTTCCACGATAAAATGAATGGTAAATAAGACTTTTACAATAAAAAAGGGGGGTTGTTATGTATCTTTACAATAAAAAAATCGAAAATTTTCCATACAAAATTCGGAGCAAAACAATTGATTTTACGGTTCTTCAATGGGATGATTTCGAGCAACAAAACAATAGAAAACATTGTGTTTTAAAGGTTTTCAATTACTTTTTCTATTGTTTTACAGTAGAAAAACAACAGGATTTAGAAAACATTATACTCCAATATTACAATAAAAATATAATACAATTAATTGTTTTACAAATTATTTTATTTAGAATATAATTTTAATTCAGTTCAAACTTTTTTTTTCTTTCATTTTAACTCGCTTTGCTGTTATTTGGACACGGGTGCATAAACGCTGAAAATCGGCAATGACGCAGCCCGCTATACTCGCTAAACACGCCGTAACTGCTGCTACTAGAGAAAGGAATTTGATTTATCTCCTATGACTTATTTTGCATGGGTGGATCGAAGTTATTCTTGAACACATACATATAGATATAAACCTGTGAAAATGTAAATTATAAAAGAATGTCAGTTTTATTAGAAAAAGTATTTGAGAAAAAAGAAAAAAAAAATACCTGCATCAGTTCTTATTATATCTTGTTCGTGAGATTGGCCAATGATAGCCGCTGAACGATATTGAATCCGTGAAGACAGCGAGCAGCAGTATTTTATCATAAGCCTCATTTCTGAAAAGGAACAAGGATACATGTTACCAAAAATGTTCCGAATTGCGACGATGGAAATCAAGGGCCCTCTTAAAGGTACTTTAAAGATTTCTCCCGCATCAATATGATCAGGTATTTGATGACAACACCTATTTTTTTTGTTCGGGGTGAACCACTGCGTCCATTACAGTCGACATTCGCTGGTTGGGATTTTAATACATGGGTCATTTTTTAGTTGGGCCTCCACTGGTTGGGCCATGGCCCAACTAAAAAGCATACATACATCAAAATTCAATACAAACGTCTAAAATGGGTTTTGATGTCATTGGACATCATTTGCGATGTTCAAGTTGAAAGGCACGAGTTCAAATTGATGACAGTTGACCAAGCAGTTGACCCAACTAAAAACAGAATTCGTTAGTTGCGTCGAGGTTGGAGGGAGGAAGCAGCGAAGCGCGACTGTACATTGACCGTTTGTAGTATAACACTTTAGATATTTACTTTTATTCAGAAGCGATCACCGCTTGTCCAGCACCAAAAACAGTAATGAAAAGGACACTTCCTGCACCATACAGTTTCAATATTTTCGCCTTTCTACTAATTATAAACAAAACTGTACACGCTCAAATTAATCCATCCATTCTCCGAGTGAAATGATAAGCAAAAGTTTTTGTTCCCTTTATTTTTTTTTATTAAAATTTTTATTACATAACATTTGTAGACCTGCAATATGAAAATATATACTTGAGAATCGGTATATATTTTTTTCATATGATAATTAAAGCTATTGTTATTTTATTGTTTTCAATTGTTATTTCATCAATATAATAAATCCATGAAATATTCCAAAATTATATTTTTTTTTTCTTTAAAATGGACTTTCTGATCATCCAAATAGAATACTTTTATAATTTGTTTAGTTTTTGGATGAGCAATACTAAACATAAGCGAACAATAAAAATATAATAGAATGTATCGGTAACATTTAAATATTTTGTACTTTTAATGTAAGTACAATAAAGATCTTTTGCAACCCTTAAAATTTTACAATAAGCGTACAATAGTTTGTATTGTTTACCACAAAATCTATTGTATTTCAATGGGTTATGTCATACAAGTTACTGTTAATTTTTATCCGGGATTGGCTTGAGAAATGGATTGCGAGTGATTTGACTGTGCGTCCAATTTGGGAATCTCGAGCTCGTTCAGTAGCCTCTAGGTTGCGAAGGCCGACGGAGGTCCTTCGTAGCTTAGTTGGTTAAAGCACCAGTCTAGCGTACTGTAGGGTCATGGGTTCGAGTCCCATCGAAGGGAAAGTGGTTACCTCCAATACATTTTCCAAATCAATATCTTCCACATAACGTACATATTCACATATGAGTTTTCATAACATTGTAAATTAAAACTATTTACTAAATAGCATGCACACTTGAATTGGGTAAATTATGAAGTAACACTAAAATAAAAACATAATTCGTAAGGCCATATCATTACACCATACACTGTACGCACTGTTGAAAAGCAAAACTGGGGAGGCCATATGAGAAGTTGTACCAAATAGGAAGAGCGGGATAAAAAGAGTAGGAATACAGAAAAAGAGAGGATACTAGGGTCTGGACTGCTACGTTTGCTAGCCTGCTTCCTTTTCCATTTCACGTTTCCATTTCAAGTGTCTGTAAATTCCAAGCTAAGGTGGTGAAAAAGATTCTAAAGAAGCCCTTTATCACGTAGCAAGTTGTGAGTTGTCGTGAACCTAAAACCTTAATCCCGAAGGGCATTGATTAGGTCGAATCAGGTATTCATATTCAACCTTATTTAGACGACCCTAGTCCCTAACCCCACTTCTGTATCCAATTACCACATGCTCAGGACCCAAACGGTTGTCGAATCAAATTCGGTTCATTAAGAGGTCTAACAGACTAGAGTGACCTGCCTCGCGGTTGCACGCAGTACCAGCAAGCTCCAGGAGGCGCGACGAAGTCCTACGACTACGGCCAAGAACTACCCCGAAGGCATCCGGAATCCGGTGAACCCGATAATTACCTCTCCATACGGTGGCCAATTGTAGGCGTCATCTGGGACCTTGAAGGCTTCCCGTTAATACACTCCGAGGTCACAAGGAGTCGAAGCCGCAGCCAAGCTTAAGTGGCGTGATGAAATCCCTCGAGTACGGCCAAAACCGGTACTGAAGGCCCCTGGAATCCCATGAACCCGACTACCCATTCCCGTTGTGTCCACCAGTAGGCGTTATCCGAACCACGAATGCTTCTGAAAACTCTGCCAAGTAACCCACGAGAGGTGCAACGATCCACGTGGCAGACAGAAATCATCTACGGTACATGTTAGCAGTGCGTAGCCGGCCGGCTCCGTTCACATTCCTATACTCACACACACACACACACACCAATCTGTAAGTGGCAAAATAAATCATCTAAAATTCCAAAGTATAGTGTTATACCCAAGTGAAAGAACTATTGAACAGCAGTAGTAGCCGACCCAGAGAGCAATAGAGCTTAAGCTCTGACTAGCCGGTGCCCAGGGATTTAGCAGGGTCCATCTGACCCGCAAGTAACAAGGGTACAATGGGCAGGGCATGATGCAAGAATGCCGGAGAGAAACCCTGCAAAGATGGTGTTTGCTTCAGATCCGGCTGGTAAAAGAAGGTATGGAGCACAGCGAGCGAGGTGGGCTGACCAGATACAGAACGACTTGACGAGCGTGGAGCACATTCTGGGATGGAGAGATGCGGCCTCGAACCGAGTATTGTGGCGTCAAATTATTGATTCAGCGTTATCTAAACTGAATGAATGAAATGGGAATGCATGGCTATGAATTATTGTTTGTTATGAGAAATCAATGTTTATTTTACAGAAATTATCTAAGCTTGAAGCTGAGCCCAAATCCAAAATTTTATGAATTTTGGTGTATGGGAACCAATTTAAATCAATTTCAAAAACTTAATAATTGAGCATTCCTTACTTTATTTTACTATGGTTCGTACTGTTAACTTGTGAGCTAACTGCCAAGCAGCCAAGTTTCCAAGAAAATAAAATGGGGTTTAAACATCAAATATAGGAATTACGAAATTGAAAAAAAGTTGTATAAAATGCTCAGAAAAAAGATGTTCTTAGGAATATTATCAATTTCCCACCTTATCGGCCGCGACGATTTGAAATCGTCGCAAAACAAATTGACGCCAAAATCGTCGCCAGCAGAAATGGCCATAAGATCTGTCAAATCAACTGTGAACAAAATTTTATATACTCAATAATCACATTATTTCCCAAAATTGAGCCCTGTTTTTAATGCAGATTGACATTATTTTCTAATAAAACTAGCATTATTTTAGCATAAAGATGTTGGCGACGATTTTGATAGTGCCTAAAAAATGGTCGGCGCGTTTTATTACCAAGGAAATACTTGTGACACATATATGATACCAATATCACTGTACAGCATAAAATCATATGTCTGTCACCCAGAATCACGCTGGTATCACGATAGCACGATGATTTCCGTACCCTGCCCTTCGACCGTTGTATTGTACGAAACAGAACATAATTTGTTGTTTTGACATGTCAAATACGCCGTTTGACATATGAAATAAAAACAAATGTTTGCAAGCTGATTGAGTAAAATTCGCAATTCCACAATTCCGGATTATATTTTTCTCAACATTGGCAAAATAATTATTCGTAAGCCCATTATTTGCTACACAGAGCCAAAAAAAGTTGGGATTCTAACATTTTTCTAATTTCATTTCAAAAGGAAGGAAAACTTGGTAGTTTTGAGTGTCAAACCTTTTTATTCAAATACTAAATTGGTATATTTGAAAGTTTATTCTCAAATTAAAATTGTGTTTTTTACAGTGTAAGCTTTCAGTATACAAAAATTATAGAATAATTAAACAAGCTTAAACATTTCACATTTTCGGCAACACTGACAAGTATAAACAATGAAACTGGCAGCCAACGACTATCTGTCAGTGGCTGATGTGAAAAAACCGCAAAATTATAACTCATCGAATCGTTGACCGTTTCGCGATTCCCTTAAATTATTATTAAAAAACAATCTACTCTTGATCCGAAGGACGTAAAGTAGTGGTCATTCCGCGCGTGTGCGAGTGGCAAGGTGCCGCTTCTAGAAAAGTTCCATCAGGCGCGGATCTGGACGTTCGTGTGTTGTGATAGTGGAGGGCCCAGTTTTCTCCGAATCCTGAACGGACTTTCGAGTGCTTCTACCCAAAATCGCCGCTAAGATTCATCGCTCAACAACAGCAGTCCTCCGAAGAACCAATCTACAAGCAGTCACCGAAAGCCTCCTACCGCCAAAGGCCAAGTCAATGTATATTTGTGGTGTGTGTTTTTTAATAGATTTTTCATGGAGATTTATGTTTTTTCAGGTGATATCATGAAAGATGTACTGTCCGAATGCGCATAGGAAACCCATCCCATTTGCGTCAGAGAAAGCCAGCATCTGAAGTTTTCTCCGTGCAGAATTAACAAATATAGAAGTGTTGAGAGTAGAAGCCGAGCAGAGTAAAAACGCCGAAGGATCTGTTTTCCTATGGTTGACCATCCTTCATGCCGGTATGACTCGTACATGGACAAAACCTTGGTCAAAGATCTATTTGGTAATCGCCACATCCAGGGCAAATTTATAACCCCGAAAAAAAAAGTGTTTGGATCGTCCGCAATATAATACCGAAGGTAAATAATACAATTCTGGTTATAAAACACAACAATCTTCATTTCTGTTTTTCCCTCCAGAACGAACATAGCTGAGCGTTGCCGGCCGCAATGGTGCTTCATGGTGAGCTGGAGTCAGGAGCATGCATTCTCAAACGAGGGCACACCATCATTATTGCATCGCTGCAATGCTCGGAAAACCCCAAACAGACAGCTGCGATCATCAACACAACGGGTAGATACGGAAGTGATATGTGATTTGCTGGCTCCGACGCATCGAAAACAATACTTTGAATAAAATTGGTTAATAAAATAGAAACAATTTAATTATTAATTTGTATAATTTTGTTTTGCCATTACTGGAATTGACACATTATGCACACATTAAATTGAAAATGAACTTAACTTGTTATTTTAAAAGAATTACTAGTTGATTCTAATGCTAAATGCACATGTTGATTTGAGAGGAAAACGTTGTTTTGAAAATTTAGCTCTTGTGAAAGTTCCTGCTGAGTTGACATTTTCACAATTGTAATTTAACAATCCTATACTTTCTACTGAAAATCACTAATTAATTTTCTTAATTTTACCAACGTTTTCTTTGTTTGACTAACGATTTTTTTTGTGTGTACAATTACGCTCTGAAGATGTCTTCCTATTGATTTTGCCAGTTCTTGGGTAGTTTCCGGGAAGATCTACCCTCACTTTTGCATGATATTCAATGGTATGAGTTCTGCATCGTGTGATTTCGAACATTTTGTGCAAGGATCCTATGGGTTTTAATTAGAATGAGGTCTGGGGATTGGGAAGTATGCGGGATCTTTGATTTGCCATTATTCAGCATCTACTTTTTTAGATGGGAAGAATGTTTTGTACAAATTTAAAATTGGATCTGTAGTATTTGGAGAGGGAGGGAGGAGAGGAGAGGAGAGGAGGATCTCGTGGAGGTAAAAGTGGAGTGCAGAAATAAACGGTAGTCAGCGCGAAGTAAATAAGTGTTTGAAAAACCCGGAGTTCCGTGTTCGAATAAACCTGTTACAGGATTTATGACCCAATTGAACGGTGCTGGCTATATCCTTCAAAATGTCCAAATGAATTAAACAATCAGTTGCACTGAGGGAAGATCCATTAATTACGTAACGCAAAAATTGGCCATTTTCAAAACTCCCCTCCCCTCTATGTCACACTTTTTGTATGAAGTCTCTAAAATTTTTGTATGGATTGTCACACTACGGGCAAACCCACCCTCCCACCACCAAGCGTTACGTAATTTATGGATGCTCAAATCACCCCAAACCATAGAATAGAGGCATATTTCTGCTAAAATACCTATACGAAGGATTGGAAAACTATGACGTTTTCATATCGACGAATAAACTGCTGACGCGAATTCACATTTTGTTAAGAAAATATGGGTAAATATTGTGTAATACTCATAAAAAACTATAGTAACAATTTATGATTTATCAAAACAAACTGTCAAATAGATACAACGGTGGAAAGAAAAGATGTGTGTCATCTTGTCACTGTACGCGTACAGCGTGATACGAAAATCATTGTACGGAAATCATATGTCTGTCGATAGTACAGACAATATATAAAAAAAAATCAATCAGTTTTTCCAAATTTAAACACCCAAATGATACACGACCTTACCTCGCATCGCTTCGCAGTGGATTTTGCTCCAATTAAAACCCCCAATGAAAAAGCGCCCCAACTAAATAAAAGCCAATTAAAGAACGTCTACTCACTGTATGTTAAACACTGAGGAAAATGGACGTATGATTTTCAATCAAACGCCTTATGAAAATTTGCCACAAGGAATCGGTATGAATTTCAATATGTTGCCTTATGAATGATGATTTTCATTCGAAAAAAAGTGAAGTGCGGCAGACTGGGTTCGAACTATGGACGTCGGGGCTGGGAGGCCGGTATGTAGACCACACGCCCATGGACGCTTGATTACTCAGGAAGGTAACTGCGTATAAGAATCACTGTTAGTGGAATAATCAGTCGAAGATTCATAAGGCGCCAGTTATGAATTTCGAAAGTCCAGGTCGCTGAGTGAACCATTAAAAACTATATTCTTTTTACTCAGATGTAAATAACATGTCGTATCGTTATCAAAAAGTTCTTTGAAAACTTGATTTGCATTCATTTCTTTCCCGTGTACATATACATGAGTCGCATGATACACAAACATGAGTGGATTTTAATTTAAGTGCATATATAATATTTGTTCACATCTCTATTTCAGGAACGAGTGGAAATTGGAAACGTCATTTCTGTTTTTGTTTGTCTGCTTCGTCTGCTGTGATTAATGTTTTGTAATTTTCGTATAGCTTGTTAATTTTTGAGATAATCCTCAGGCTGAATCAAAATTTATTCATATTAATTTGCTGTATTTCTTTATATTAGCAGCGCAAAATGTTGGAAATCATTTACAATAACATTTTGCTGAGGATAGCTGAAAAAGACGTCAACGAATCAACGTTATACGACTTTTTGGAAAGGAAAACTGTGAGTATAAAATTCAATGTTTATGAGAGATTAGATGCAATATTTACAAATTGTAATTGTTATTTTTATTAGTTAAACGTAAACCTGCTGGCTGAACTTTCTGCCAGGTCAAGATTTTTTTCATAAAGACAAATACAAATGACGCGATCATAGATTGATTCTTCAAATGATGATTTTTCACCCGCCAAAGTATATTATCGGAATAAAAATCGATGCCTCTGTTCCTGCCAGTGTCAGTGAAAGTGATTCTCGTATGAATCGACGATTCTTCATAATGATGAACATCGCTCGCTAGTACATGTAGAATGTTAGCCGAATAATAGATATACCTATCGTTGCCTACATTATTACCAGTCTCGTTATCAGTGATTCCCATTCACTGCTCGAGCCATTCCAGCCAAGGGATTTACGACTAAGGCGGATGCTTCAATAGTTATTATTCTCAAATGGCCCTAGCATGCCTGAACTCCTTTCGAAATTATTTCGCCCTCGCGGCAACCTGGCTATAACTTTCAAGATCTATTTTTTCATTGCTTTCGCATACGCGATATTTTATTTAACTTGTTAAACATCGATACCGATATGAGAATATAAAATTAATTTTAAACCTATCAGGGTCGTAGAACTTCAGTCCATTTAAAAAGTTTCCAATTGGAAAACAAATAACGACGGTTTCATTCTTTTATATCCATTGCAGGGCCTTGCAGCGTCAGATTACTATCTCACCCGTAATGGCAAACGGTTTGATCCGCAGCGAATCGATCCCTCGGGAGCCGCTCTCCTGCGCATGGTGGAACGACTTCCGGGCGGCAAGGGTGGATTCGGTTCCATGCTGCGAGCCATTGGTGCCCAGATCGAGAAAACCACAAATCGGGAAGCCTGCCGAGATCTGAGTGGTCGCCGTCTGCGGGACATCAACGAGGAGAAACGTCTGAAAGCGTACCTGGACAAGCAGAAGGAAGCTCCGGAGGACGAGCGTGCCAAGTTGCAGAAGAAAATCGATAAACTGCTGGCCAAACCGAAGCACGAGTTCCATGATGAACAGTACAATCGGAGTCGGAGTGATTTGACGCAGAATGTTGGCGATGCGGTGCAGGAGGGCTTCCGGAAGGCCGCCGAGGTGGAGAAAGCAGCGGAGGGTGGACTGAAGAGGAAAGCCGTGGACGACGGCAAGAAGGGCAAATTAGTCAAGAAGAAGGCGAAGGGAGCACTCTGGCTGGGAAGTGACGATTTGGGTTCGTCTTCGGACGATAGTAGCGATTCTGACTCGGCTTGTTCGTCCGGTGAGGGAAAGTCCAGCGAAGACAGCGGATCGATGTCGTCCTCTCCATCGTCGAAGCAAATGGTGACCTCTGAGGATGAGAAAAGCAATCAAGAGAAGGAGAAGGCGGAAGCTGGTAATTAGAGTAAACTGTGGAATAAGATAAGATCGTGTTGTTATTTCTGATGACAGTAAATACATAACTGCAATGCATAGATCAGACAAATCAATAGATTCAGGATTTCCTTTTTATATTCCTTTTTCAGATACTGCCCATGATCGCATATTTGTAACACACATTTTTATTCATTTTGTAGAAAACCTGTGAATCGTTCAGAAAGCTCAATTTATTGCATTTAATCCCACAACAATGAAATAGACTTTACTATCTTGCTCATCTGTGGTAAGCTGAAAATAATTGAGTTTTTCGGGAGGATTGACAAACGATTTACAAAATTAACCAAAATGCAAATGTTATAAATATGCGATCATGGGCAGGGTATTCCTTCGCACTCCAGAGAGTTTCGACGAATTTCAAATTGTAGAAATGATTTTTCTTCTAATTCCTGATAATCCATGATGGTTGCTTACCTTCATGATTGGCGTTAGTTCCTCCTCGATTAGCATACACCGAATGGAATATGCTTCTCCATTGCAGTCAATTCTGAGCCAATCGCTTCCATAGTCGCCCTGAACGTTCAGAGCCCTCTGGTCCTCGCCGAATTAGTCGCAACAGGTTCCATTTAATGAAGAATCCTGTCACATTATTTGTTATTGAAAATTGGCCAGATCGGACTCAGAAGTTATGGCCAAAATACTATTGACGTAGGACCACGTCTGTCTTTTCTATATTGGGGTACACTTTACGATTTTCTATGGAAAAAACACGCTAAAAAGCACTCACTTTTTTGAGTATTTTTTGGCACTAACACCGCAGGTGGATTAATCAGTGGTTTTCTCTTATGGACACACAAAATCTCATTTTTTATGAATTATGCAAGTATATTAGAAATGAACACTACTGAGTGGGTTAACTCAGAAGCGGTGAAAAGTCAAATGGGACTATAAGTCGTGATTCGTCGCAGGTAAATGCCGTTCTCCTGTTGTTTACTGACGAGTAACTGGAGTCAAAATTCGTACGAGAGATATTGCTTTGATTTTTTGGAGAACTATACCCCAAAATTTTGGAATGTGTATTCCAGAGAATATCTGTGGGAGGAATTCTTGAAGGGTGATTTTCCCAGAGCTTCTGAAGCAGAAGTTTGCCAAAAATCTTGAAAAAAAGAATATTTCACTATCGTTGAAGATGAATTTCTTCGAAATATCTGGGGAGAAAATTTCAGGCCTGTTACAGGTGCCTTGGCCACGGTCATAAATCCTAAGACTGCAAGGAGCCTGACCGCAGTAAGCTATGCCGTAGGTGTGGAGCTGAAAACCACCAAGCTCGCACCTGTCAGGCTGTGCCAAGATGTCTGATCTGTCCTCCGGGCACAGACAACAGGCATCTTGCCGGTGCTCAAGCCTGTTCAGACATGCAAGTAGTACAGCTCAACTGCTGCTACAACAGTCGGTTATTGAGTGCAAAGCTGATGTTGCCTTGCTGTTCGACCCATACCTCATCCCTGCTGGAAACAGCAGCTGGATAGCGGACAAGTACGGTATGGTGGGAATCTGGACTTGTGGGCGATACTCCATCCAGGAAATAATATCATCTCCTGAAAAAACCTGGTTAAAAACCAGTAGTTGTAGCAGGTGATTTCAATGCGTGGGCAGTGGACTGGGGTTCCCGGTTCTCTAACGCTAGAGGTCATATCCTGCAAGAGTCTCTAGCGGTATTAAACGTAGTCCTGCTGAACTCACTTCTGACATACCATGGGGGTCTAACTTGGGTGCTCACTCTACTCTCCTCTGCCATGCCTCGAGGTGTCGATAGCGATAGGCACCAACAGTTCTACGCTACGACCCTCATACTTCGGGGCATGTGCAGTCCACACTAACACCTGTGCGCTCACTCTTCTGCCATGCCTCGAGGTGCCGGCTGCGGTTGCCACCCGCTGCGACACTCTTACCTCGACATGTGCAAACCTCTGATTCACTTCCCCGCGCTCAGCCTGTTTTCGCTCTAACTAATCAATCACAAGTTAGTCATGCTTGTCGACTGCTGATCGGGGCGTCAGATTCTCAGCAATCTGAGTGATTGCAGTCGAATCTGCGTTCCACTTCTTCACCGCCTGGCACATCCTCTGGATAAGGGTATCCAGGGTTGTGTCCCGACGCCAACGCCTAGCATAGCTCTTCTTTCGACGTGGAAACGAGGACACACAATATGTGCTCTGCAGTTTCATCAACACCTGGGCAGTCAGAGCAGGCGAGGCTCTCCGCGTGCCCAAACCTGTGGAGGTACTGTCGGAAGCAGTCATGGGCTGACAGGAACTGTGTCAGATGGAAGTGAACTTCCCCATGGGGTCTCCCCACTCAGCTTGATATGTTAGGTATCAGCCGGTGGGTCCACATACCTTTAGAAGAGTTATCCCACTCGCGCTGCCATCTGGCAACCGGATGACTGGCATCATGCTCGCAACCATGCAGGCTGCATCGTGTGATATCGAGCAGTAGGCAAATATCACTCTAAGACACATCAAGCGCTACGTGGTCTCCAGCTTCCGCAGGTAACTGGCTGCAACCCGTCAGCCTCACGAGTTCCCGGGTTCAAGTAAAAATGGCTTAAGCGCCACTCCCAAAGGAGACCATCTACCGCGATTGTGGGTTGCCCGACCTGTGAGACCCTTAAGGGGAGGGTTCAAGTTTTCCCAGGTGACTGGGAGGGAAACGAGTGGGCTGCCAGGGGAGCGTGGGGACTTTACGACTGTAAGTCGCTTAATAAAAAAAAAACCGGTTTCGGAATAATGATTTCCGCCGACGACAAGATTATTGCCTTCGCGGCCGTTATCATCACCGGAACTCGACTCAAAAACACTTCGAACGACCTGAATGAAAATCGTCCTGAATCGTCCGAATGAAAAGCTGTCCGTGGTTGGAATCGGGCCAACCTTCCCAGTAAATGGATCTTCTTTATCGACTACATATTCTTATAGGCCTACTCTACTTTCTCCCTCTATCTAGCTAGCTTGTGCGATGAATTCGTGCGTTGCGACTACTGGTAACTGAGGGTGTGCAAATTAACTTTGCCGACTACCGACGCATAAACGAGACGAGCGGTAGGGCTGTCGAAACGGTGGCCACGCTAGCGGTTTAACTCAGGCTAGGGCAAACTTCACCAAGCGCTTGGAATTATTGAAACATGCATGTACTAACGATTCGGCGAAACGCGGCCGTTTAACTCCTGCGGACTCCGAAAAACGATTATTCGATGGTTGCCGTCGTGCTTCACGCCATCGACGCCTCCTGCGCGTGGATCGGTGGACTTCTAGCTGTCGTGTGTAGCTGTCGCGGCGGTCGCCTCACTTGGTGGTGTAGGGGTTACCGTGCGCGCCTTGCACGCTGGGGTCGTCGGTTCGAATCATGCTCCGAAAGACTTTTTTTTGCAGCTGTTTCCGGTTGACGACCGGTTGGTCGACTAACTTGGCTTCTGCTCTCGGTTAGTCCATAGCTCGTTGCTCTAGCCCTGCCTAGGGCGCGGAAAATAGCGTTCGCTGCCCTCTCCGGCTGGCCACGTGAACCGCCGGGAAAATGCCTCGAAGCTGGACTGCGGGGTCGAAAACGGTCGCTGACGAAAAGGGTGGTGTGACGGGCCTCGCAATTCTTGCCACAGATCTGTCGCATCCAAATTCTACGCACTCGCACGCACTACTTTAACTGTCGCACGCACGCACTTAGGCACTTTAGCTACTCTGCCTATCTTCTTCTCTTCTTCTTCGTTGGCATTACATCCCCCACTGGGATATTGCCGCCTCGCAGCTTAGTGTTCATTAAGCACTTCCACAGTTATTAACTGCGAGGTTTCTAAGCCAAGTTACCATTTCTGCATTCGTATATCATGAGGCTAACACGATGATACCTTTATGCCCAGGGAAGTCGAGACAATTTCCAATCCGAAAATTGCCTAGACCGGCACCGGGAATCGAACCCAGCCACCCTCAGCATGGTCTTGCTTTGTAGCCGCGCGTCTTACCGCACGGCTAAGGAGGGCCCTGACTCTTCCTATCTACTTGAGGAAATTAGGAAAGAAAATCTAATTAGGTAAAACTCGAAGGTTCCTTCACGCTTTCACTAGTTCACACATGAACTTCACACAACCACGGCGCGGGACTTAACTTGGACCCAGTGACGGGAAATGTCATATCGATGTCATGGGACTAACTTGCTAATAACTTTTCCCACAAGTCATTTACAATTATGTTTTCCTTATAAACATGTAGCCCTTAAAGGACCCGACAACTTTTTCTAACAGGTAATTTCTCTAAATATGATGTTGGAGGCGTGAGAGCCGAATTAGTGTCGAATGACATTAATGTCATGACATTCCGTGACATTTTTTTAATCTCGCTCTCATGGCTCTCACTTTGTATTTAGAACAATGATCTGTTCGACAAAGTTCTAGGACCCTTTAAGTACTACATGTTAATCAAAAAGTCCGAACCGTAAATGACTTTTGAAAAAAGTTATTAAGAAATTAGTAATAGAAATGCCATGACATTTTTTTGACATTTCCCATCACTGCTTGGACCGCTCTCGCCTCTTCCACAGACTAGAACGAAGTGAAAGAGTCAAGTTTTAAGATCCTCAGATCAAGGCGCGAGATTTCAGATCTTCGTCGCCGGAAATTACGCAAAAACAACGAAGTTGA
This sequence comes from Armigeres subalbatus, assembly GCF_024139115.2. NCBI lineage: Eukaryota > Metazoa > Arthropoda > Insecta > Diptera > Culicidae > Armigeres > Armigeres subalbatus. The sequence goes on from NC_085139.1 coordinate 288,683,694, forward strand.
TTGTTTTCGCGAAAAGTCAAAAATTATCATACCGAATACAAATCCTTTCATTATTCAGATTTTTCACAATCTTCATTTTTCATTATTCAGATTATTCAGAAAACCGTTTCGTCCCCACCTTTAGAGCCAAATCTTCCATCTCGCTTCCCAAGCCGAATATTATTTTACATAGGGGAACTGTACCGGTTTTGGGCATGTTCCTAATTTGGCCAATTTTGCGAATAACTCCAAAAATAAAGTAATTCGCGAGGGTTTTATTAGTTCCAACAAAAGATATATCCCTCACGGTTCAACGCTGCTTTCAACAGATGGATTAATTTGGAAAAATATGTATTTTCCAGGGTTGGCCAAATTAGGCACTAAGTTGGCCAAAACCGGTGCACTTCCCCTAGCTGGGTCAACGATACTTGAACCCAGGTCGATGGCCGGTCTCGCACATGTTGATTTGGCTAACGACTTTATCTTTGGAATAAATCGTGAACTCATTTACTTCTTGATGCAGATCATGAACCAGTGAACCAATGAACTTATGAACTCTAATCTTCCACGTGTGTTGGACATCATCCTCGATAATGCCGCAACAGCAGCCGTCTTGCACGCATAGTCGGCATGGCTGGCGAAGGTCAGCTTGTCGTCTATTACGACCCCAATGAGCTTCAAACTCCGCTTTGATGCGATCGCGACTTCACCCACGTGAATCACTGCATGTTGAACCGACTTGCGGTTGTTGACGATAACCACTTCCGTCTTATGTTGAGCGAGCTCCAGGCCTCTAGCGCTCATCCAATCCTCCACCGTGCTGATCGCGTGTGCTGCGGTCAGTTCTACCTCGGGAATTGACTCCCCGTAGACCTCCAAGGTTACGTCATCGGCGAAGCCGACGATCTTAACACCAGTAAGGAACTTTAGCTTCAGAATCCCGTCATACATAAGGTTCCATAATACCGGGCCTAGTATTTAACCTTGCGGAACTTCTGCGGTAATAGGAACGACTTCTCTGGCAGACATCGGTCTCATATAATAGCACACGGTTCTGGAAATAGCTTTCCAAAATCCGGCACAGGCCCATCGGCAGGCTAAGCCGGTGTAACGAGAACGCGATGATGGCATCCCAGTTTGCGCTGTTGAATGCGTTCTTCACATCAAGTGTCACTAACGCACAGTATCGAATACCTCGCCTTTTCCGTTGGATCGCTATCTCGGCGGTCTTTACCACCGAGTTAATAGCGTCCAACGTGGAATTACCCTTGCGAAAACCGAACTGATTGCTTGACAGGCCGTTCGTACCCTCTGAGTACGGGGTCAGCCTGTTGAGGATGATCCTCTCTAGCAACTTGCCCGTCGTGTCTATAAGACAGATTGGTCTATGCGCTGATGGGTCGCCCGGCGGCTTCCCGGCCTTCGGCAACAACAGGGAATTTACACTCATCAAGGCATCTTTGCATAGCTAGCCTGAACTTGCTCGGGTTCGCTATGATTGCTGCCTTGAGAGCGCTGTTCGGAACTCCATCAGGCCCTGGAGCTATGTTCGTTACCAGGGATTTGGCCACCGCGAGTAACTCTCCGTTCGTCAGCGGAGCCATCATTTCGTCTGCACTCATATTGCCTTGCAGTGCAGGAGGCCATGGACTTGTGGCTCGGGGCGGGAAGAGTACCTCGATAATTCTCGCCAACCTATCCGGGGACCGTTCGGGGGGTAAAGAGCTTCCTTTGGTCTTGGCCATCACTATCCTGTAGGCGTCACCCCACGGATTCGCGTTGGCTCCTTCGCATAAGTTGTCGAAACACGCTCTCTTACTGCTCTTGATGGCCTTGTTAAAGGCCAGTTTCGCAGCTCGAAACACTTTACGGCAATCCGATCTTTCATCCTCGGTGCAGGCACGTTGCACCCTTCGTCTAGCCTTGAGGCAGGTTGGTCGAAGGGCTGCAATCTCGGGACTCCACCAGTATACCGGGCGTCTGCCATTCAGCAGGGCTTTCCTCGGCATAGTTGTCACGCTCCGTATCATTCTGGAGCAGGTCAACTTATTCCAAGAGTCCCTTTACTTGGTATTCATCGTCTACGAAAAAGCTTTCGACCGTCTCAATCGCGAGAATATGTGGGGCGCCCTGAGACGCAGAGAAAATCATCGGCCTCATCAAAGCACAGTACGAGGCCTTTTCGTGTAGAGTGCTGCACAATGGGGTCTTGTTCGACCCTATCCAGGTCGTAGCTGGTGTGAAGCAAGGATGTATTCTATCACCGTTACTGTTCCTCATCGTAATCGACGAGATTCTGGTAGATGCGATTGACCGCCCAAGTAACCAAAAGTTCCTTTAAAAGTACGTTTTTCGCTTAATCAGTTTGACTAAAGTGGCTATATAGCATTCTAAGCAGCCTGAATTTTAAGTCGTTAAACGAACCTGAAAGTTCCTTCACGAAGTTATAGAGCCTTCTAAGCAGTTTCCAAAAGAACTTGTGAAAAATTATTTTCTGGGTGATTAAAATTATATTTTTTTCTGAGTGGTGGAAGGGGGAAATTGTCAAAGTCAATTTTTATTTATTTATTTGTTAACAGATGTTTGTCTCTTTCTTTGTTCCTCCTTCTCCTGATGGTGGTGGTATTGAACTCGATGTCTCAGCGTACAAGTCCCTGCATAATCCGATGCGTCAGCGGACATATTTGAAACGAGTGAGTAATATCACTTACTGATTAAGTGCAAATAATCTTCTATGCCAACATGATGAAATTTAAATTATAGTCTTTGCATCTACAGATCACAACACCTCGATAGTGTAGTGGTTAGCAATTGCGGCTGTAATACGAAGTATGCGTGTTCGAATCCCACTTCATCCTTATTTTTTTTATGAATGCGTTAAATAAATATAATATGAAGAATCAATTTTGGCCTAAACTTTTGAATAAACTTTGATAAAATGACTATGTATAAACAATTTTTCTTATTAAGTTTTGCATGAGAATTTTAGTTGAACGTTTGAAAACATAGAAGTCGCTTAGAAGGTTCACAGATAGTTCACTTTTGGAACTTTTAGTGTCGGAACTTTATATGAACTCTTAGAAACTTCAAAGGGTATTTTATTATGCAATGACGAGCTTTTGGGTGCTTGGGCGTGAACCAAACCGCGGGCTGTTATGGCAGTCTATAACCATGCAGCACCTAAACGACTTCGAATTGGCTGATGACGTTGCACTCCTCGCGCAACGGCGCTCTGATATGCAGAGTAAGCTCAATGACCTTGCCGAGCGCTCCTCTTCGGCAGGTTTAGTCATCAACTTCAACAAAACCAAATCGTTGGATGTAAACACGGTGACTCCTTCCAGTTTCACAGTAGCCGGGCAACCAGTGGAAAATGTTGAAAGCTTCCTTTATCGACATAGGAGCACGAATCAAGAAAGCAAGGAGTGCCTTTGCGAGTTTAAGAAATATCTGAAAAAACAGGCAGATAAGTGAACGCACCAAAATACGAATTTTCAACTCTAACGTGAAATCTGTGCTGATATCCGCTAGCGAAACATGCACACTCAGTTCAGCTCGGCTTTTGTTCATTCTTTTGCCGAGATCCGCACAGCCGAGCGCTCGGTTCGAGACTTTCTGTTGATATATCAGCTTAAAAGTAGTTTGTTTACTGCGGCACTCAAGGAGCCGCCGTAATCATATGTCTATTTAGCCGATATTTCAGCAAACGAACTTAAACCGAGATTTGCACAGCCGAGATCGGTGAAAAAATTTAAGTGTGTGGTGTGTATCAGTGGAGAACACTCAACGGCTGCAGATGTTCATCAACAGATGCCTGCGGTATATAATTCGGGTGGCCTGGTGGCCTCACAACTGGATCCCAAACAACGAGCTTTATCGTCGTTGTCACCAAAGGCCGATAGCAACAGAAATTCGGGATCGAAAGTGGGGCTGGGTCGGCAACACTCTACGTAGGGGCGGAAACAAAATCTGTAAACAAGCATTAGACTGGAACCCAGCGGGACATCGCAGCAGAGGCAGACCCAGAGGGTCTTGGCGGCAAAGCCTCAATAAAGAAATAAAAGAAGTCGACCGAAATCTAACCTGGCAACAGTTTAAAGCGATATCTGGACATCGGTCAAGATGGAAATCTTTCAAATCGGCCCTTTGCACCACCGAGGGTGTACAGAATTCATAAGTAAGTTTCCTCGGCATGGCGGCGCTGAACGTGCGTTATAGGACAGCTACCAACGCATCCCTGCTTAGACCTTCAGTGTTAGCTTCCAGTCCCAGGGCCGCGGTGAAAACTTTGCTGTCGACGTGATTGGTTCTCCACCCACGGACCTGACAGGGATCCCCGGACCTCGGATGTTGCACGCCATAGTTGATCTTAAAGCGAATTGCTAGATGATCACTGTGGGTGTAACCCTCGTTCACCCTCCAGTCCAAGTCTGGTGCCAGGCCAGGACTGACAAACGTTACGTCAATCCATGACTAGACCCCGTTCCTTCTGAACGTGCTAGCGGAACGAGCTTCGCTAGCGCCTGTATTAACGCTTGACCTCTTCGATTGGTGCAGCGGCTGCCCCACTTCACTGCCCAAGCGTTAAAATCTCGTGCTATGACGACCGGCCTACGACCCGCTAGGTCAGACGATAGCCTGTCGGCCATCTGAGACGTTGTACGGGTCGGATAGGAGAGCGACATCGATCCTTCGACTCCGAGACCGACTTCCACAGCAGCTGCTGGGCAGTTGCACAGTGGCTAAGATTCAGCTGTGTTATTTGCATGACTTCTTTTTATTTTTCTCTCCGATGGGACACGAAGATGCACCCATAACGTGGTTACAGGCTTGCTTTTTGCTGGCGCAAATGAGGCACTTTGGTGCCTTATCACATTCCTGCGCCTTGTGCCCTTCCTCACCACAACGACGACACAGGTTGCTACGGTCTGGGCCCTTACAGTTGTAGGACTTGTGTCCCAACTCTAAGCACCGATAGCACCTGTCCACTGACCAGCCGATCTTCAACTTCCCTCGCTCCATTACCTTTTTGGTTTCCGCAACCGGCAACCTAAGGTAGGCTACCCGCGTGCCGAAGGGACCGCCTCTTAGGCGTACAGAAGTCTTCTCGGCCTCTGTACAGCACTGGTCTCTGTCGGCGTTCGTGACTTCGTCCAGTTGCTTGCACTGAGGGTCACTTTCGCCCCCAATCCCAAGTAACATTTCAAGTTTTATAACGCTCTTGAAGACCATAGTTTACTCTTCAAGTGTCAGTCCCACTAGCCTACGCTCCGCGTTTCAGAACCAAGATCATTTCACCGGTCTTGGTGCGTCTGACGCTTCGCACGTCCTTACCCAGGCGTTGCCGACGACATAGATATTATGGTTGTGGAAGATGGCTTGCGGACCCTCCGTAGACTGCGTGGTTGGCGACGTATGGCCATGGACCGAGCCGAATGGAGAAGACTATTATATACCGCACAGGCCACTCCGGCCTTAGTCTGAATAAATAAATAACAATTCTTCCCACCACCCGCCTGATAAACGCATCCTGTTCTGCATCCATCCTGTTGCGACTCGAACAGCCTGGCGGAGCATCCGAAGGTTCTGTTTTCAGTTCCTTACTGATGTTCTGCCTTGCGTTCGCGAACTCGATGATATCATCCCGCATCCCGGGTAGTGGCCCGCCGAGCATGCTGATAGGGCTATACCCCGTCACTGCTGGGGAGACTCCGGTGCTGCTAGTTGCAGCCTCCGTCACTCCGCTCTCCACCTCCCTGGGAGGAGACCTCACCAAACCCCCCTTGGCAAAGGGGTCCACCACCTCCATGCATAACGCATCGTCAAAAGAATTATTTATTGCTTCATTCATTGTGATTGGGTCCCCCTAATGATTCCATGGTTATCTTTGCATGCCTTATGGCATGCAGGGAGGCCATGCAAGGGTTGACACTTACGTGTTCAAAGCCAGATCAGCGCAAGTCAGGAAAGGACATCTGAGCCAAAGCAAGGAAAAGCTTGGTGGCAAGATTGGACAGCGTGCTGCAAGGTCCGCCACGATTTTAGAGAACGGAAGACAGTCTAGCCATTAGCCCACTCGCCGTTTCAAGTCAGTGTCACCCGGCTTTACTAATAGAGTAGAATATCAGACTGCCAGCCCTCGTTTTCACAATATTACGATATGCAAGACAAGGTTCGTTAACACGCAGCCAGAATGTCATAATCAGGATTTTACTGCTATTGATCCTGATGTACCAATTGGCACTCCCTGGGCTCCTGTGCGCCTTGAGCGGTACACAGTCGTCGCTTTGATAGGGCATGCTTGCGGACACATGCAGCTTTTTGTAGAGGTTTAACAGAACCCGCTACCAATCCCCACCACGTCCTAGGCAGGCCCCTAACTCGCAGAGGCCGTTGGGGAGGGGTCGTAAAACCCTTGGACATAGTCCCTGCTGCCCCCTTCGACGAATCTTTTTTTTTGTTTCTTCCTAAGCAATGGAGGGGGAATCTGCTCAACAGACATCCTGGGTTGTCCAAGAAGTGCGGGGTTAGGGACCACCTCCAACAGCAAACGAGGGAGGCAGGACTACATCCCCGACCCGCTAAACCGTTTCCATTGCCGCCAAGCCCTTCGGTACAACCAGAAAGTAATGCTTCAAAGGGGGCCCGGTGCACAACGCACCCTCGAGGTTAGCTGCGTGTCCTTGAAGCACCGAACATCGTGACTCGCTTTTTTAGAAGAACACCATGGTATCGTGCCAGCGCATTGCCGGTTTTCCAGGTGGCCTTACCACGCCCTATGTCCTCGGAAGGTGGGAAGGGTCGATTTCGCGCCTGCTTCCCTCTGCACGACTGGTATCAAGAATGGTGATGCCGCGTTCACCCCAAATTGACCTCTCTGCGACCGGACCTATTCGCCAACACACAGAGGGACTTGCCGACGCGGTGCCTACGCCTGCCCCAGCCTTGACGAGGACCCCTTTCCGTCCTCGGGCTCGGAACCCGCCCAGTTGACCGACGCCTCGAAAGCGACGATACCATGTTGTTCTTCGCGCGGCCACTTGTTCGATAAAAGGATCGAGTTCGACCACACAGCATGACCACCGGTATGACCCATGAAGCTGACTCCGATCCCTTGGACCACCTCTTATTTGCGCCTGAACTAGCCATCCTTGAGGCCACACGCCACCTTCTGTGTAGCTCCGAGACGATTTGGACGATAGCGGATAAAACGGCGTTCCAGCCAACTTCATCTTTACACATCCTCCGAACTAGGTTGTCCGGGGTAGTGTCCAGACCACATGTGGCAAGCATGTGGTCACGAATTGCGCGAAAACGTGGGCACACGAACAACACGTGTTCCGCCGTTTCCTCTAAACCTGCGCACACCAAACACTCGGGCGAGGCCGAGCAAGCCAGCTGCGTTACCTGCACTTAGATTTTGCAGCACGCTTAAACGCCGGGCACATCGAACCCCCCATGGGGTGCTTGCTGTTCACAGCTTTGCTGGAACAAATCAAACAATTGGGAGGGTTCGTGCAGCATTGTGCCTTATGTCCCTCCAATCCGCAGCGTCGGCAGAGATTGCTTCTGTCAGGGCCTTTGCAGTCCCATTGCTTGTGCCCCGGTTCCAGGCACTTGAAGCAAACTTCGGGTTGCTCGTATATGCCTACAGGGCATACCGACCATCCCACCTTGACGCTCCCTAACTTGACTACCTTGGAGGCGTCCGTTGCAGATAGCCGAACCAATGCTACCTGCGTCCCTGCCGGACCTTTCCGTAGCTGAACGGCTACGGTGGGCGTCTCCACTTCACACTATCGCCGCAGTGCCGTGATGAGCTCTTCGACTTCGGTGATCTCGTCCAGGTATTTAACCCTTAGATTCACCTCCGTAGTGAGTGCCCTCACCTTGACCGTCTCGCCTAGGACTTTCTCCGCCAACTTCTTGTAGGCGGCGCCCTTTTGCGAGACGCCCCGCTTCAGCTCGAGGATCATCTCGCCCATCCGGGTACGTCTTATTCGACGTACGTCGGCGCCGAGTTCACCGAGCTTGACGTCACTCCTCATCGCCTTCAAGACGTCCGAGTACTTAGCCTCGTCCGCCGTGATGACTAGGGCATCGCCCCTGGAGCGATTGGCGCCTACCCTCGACTTGCTACTCTCATTCGCCTGGGCCTTCTTTTCGGCCCTTGACGTCTTCGGTTTCCTCTTGTTCTAGACCAGGGTCCAGGAGGCGTCATCCCCCTCTATTTCCCTGGTCTGGTGCGGCTGAGAACTCTCAGCCTGCCGTAACCCCTTACCACCGTCTTTCCTGGGTGGACGGACCTTTCCAGGTCCTTCCTCCCCCGGTTTTGGAGGCACCTGGCCGGGGTTTAGCTTCCCAGCCCCACTACCCTTGTTCGGGGTAGTAACCTTCCGCGTTTTGGAGCGGCCCCCAGGGAGCTCATCCCCTGGAGACTGTCTCCCCCGTTTTTGTGTCTGCTCCGTTGGAGCAGTCACCCCCGACGTACCCGCAAATACTTGAGCCTCAGTCTGGGTAGACCTCGACTCCACCGATTTCACGGGTTTACACTTGGCCGTCCCGACCGCCCTCTCCAGCTTGGCGTCCAGCATCGACTTTCGAAGTTTCTGCAAGCTCCTCTTGAGGTCCTTGCTGATATTATGCTTCGATGACGCAAAGTCGATGATGGCGTCCAGCTGTTCCGTCGCCACCTCGAAGGCCGAAAGCCCATCGCGTTTGCGGTTCATCGCCTCCATAAGCCATGGGCCGTCAATAACCGGCGTTTTTAGCCGAGATGAAGGTTAAGTGACACACGCTGGCGCTGCGCACTGAGCTGCCGACTATTGCCTCTGGCCTCCTAGGCGGAGACTTGAACAACCCACCTCTTGCTTACCACTAATTGAAGAATTGACTTGGTTTTCCATTTTGGTCCCACGAGTTGCTCGGGAAAAGAGGTCCACCACGCCAGAGCCCAGCATAACGCGGTAAAGGACAATTACTGTGGAGGGTGCCCAGGTACCCCACAGGATCCGATAAAGGCCTAGCTTATTATTTCACCCCCCTGGCCATGCATCCTCTCGGCACGGGTCGCTTGACGCCTTGGGATTAGGGGTTAGGGACGATGGTCCCGGTCTAACTCGCAGTGGCCATGGGGAGGGGTCGTCAAGCCCTTGGACAAAGTCCCTGCTGCCCCGACAAATCTAACGTCCACAATCTGTACCCCTGTCATGAAAATTCGTTCATTTATACAATAATAATGGAATATTTAAGATGAATCTCCATGTATCGACTGTTCGAAATATGAGTGTGTTCGGGATTTGAGTCAAAACGGTATGACAAAATGTGACTTAATAATAGACTTAATAGCAAATAATGTAAGCAGAGCTTGGAAGTATGGAAGGGTCACTCCTGTCTCGCGGGAAAATAAAAGCAACCCGTTTATTTTACAGTAAAATATTTTTATTTGATTATATCAAAATATTCAATCAAAACATACAAATAAGTTTTGAGATTCGGAATATTATTTGGAATTTGATTCAAAACGATATCACGTGGTTCTCCGCTGGTGTGACACTTTGTCTACGGTCACAGTAAATCTAAACCCTGTGCAAGACATAATAGTGCTGTCCAATGAGCAGCTCGAAGTAGCTCGAAGTTGTTCCTGTCACGCTCATGCCCGTTTGTTGACAAAAAAGAACGAGCAGGACGGGAACAACTTCGAGCTACTTCGAGCTGCTCATTGGACAGCACTAATGAGTGGGGCATGTTTCAAGTATGCTGAACAGTATTAACGTGCTGAAAGCATTGTTATTTAGAAGTTTATTTATATTCCCATCCATTCGAGTATATCCTCAACCATTATTGTAGTGGATGGTCATTAACTTTTATAAAACTGTCCACAGACTACGAGTTGGCATTTCCTTGATGCAAAGATAAGCAAGATAAGGCCCGCTTTCGAAGCAATTCAATTCCAGAATTGTAGAAGCGTTATTGATTGGCTATGATGCTTGTCTACGCTCTTGACGACAATCTTCGCAGTACTGAGACGCGAATCTTTGTCCGGTGCGGGTACAAGCCGGTGTGCCATTTTGCGCACGGCCCCAAGCGAAAAATTCGTTTGTCGCATTGCGCACGGCACCACAGCCGTGCGACAAATGACCCCCAGTGATACTTCATATCCTTATCAATGGTGGGCAAAACGGGGGAAGCAAACGATTGACAATCGTGTGAGTCCGGCTGAATAGCTCGCGTCGACCAAAGTTGGATATCGACAATTTTATTTTAAGCTTTTCGTTATCAAATATTCAATTTGTCTGTGTTATCGACTCCCGAACTGCACCGATAAGATATCCAGATTGCTCCAATTGAGGCGAATATCGGATTTACCTGCTCTCCGAGTCAGTGTTGCAGCCTACTGATAAGAGACGAGCAGCCCTTCGCACACGATACGTTTCTGATAAGAAGAAGAAAGTTTTGAACCGGTCCTCCGTCTTGGAATATGGGCTTATCGTCAATTATCTTTGACGACGATTGCCTTCGTACCTAATTCCGATACAGACTTATCAGTCGTATAAAACCATGCGAGGTCGAGGGCCGTACTCCAGTACTGGTTAGCTTGTTCAGTTACGAATCGATTCGTTAACGCTTTGAATCACCTCATCAAGATGTCTCACGACCACAATCACGGCGGAGCGGACGACATGGAGATGCTATGTCCGATGCAGATGTCGGTAGGTCATAAGTCGAATTGTTACATAAACCCTAATGTCATTAATGTTTTAATCACTCTTTTGTTTAGTTTCACGGAGGTACTTGCGAGATCATCCTGTTTCCGTCGTGGGCCACCACCGAGACTGGCCAGTTCGTGGGGGCATGGTTCGGATTCTTTCTGCTGGCCCTGCTGTACGAGGGTTTGAAGTACTACCGGGAGATACTGGCCGAGAAGGAGGCGGCGAAGTACATTAACAAAGGAGTGCCGAGGAATATAAGGTAAGTTGCAATGGGTTGAAAGGCATAAGATAACAAGTGCAAGAGTTGTGTGTTGAACTGAGGTGTCAATCGGAGTCGCTGATTGGGTAAAGTTTAAATGTTTAGTTTAGATTGACCCAGTTATCAGGTAGTGGTCAACATTGAAGGGTGATTTACGGAAATCGGAGTTTCAAAAGTTTGATAACCGAAGTAAACCTGTGCAGATAGTGATGGTGATTATAGTAAAATAATACAAGTTCGAAAGCTCAAGTTGCTCAAGTGGTTTATAGTTATGTACCTACTACATATCTACTATTCCATTTAATTCCACTACGTTGTAATCTTAATAGAATCGTATTTCGACCTCAGTTGTAAGACCATCTTCAGTGTCTCGTACTTGACTCGACTTCCGACAAGTACGAGAAACTGAAGACGGTCTTACAGTTGAGATAGAAATGAGAACCCGTAAAGATTGGGGTCTGTTCACAAATTACGTAATGCGTTTGAGGGGTACTTTGTTACACTAAAATGTGGGATAGGGGGTGGATACGTATAGGGCTGTTACAACAGTCGTAGATTTCGCATTTTTTCGCAAATTTTGTGGATTTGTCGTAGATTTGCTCTTCCAGTCGCAATAATCGCGGTTCCTTTACATGTTGTCGCCAAAGTCGCGGTTTTATGTTTAAACTCTCTCGAAAATTCACAATTGTTTTTTCTTGCCCTCGTACAACAAAGTTGTACCGAAAGGCTATATGATTGCTCTAAAAACGAACTTTTGATAGAAGACACCGATGGACTCAACTCGACGAACTGAGGTGATGTCTGTATGTGTTTTTTTCTTCCTAAGCAATGGAGGTGGAATCTGCTCAACAGACATCCTGGGTTGTTCAGGAAGTGCGGGGTTAGGGGCCACCTCCAACAGTAAAAGAGGGAGGCAGGACTGCATCCCCGACCCGCTAAACCGTTTCCATTGCCGCCAAGCCCATCGTCCCTTCGGTACAACCAGAAAGTAATGCTTCAAAGGGGGGCCAGTGCACAACGCACCCTCGAGGTTAGCTGCGTGTCCATGCAGCATCGAACATCGTGACTTGCTTTTTTAGAAGAACACCATGGTATCGTGCCAGCGCATTGCCGGCTTTCCAGGTGGCCTTACCACGCCCTATGTCCTCGGAAGGTGGGAAGGGTCGACTTCGCGCCTGCTTCCCTCTGCGACAGGGTCTATTCGCCAACACACAGAGGGACTTGCCGACGCGGTGCCTACGCCTGCTCCAGCCTTGACGAGGACCCCTTTCCGTTCTCGGGCTCGGAACCCGCCCGGTTGACCGACGCCGCGAAAGCGATGATCCCATGTTGTTCTTCGCGCGGCCACTTGTTCGATAAAAGGATCGAGTTCGATCACAAAGCATGACCACCGGTATGACCCATGAAGCCGACTCCGATCCCTTGGACCACCTCTTATTTGCGCCTGAACTAGCCATCCTTGAGTCCACGCGCCAACTTCTGTGTAGCTCCGAGACGATTTGGACGATAGCGGATAAAACGGCGTTCCAGCCAACTTCATCTTTACACATCCTCCGAACTAGGTTGTCCGGGGTAGTGTCCAGACCACATGTTGCAAGCATGTGGTCACGCATTGCGCGAAAACGTGGGCACACGAACAACACGTGTTCCGCCGTTTCCTCTAAACCTGCGCACACCAAACACTCGGGCGAGGCCGAGCAAGCCAGCTGCGTTACCTGCACTGTGAGTTTGCAGCACGCTTAAACGCCGGGCACTTCGAACCCCCCATGGGGTGCTTGCTATTCACAGCTTTGCTGGAACAAATCAAACAATTGGGAGGGTTCGTGCAGCATTGTGCCTTATGTCCCTCCAATCAGAGATTACTTCTGTCAGGGCTTACCGACCCACCTTGACGCTCCCTAACTTGACTACCTTGGAGGCGTCCGCTGTAGATAGCCGAACCAATGCTACCTGCGTCCCTACCGGACCTATCCGTAGCCCAACGGCTGCGGTGGGCGTCTCCACTTCACACTGTCGCCGCAGTGACGTGACGAGCTCTTCGACTTCGGTGATCTCGTGCAGGTCTTTAACCCTTAGATTCACCTCCGTCGTGAGTGCCATCACCTTGACCGTCTCGCCTAGGGCTTCCTCCGCCAGCTTCTTGTAGGCGGCGCCCTTTTGCGAGACGCCCCACTTCAGCTCGAGGATCATCTCGCCCATCCGGGTACGTCTTATTCGACGTACGTCGGCGCCGAGTTCACCGAGCTTGACGTCACTCCTCAAGACGTCCTTCAAGAGTACTTAGCCTCGTCCGCCGTGATGACTAGGGCATCGCCCCTGGAGCGATTGGCGCCTACCCTAGACTTCTTGCTACCCTCATTCGCCTGGGCCTTCTTTTCGGCCCTTGACGTCTTCGGTTTCCTCTTGTTCTTGACCAGGGTCCAGGAGGCGTCATCCCCCTCTATTTACCTGGTCTGGTGCGGCTGAGAACTTTCAGCCTGCCGTAACCCCTTACCACCGTCTTTCCTGAGTGGACGGACCTTTCCAGGTCCTTCCTCCCCCGGTTTTGGAGGTACCTGGCCGGGGTTCAGCTTCCCAGCCCCACTACCCTTGTTTGGGGTAGTAACCCTCCGCGTTTTGGAGCGGCCCCCAGGGAGCTCATTCCCTGGAGACTGTCTCCGTTGGAGCAGTCACCCCCGACGTACCCGCAAATACTTGAGCCTCAGTCTGGGTAGACTTTGGTACCACCGTCTTCGCTGGCACGCCCTCGGTCGATTCGACCTTGCACGAGTCCGCGAATCCTTGGGCCTCAGTCTGGGTAGACCTCGACTCCACCGATTTCACGGGTTTACACTTGGCCGTCCCGACCGCCCTCTCCAGCTTGGCGTCCAGCATCGACTTTCGAAGTTTCTGCAAGCTCCTCTTGAGGTCCTTGCTGATATTATGCTTCGATGACGCAAAGTCGATTATGGCGTCCAGCTGTTCCGTCGCCACCTCGAAGGCCGAAAGCCCATCGCGTTTGCGGTTCATCGCCTCCACAAGCCATGGGCCGTCAATAACCCCTACCGGCGTTTTTTTTAGCCGAGAGGAAGGTTGAGTGACCCACGCTGGCGCTGCGCACTGAGCTGCCGACTATTGCCTCTGGCCTCCTAGGCGGAGACCTGAACAACCCACCTCTTGCAAAGGGGTTGTCGCCTACACTACTACCACTAATTGAAGAATTGACTTGGTTTTCCATTTTGGTCCCACGAGTTGCTCGGGAAAAGAGGTCCACCACGCCAGAGCCCAGCATGACGCGGTAAGGGACAATTACTGTGGAGGGTGCCCAGGTACCCCACAGGCTCCGTTAAAGGCCTAGCTCATTATTTCACCCCCTGGCCATGCATCCCCTCGGCACGGGTCGCTTGACGCCTTGGGATTAGGGGTTAGGGACGATGGTCCCGGTCTAACTCGCAGTGGCCATGGGGAGGGGTCGTCAAGCCCTTGGACAAAGTCCCTGCTGCCCCCGATATCTGTATGTGTGTATGTATGAGTGTGTGTATGTGTACAAATTTTGTAGACACACTGTTTGAAACTTGGCGTTATCCAATTTATTCGCAACAAGTTGCATTCGACGGGGAATGTCGTCTCATTGTTTGCTATTGAAAATTGTCTCGATCGGACATTGCATTTTGGAATTATTGAAAAATCATTGTTTTTCCCCAAGGATCCCCCCTTGGAAAAACAATTCAAAACTGAAAACGGTGGCAATGGATTTTAACACCCAGAAGGCCAAGCTCTCCAAGAAGGCAAGTTTAGAAATTGGAAAAATCATAGCTCTGTTCACTTTTAACCGATCAATGAAAAATTTTGAGACAAGGTCTAGTTTTTATTCTAGTTTTGATTCCAATTAGAGTGGTGCCCAGATTTCAACGAAAACATATTTTTTTATATGGAACTCTTCTCAAATTTTTCCCTAAAACAAAGCTATACTGAATACGGTTCTATTAGGGATTTTTCAGATTTTTTTAAGTGCTTATAAGCGTCTTCAGAACATTTCAAAACATGACATGTGACAGCTCTTTCTTCATAATTTCTCACAAACAATCTTCTGGTACGTCGGAAAAGTCTGTAAGACCTAATTGGCCACTTCCAGAACCTCATGGAGTGCCCCGGGGGAATCTGCAGGAATGGACATTTTCATTTGTTGACTCTAACATGTCATGCAACTGCTCTATCTTCATGATTTCTCGTGAAAAATTTCCTGGTGATTCCATAAAGGACGATTGACCTCACTGGCCACTTTCGGAATATTATATGGTGCCCCGGGGGAACCTGTAGAGGACATTTCCTACTTTAGACCAAACGTATCGTGCGACAGCTCTATCTTCATGGATGTTCACAAATAAAGTTCTGGTAAGGCAATAACAACTCATTGGCATCTCCCGGAACATCACTAAGGGCCAGTAAATGGACATTTTCATTTTTGCACTAGAGCATGTTATGCAATAGCTTTTTCTTCGTGGTTTCTCACGAATAATCATCTGAAGATCTTATATAAGACAATTGACCTCATCGGCAACTTCCGGATCGTCACGGGGTACCCGGGGAACCTTTTGAATGGGGACATTTCCGATTTAAGAGCAAAATGTCTCATGCGACAACTCATGGGTTTCCACAAATTTACGTCTGGTAAGTCTGTAAAGTGTAAAACAACTCGTTGGCCACTCCCAGAACATCACGGAGGGCATCAGCGGAACCTGCAGGAATGGACATTTTCATTTTTGCACTAAAACATGTCACGCGACTTCTCTATCATCATGGTTACTCAAGAAATATCATTTGATGATCTTATAAATGACAATTGACCTCATTGGGCACTGTCGGAATATCACTTAGTACCCCGGGGAACGTGTAGAACCAGATATTTAGAGCAAAACGTGGCCTGGAACAGCTCGTTATTCATGGTTATACACAAATCATTTACTGATAAGTCTATAAAGTGCGGAACAATGGTCGCTTCCGTAACACCACAGAGTGCGCCTCACGAATTATTCTCTGGTGATTCTATAAAGGACAATTGACCTTACTGGCCACATTCGGATCATTATGGAGTGCTTCGAAGGGACCTTATTTATTTGCTCAAGCTAGGGCCGGAGTGGCCTGTGCAGTGCATAAAAATCTTCTCCATTCAGCTCGTCCACGGCTGCACGTTACCACCAACCAGTTTATGGAGGCGTCCTCCACCTGATCGATCCACCTCCCTCGGTGCGCACCTCGCCTTCTTGTACCCATCTGATCGTTGTCGAGAATCATTCTGGCAACGTGCCCGACCCACCGCCACCGTAGCTGTCCGATTTACGCGATGGGAACGATGGATGGTTCTCCCAACAGCTGATCTAACTCGTAGTTCATTTGCCTCATCCACGAACCGTCCGTCATCTGCACCCCACTATAGATGGTATGCAGCACTTTCCTTTCGAAAACTTCCAGCACGTGTTGGTCCTCCATGAGCATCGTCCAGCTGTAATAACTGACTTCACAGTTATAAGACAAACACTTTGCCTTGGGACGTGATCATTAATTAGATATCAAGAGACGACGCACTCCGTTGATGGTTAGAATCAATCTGATTTTATTTTCCATATGCTAATGCCACGTCCCTACTCATACATGGTATGCGGGGTGGATACGTGACCTTTTCTGCAATGGTCAGCATAAATACGGTCGTCGCCCGAGTGGCATGATCGCGGTTATGCTGATCATAATGTTTATGTTATTGGATTGTAATGTGCGCTCTTTCAGAAGGCTCGTATCCACCACACAGCTTGCCTGTCGTTAGAGGACTACTGGTATAATGAGCGTTTGTAGATAGTCAGAAAGACAAAAATCTTTGGAGATGGAGGGGGTGGACCCCATTTGCCAAAAGGGGTCTAGCGAGGTCCCCTATTAGAGAGGTGGAGAGCGGAGTGACGGTTGCTGCAACTGGCAGTACCGAAGAGTCTCCAGTGGTGGTGGGGAGTAGCCCTGCTTGCACGCCTGATGAGCCACTACCAGGGATACGGGTGGTGGCCGAGAAACTCGATGAGATCATCGAGTTCATAAGCGGTAAGCAGAACACCAACAAGGAGCTTAAACAGAGCCTGTTGGTGCTTCGGCAAGCTGTTCGAGTCGCAAGACAAGATTAGGACGCTTATATGAGGCGTGTAGCGGCAGCAGAGAAGGTAGCCAAAGGTATCCAAACCAAGGCCCTCTCCTCCCCTAGCAGTGTTACTGCGGCGAAAGAGTCGACCGCCCTTACGGCCACTGAGGGTATGAAAACGCCAAATTCGGAACGACCCAAACGCGCTACCATCAAGGCAAAACGTCGCCTGGGTGGTGCACCGGAGCCTGAAGGGCGTGTGCCCAAGAAGGTGAAAGGCACTAGACAGGCACAAGTTGCTGAGCCACAAGCTGGCCCCAGCCAGCCATTGGTTTCCGCCGAAGGGGATGCAAATCCTTGGCAGCTGGTTAGTAGGGTGCGGAAGTCGAACACCCTCGACCTGCGAAGAAGGTGAGAGACAGAGGCGAGGCCGAGGTGAAACCCGACAAGGACAAGTACGCCGATGTCCTCAAATCGCTGCGAGCGGCCGAGAGCCGATCGGCGCTGGGTGAGGATGTGGGCAATCCAGCAGTGTAATTTACAAAAAGCTTGCCCAGGAGGTCTTGGGTGACGGCGCTCAGGTCAGGTCGTTGGGTGCGGAAGTGACTCTTCAGTGTAAGCAACTGGACGAGGTAACGACCGCGGAAGACGTCGTCTCTGCCGTCAAAGAGCAGTGTGGCACAGAGGTTGAGCGGTCCTCTGTACGTCTAGGAGGGGGACTTTTTAGTACGCAGGTAGCCTATCTCAGACTACCGGTGGCTGATGCCAAAAAGGTCACTGAGAAAGGGAAGCTGAAGATCGGCTTGCCAGTATGCCTAGTAAGCGTGCTCCAGCCACCTTCAGTGGACAGGTGCTACCGGTGCCTTGAGTCCGGGCACAAGTCTTATGACTGCAAGGGCCCAGACCGAAGCAAGATGTTCCGTTGCTGTGGTGAGGAGGGACACCAAGGTGCCTCATCTGCGCCAGTAAGAAGCAGACCCGGAATCATGCTATGGGCGGGCCTGCGTGTCCCTTTGGAGAGGCCAATAGGAAAATCTGTGAAAGTAACACAGCTGAACCTGAACCACTGCGCATCTGCCCAGCAACTGCTGTGGCAGTCGGTCTCGGAGGCGAGGACCGATGTCGCCCTCCTGTCCGACCCGTAGAACGTCCCTGCCGAGTATCTTTAAACTGTTTTCTGTACGCAGCCAATGTACAGTGAGCGAGGAATCGGTTTGACCAACATCGAGAGGGGGTCTCTCTGTCGTACCGACCGCTGAATTGGGAAGGATGCAGAAAGGTGCCCGTTTATGAGTAGCCGAGATTATGAAACTGCGGCAATGTTGGATGAGGTAGAACTCTTTTGGCAGACCCTCGGGACCCGGTGATTTTCTGGATGCACTCGTTCGGATAGCAGAAAGAATGTCCGTTGTTGTGATCTCGCTCATACAAGTTTCATTAACAGGATCTTGATCGGGGATAGCTCTCTCGCATTGAAAACCGGTGCCTTCTACATTATCGACATCTCCTCGTGCGTACAGGTGGGTGAAATATTGAACCATGTGATTTCGTACCTCGTCGGCGTTGTCAACAATCTCATCTCTTTCGTTCCGTATCATTTCGATGGCAGTTTTTCGTCGTGTTCGTTCTCCTAGCTGATAGACAGACAGAGGTTCCCCCGCAACGTACCTTTCGTTGATGTGTACGAACATTTCAGTGAAACGTCGCTGGTGGGATAGCATCTGGGCTTTTATTTGATTCATTCTGTTAAGCATGGAACGATCATTATGATATTCATCATACGCTCGCCGCAACAGAAGCGTTGCTGTTCGAAATGAAATAGTTCGAAGGCGATTTTTAATTTCCAGCGATAGAAAGACTTGATTTTCGGTTTTGCGCACATTAACCACCATTCCATCCAAGAGCGAAAGTTTTTGTGCTGGCGTGTTAAGTATTACCATCGCGTCTGAAATTCTTGGATGTTTTCTGCTGTCAGGAGAAGGGGACGAAGAGACCAGTATCCCGGGTCGCGGGAACGTAGCTGCTGCCAGACGTCGTAGAGCGGAAGTTGCTGTACGGTGGTTTGCAGTGCAGGGCTCGGGTTTGATCCGGTCGCGTCGCATTGCCGAATCGCACAGTTAAAGTCGCCACCAAGGATGGTGTGTCGAAGCGGTGTCGAAGGTAGTAGGCGACAGTGCTGTTGAAAATCGTTCACGCTCGGCTCGCAGAGCCGATCCCGATGGAGCAAACATTGAATTGCAGAGAATGGAAACATTGCACAGCGTCATGTTGTGAACCCGTTATGGAACGTACACACCAGTCAAGCAGTTTGACGAACATTGGCTCCGCCCCCACGAAAACGCTTCGATTGCTGATTTGTTTGAACGTGTGTGAAGTTGTTCGAACAACCATTTGACAGTTGGCGGCTCGGTTGGGAAAAAATAAAACGGTTTGATTTTGGTTTGAGTTGTCGGGCTGGAGTCAAGCTTTGCCGAACATGTTTGAGCATTTGTAGTGAAGTTGCACAAACCCCCATATATTTTTTGATGGTTGGTGCTCTAGTTAGCGCTTCGGTCGTTCGTGTGTGATATTGTTGGTCGAATAAATTGATTGTTCGTTCCGCTGTTGGTAAAACTTGATGGATGTTTGAATGAACGAGAGGTGGAGTCAATGTTGGTCAAACTGCTTGACCGTTTGTACGTTCCACAAAGCAATCAACCTTCCGTCCAGACTCTTTTTAACATTTGAGAATTTTATGTGCTCCTTGAGAGCGATTGCTGTTCCTCTCCTTGCATGATCGACATTACAGACTACGTTGTAGCCGGGTAGAACTAGCTGTTCATCCTCTACCTGCTGCATGAAAACTGTATCCAGATCGACTGTGCGGATGAAAGTACGTAGAGCATTTATTTTTGTTGCGTTTGTGATCGTGTTGATGTTCCCGGTTTAAGGATCCCGAAATCCGAAAACTCTCCAAACGTCACCAAAGTAGGTCCCGAACGTTGAGAACGTCGCCGTACTCGGTGAGAAATTCGGGAACCTGGACAATAGTGACTTCGTTGGATAGGTCGAAAAGACGCACCTCTACAGCTCCATCCTCCATCATTACACGCAGCTTGTATGCTTTTCCATCAAACACAAACTCGTGTTTGAGAACGATGGTCTCAGCGAGTTCGAGTTCGTTGACCTCCACAAAAGTGCAACCCAGCCGCCTGCTTGGCTGGAGTAGGAGAACGTTTTCTCGCGAGAGACCGAGTTCTTTCCCGATGAATTTATGTATTTCATCGTGTGAAAGATGTTTCGGAACCTGCGAATAATCGACGCGAAAGACCTGTGCGCCGTTCATATAGTCGGCGGCGGCGCCGTGGTGGTCACTTTTGTCCCGGCGGCGGCGGCGTCAAATCAACATAACTGAAAATGAGCACTGGCTGAGTAAGACTACTAGTATACGATAACCAACCAAATTGAATATTTTCCGGGACTAGACTAAATTTAGAGTCCCTGAAAGAATTTCTGGAGGAAACGAGGATTTTTTTTTAAATTCCTAATTAGGGTTACTGTCCAGGAGTCCAGGATCATCTCATAGCTCCGATATTCATCCCGCAAAAACAAAGCAATGAAAATGTATTTGATTTATTTATTATTTTTGTTAGGTATATTTATCAGCAGTAAGCACACATGTTAGCAAAAAGAAGCGCCAAATTGATGCCATATTTCTTTGTTTCGCGTTGAGATGAATATATGTTAAATGAGATGGAAAACGGAGCAATTCCCCTACTTAGAAAATGTCATTCCTTGAGAATTTTGCATTAGCGTTGAGCAATTCGTAGATGGTACAAACATAGCCTTTTGTAAGAGACTAATTACTATCTCTTAGATGGAAGCAAGGCACTCTTCAACAGGTGACATCTGCCCTGGCCACGTCCTTGCGAATGCTGAGGAAGGGGAAGGATTTTTAGTTGGACACCTACTTAAGAAAGATGTGGAGAACTCTACTCATAGGTGCCACGGGACCGAGCTCGTCTTGGTAAAACCCTATGAGAATTTCTGCGAAAAATCATATAGGTATTCTAGGTAAAATCAATAGTTCTCTTTCGGAAATTCATTTAGTAAAATCATACAATATTTCTGCTGGAATTCATTCGAAAATTTATGAGGGAATGGAATAGCTTCCGATAGTATTCCTAAAAGAATTTCCGAAGAAATTCCTTGAATAATTTTCAAAGAGATTTCTATAGGACTTTCCGAGAGAATTTTTGAAGTAATATCGGAAAGAGTTTATAAAGGCATTTCCGGCAAAAATTTTTAAGTAATTATCCGAAGAACTTAGGGAACCAAAAGAATTCTGAAGAAAAATCAGAAGGAACGTTTTAAAGAAATTTCGGAAAAATCCTTACAGACATTAAAAAATCCTAAAAGAATTTCCGAATGCATCCCGAAGGCAATTTTCGAAGGTATTTTGAAGAAATTCTAGAAAAATAATTTAAAGGAGTTTTGAATGAATTCCCGAGGTACCCGAAAAAATTTTCATATGAGAATTTCAGGAAAAAATGTCAAGAAGCTTGCTAAGGAATTTCTAAGAAATTTCCGAATTAATTAATTTAAAAAAATCCGAAGGAATTCCTAAATTAATTTCCGAAAAAAATTCTAAGCAAATTTTCAAAGCCTAAAGGAATTTCCGAAGGAATCCGTAAATGAATTTCAGAAAGATTTTTAGAAAATTTTTGGAAGAATTCTAAAACAGTTTTCGAAGGAACTTCTAAAACATTTGCTGTAGATATTTCAAAAGAAATTTGTGAAGGATTTTTGGAAGGTATATCCGAAGGGAATTTCAGAAGAATTTCTAGAGGATTGTACGAAGCAATTCTAGATGGAATTTGCTAAGGAATTCCTGAAGGAATTCCAAAGGAATTTCCTAAAAAGAAATCCTGGAGGAAGTTCTTAAAGGATTCCTGAGGGAAGTTATGAAATATTTCTTAGAAACCCTTCTTTGAATTTTCGGAGGAATATCTTGAAAAATTTCAACATTTATTTAATTTATAAATTTTAACCCGAAAACAATCGGCAGATTTTTCGAAGAAATCCCTGAAGGAATTTCTAAACGAAGTCTTTACGGAATGTCCAACGGAATTCTCGAAGACATCTAAGATTGTCGAAAACACTTACGGAATTGCTTCAAAAAATCGGAAATTCTTTCAGGAACTTGTTCAGGAATTCTTAAGGAATTTTCTAGAATTTCGTCCTAGAACTTTGCAAGGAATTCCAAAAGAGTTGTTATAAGAATTTATGAAGGTATTTTTTGAAGAATACCTGAACGAATTTCCCAAGGTTTTCCTTTACAATTTTTTGAAGGAATATGTGGAGGAAACTCCGAACTAAATCCTGGATGAAATTCCGAAAGAATTTCCGAAAGACTTTCCGGAATTCGATTCCGGAGGAGTTTTGTAGAACTCCTTGAAGCAATTTCCGAGGGAATTACCGGACGAAAATCCTAAGGAATTTAGGAGTATATTGCCAATAGATTACTGAAAACAAACCGAAGGAATTCCTGAAAAACTCTAGGAATTACTTCAGAAATACCAGTAGGGATTTCCTCTGAAAATGTATTAGGAATTTCTTCGTAAATGCCTTTGAAATTTTTTCGAGACTTGTGAGGGAAGCCAGATTTTTTGTTTTTGGAAAAAATGTACATTTTGCCTTTCTCGTATACTAAGTATACGGTAAAGGCTATATGATCGCTCCAAAAACAAACTTTTTATAGAAGGCCCGGAGACCCATAGTGTTATATACCAATCGACTCAGTTCGACGAATTGAGGTGATGTCTGTGTGTGTGTGTGTGTGTGTGTGTGTGTGTGTGTGTTTTTTTTTTTATAAGGGTTAAAGGCCATCAAAAATCTGCGCGACAGACACCTCGAGCATCCACACTATGCTCGAAGGCGAACAGGGATGGGCTCCTCCCGACCTGCTAAAAATGTGCCTCCCGGATAAACCGGGTCCCTTATCCTCCTTGCCTCGATCCCCTGGGACCACTGGATGCTGCGACTACTTGGGGGGCTGTGCTCATGCACTTCTTCTAAAATTCCGGCCCCTAGCTTAGGCTAGTTCGCCGACTGGCTTGCTGAGATCCACTGCTACGTCTCGATCCCTCGGCGGTTGTGCCGCAAACTTCCTCACTCGAATCCTCCTGACTTCCCCGGCGTCGAGGGTGGTCCACCAGTTCCGGTGAAGGAAACTTCCGCACTGATGGTGCCCCGACTACCGGCGGCTATCGCAGGGGACGCTTTCGCGCATTGCGCCGACTTCGTCTTCGGGTTGCAGAGGTGGTCCGACAGTTCCGGTGGTGGATAACGTCCGCACTGGCGGTGCCCTACATACCCGAAGCACTTACTTCTTCTTTCTTCTTTCTTCGGCAGGTTGACGGTTCGAGTGCCGAGGTCGGTCCGACGATTCCGGTTGGCAGAAGACTTCCGGTTCGCTGGCGCCCCGACGAATCCGACCCAACACTGCTCACTGTGCTGGATTTTCCTCCAAACCGACGCTTACTTGCTGGTCCCTTCTCCATCGACGCTGCAGCTCTGACATTATTTGTGTCACGACTCTGGTTACCGCATGCCACGTACCTTCATCGCGACACATTCGCTCTGCGATGTTGTCCGCCCTTATGGCAGGCATTCTCCTACGTGCCTCCGCAAACCTCGGGCAGTCGAATATCACGTGCTCTGCAGTCTCCTCTACGTCGATACACGCCGGGCAGAATGGCGATGACGCATGGCCACACCGGTGCAAATATTGGCGGAAACAACCGTGTCCGGACAGGAACTGTGTGAGGTAAAAGTTCACCTCACCATGCTCCCTGTTCACCCACGTCGACACATTGGAGATGAGCCGATGGGTCCACCTTCCATTATCCGCATTGTCCCACTCCTGCTGCCACTTCACCATAGAGTCCAGTCTCACCGCCTTTCTCACATTTCTGGTATCCCTCCGTTGGTAGCACTCGATGTCCTCTGCTAGGGTTATGCAGACTGGAATCATCCCTGCGATAACGCAAACTGCCTCAGACGAAATAGTTCGGTACGCACTCGCGACTCGAATGGCCATTAGACGAAACACGCTATTCAACTCTCTCCGGTTACGTTTCGTCGTGAGAGCAGCTCCTCAGGCTGGAACTCCGTACCTTAGTATCGAGGATAATACTGTCGCAAGAAGACGCCTACTGCTGCCTTTCGGACCGCCGACGTTCGGCATGATCCTTGCTAACGCACTGATCATTTGAGCCGCCTTTTCACAGGAATAGTCCACGTGGGTGTTGAAGTTCAACCGGTCATCAATCATCACACCTAGATGTCTCAGAGTCCGCACCGACGGGATGTCGTGCACTCCAATGGTAATCTGCATCCGCTGGATTACTTTGCAGTTGCTGACCAGCATCACTTCCGTTTTGTGATGAGCCAGCTGCAGCTTGACTCCATTCATCCAGGTTTCTACTGCGTCGGTCGCTTCCGCCACCAGCATTTCCACCTCCTCCAGTGACTCACCGGTTATCGTTAGGACGACATCATCCGCGAATCCGTAAATCTTTACACCTTTGGGCAACTTCAGCATCAGCACCCGTTGTACATCACATTCCATAACGTCGGGCCTAGTATGGACCCTTGTGGAACGCCCGCCGTAACCCTGATCGACTTCTGCCCCGAGTTCGTGTCGTAAACCAGAATCCGGTTCAGGAAGTAGCTCCTAAGGATCTTACACAGGAAGTCGGGGATTCGCATTCCATGCAGCGCTGCGGCGATGGCCTCCCAGCTGGCACTATTGAACGCGTTTTTGACGTCAATCGTCACTACCGCGCAGAACCGATTGCCGCTCCTCTTCTTCTTGGACGCCCTCTCTGCATCTTCAATGACTGTCCTGATTGCATCCACAGTCGATCTGCCTTTGCGGAATCCGAACTGTTTTCCGATAAGCCAGTCTCACCCTCCGTGAACTGTGTAAGCCTCATTAAGGATAACCCTTTCCAGAAGCTTCCCCAGTGTATCCAGCAGACATATGGGCCTATACGATGCTGGATTCCCCGGCGGTTTTCCTGGTTTCGGCAGCAGCACCAGTTTCTGGATCTTCCACGTGTCCGGAAAATTACCGTCTACTAAACACTTCTGCAGCACCATCCTGAACAGATCCGGGAACGCCAAAATCGCGGATTTTAGAGCCACATTTGGAATTCCATCCGGACCCGGAGCTTTTTCAACTTCAAACCTTTCGCCACTGATAATAGCTCGTCATTGGTGACTTGCATACCTGCAGCGGTTACTCGGTCTTCATCTTCGTACGGCGTACGCGGCCACGTCGTAGAACCATGCTGCGGGAAAAGACCGTCCACGATGATCTTCAGCTTGTCTGGACACATTTCGGCTGGCGTCGCTGGACCCCTGATCTTCTTTGTCACAACTCGATAAGCGTTACCCCAAGGATCAGCGTCAGCTTCCTGGCACAACTCCTTGAAGCAGTTAGACTTGCTGATTTGGATCGCCCGTTTGAATGCCGCTCTAGCTTCACGGAAAACTATCTTTCGCTCCTCTCTGACCATTTCAGACCGTGCCCTCTGAACGTGTCTCCTAGCTCTGAGACAGGCAGCGCGAAGGTTAGCAAGATTTTCGTTCCACCAGTAACTTGGCCGTCGGCTATTCGTTGGCTCAATTTCCTCGGCATCGTCGCATCGCAAGCCCTCGCTAGCGTTTCCGTCAGTTGGTCTGCGTCAAGGTTTGTAGCGTCGCTGTTCACTCGAAGTGCTTCGATAAAAGATCCTTATCGAAGTCCTTCGTCTTCCATCTTCGCCAACTAGACCTTGTCTCCCGTCGTACAGTCGGCGTTCGTGTTCCAGCACTATATCGGCTCGCCTGGTGATCGCTATGGGTATATTCTTTACCAATTCTCCAGTTCATGTTCCTCGGCATCGACGGACTGCAGAACGTGACATAGATGATGGACTCCCTGCCATCTCTGCGGAATATACTAACGGTACCTTCGTTGCCCAACCTTACTTCCAGCTTAGCCAGCGCCTCCAGCAAACTGTAACCTCTGGCGTTAGTCAGTCTGCTTCCCCAATCCACTGCCCAAGCATTGAAATCGCCTCCGATGATCACTGGATTTCGGCCGATCAGCTTCTCCGTGAGTGAGTCCAGCATCCGGTTATACTGCTCCAAAGTCCACCTTGGGGTGCGTAACAGCTACACACAAAGATCCCGTTAATTTTGGCGATTACGAAACCCTCGCTTGAACTGTCTACCACCTCTTGGATAGGAAATCTGCCCATCACTTGGATAGCCGCAATCCCCGTAGCATCCGCCACCCAGTTGCCGTTGTCAGAAGGAATCCGGTACGGCTCAGCAATAATTGCCACGTCGCACATTGCTTCTGTTGTCGACTGCCACAACAGCTGCTGTGCGGTGTCGCAATGGTTGAGATTCAACTGGATGATCTCCATTAATCTCGGCCCGCCATCGCCTTCTTGTAGGCAGGGCATTGAAAGCCACCCGTCATGTGGTCGTTTCCATCCTCCGGTTTGCAGAGCAGGCATCTTGGTTGCTTCGTGCAGTCCCTAGCAACGTGTCCTTCTCCACCACATTTCCTACAAAGACCGGATCTGTCTGGGCCACTGCAGTTTCGCGCCTGGTGTCCAAATGCCATACATTTGAAGCATCGCTCCATCTGTTTGGTGATTCGAGGGTGAGTCTCAACGGACACATAGACCATCCGACCTTTCACCTTGGCCACCTCCACCATTTTGTTGGCGGCATCTACCGGTAGTCGTATCGCTGCTATTTGTGTACCACCGTACGCTTTCCTCAACCGAATGGTCATCTGAACTTCGCCCAGCATGCATTGTGAGATCAGTGCATCCCTCAGTTCGTCTATCGTGGTGATCTCGTCCAGGTCTCTGCATTCGACCACGGCCTCCTGCGTTAAAGCCCTTACGTTTCCTTCACTACCTAAGGAATTGGCAATGAGCTCCCGGAAGGCCGAGCTCTTGACCGTGGGATCCTTCTTCAGCTCGAACAGCAATTCCCCTTCTGAGTACGCCTAGTCCTCACCACTTTTTCACCCAAGTCCTTGAGCACCGGGTCTTCTCTCACCTTCCGTAATATCGCTGCGTATGTCGTCTTGTCGCTCACTTCGACTATCAAGGCGTCCCCTTGACCCGCTCACGAGAAGAGCGATGTTTTCTTTCTTCTTCTGCTCCTTCTTCTTTTCCACGTACTCCTTCTGCTTCTTTCTCTTCTCTCGCTGACTTTCCACGGTTTGCCAATCACCGTTCTTGACGCCTTCCTTCAGTACGCTAGCACTATCTTGCACGTTCCGCTGCTTCTTCGGGATTTCCTGCTCTCCTGGAGAGTCCCTGCTTCGCTTCTCCGTGCGAGTATTTCGGGAGCTCATTGGTGTTTGCAGTGCCTCGACTGTTGTATGCTCCGCTGCATCTTTCAGTGCTTTTTCAGCTGCTTCCGCTCTTCTTTTGAGCGCGTTCTGTTCGTGCTCAGCAGATTTAACGGCGGATTTGATGCACGTCAGCGTCACTAGAAGCTTGCTCTTAGTGTGTATATTGTGCTTATCCTTCACGAAGTCATAAAGGTCGTTGGCTAGCTTCCGCACCTCCATCAGGTTGGACCTCCCAAGTTGTAGCACTACTTTCCGATTTTGGTTTGGATACCCTATTCTTGAATTCTAGCTCCTGTTGACCGGCCTGGTTCATAGCAGGCATGGCCATACTGCTGGTACTCACTACCTGCGACATCACTGAAGATCGCTGCAGCCTCCCTCTCTTTGCGAAAACATTCGCCCCGCCTGCTCCTTCGTTGTTTGTAGAAATTGTTTCCATGTAAAAGGGTCCCTCTCCGGGCCGTTATCTCTTCCTGTTGTAGATAGTCGCCTCTTGTGATCCCATGGGTGCCTTTGTAACAGTGAGGTCCATGCAAGGGTTGACTCCGGTGCCTTATAACACCGTGTTCAGAGCCGGATCGGCGTAAATCAGGAATGGTGCATCTGAACCTACTACCCACCGGTATAGGTGACAAGTGTTGAGCGTTACCGGAGGCCTGCCAGGTTGTTTACCGGGACGGAGGCAGACGAACCATTAGCCTGCTTGCCATTTCAAAAAGATGTCACTCTTTTTTACTCAGGAAACAGAATAGCTCGACTGTCAGCCCATATACGCCTAATCCTATCCAAAAACCGAGAATCGTCCAATGTCGTTTGCCGTGACCAGTATACCATAATCAGGATCTTACTGGCATGAATCCTGATGTGCCGGTTGGCACACCTGTTGGGCTTGTGTGCTTTGAGCGGCGCACGGTCGCTGTGATAGAGGTTCAACAGAGCCCACTGTCAAACCCCACCACGTTCTAGACAGGCCCCCTAACTCGCAGTGGCCATGGGGAGGGGTCGTCAAGCCCTTGGACAAAGTCCCTGCTGCCCCCTGTGTGTGTGTGTGTGTGTGTGTGTGTGTGCGCGCGCAAAACTACTCAAAAAATGTCATCATTTTTCGGGCACTTATCCTCAACCGATTTGCTCGCAACAAGTTGCATTCGACGCAGAATCCTGTCCCATTGTTTCCTATTTGAAATTGGCCAGATCGGATTATGGGATCGAGAGACGGACTATGGGATCGCGTAAGAAATATCACTCATTTTTCGGGCACTTATCCTCAACCGATTTGTTCGCAACAAGTTTTATATGGAAAAGTCGCTAAAAATGTCACTCATTTTTCAGGTACTTTTCCTCAACCGATTTGCTTGCATTAAATTGCATTCGAAGCAGAATGTCTCATTGATTCTTATTGAAAATTGGTCAGATCGGACTATGGGCTTAGAAGTTATGGTAAAATTACTATTTATTGTGAAAAAGAGTTCAAAAAAGTCTGGTTGCAGTAACCATATTGTGACTGAATCCGGTCATATATAAGTTACTGTGATTGATGTGCAATATGTGTGCTTCTCAGGTCTCTCGCATCAGATTGCATTCGACGCAGAATCTTGTCCCATTGTTTCCTATAGAAACTTGGCCGGATCGTACAATTAGTAGTCCTTGTAGTCAGTTAGGAAGAGGGAAGGAATATTAGTAGGTGGTTTTTGCTATTTGAAGACCGTGTTTACCTCTGCGTCTCCACAAAAACCACAGGAAGGATTATTAGTTAGTTGGTAGGCATCGTTGGATCTGGATTCACTCTGATAAGCGATACGACCGTGCCATTCTTTATACACAGTGATCTTACCTAACCATGGGCGCGCAATGCAGAACACAATATTTCGGCCAATCGCGCGATCTTTCTGCTGTCCGAAACAAGAGAAATCTCGCACTGAACTCTTGGCCAGATCGTACAATTGGGTCAAAAGTTATGGCGAAAATACTAATTTTAAAACTACAAAATAAAATGCCATTTTTTGTTCTTATGCTCATCCGATTTGTTTGCAACAAATTGCTTTTAGCGAGAATTTTTTTATGCATATAAACAAATATGAAAAATAAGACCAATCCACATATTGGTGTTATTTGAGATTTTTCCAAACCTTTTGAACAAACGAGAAAGGCACCATCACCGCTAGGTGGATTAATCTGGGTTTTATACACACAGTTAAGTTTGCCATTCAAGATGTTTTTTTCTGTTTTTTAGAAATATCTACAAAAACTCATTTAGCAGTTCTTTCTGGAATTATTTTCAAAAATCCTTTCAGATTCTTTTCAGAAAATGCCTTCAACAATGAATTTGGAAATTCCTGCATAAAATCCTTTATGAATTTCTTCAAACACCCCTCAAAAAAAAATTTTGTGAACTCCTCCAGATTTATTACTAATTAAATTTTATACGTTACTTATTAAATTTCTGAAAAAAATACTAAAATAAACAAAAGAAGAATTACTAAAATAAATTGGAAAAACATTAGAATGTATCCTTGAAAGATTTTCGGAAAGAATTCTTGAAGGCATTTTTGAAGGACTTCCTGCGAGAAGTCAGGGCATTTCGAAGGAATTCGTTATGCTATATCGTGAAGAATTTATTTGAGGATTTCATGGAAAATTTGCCAAAGAAATTCCAAAAGGAGAAATTTCCAAATGTATTGCTTTAAAAAAATGAAGGATTTCCTAAGCAATTTTTGGAGAAACTCCTAACTCTTTAAAGAGTCTCCGAAGGAATTCCCAACGGAATTTTCGTAGGAATTCCTGCAACTATTTTCGTATGCATTCCTTAAAGAATTCCGAATGAAAATTCGTGAAGGATTTTCTGAAGAAATCGGTAATGAAAATTCTGAAGAATTCGTTAGGAATTTCGTACGGAATTTCCGATGAAATACATAAAGAAATTTCCTGAAGAATGTCTGAAGTAATTCTCTAAGGACTTTAAAGGAAACTTTTCGAAAAATATCTGGAGGCATTTCCAACGAAATTTCTTTATTAATTTCCGAAGTGATTTCTGGAATATTTTCCGAAGGAATCCCTGGAGGAAATTCCGAAGGAAATCTTAAATGAATGTCGAAACGATACCTCTTAGAAATTCCAGGAATTGGGGGTTTTTGAAGAAACATTTCCTAAAGCTTTTACAGTAAAGTATTAAACAATTTCAAAATAAGAAAATAAAATTAAAATTCCGTAATGTTTAAAACTGCCTGACGATTCAACTAAATAATGTCACTGCGAGACGACAACTTCCCAGTTCTGGTTTACAGTGCCAGTTAATAAAAAACGTTTTCAACTGATGCTCGCAGTATCCCAAATGGGTTTCATATTTATAAATTGATTGCACATTTAAAATATATTATTCAGGGCACAAAAGAAAATATCGTCAAGATAATGAATGTTCTACTAAACCTGATATTCCTGAACTGCAATGATTTGCCTACAACAATACCAGGTCCTATAATAATTGACAATTCCAAAAACCAGTTAAACAATTTATGTATTATCTGGTTTGAGCTACTCACCGTGGAATTCATTAATCGAAATTGATTGGTTTTATCGGTGACGTTATTAATCGTTAATCGTTAATCGTCACCGAAAAAAGCCAATCAATTTCGATTAATGATTAATTTATGTATTACATTACTAGCACAGACAAACAGACATAACACTCGACAAATTTCCATCGTTCACTGATTTACTGGTCAATTCAAATAACCATTAGTTGGCCAATTGATCACTCATGGCGCGCGCATCGGATTTCCTCAAGTTTGACGTTTGCACACTACCGACATCTGGTTCGTGGTTTGCCCAACTAACTAAAATCAACAGATGTCGTTAGTGTTTAAACGACGATGAAATTGATGGGTTAATGTTCAATGTGTTATGTCTGTTTGTCTGTGTTACTAGATAAAGCCTCATTCAAATCCAATCAACCAACTAATGCATTAACCAAGACAATGCATGTCACTACATCGACTTTAAGACACTTGAGGTAGATTTGAAATTAAATTCTGACGAGTTCCACCTTAACATCATTTATGAATTGTCATAAGACGATTTTAGTATTATTTCAATTAATTCCACCACGTTGTATTGCTTTAGATATACGTATTTTGACCTCAAATGTCAGGCCATCTTCAGTGTCTCGCTATTGACTCGACTAAAGTTAATTGATTTTTTTATTGCTATTAGTCATCGGCGTGGCAAAATTATGATCGGCGGCGCGCCGACCCAAAATCGTCGGCGGCGGCGGACAGGTCTACGCGAAACACGATACTTGTAACGAATTGAAAATAGTAATCGGCGGAAACGTACGAAATAGTTTGTGGGCGACTTCCGAAAGCTAGCTCCTTCGAGTTTATCGACTGATCAGCTTGGAAGTTGAGCGCTTATTATCGTTCGTATATCGTTCAATTTCTCAATGCTAGCTAAAAATATTTTACCGATATCTCCTGCAGCAATTCGAACACAATATGGCTCGGAACCTCCGAAAAGCACAACCTTGGAAGATGGCTGCTCACGTCCAAATTAGTAGTGCTGTGGCAGTATTCTACTGATAATACAGGCATACTTGCCGACAACGCCATCTGTGAGATAGACCGGGAGGTCGGTTCAGGATCGCGGGTCGGTTTGGGAACACTCTCCCCTATTATTTAAGTGCAACTAAAAACATGCTTTGCAACAGGTTTGTACATAACAGGGTATTTAGTGAGGAACTAATTTTATCAATCACGAAAAGGGACCTTCGAGTCATGGAAATATCGTGATGCGGGATAAAACATTCTTGGGAAGCTGTTTGAAGGGACCTTCACAGTAAATCAGATCTTTTTTTATAAAAGACGTATAAAACATGTTGCTTCCATGTATTTATTTCAAGGATGAAGGATTTTAACCCAGCCACCTTTAGTATGGTCTGCTTTGTGGCCGTAGCCATGAGTTGCTCCGCTTAACTATGAATGGCCTTTGGTTTCGCGTCTTTGCTAAAATTTCGAATTAACCAATACGATGGTCAGAACTTTAGACCTTGGCCAAGTTAGAATACTAACAATTAAAATTATTAACTAAAGGTATCATTGCTAAGCTTCTTCTTCCAACTGGAACGCATTTGCTCATTTACACACATTTCTCACTCCAACAAAACACAGTTTCTTCAAAGGGTTACAAACAATCCACTAACCGTACCGCTTCCACACTACAACAGTTCAAAGGAAAAACACAATTTTCATCCCATTTAAACACATTAGTAGGCAGCAGAAAGGAGCAGACTTGAAAGATGGAAAAATTCAAACGCAAAGCAAGCGTGTTGCTTTGTGCTGCTGAGTGAGATAGGCACACGTCGTCGTCAACGCCGTCGTCGTCGTCGCCATAGTCCCCATCATCGCCGTGCCACGGCAGCCAAGCCATAAAACAGCCTCCTTTGACTGAGAGGAAAAAATCCTTTTTGCAAAGCGCACACCGGAAGATGAAAGAATTCAAATTTCCTGAACTGGCAAATGTGACGTCGGTCGCCGCCGCCGTCGTCCTCGGCGATGTCGATATCTCCGTATCGCGCACAACAGGGTGAAGCAATTATAATTCCTCCCACCGACTGACTGTTCCTTGCCCCGATCCGGCGCGTCGCGTCGAGCTCGAGTGTCGAACCAGGAGCTGCTGCAGTGCGGCAGCCACTTGCTTTGGATTATTACGCCGATTGTCGTCGATTGCTCATTAGACGGTTGGCGGGGACTATCCAGCACCCCTTTTCTAGTTCTCTTATTTGAGGAGATTCTACTGAGAGGTGTTGTGCTCAGAAGTGATTGAAATTGTACAGAGAAGAATACTCCGACAAAATTTGCGGATGTTTCGACGAAATTTAAGAAATTTCCAGTTGAATAGTTTCTTTAAGAAATTAAAGAAATTTCCCTAGGAAAAAAGTGAAATGTTTTATAGAAAATTTGAGGAATTCTAAGAGGATTTCTCCTGAGATATTTTCCATTAAATTGAAGAAATGCGAGGAAACTCGCATTCATTGAATTTTTAGAAAAGATTCAAAGAACATAAAAAACCAAATTTTTTCTCGACATAATTCGAAGAATTCCTATCGAATTACCACAGGAGGAACTTTCTTAATTAATTTGAAATATTCGGAGCATTTCCTTCATAAAGTTTTAAAACTTTCCTCAAACGCTCCACTAGTTGAATGCATCGGCTTTTTTTATTGCCACACGTTTTGATCATCTTGAACCGTAGAGCCAGAGTAAAAAAGAAAGGAAATTAATAATCGTTTTATTTGATAAATATCCTTCAACACTGGGCGTCATCTCGTCGTCGTCGTCGTCATCGTCATCATTGGTCCTACTGCAACGACTTTTGACTCCGAAGTCCGGAACTCGGGTCACATCCGTCGGCCCGACCGGGGGAAGGAAAAGCATTTTTTAATTTCACGACACGTGACCCCGTCTCATATAGTCTCTCGATAGCGCTGTGCAGCCCACTCGACGTCGATTGCATACCGCCAGACCGTCAGACATACAGCCTGCTTGGGTGCGCCGAAATCGATTCCGGTGGATTACTTTGATGCCCTTTGATTTTTTGTGCGTTATTCATATATGAATGGACGGCGATAAGATCTCCTTCAGCTGAGTGTTGAGATTGTGAGCTGATGGTGAAAATCCAATTTTCGTCCGTTCGGAGTGGAATTTTTATGAGAATTTCCGTTGATTATAATAATTGGCATTTAGGGGAATTACTGTGATTTATTTAGCACCGGCTTTGATAGATTTTTATTTGTCTGATCGCACTCTTTTTTCTATTTCAGAAACATTATGACGGACAAGCTGCACATCCTTCAGTCGATCTTGCACCTGATCCAGGTTTCCGTTTCCTACATCCTGATGCTGATTGTTATGCTGTTCAACTTGTGGCTGTGTTTGGCGATCGTTTCCGGAGCTGCCATTGGGTACTACTTTTTCGGCTGGATTCGCCGAAGCAAGTTGGATCCAAACGAGTGCTGCAATTGACTAATCGATGACGTCGCTGAATTACCGTTGGGCTATTGATTGGGTTGTTTGGCCCGCTTAGAGTAAGGCAATTATTACGCCGATTGCTAGCCATGGCAATCGATTGAGATGAAACCTCCACTTCTGTAGATGTAAGCGTTCAAGTACTTCGTTTGTATAGTAAATACTGTTGATGATTTTCGATGTATTTAGGAGACATGTAAATATATTGTAAATATGCAAAAAGAATCGATTTTTTCTGCACTATTTCTATTCTATTCGATAAAACAATTTTTAGATTTCGTTAGAAGTTTCTTCGTTTTGTGAGGTAGTTTTTGTATTTCTTTTCGAATTCTAATGCAGGTATGAAAAACATGAACTCAGCGCAAGCAACCTTTTAAGGTTGTACACTAAAATCATAGAATGAAGTTGATCGACCGCTTGAGGTCTCTGAAGGAATTTACTAAGAAAAACTGAATCAACAATTTGACGCCACAATACACGGTTCGAGGTCGCATCTCTCCATCCTCGAATGCGGACCACGCTCGTCAAGTCGGTCTGCCCACCTCGCTCGCTGCGCTAAACGACTTCTTGTAACTGCCGGATTGGAAGTGAACCCGATAATTGCAGAATTGCTGTCTGGCATTCTTACAACATGTCCTGCCTATCGTACCCTTCCGACTTTAGGTACCTTCTGGAGCTCTGGGTTCGTTGAAGAGCTGAGCGAGCTCGTGGTTCATACCTCGCCGTCACAAACCGTCTTCTTGCACACCGCTAAAGATGGTCCTAACCACCCGTCTCTCGGATACTCCGGGTGCTTGCAAGTCCTAATCGAGCATTGTCCACGTTTCATGTCCGTAGAGGACAACCGGTCTTCTTAGCGTCTTGTACATGACAAATTTGGTGCGGTGGCGAATCTTTTTTGACCGTAGTTTCTTCTGGAGCCCGTAGTAGGCCCGACTTCCACAGATGATGCGCCTTCGTATTTCACGACTAACGTTGTTGTCAGCCGTTAGCAAGGATCCGAGGTAGACGAATTCCTCGACTACCTCGAAGGTATCCCCGTCTATCGTAACACTGCTTCCCAGGCGGGCTCTGTAGCGCTCGGTTCCGCCCACAAGCATGTACTTTGTCAGTCCAACTTTTGTTGCTTCACGTCTCAGGCGGGTGTACAGTTCTGCCACCTTTGCAAATGTTCGGCCGACAATGTCCATGTCATCCGCGAAACAAATAAACTGACTGGATCTGTTGAAAATCGTACCCCGGCTCTCCGCATGACACCTTCAAGCGCAATGTTGAACAACAGGCACGAAAGTCCATCACCTTGTCTTAGTCCCCGGCGCGATTCGAACGAACTGGAGTGTTGGCCCGAAATCTTCACACAGTTTTGCACACCATCCACCGTTACTTTGATCAGTCTGGTAAGCTTCCCAGGAAGCTGTTCTCTTCCATAATTTTCCATAGGTCTACGCGGTCTATACTGTCGTATGCCGCCTTGAAATCAACGAAAAGATGGTGCGTTGAGACCTGGTATTCACGGCATTTTGAAGGATTTGCCGTACAGTAAAGATCTGGTCCGTTGTCGAGCGGCCGTCAACGAAGCCGGCTTGATAACTTCCCACGAACTCGTTCACTAATGGTGACAGACGACGGAAGATGATCTGGGATATCACTTTGTAGGCGGCATTAAGGATGGTGATCGCTCGAAAGTTCTCACACTCCAGTTTGTCGCCTTTCTTGTAGATATAACTCCTTCCTTCCACTCCTCCGGTAGCTGTTCGGTTTCCCAGATTCTGACTATCAGTTTGTGCAGGCAAGTGGCCAGCTTTTTCGGGCCCATCTTGATGAGCTCAGCTCCGATACCATCCTTACCAGCTGCTTTATTGGTCTTTAGCTGTTGAATGGCATCCTTAACTTCCCTCAAGGTGGGGGCTGGTTGGCTTCCATCGTCCGCTGAACTGAAGTAGTCATCTCCTCCGCTGCCTTGACTTTCACTGCCTGTACTCTCAGCGCCATTCAGATGTTCCTCGTAGTGCTGCTTCCACCTTTCGATCACCACACGTTCGTCCGTCAAGATGCTCCCATCCTTATCCCGGCAGATTTCGGCTCGCGGCACGAAGCCTTTGCGGGATGCGTTGAGCTTCTGATAGAACTTGCGTGTATCTTGAGAACGGCACAGCTGTTCCATCTCCTCGCACTCCGCTTCTTCCAGGCGGCGTTTATTCTCCTGAAAAAGGCGGGTCTGCTGTCTCCGCTTCCGTCTATAACGTTCCACGTTCTGCCGGGTACCTTGCTGCAGCGCGACCGCCCGCGCTGCGTCCTTCTCCTCCAGAATCTGTCTGCACTCTTCGTCGAACCAATCGTTTCGTCGACTTCTTCTAAATACCCGACGTTGTTCTCCGATGTGTCGTTAATGGCTGCTTTAACTGCATTCCAGAAGTCCTCAATCGAGCTCGCCCTCATCTGACGACGCTGCCTCGAGATGCTGCGCGTATGCAGTGGCGACATCAGGTTGCTTCAGTCGTTCTAGGTCGTACCGCGGCGGTCGTCGGTACCGAACATTGTTGATGACGGATAGTTTTGGGCGCAGTTTAACCATCACCAGATAGTGGTCAGAGTCGATGTTAGCGCCACGATATGTCCTGACGTCGATAATGTCGGAGAAGTGCCGTCCATCAATCAGAACGTGGTCGATTTGTGATTCTGTCTGCAGTGGTGATCTCCAGGTGTACCGATACGGGAGGCTGTGTTGGAAGTAGGTGCTGCGAATGGCCATATTCTTGGAGGCGGCGAAATCAATTAGTCGTAGGCCGTTTTCGTTCGTCAGCCGGTGAGCGCTGAACTTCCCAATAGTCGGTCTAAACTCCTACTCTTGGCCAACCTGAGCATTCAGATCTCCTATGATAAATTTGACTTCGTGGCTTGGGCAGCTGTCGTACTCACGTTCCAGCTGCGTGTAGAATGCGTCCTTATCATCATCAGTACTTCCGGAGTGTGGGCTATGGACATTTATTATGCTGAAGTTGAAGAACCGGCCTTTGATTCTCAACCTGCACACCTTTCATTTATTGGCCACCACCCGATCACGCGCCTTTGCATATCGCCCATCAC
Source organism: Armigeres subalbatus (assembly GCF_024139115.2). Taxonomy (NCBI): domain Eukaryota; kingdom Metazoa; phylum Arthropoda; class Insecta; order Diptera; family Culicidae; genus Armigeres; species Armigeres subalbatus. The sequence goes on from NC_085139.1 coordinate 288,721,258, forward strand.
TATGAAAGCTGTTCCCAGCTTGTGTGTGTTGCCGCAGCTCTGGTAGATGGTATGATTATCTCTAAACGTTCGCACTATTAATCCATTCCTACAAACCTCCTGCAGCGCTATGATGACAAATCCACGGTCCTTGAGCACATCGGCGAGTATGCGTGTGCTTCCGATGAAGTTGAGAGATTTGCAGTTCCACGAACCGAGTTTCTAATCGCTAGTCCCTTTTCGTCGCAGTGGTCTTCGCCGATGGTTCCGGTCCGTACTCTCTTGTTGATTGTTCGTTGCTTATGATTTTTAAAGGCTGGCTTGCAGGGCCTGACACCAAACCCTCTAAATTACCGGTGGACCATGGTGCACAGTTTCACTTAGAGTCCCTTGCTGGCACTCGGACGATGATCAGCCGCCCCTAACATGGAGAACAGACGCTGTTGTGAGCCGATCCTGACATGGAGAACAGACGCTCAGTAAGATTTGCACCCCCGGAGAGGAGCATACTCCCCTTCCCTGTCAGCATAGGACCATAGTTCCCACCGGGGTTGGTTACTTGATCTTCCCTTAGGTTGCTCGTATCCCGGCCAGCACCGCGGGAGGTATGGATAGGAGTTGCTGGGTAAGAGGCTAAGGACCGCGAGATGGGGTCTATTTTATTCCTTCAGGTACGCGAAGTACCAATGGTACGCTTTACCCAGCATTTGCCGTGCCAATAATATAGATATAATTTGTATTAATGAAACATGGCTAGTTCAGGAGAAATCTTTTGTATTCCGTAATGCAATATTATTCGAAAAGATCGTGATGTTCCATATGAAGGAGTTTTATTTGGCATTCGTAATAATATTGAATTTAAATATTTAGATATTTCATAAAATTCACAAATTGAATACATTGCAATTTCAATTAATCATTATGGCTTGACGTTTTCAATTATTTGTTTGTATATTCCTCCTAGAGCAAATTTTTCTATTTCTCATTTAAAATATTTATTAGCTGAAATTTCTCCTTTTTACATACTGGGTTATTTTAACGCTCACAATCCTGCTCGGGGTAGTAACAAAACTGATGGTAGAAGTTCATTGATTATGGATTCAATTGATAAACTTAATTTAAATATCCTTAATGATGTTTGATTTACCAGAATTGCTGATCGTCATCCATGTACAGATATATCGCTTTGCTCTTCTTCATTATCCATAAATTCTGTTTTGGAAAATAATTGATGATCCAAATGGTAGTGCTCCGTCGCTCTGAAAAATAAGTCGATTGCTTTTAAAAATTTCGTCAATTAGGATCTAGAGAACACTATTTTCTATATTGCAAAGCAGAAGCACAATTCACTAGAATAACGAAATTCAAAAAAGAAATTATTGGAAAAATTTCATACAAAATCTCGACAATGATACCTCTTTATCCACATTGTGGTCTGTTGCACGTAATTTAAGAAACTATAATTCTTCGTCTCAACCTATCTTGGAATATACAGAGGATTGGGTTGACCAATTTGCTTCTAAAATTTGTCCTGATTTTGTTCCTTCTTGTTTAGGCTTTAGAAATAATCAAAAATTCAATTATTTTCCAGAACTCAATGCAGAATTTTCTGTTGATGAAATGGACTTGGCATTATCAGTCACCAAGAATACTGCTCCTGGTTTAGATAATATAAAAATTATTTTACAAAAATTACCTTTTCACGAAATTCTTTATTTAATTCTTTCTTATTCCAAAATATTATTCCTCTAGAATGGCGCTTCATTAAAGTAGTTAATATTCTTACTTAAGCCTGGTAAAGATCCATTGTTAGTTGATAGTCGTAGACCTATTAGTTTGTTATCATGTATACGTAAACTTTTTGAAAGAATGATTTTAAACCGTTTAAAACTGTGGGCTGAAAAATCAAATTTATTTGCCTACTCAAGATGGCTTCCGGAAAGGTCGCTGTATTCGTGATTGTATTGCGAAACAAGATGTTGTTGCTACGTTCCTTGATGTTTCTGGTGCGTATGACTCTGTTCTAATTGATCTGCTATTTAAAAAATTGAATGATCTTCATTTACCTTTTATTATTTCCAATTTTCTGTGCAATTTATTTTCATTCAAAATAATGCGTTTCTATCATAATGGTTCTTCCAAATTGATTCGTTATAGTTATTTTGGTCTTCCACAATGAACGTGTTTACTTACTATACTTTATTTACAAGTGATATTGCATCCATTATTCTTAATGGTTGTCATCTATTTCAATTTGCTGATGATAATGCCTTATTTATAAGCGGAAGCAGTAGAGAAATCATTCGTCATTTTATGCAATGTTGTTTGGATAATATTGATATTTGGGCACATAACAATGGTTTTAAATTTTCTATTGAGAAAACGAAATTCATTTTATTTTCTCGTAAACATTCTTTAATTAATATCCAACTATATTTAAATGGTCATGAAATAGAACAAGTTTTGACTTATAAATATCTTGGCATCTGGTTTGATAAAAAATTGACGTGGAATACTCATATTAAATATATTCAGACAATTTGTTTGAAACGAATTAATTTCCTTCGTACAATTACTGGTACTTGGTGGGGTGCTCATCCCTCTGATTTAATAACACTTTATAAAACTACTATTCGCTCAGTCATGGAATATGGTTGTTTTGCTTTTGGAAATGCTGTTCAAACATTTTTTTCCAAACTTGAGAAAATACAATTCCGAAGTTTAAGAATTTGTTTAAAACTAATGAATTCCACTCATACCAAATCAATAGAGGTTTTAGCTGGTGTTATTCCTCTGAAAATTCGTTTTGATGAGTTGAATTGTAAATTTTTGCTAAATTGTATGGCCAATAATCATCCAATAATTTGTACATTGAAGTCTTTACTTGAAATAAATCCCACTAGTAGAATTCTGTGTTCATTTATTTATTGTTCCGCTGAAAACATTGTTCCAATTTCTTGTGATGATTTTTATAAATTAAGTATAAATGTTCATTCATATCGTCCATATAGTAGATTTATCTTTATTTGAAGAACTGAAGTATATTCCTAATCATTTCTGACCAATTTTATTTTACAGATGGTTCTTTAATTAGAAATACTGCTGGATTTGGTGTATATAATAATCTAATAATCATTTAGCTCATTTTTATAAGTTAATATCACCTTGTTCTGTGTTCATAGCTGAGTTGAATGCTTTGTATTTTGCATGTTGCTTTTCCCTCTTCCTAAATTTTTGTTAAAATAAATAATAATAATAATAATAATAATAATAATAATAATAATAATATCCCTACACATTACCGACGGAGAAAAGGTGTTACGGTCCAGGACTCTCAGCATCAGGAGGGGCATATTCCAAGGCGATACCTTTAGTCCTCTATGGTTTTGCCTTGCCATGAACCCTCTTAGCAGAGCACTCAACCAACACAACTATGGCTATCATTTGAAGGGTGGGGAAAGGAGTACAAACATTACCCACACCTTCTTTATGGACGACTTGAAGCTGTTTGCGGAATCTGTGGAGAAGCTGCACCAATTTCTGCGGCTTGTAACGGTATTCAGCAACGACATCCGGATGGAGTTTGGTATCGATAAATGTCGATCCATACATCTACACCAGGGTCACCTGGTGGATGCCGACAGTTTCCGCGTCAACGAACAGGAGGAGATTCGAAACATGGTTGAAGGCGAAACGTACAAGTTCCTAGGTTTCCTGCAACTGAAAGGAATTCGCCATACGACAATCAAGAAAGAGCTGCAGGAAAAGTTCTTGCATCGTGTCAACGGTATTTTGAAGAGCCTCTTGTCGGCCGGCAACAAGGTGAAGGCGATAAACACGTTTGCTGTGCCATTGTTGACATACAGTTTCGGGGTGGTGAAGTGGACCAAGACTGACTTGGAGGCGTTAGAACGAGCAGTACGAGTGGCGTTCACTAAGCATCGCATGCGCCATCCAAAATCGTCCATTGAGAGAGTCACCCTGCCACGTACAGTAGGAGGAAGAGGCGTCACCGATATACAAACACTATGTGTTTCCCAGATCCAGCAGTTGCGAAGATACTTCGTGGAAAGCCAGAACCGCCACGAAATCTATCGCGCTGTGTGTGAAGCTGACCACGGATTCAGTGCCCTGCATCTGGCGCAGGAGGACTATCAGCTGAATTGCGACATCAAATCTGTCGACGAGATGATCGCATCGTGGAAGCAGAAGGAGTTGCATGGGACGGAATATATCGACAAAGCGACGTCGAATACGTAGCTGGTGCGGGGTGAACTCTTCTCGGAAACAGAAGGATTCATGGTAGCCATCCAGGACCGGGTAATTGCGACGAAGAACTATCGGCACTATATATTGCACGAAAACGTGGAGGACCGCTGCAGGAAGTGCAATTCAGTAGGAGAGACGATCGAACATATCGTGTCCGGGTGTTCAGCCTTAGCTGATTCAGCCTATCTCGGTCGTCATAACGAAGTAGCCAAGATTGTGCACCAACAGCTTGCTTTAAAGCACAACTTGGTTAACCAGTTTGTCGCCTACTACAAATATGTGCCTGTCCCGGTTCTGGAAAATAGTTTCGTGAAGCTGTACTGGGATCGCGAGATCATAACGGATGTGCTCATTCGTGCCAATCGGCCCGATATTGTGGTCTACGAGGTGGAAGCGGGTAACCCTCATCGACATTGCTGTACCGCTAGACCATAATGTCCAAACAACATTCTCCAACAAGATAACGAAGTACCACGACTTGGCGGAGGAGTTGAAGCAGATGTGGCACCTGGAGGACGTGCGTATAATTCCGGTTGTTATCTCAGCAACCGGAATCGTCCCGAAATCTCTTCTGAGATCCTTAGGAGAGCTGGAACTATCTCATAACCTCCATAGCATCCAAAAGACAGTAGTTCTTGGAACTTGCAGCATCGTAAGAAGATTCCTGAACCACCATAACTAATACATCCGGTGCAAACGTTTATTATAGGATTTTAAGTCAACCGGCGAATGAGATCCACAGAGCCTAATCCCCTTTGGCATTCAGATTGCCCGGGGTAGGTGAAAATTCCCAGCATGCTTGCTGAGGAAGTGCCAAAACTCTATAACAATAATAATAACGTCATCAGGCTAATGCAGCACGCTATGGGGATGTGGAGCACATCCCTACACATTACCGCCGGAGAAAAGGTGTTACGGTCCAGGACTCTCAGCATCAGGAGGGCATATTCCAAGGCGATACCTTTAGTCCTCTATGGTTTTGCCTTGCCATGAACCCTCTTAGCAGAGCACTCAACCAACACAACTATGGCTATCATTTGAAGAGTGGGGAAAGGAGTACAAACATTACCCACACCTTCTTTATGGACGACTTGAAGCTGTTTGCGGAATCTGTGGAGAAGCTGCACCAATTTCTGCGGCTTGTAACGGTATTCAGCAACGACATCCGGATGGAGTTTGGTATCGATAAATGTCGATCCATACATCTACACCGGGGTCACCTGGTGGATGCCGACAGTTTCCGCGTCAACGAACAGGAGGAGATTCGAAACATGGTTGAAGGCGAAACGTACAAGTTCCTAGGTTTCCTGCAACTGAAAGGAATTCGCCATACGATGAAGAATCAGGAAAGAGCTGCAGGAAAAGTTCTTGCATCGTGTCAACGGTATTTTGAAGAGCCTCTTGTCGGCCGGCAACAAGGTGAAGGCGATAAACACGTATGCTGTGCCATTGTTGACATACAGTTTCGGGGTGGTGAAGTGATCCAAGACTGACTTGGAGGCGTTAGAACGAGCAGTACGAATGGCGTTCACTAAGCATCGCATGCGCCATCCAAAATCGTCCATTGAGAGAGTCACCCTGCCACGTACAGTAGGAGGAAGAGGCGTCACCGATATACAAACACTATGTGTTTCCCAGATCCAGCAGTTGCGAAGATACTTCGTGGAAAGCCAGAACCGCCACGAAATCTATCGCGCTGTGTGTGAAGCTGACCACGGATTCAGTGCCCTGCATCTGGCGCAGGAGGACTATCAGCTGAATTGCGACATCAAATCTGTCGACGAGATGATCGCATCGTGGAAGCAGAAGGAGTTACATGGCACGCACCCCATCAACTGGAGCTGGAATATATCGACAAAGCGGCGTCGAATACGTGGCTGGTGCGGGGTGAACTCTTCTCGGAAACAGAAGGATTCATGGTAGCCATCCAGGACCGGGTAATTGCGACGAAGAACTATCGGCACTATATATTGCACGAAAACGTGGAGGACCGCTGCAGGAAGTGCAATTCAGTAGGAGAGACGATCGAACATATCGTGTCCGGGTGTTCAGCCTTAGCTGATTCAGCCTATCTCGGTCGTCATAACGAAGTAGCCAAGATTGTGCACCAACAGCTTGCTTTAAAGCACAACTTGGTTAATCAGTTTGTCGCCTACTACAAATATGTGCCTGTCCCGGTTCTGGAAAATAGTTTCGTGAAGCTGTACTGGGATCGCGAGATCATAACGGATGTCCTCATTCGTGCCAATCGGCCCGATATTGTGGTCTACGACAAGAGGATGAAGCGGGTAACCCTCATCGATATTGCTGTACAGGGTTGTTACGGAGATCCTGAAATATTTTCCGCGCCAAATCCGCGCCGACTAAAATCAAATCCGCGCCATTTCCGCGCGACATGAAACCCATTCCGCGCCAAATCCGCGCGATCCAGATCTAAATTCTAAGCAAATACACGCTAAATGTCTTCTGTCTTCTGAGCGTCTTCTCAAAATTTATTTTTTACAATTATTACTGATTTTAAATATGATTTAAAACAGCAACATATGTTTGTATCAAAATGCTAATAGGACTAATAAACCGGCAGTAAATATTACAACCCTTCTGAATGGCCTTATTCGCCACTAGAAGTACTGAATGCAAGAGAACAAGAACTAAACAGTCAAAACTATTTGCATAAGCACCGCTTTTTGGATTAGATGATGGCTTTGGCATGATTTGTTCCGTTATTATCAGTTTTTTTTTTGTTGATAGAACTTTATAAAATTCTACACAAGATACGTTTATTACAAATGAATGTTAAGGCCAGATTTGATCATAATTGATTAAAGATAAACGTGCCAAATATTAAAGACAAACACAAACACAACACAAACCTGCTTAGATATTAAGGAATTAGACAATGAAGCTCCGTTTTTACAAAACTTCTATAAAACAAATATTTGATTTCATATCAACAAACAAATAATACAAAATCGAACATAGTTGCTCAAGCTCCGTTGATTTTTAAGTCAGAATCAAGCGTAAATTCCTTTAAAAATTCCAGAGGAATATTTTTAGAAATTTAAGAAGAAATTTGTTTTGGAAAAACGGCAGAATAATTTGCGTAAACTCCAACAGAAATTTGTCCATTATTTCTCCTTCAATTCTTGTAACAAGCTTTTCTAAAAATTCACGCAGATTTTTTTTTACCATTCTTACTGGAATTTCATTTAAAAACTCCGAGAACTCCTGTAGAAATTCATTTTTCGTGCGCCGATTCATCCCAAAGATTTCTGCGGGTCATCCTCCGGAAATTTTCATGGGAATTTTTGCCGAATTCCAACTGCCCTTGGATCTTTATCTGAAGTGCAGAAGTTGCTCCAAATTGTCTGTGGATATTCTTCCGAGAACATCTGTGGGAATTTCTCCGAGTATTCTTACAAAAATTCCCCTGGGAAACTATTTTGTAATTCATTTGGGAATTTTGTCGTGAGTTCAAGTAAATTCTCCACAAATAACCTGCGGAATATCTTCAGAGCTTACTTGCAGAAATCCCTTCATGATTCCTACGGAAATCGCTTTAGAAATTCTTGCAGAAATTGATTAGTGACTTCCTGCGGAAAAACTCCCGGTTCAATTTTTGAGCACTTATTAAAGAAATATCTGTGACCATCGCTATAACTCTTTTGTAAATTCAAGACGGTATTCTTTTCAATTTTCTATAGTCATTCCTGCGGTCACCGCTCCAGGAACCTCCTCCATATATATAATCTTTATAATTTTTCGGGTTTTTAATGCTGCAGAAATCCTCTTTACGCTGTGGAAATTTATTTGCAAGGAATATATACAAGGATCATCATAGGGTCCTTGTGGAAATTTCTTTAGGAAGTTTCTTCGTTTTCTTTTGGCAATTCTGTAAAATACCACCGGAGTTAACCGAAAATATCATAAAAAAAAACCCGCCAGAGCCCAGAAATAACTTTTGAGAATCATCTTCTAATTTTTGATCGACTTTCTGCGGAAGAAATTATTAAAATGAAGCATCAGCATTAAATCACAGAACATTTTTATGTTTTCAATTGTTGTATAAACCTTCATTCGTACTAATTCGTAATAAAATATTCCAATATTATGAAAGAATTCCTGATGACTTTTGAAAAACGATATGCTGAGTGGTTCATCGTAAAATAAACAACCCAACAGAACCTGACAAACATCGTGGAATTACGAAGAAATTGACAAGATGAAAATGGGTGCTCATGTCCTTCAACCGACATGGTGTATGTGCGTCGTGTTTTAGAATGGATTACAATGACAACCAGTGGCGTATCACTCCTCACATAACATTTGTTTAAATGATGCTTGAGAGTGTAATGCATGCCATTAAATAAGGACTTGGACATATCCAAAAAATAATGTTAATAAACTTGAAACGTAAATTTGTTCTCAACAACATTTGGTAATGAAAATAAAGCCCATCTAGATAAATAAAAGTTTTTATGATAAAACTAATTTTCAAATAAACTTCCTTAGATTTTTTCTTAGAAATTTTCACCTAAAACTAAATCCGCGCCAAATCCGCGCGAAACCCTAAAATCGTTATGTAAATCCGCGCCAAATCCGCGAAAACCGCGAAATCCGCGAAAATCGCGAAATCCGCGTAGTCGTAACAACCCTGGCTGTACCGCTAGACCATAATGTCCAAACAACATTCTCCAACAAGATAACGAAGTACCACGACTTGGCGGAGGAGTTGAAGCAGATGTGGCACCTGGAGGACGTGCGTAGAATTCCGGTTGTTATCTCAGCAACCGGAATCGTCCCGAAATCTCTTCTGAGATCCTTAGGAGAGCTGGAACTATCTCATAACCTCCATAGCATCCAAAAGACAGTGGTTCTTGGAACTTGCAGCATCGTAAGAAGATTCCTGAACCACCATAACTAATACATCCGGTGCAAACGTTTATTATAGGATTTTAAGTCAACCGGCGAATGAGATCCACAGAGCCTAATCCCCTTTGGCATTCAGATTGCCCGGGGTAGGTGAAAATTCCCAGCACGCTTGCTGAGGAAGTGCCAAAACTCTATAATAATAATAATAATTGCACCAGGATGGAGACGGATATGTCCGGCAGACCGGCGATGCTGGAGATGTTCAATGAGAGGTTCCCTCGGTTTGCACCCCAGCTTGACCAGAACAAGTTGTACACACGCCAGAGAGCTATTATGTCACATAATATGCTGACTCCAGAAGACGTAGAGTACATCAAGCGGGAAGTGCAGAGGGAATTAGGAGAGGAGGAGGAGGCAAGATCGAGCGATACGTCGAGAAGGAGTTCTGTTGGGTTGGATGCATCAATCGCAAGTAACCGTCGCGATTCTATTGCACCCGCCGCTCCAGGACCAACAGTGGAATTGCAACGACAGCAATTGAAGGACGAACTAGCTAATCATATGGGCACAGCAGTTACACAGTTCCGTGGGACAGACCCCATATCCCGACACCGGATACCCAAGTTGCAGTACTCCTATCGGTTGACGAGTACAGTAAGCATCCTTAACCAGGATATTTTGCCACAGTACTTGGAAACCGTAGAGAACCTTGAGGAGCTGCAATTTATCGTGTATTCGGCTGCAGTGGCTGTTGTAAGAACGTTGGGATTGCGAACGCGCCCACAAGGTGAGAGTGATGGACGCGCACGCCCCAAAGCACGAAAACCCGCGTGGATGCGACGTCTGGAGAACCGCATCGCCACACTGCGGTCAAAGGTTGGTCGATTAACACAGTACAAGCAGGGGAATCGATCAACCAGGCTAGTTCGGAATGTTGCTGAAATTGTGAAACCCACAGAACTCCGTGATCTCACCGAGGCGAACATAACTGAGATCCTCGACACCCATGTACAGCGGTTGAGTGCTCTTGCTAAACGACTGCGACGTTATGGAGAATGTTCGAAGAGGAAGGAGCAAAATCGAATGTTCAACATCAACGAAAGGGAGTTCTACAACCACATCCGAAACGACAAAGCCGACTTTGGCGAGGGCCTTCCGGAGATTGGAGAAGTCACGCAGTTTTGGTCCAATCTATGGGAGAACCCCGTCATACATAACGGCGATGGGGTGTGGATGGCAGAAGAAGAGCAATATTGTGGTGGAATTGGAGACATGACCGCTATCAACGTGACCGCCCAAGACATACGTGAGGCTACTCGGTATACCAGGAATTGGGCTGCACCAGGACCCGATTTTGTGCATAATTTCTGGTATAGAAACTCACAACGGTCCACGGGCGGATGGCGGAATGCTTCAACACGGTACTAGATAACCCCGAGCAGCTACCGGAATTCATCACTAGGGGTGTCACTTATCTTCTGCCGAAGGATCGGAACACTTTGAACCCAGCCAAGTACATACCAATAACGTGCCTTTCAAGTCTGTACAAAGTGCTGTCATCGGTAATAGCGAGGAGGGTGCAGAACCATTGCGACGTCAACAACCTGATGACCGAGGAACAAAAAGGTTGTCGACGTAACACACGAGGCTGCAAGGATCAGGTCATCATTGATGCAGTCGTTGTTGGGCAGGCCACCCACAAGCAAAGAAACCTGAGCATGGCGTATATCGACTATAAAAGGCATACGACTCAGTACCTCACTCGTACCTTCTTAAGGTACTGCAGTTGTATAAGATAGACGGTAACGTCATCAGGCTAATGCAGCACGCTATGGGGATGTGGAGCACATCCCTACACATTACCGACGGAGAAAAGGTGTTACAGTCCAGGACTCTCAGCATCAGGAGGGCATATTCCAAGGCGATACCTTTAGTCCTCTATGGTTTTGCCTTGCCATGAACCCTCTTAGCAGAGCACTCAACCAACACAACTATGGCTATCATTTGAAGAGTGGGGAAAGGAGTACAAACATTACCCACACCTTCTTTATGGACGACTTGAAGCTGTTTGCGGAATCTGTGGAGAAGCTGCACCAATTTCTGCGGCTTGTAACGGTATTCAGCAACGACATCCGGATGGAGTTTGGTATCGATAAATGTCGATCCATACATCTACACCAGGGTCACCTGGTGGATGCCGACAGTTTCCGCGTCAACGAACAGGAGGAGATTCGAAACATGGTTGAAGGCGAAACGTACAAGTTCCTAGGTTTCCTGCAACTGAAAGGAATTCGCCATACGACAATCAAGAAAGAGCTGCAGGAAAAGTTCTTGCATCGTGTCAACGGTATTTTGAAGAGCCTCTTGTCGGCCGGCAACAAGGTGAAGGCGATAAACACGTTTGCTGTGCCATTGTTGACATACAGTTTCGGGGTGGTGAAGTGGACCAAGACTGACTTGGAGGCGTTAGAACGAGCAGTACGAGTGGCGTTCACTAAGCATCGCATGCGCCATCCAAAATCGTCCATTGAGAGAGTCACCCTGCCACGTACAGTAGGAGGAAGAGGCGTCACCGATATACAAACACTATGTGTTTCCCAGATCCAGCAGTTGCGAAGATACTTCGTGGAAAGCCAGAACCGCCACGAAATCTATCGCGCTGTGTGTGAAGCTGACCACGGATTCAGTGCCCTGCATCTGGCGCAGGAGGACTATCAGCTGAATTGCGACATCAAATCTGTCGACGAGATGATCGCATCGTGGAAGCAGAAGGAGTTGCATGGGACGCACCCCCATCAACTGGAGCTGGAATATATCGACAAAGCGGCGTCGAATACGTGGCTGGTGCGGGGTGAACTCTTCTCGGAAACAGAAGGATTCATGGTAGCCATCCAGGACCGGGTAATTGCGACGAAGAACTATCGGCACTATATATTGCACGAAAACGTGGAGGACCGCTGCAGGAAGTGCAATTCAGTAGGAGAGACGATCGAACATATCGTGTCCGGGTGTTCAGCCTTAGCTGATTCAGCCTATCTCGGTCGTCATAACGAAGTAGCCAAGATTGTGCACCAACAGCTTGCTTTAAAGCACAACTTGGTTAACCAGTTTGTCGCCTACTACAAATATGTGCCTGTCCCGGTTCTGGAAAATAGTTTCGTGAAGCTGTACTGGGATCGCGAGATCATAACGGATGTGCTCATTCGTGCCAATCGGCCCGATATTGTGGTCTACGACAAAAGGATGAAGCGGGTAACCCTCATCGACATTGCTGTACCGCTAGACCATAATGTCCAAACAACATTCTCCAACAAGATAACGAAGTACCACGACTTGGCGGAGGAGTTGAAGCAGATGTGGCACCTGGAGGACGTGCGTATAATTCCGGTTGTTATCTCAGCAACCGGAATCGTCCCGAAATCTCTTCTGAGATCCTTAGGAGAGCTGGAACTATCTCATAACCTCCATAGCATCCAAAAGACAGTGGTTCTTGGAACTTGCAGCATCGTAAGAAGATTCCTGAACCACCATAACTAATACATCCGGTGCAAACGTTTATTATAGGATTTTAAGTCAACCGGCGAATGAGATCCACAGAGCCTAATCCCCTTTGGCATTCAGATTGCCCGGTTAGGTGAAAATTCCCAGCACGCTTGCTGAGGAAGTTCCAAAACTCTATAATAATAATAAACAAAGCTTTGTCGTTGGTTCGCTTCTGTCGCTTGTTTCGCACGCGCATTCCAGAAAAATTGATTCCCTGATCACGGAGTAGGTAGGTAGTAGGTAGTCGGCCTCATTGGCCTATGCTACAGTCGTGCCATTGAGGATGATTTATTTGGAGTGGGGAAATGATGTCCTGGGTCTTCACCGCGTTGATACAGATCAGGCTCTATTGTTGACAAATATTGTTGACACCTTGGTGGTAAATCAGGTAAGTCAGAAGTAAAAGTGTTAGACAATATGGGCAAAATATTATACAGTATGCTGCCTTTGGGAACACCAGCTCTAACAGGTAATCTATCAGTGAGCAGTGAGCGATCTGATAAAGGCGTGTAATGGGGAACTTTTATGACAAAAAATGAGCATCGACGAAACATTCACTGCGTGAAAATATAGCTCTATTTATTATTTACTATTTAAAAAAGATGTACCGAGAGGTCCCGAACGAACTGAATATTATCAAGAAATGGTCTAAATAACTTGTTTGTTGGAACCAGGGTTGTAAATATTCGGCAGCACAGGAAGAAGGTGATGGTTTTTATATCATTTTTTTTATTTTCTTCCTGCTTTGAAATCAACCTCATATTCCCGGAGAGGCAGAAAAGTAAACAACAGAACTCACATCACCCACTGCGCCGCGAAGATGGAATAAACCACAGCTGACGAGATGGATCTGAATAGGTCCGAGGCGAGCAGTGGTGAAGCAGAAAGCTAAAAAAGAAAAAAAATGCACCACAGCAAAATGAACACATTCACCCAGCAAATTGAAAAAATTAACCACTTGTGAAGAAAGAGAGAGAGAGAGAGAGAGAGAGAGAGAGAGAGAGAGAGAGAGAGAGAGAGAGAGAGAGAGAAAGAGAGAGAGAGAGAGAGAGAGAGAGAGAGAGAGAGAGAGAAAGAGAGAGAGAGAGAGAGAGAGAGAGAGAGAGAGAGAGAGAGAGAGAGAGAGAGAGAGAGAGAGAGAGAGAGAGAGAGAGAGAGAGAGAGAGAGAGAGAGAGAGAGAGAGAGAGAGAGAGAGAAAGAGAGAGAGAGAGAGAGAGAGAAAGAGAGAGAGAGAGAGAGAGAGAGAGAGAGAGAGAGAGAGAGAGAGAGAGAGAGAAAGAGAGAGAGAGAGAGAGAGAGAGAGAAAGAGAGAGAGAGAGAGAGAGAGAGAGAGAGAGAGAGAGAGAGAGAGAGAGAGAGAGAGAGAGAGAGAGAGAGAGAGAGAGAGAGAGAGAGAGAGAGAGAGAGAGAGAGAGAGAGAGAGAGAGAGAGAGAGAGAGAGAGAGAGAGAGAGAGAGAGAGAGAGAGAGAGAGAGAGAGAGAGAGAGAGAGAGAGAGAGAGAGAGAGAGAGAGAGAGAGAGGCGGAAATACTAATTTTAAAGTACAAAATAAAATGCCATTTTTGCTCTTATGCTCGTCCGATTTGTTTGCAACTAATTACGTTTGGCGAGAATTTTTTATGCACATAAACAAATATGAAAAATGAGACCAATCCACATATTAGTGTTATCTTAGATTTTTCCAAACCTTTTGAACGAACGAGAAAGGCATTATCACCGCTAGGTGGATTAATCTGGGTTTTTATTTAGTTTTAGTATTTTAACAGCAAGTTTTAACAATATTATTTATTCATTTATTTTACTAATTTTAAGGCCGTTTATTGTTACCGATTCCGTCGGTAACAAATCCACAATACTGGGGGCAGCAGGGACTATGTCCAAGGGCTTGACGATCCCTCCCCAGGCCATCTGCGAGTTGTGGCGCCTGTCTATGATGTGTTGGGGTTGACAGTGGGCCCTGTTAAACCTTTATAAAAAGGTGCATGTATCCGCAAGTAGGCTCCGCCAAAGCGACCGTGTGCCGCTCAAAGCGCACAAGCCCAAGTCCTGGTGTTAGGTGGGACGCTAAACAGCCCTGACACGACGGCCCTCCGACGAGACAGGAGGTTTGCGCAGGCCAAATAAGCCGCCTTTAAAAAAGCCATTGCGAACATAGAAGAAAATACGACTCGATACAACCTAGGCGACAAATAACGAATCACGATTGGAAGCTTGGAACATGGAACTGCACGTCGCTAGGCTTCGCAGGTTGCGACAGGATAATGTACGATGAATTACATCCCCGCAACTTAGACGTCGTAGCACTGCAGGAAATCTGTATGATTTCCTGAATCAATTCCCAAACATATTTCCGAAACATTTCCTTAAGAACTTTTCTTAAGTTTTTTAAAAACAGTTGAAATAAAATTCAAAGAGATTCCTAAAGAATTCTTAACCAAATTTCCAAAGAAATTCCTAAAAAAATCAGTAGAATGTCTGAAGAAATCTGCAAGGTATTTTGAAAAGGTATTTCTGAGGGATTTTCACAAGACATTTTCGAACAAACACCTGAAGGAATCTTAAAAAATCGTAAAGGAATCGCCAAATGCACTTGCAAATGCATCTCTAAAGGAATTTCCGAAACAATTCCTTGTGATGTTTTCTAGAGTTTCAGCAAAGAAATTTTCAAATTTTAAAAAGAAAAAACAAACATATATGTGATTCCTATGTGATTCCTGAAGGAATTTTGATTGAGTTGCTGAAGCAATTTTGGGTGAACTTGTGAAGGAATTCCTGGAGGAGTTTCTTAAGTAATTTACAACATTGTTTTGTGAAGCCACCAAAATGTTCTTCAAAATAATATTTTTCGCAATACATACTTACTTTTTTAATTGATCATTTTGCTGCTAAAATCTGTATATGGCACGTTTGTTTTGCCTGGAAATTAATGGAAAACACCTGGAAAAATCAGGGAATTTTGTTTTACAGATGAGTAGACGCCCTGTGTATGCGTCCAATTTGGGAATCTCGAGCTCATTCAGTAGCCGCTTGGTTGCGAAGGCCGACGGAGGTCCTTCGTAGCTTAGTTGGTTTTAAGCACCAGTCTAGTGTACTGTAGGGTCGGAGCAAAATAATTGTTGAACCACCCTAATTATTAGTTTGCTGCTATCGTTGCTGGTGTTTACTTTCGCTTTGCGATTAGTTTTTATAGTTTTTCGGGCATAATAGCAGTTTATATTAAGTTTTCGCTTCAAACAAGTGACTGATTTCAAAAAGTGAAGTTTAATCTGCATTCGATCAACATTTCGGGCTACTCATGTGTGTGAAAACCTGATTTTTCAATGCTTTTGAGAATTGAAGTGCAGTGATGAACCCACCAAATCGCGAACGGCTATTAAATTGGCACGAATTTGTAATTTATGATATAATGAAAGGCATAGGACTCTTTAAAGAAAAATGTTCATTATCCCGGGAAGTAAATAAATATGCTGTGAACAGGTTAGTAATATGAATATTAAACTTTTGTTCAATGCTATTCGATGCCATGCGAATGTTGGTGGGAGAGGAGTGCGGGAGGTGTGGGGTTGACCCGTGCCATGTTGATTACCATAGTGGTACTCTTCCAACTATGTCCTAAGATCATGAGCAGAACGGAGGTAGGCATAACTTCAAGGAATTAACCACCACCACCACCACCACCACAAAATGAATTTAAATGTGATTGATGTAAGATACGGAAAATAATCTGAAGCAGATGTTAGGAACTTTATTTCTTTTTGTGTTTTCTTTCCAGAAATGAATCTATTATCTATGTAGTTCTGAACTTTTTCCGTATCGTACATCAATCAGATTGTAATTACGTTTTGTCTAGAATTTATTATAAGCAATTTCAAATTAACTTCCTATGCTACGCTGTAGGATCTGTCAAAGGTAACACCGTCGTTTGTCTTCTTCTTATTTTTACTTGGACTCGTCTACCAGAACTATAAAAGTTTGAATAACTTTTTTTTTGTCACAGAACATACCCAAAAAACGCTCAGCGCCATACCTGATTGACGATTCCGCAAACCATCTGCCACTCGGTCACATTAGCAACATAACTAAGTCCAAACTCCCCACTGTGATTTGATTCAATTGAATTACAGTTTCATTAACTGTAGCATATAATTTGACAAGCCTCTGGTGCTGCGGATATCTGTTTTTCGCTTCAGCCATTTCAACGATCCTACAACAAAGCAGTGAGGATGCTCTGTCCCACTGTGTTACGTACCCGGTACCAGTTTCAGTTGAGTGGTTTTTCCTCCACCCATGAGGGACGACGCCACATCAGGCAGGGAAAACAGCGAACAGAACAATCTTCCGGGAAGCTCTGGACGCGGTTGCCATAGTTATCGTCTCGTACCGTTAACGAAACGCCGTGCCTACTGAGTGTGAGCACCGGTTTCCAAATTGCGTGCTACAGTAATAACGAGCTTACCTCTAGAGGGTTGCTTTGATCGCCCAGGCCGCAACTATTTCCCCTTTCAGCCGGGACAGCATCTCGCTCGTATATCGCAACGGGTGGGACGCGTAAAACCATTATGATTACTATTATTATTGAGTTATTTTCTGCACTGATTACAACCAGGCAGGCAGCAGTTGTTGTCGCCGTCGTCTTTGATTGTTCGCTCGGATCTTATTTGCTTTATTCGATTTCACAATCCACGGTTTCGGTCTTATCTGCAGCCCATGATCAAGTATTTCCCATCGATTATGCTTTTATTGCCTATCGCTCTGGAAACACCCTCGCATGTGTCGATCCCTCAACTTGTGTCGGAGAATGCTCTCTTTTCATGTTCGGTTTCCGTGTTTAGAATGTAATCCGGACACGGATGCGTAGATTTTCCTCACTTTGGAGTGAAGCAGTTTCCTGCCTGCGAAGGTAAATTGGCACCCAGTAGGCGTTTGTGATTGCCGTTTTGGCAGGTGGCGCTGCCACGGTAACACTGAGCTCGCAATGAGAAATGAAAAGGGGTGGGGTACCTTAATGTCAGCATGATTGCTGTTAGATTAAGGAAGAAACCATTCATCTTCGATAGTTATATTTTTTGCATATTGCTGGGAGCATCTCGACATTTCTAGTAGCGAGGGTTGTGTTTCATCACGTGTGGCGATCAAAGCAAGTGCTTCATGCACACGTGTGTACTATAAATTAGCAGAGCGCGTACTCTATGTCTATGAGACGATAAGCTCCTTCTTAAAAGCGACTTCACACCTCTGTCGGATTTTGACCCCCGTGTGGTTTGAATGCGGCGAGTTTTTTGTTTGTCAGTGATATCCGTCGAATTTTGCTTCTTCGAAAACACATGAAAGCAAAATGAATTACAAACAATTCTTGGAAAAAATCCAACACGATTTCGAATACTCCGCCTGACGATTGCCACGTCGACACAACCCATTTCCGCTTTTCCTTCGACTCGTAAATCCACTGCAGAAATTCAGCTTCCCAAGGGAGTTCTAAGGCTGCCGCGCATCGGCGCACTTCATTAGACACTCGCCAAAACATACCACCACCAATGGCACCTTACACAGGCTGTAAAAAAGTGCTGCTATTATTGCGGTATATGCCCCAATGCCCATCACAATCCAACACCGCAGATGAATAATACAAACATTACCCTGCGAAGGAATTCGTTTCGCTCAAGCAGCAAAGAGCACTCCCAAAAAAATGTCCCACATTGCATTGTACGCTGCAGCTCACTCACAGTAATACGAAACCTACATCTTTCGCGTGGCCGGCACATGTGTCACAATGCAGGTTCATAAAAGATCGGCTATTCAAATGCCGGCGGTTCGAGTGCACGCAAAGACACCATCAGTGACAAATCCGTTTGTGAATCCTCTTTCAAAACGATGAAAACTGGCCAAAGCAGCCTACGAGATAGTGATACTGCACTGAGACAATGGGATTGCGGCGCACTCTTGTCTTGAACATTGGCATCACCTACGCCCGGGGCGAATTCACTGACAAAGCACGGGTTGCTTGGATTTGCGCTTAGTGCGCCATCAGCTTCGAGCGACATACATGGACCCAATCCCGGGATGATAATTTTCGCCTAAGAGGATTACGCACACATCTTGGGATCGGATCCTTTCCCTGGAGGGCGGCGGCAGCTCTATGTTTGCTTTGGAAATGATCTCTTCATATCTATGACCTATCATAGTGTAGCATAATACGCCTTTGGAAGGAAAGGAAGCACCGAAGAAGAGAGGATCGAGTTGCCGCGCGGTCTAGAAAAGAAACCGAGTTCTCCTTTGTGTGCGGTGCTGGAAACGAATATGTTACAATACGGTAGCATTATAGTGGCATCAGTTGTTCCATGAGAAAAGATCGGGCTTAAGGGTCTTATCATTATTACACAGTGTTTGAAGTTTGTCGGTTTTTCCTTTACACCATCAATGGTTATTAATACCGAATGGCTTCTTACCTGAACCCGAAAGGGGCACAGAATAATGGGACCTTCGCCACCACCACCACCGACCGCCTCCGTCATTTGCCACCGGTGATTCCTGCCCATTATTGCCGACAACAAAAGTGGGTTTGAAGTGAGGAGAATGGAAGCAAATGAATGCTCTATGAGGTTACAAATTAGTTATCAAAACATTTGCTCTTCTGGTGCCCGCACAGGCACAACTCGAACTGCGATGGGAAAGAGAACATAACGTTAGGCTATTATCATCACCATAGTTTCTGCCGCTAAAGTATAGAATGTGAACAAGAATTTCAGTTTGATTGAGTGAATGATTAGAACAGATTGGTATAATATTTTGGATTTAAAGCTTACGATCGTTGCAATAAATCATAATGTTGATTGAGATTCCATTGGCTTTTCTTGGTGGCCATCGACAAGTATTAAATAGTATTATTATTTTTATTATTTATTCAGACTAAGGCCGAAGTGGCCTGTGCGGTATATAAGAGTCTTCTCCATTCGGCTCGGTCCATGGCTACACGTCGCCAACCACGCAGTCTACGGAGGGTCCGCAAGTCATCTTCCACCTGATAGATCCACCTTGCCCGCTGTGCACCTCGCCTTCTTGTGCCCGTCGGATCGTTGTCGAGAACCATTTTCACCGGGTTACTGTCCGACATTCTGGCTACGTGCCCGGCCCATCGCAGTCGTCCGATTTTCGCGGTGTGAACGATGGATGGTTCTCCCAACAGCTGATGCAATTCGTGGTTCATTCGCCTCCTCCACGTACCGTCCGCCATCTGCACCCCACCATAGATGGTACGCAGCACTTTCCTTTCGAAAACTCCAAGTGCGCGTTGGTCCTCCACGAGCATCGTCCAGGTCTCGTGTCCGTAGAGGACTACCGGTCTAATTAGCGTTATGTAGATTGTCAGTTTGGTACGGCGGCGAACTCTATTCGATCGGAGCGTCTTGCGGAGTCCAAAGTACGTACGATTTCCAGCCACTATGCGTCTCCGAATTTCTCTGCTGGTGTCATTTTCGGCAGTCACCAGTGAACCCAAGTACACAAAATCTTCTACCACCTCGATTTCGTCACCACCGATGCAAACTCGCGGTGGGTGGCTCACATTGTCTTCTCTTGAACCTCTGCCTATCATGTACTTCGTCTTCGACGTGTTGATGACTAGTCCGATCCGCTTAGCTTCCCTCTTCAGTCTGATGTAGGCTTCCTCCATCTTCTCAAAGTTACGTGTCATAATATCTATGTCGTCGGCGAAACCAAATAGCTGGACGGACTTATTGAAAATTGTACCACTCGTGTTAATCCCTGCTCTTCGTATTACCCCTTCCAAAGCGATGTTGAATAGCAGACACGAAAGACCATCGCCTTGTCGTAACCCTCTGCGCATTTCGAAGGGACTCGAGAAAAACTCGAACTACGCACATCACCCGATCCATCGTCGCTTTGATCAACCGTGTCAGTTTATCCGGAAACCCGTGTTCGTGCATTAGCTGCCATAGCTGGTCCCGATCGATTGTATCATATGCGGCTTTGAAGTCGATGAATAGATGATGTGTGGGCACGTTGTATTCGCGGCATTTCTGCAGTACTTGGCGAATGGCGAACACCTGGTCCGTGGTGGAGCGTTCGCCCATAAAACCCGCCTGGTACTGCCCCACCAACTCCCTTGCAGTTGGTGCTAGTCGACGGCATAAAATTTGGGAGAGTACCTTGTAGGCGGCGTTCAGCAATGTGATTGCGCGGTAGTTGCTACAATCCAGCTTATCGCCCTTTTGTAGATGGGACACACGACACCTTCCATCCACTCCTGCGGCAAAACTTCCTCCTCCCAAATCTTGGTAATGAACCAGTGCAGCGCTCTAGCCAGTGCCTCACCACCGTGTTTAAATAGCTCTCCTGGTAGTTGGTCAACCCCAGGGGCTTTGTTGTTCTTCAGCCGGCCAATCTCCTCCTGGATTTCCTGGAGATCCGGAGCCGGTAGAATTATGTCCTGCACGCGTTCTCCCAGGTCCATCACCATACCGCCATCTTCGTCTGCCACATCGCCATTCAGGTGTTCTTCGTAGTGCTGCCGCCACCTTTGGATCACCTCACGCTCGTTCGTAAGAAGGTTCCCGTTTATGTCTTTACACATATCAGGCTGTGGCACGTGGCCCTTACGTGAACGGTTTAACTTCTCATAGAACTTTCGTGTGTTATTAGCGCGGTACAGTTGCTCCGTTTCTTCACGGTCTCGATCTTCCTGCTGGCGCTTTTTCCTCCGGAAAATCGAGTTTTGTCTGTTCCGCGCCTGTTTATATCGTGCCTCGTTCGCCCTCGTGCGGTGTTGCAGCAATCTCGCCCATGCTGCATTCTTCTCTTCCACTAACTGCTCACATTCGCCGTCATACCAGTCGTTTCTCTGATCCGGGGGCACCGTGCCAAGTGCAGCGGTTGCGGTGCTACCAATGGCGGATCGAATATCTCTCCAGCCATCTTCAAGAGACGCTGCGCCTAGCTGCTCTTCCGTTGGAAGTGCCACTTCCAGCTGCTGCGCGTATTCTTGGGCTAGTCTACCAAGTATGAAATAGTATAGAAGTTGAAATGTAGCAAAGGGTCACTATCCGTTGTGCTATTGCAAACGAGAAGTTTCTTCTAGAAAAAGAAAAACTCAAAGGTGCAGCCCAATCGGGTTGTACGCAAAGGTGACGTAGGACTGCGTATCTATTCGAAATTGATGGTATATGCCATGATAATTTGTGTCTTTTTATTAACATCGAGCAAACTGCTCGAAGGACAACTGAATCACGGCCACGGCCCCACCGCAACCCCCCCCCCCCCCCAAAAACAGCCCTGTACGTATTCTAGGTCGAGAACTCCAAGTACTGGAAAAACAAATCAGCTGAAAAATTCAAAAATATTTTCCGCGTAGATCGTTCTAATTTCGATGTCTTGCTTACAAAGTTACAGAACTTGTATTACTTAGATAAGTAACATAAATCGGGAATTAAATCTAGGAAAACATAATAATCTCTCATTTATCATCGTTCTATATACCCACAAAATATAATACATAATATGTAATACGCATTGTGGGAGACGTTCCTGTACACTCTAATTACAAATGAGCAAAAACGAAATCTTATATCATAGCATGTTTATTTGGATTTGTGATGTCAGGGAAAGTTATGGAATTTCATTGAGGTCAGGAAAAAATCACAAAACCCAGAATTGAAAATTTATTGCTTTTTTGAACATTTTGTTCACAATACTGATGTTCCAAAAAAAATATGGGTTTGCATATAAGTACAAAATATGCACTACAGAATTGAAGTTTATATTAGATTTTAAAGTAAATTAGAAATATCTCAAAGTGCCTGTAAATACTTATTGGAGTTGTTTCTAGGGTTCGAAAGTCTAAAAAATAATTAGAATAGAATTTATTTCAATTTACAATTTTTCACGTTAATGATTTTTACACAATTTTCACGCAATATTTGTGGAGTTTATTCAAAAGTTTCTTATTCAATGTCTATAATATAAACGTTGTAAATGGTGACAGACATACAATTTGAGGCGTACAACGCATTTACAACGGTATGTCTGCCCACAGTATTAGATGGCCTTTGAGTCTCCAACCGGGGAATTAAAATGACTCATCGGCCGCATCGGCGCTGAAGTCTCTCGACTGGCTTTCAGTGGAGGACATCACAATACTAGAAGACAACATCCTCAAAAATGTCCGAAATAAACAAGAAATAAGCAGAATCAAAAGTAGCGCAAATATATTTATTTGAAACGTTTGGTTTCGCCCGCGATGGAAGCGTACGTGGCAAAGTGCGGAGAACTTCAAGAATTAATTACACACCGTCCTCGATGATATTTCGCTAAGCCTCCACCATTTGGAATAATTTTTCAGCATTTCCACTGCTATCCACGCCTACGTGCTGCTGTGTCCGCTCCACTGCTTCAAACTTTGTTGAACCGATCTTTGCGAAATACCGACCAAAGGCTCGCACGCGCCGGACAGCAGCTTTCTTGTATTCAATAGATTAAGCGCGTTAGCCCCGCCCCTTTGTGATTTGATATGGGTGTATCAGAGTCTATTATATAGAGTTGCGCAAAGAGGATCTTCTTACTCTTATTCTGAATGATGCTCTTGTTATTATGTTGAAAACTTTCATTTTTGTTCAACCCTTCAAGTGACTTCACGGGAGTGATCACTTCTAAAGCTTTTTAATTCGATAACCAAAGTCACCTACAGAGTGCAAACACGTGAGTTTCTTGTTGCAACTTTATTGGGGGGTGTATTGAAGTTTTTTGAAGCTGTTTCTAGAACAAATCTAATACGTTTCAATTCATGAGTTTTAATTCGCCATAATAATCATCAGGCGATAACAATACTTCCGCCTTACCAACAATCATTTGTTTACTTTGCTCGATAGGTAGACGGTTTGACAGTTCAATAGGTAGATTTGGCTTTACTCTTTGCGTAACTCTAAATATAATAGATTCTGGGGTTTTATAAAATGTGCACTTATAGTGATTAATGAAGGGGCGGAGCTAATAGAATTACTTCATTAGATATAAGAAATCTGCTTTTCGGCGCGTGCGAGCTATTTTTGACGGGATTCCGCAGACAACGGACCGTTCGGAGAATGTTATTTGCAGCTGCCTTGCAAGCGGGAGGAAATGCAACAAAAATAAATAAAAGATTTTAAAAAATTAGGTTTTACCTAAAAAAAATCAAAGCAAGACACGTTACATTTTTTTAGTGAAGAGTCCTAGTTGTAAAACGCATCATAAATGAAAAAGTGCTTTTTTTTGTCAAAAATCCAAAAACCAAATATACGAGAAAGGCAAAGCATTTTTCAAGCTAATTACGCCATGATCTAACACATGAGATTCAAAATAATTATTACCAATGGGAAAAAGTATATCTTTGACGTCATTTTTCAACGAATTATAACTAAAAATCCATCTTCCACTCGAAACTTACGATCTGTTCGTAAAAAAATCCTTTCTCAAATTGACATTTCTATTTTTATGGCTCAAATTCATTACTAGGTAGTAAACATAGCCACTACATGGGAGCTCTTGTTGATAAACAGTTGCCGCCGCCTTATAAATTGTTAAACCGCTCTTTGCGGAATACCGATCAAAATAAACCGTCTAAGACGAATGAAGTATTGTCCATTTAATTCCACCAGTTAATTTTCGTTATCTTTGCAGATACGTATTTCAACCACAACTGTGTGGTCGTCTTCAGTGTCTCGTACTTGACTCGTACGACACACTGAAGACGACCACACAGTTGTGGTCGAAATACGTATCTGCAAAGATAACGAAAATTAACTGGTGGAATTAAATGGACAGTACTTCATTCGTCTTAGACGGTTTAATACATTCCACTAAACGAGCTTAATATATTTTTCCGATCAAAATAGGTCACGTGCCGGAAAGCATCTTTTTTGTATTCAATAAATTAAGCCCGTCAATTTGAATGGATGGAATCACTAACAGAAACTAAGCTTCCACGCCAAAGGCCGATGCCACCGAAACAGTCTATTTTTGCAATTAAACCTTCCTGTTTAGAAGATGCTAGTCTTGAGAAGAACCAATTTTCTTTTCTCAATGCGCCTTTCCAAAAACTACCTACACCACAGTTTGTAATAAATATAATATAATAAAAGCATCGCCACTGGGGGCACGGGATTGCAACAGTGCTATTTTTGTGGTCAACCCTTTCTTCATATGAAAATGTTGGTTCGTTGAGGTTGAATGATCTGCAGCAACACATCGAGCACCACGACCAATGCGATGGATTTCCATTGAAAATGTTACCAGCGCCTCCGTGATGCTGTGAAATCTTGTTCAAATTGATGATTAGATCCAAACCTGCAAGTGATTGATTTTTGATGTCTGTGCTAGTGATACATGCACATGATTGGTTGGCTTACCTATTTCTAAACATTTTATCAATTTTCGAGAATAAATAGTTAAAAGTCAGTATTTTCATATAAATAAGAAGAAGCGTTGACTCATCCTCGATCGAATGGTCCATAAAAATTGAAAATCCATCGAGAAACAGCTGAGATATTAAAGTTTAAAGTCTATCATATTTTCGTGACGGTCACCGATTTTCGCAATCGTAAAATGTACCCCAATATAGAAAAGACAGACGTAGTCCTACGTCAAAAAACTGACAGGTCAAATTGTCCCATACTAAAAAGTAACCGGAAGTCAGTCACATTGAGTAACATTTTTCTTCTTTGAATAACATTCCAATTGATGTTCCTATGTCATGTCTTAATCTATGTGTTCTATACTAGTGCTCAGAGCGTCAGTCAAATATAAATCGAATACCTCTCTGTTACCTCACAGAACATGTTCAGGTACATGATAATGAAATCCCCTTCACTGCAGACATTTCTACTTCTCACTCTACTACACACATTATAGGAACTCAGCACGAACAGTCGTTTTCCAAACGTCATCTAGGGGAACTGCTCCGTTTTCCATATCACTGAACATATATTCATCTCAAAACAAAGAAAAACAGCACCAATCTCGTAGCTTCTTTTTGCTAGCATGCGTGCTCACTGGTGAAAAAAATCACACAAATAAGCTACTAACAAATTCCTTTTTATTGCTTTGTTTTTTTTATGGGATGGAAATAGGAGCTATGGGATGAAGTACTGAACCGTTCCCCTATATGCATAGGCGTAACTAGAGTCTCCATCTAGAGGGGGGAGGCATGGCCCCAGCTGGTGAGATGCATTTTCAAAGGCGATTTAAAGCACTGCGCTCATGGGTTGCAATAAAATTGTTTGACTAAGTTTATTGCTCATTCAATATTACAAAATTCGCGAAGAATACAACTGATTTCAAATGATGCTGTGATTGCTTCAAAACGCTGTGTCTGTATCTTCTGTATTTTCTTCTCCATATTACTAAACGAAGGTATGTATGTAATCTAAGATTGAAGAATCTTTTTCGCATTATATGTAAATAACATTTGATATGAGTGTATTTATGAAAATTTTCAAGCATTTCTATGGATACTTAACGCATAAAGTTTTCAGCTTGAAATGTTTCGAAACTCTTTAGAAGTGAAATAAATTCCATGAAATCTCTTCATAATTAATGTAAGTATTCATGCATTTCCAAAACATTTGAGAATGAGAATAACATCCGAAAATGTTTGGAAATAGAGGTGTACGCCGCCGCCGCCGACATTTTTGCATCGGCACACCGCCATTTAAATATGTCCCGCCACTGAATTATATTTTTCTACGCCGATTCAAATTTGAAGAAGTCCGCAACATTTTACGTGGAAATTTCGAAGATTCAGTCGAATTTCCGTAGAGTTTCCCGAATGATCCCCACATCATCACGTTGGAACCCCAGAGAAATTTTCCGGAAAATACCATTGATTTCTTTGAGAATTACCGTTGAAATTACTAAAACCTCTCCATAAAAACTAAGAAAAAATGTGAGTGTAAATTCCGAAAGATTTCTCGCTGATATAGATTTTTTGTCGTTTTGCAGAAAGTAATTTGGCCGAAAGCCACAAGGCCGAAACTTGTTAGGCCGAATATGTAGTTTGACCAAGCACATCATTTGATCGAAGTCCATCTAACCCAAAGTTATTTGGTCGAAAACGTTATTTGGTCGACCACCCTTTCCTGTTTTAAATGTTTTCCAAAGAAACTTTCAAAAAAATTCTTATGCTCAATACAACCTCCCGTAGAAATCCAAAATCCTTCCGGAAAAATGTTCGTAGAAATACTGAACATTTTCCGTGAAAATTCGAAAATTTCATTTATAAATTCTGAATTTTAGTGGAACAAGGTGTCTACTCAATTGTAAAAACAAAATTTCCTTATTTTTCCAGTTTTTTTTCAGGTACTCTACATTAATTTTAAGGTAAAAACAAACGTGCCATATACGAATTTTAGCAGCAAAATAATCAATTCAAACAAGTCAAACGAAACACGTTTTTCAAAAGAAAATATTGGTGGCCTTCTTATTGGCAGAGGATGCATATCCCACTAGCACATTGCCGCCTCGCAGTTTAGTGTTAATTAAGCATTTCCACTGTTGTTGAATGCGCGATTTATCTAAGCCGGGTTACCATTTTCATTCATATCCAGTTTTCCGCGAGCGGTAATGGCCACCAGCTTGGCTGCGGGTTAGTCTCTGATTTGACGTCTGTGGAGGTCAGCTGCACCCATTGCTCCGAGCATTCTGACCAATGTGACATATAAAAGGTGCTGATTCAGTGAATTCAAGCCTTCTTATATACCACATTGATCAAAATGCTCGAATGATGGGTGCAGTTGACCTCCAGAAACGTCAAACCAGAGACTAACCCGCAGGCATGTTGGCGGCCATTACCGCTCGCGGAAAACTGGATATCGTGAGGCCAACACGATGATACATTTATATGCCCAGGGAGGTAAAAAAATCCAACCCGAAAATTTCCTAGACCTGATCGGGAATCGAACCCAGCCACCTTCTGCATGGTTTTGCTTTATGGCCCTGACTCGTAAATTAGTTCATTCAGAAATTGCTTCAATCATTCAATCAAAAATTCCTTCAGGTATTCCTTCGAAAATTCCTCCAGGAAATGAAATTGGAAATTCCTTTCATTCACATTATTTTAGAAACATTCTAAGAATTGTTTCGAAAAAATTTCCCTCAGGAATTCCGTCGGAACTTCCTTCAGAATTCCATGAAAAATTCCTTTAGGCATCCTTCGTAAAATACTTCGGAGATTTTTGCAGATATTCTTTTAAAATTTCTTCGAAAATTCGATCGTTTGTAATTAGTAATTTCTTTAGAGGAGCTTTAGTAAACTTCTTCAAGAATTGTTCCTAAAATTTGTTTGGGACTATCTTCAGGAATTTCTTCAGAACTTCCTTTGAATATTTCTTCAGAAAATCATTTGACGATTCCATTGTAAATTCCATTGTAGTTCCTTTAGCACATTCCTCGGAAATTTCATATCAGATTCCTCGGAAATGTTTTTGGATACTGAGATAATAGCTATTGAAGTTCCAAATCGCATCTTCCATATAAAACTTTTAAAAAATCACCATGTCCATTGTATAACCATGGACATAAGCTGTAAACCTTGAAAATTAGCAAAAACTATATGAGTTTCTATTTCCAAAACTGTCAAAATTATCCAAATCGGTTGAAAATTGTTGAAGTTATGAGAATATCAATTTATGGGAACACGGGTACCCTGTCGGCCATCCACGTGTGTTTTTTTGTTGGCCGCATAAGGGTTAAGCTTATTCTAACGGAATCTGAGACATATGTGTGAAGACTTAAAATACTGACTGGCGGAAAGAGATCACTCCAAGCAGCCACTGTTCCTGCTCGTCCAGTCCGTTTGACATTCCAAAACTGATTGTGGCTACTTGGATGATTGGGAAGAGTCTCACGGTTAGTGTATGCATGCAGGTTTGTCATGCTTTATTCACCGTTCGTCACAATGCAATGATTACTAGTATCTCGGCTAGTACCACACAATATGGAGAACCATCATATGCCACAAAGTTGTTTGGAAGGCGAAACACATTATCTTGAAGTTTATTTTGGGATTCACTCCCGGGAGAGGGAATAACAAACAAATAACATAATAATAGCAAATTTTGCTATGATATCAGATTTAGTTATTCTTATGTTATTCATAAATAACATAAAATAGTATCCCAACAACAAATTTTGTTATAATAGTAAAATTAATTATTTATATGTTATTGTAAGAAAGAGCAGAACAACAAATGAAGAACACATTTTGCAATCATAGCAAAGTTTGTTATTCATTTATCATTTGCATTTTCAACATATCAATAATAACTGATTTTGATATTTTCTTTTCTTCAAATATTTTGCTATTGGTTTGTTATTATAATAGCAAAATGAGTTATTTATGAGTTATTTGCTAGAGCAATGTCTGTTATTATTTTTGCTATTTTAGCAACTATATCAAACAAACTAATATCAGATTTTGCTATTCAGTTATTCATATATTAATATGCAATAATATCCAAATGCAATATGTTCAACGTTCATCATCGTCTCGCAAAAAAGTAAAAAAACACTGCTTCCTAGGCTAGAGGATTTTTTGTTCCTTTTTGTTAGAGAAGAAGGAATGTGGGGTTTGAGTAAGTTACCATTAGCGTGTGATTATATATTACCGCCTCAGCCATGACTTGGCCTCTTCTTGTTAGATCTCCGTGGCATGCCACCCACCGACGAAGAGCTGCTGTCATCGCATTTTGCTCCGGCCATTTGGAGCCACACAAGTATTATCCCACTTATTGTTGAGCCAAAACTGATTGAGGGACGCGCCTTTGAGAGTTGGTATAAACCATTTCTCGAAGAGTATAAATAGTGGTACCTCAATCTGAAGAGGCCTTACATTAAGCTTGAGAAAATATCTAAAAAAAACGACTTCTTCATTTATTCTCAATAGAAATGGAGCAGAAAGACATGCACTGCACAAATGACACGGGTACTACAAAAGTTCAATGAAATGGTCACATTGGTTCACCCCGAAAAAATTAGAAGGGTTATATATAAGATACGACTACCCGACGTAAACTACGTAAAATATTAAACATTTCGCTCACTCTCTAGAAAAAATCGCCCACACCTCTTTTCCCTCGCTCGCAGTGTATTCTGCATTATGTATTTAACACTTGCTGTGAAATAAAAACACAGGTTCGAAGCAACGAATGCGGTTCTGATAAATTTCGATTGCGATTGAAAATAGCCAAAAACGGCGCTCAGTGTTAGACACCATGTTTTTTTTTAAATAGTATCTCACCGGATGGATATGCTACGATAATTACGTGTGAAACGTGTCGAAAGGAATTCAAAAGTGATCAAAAATACAACTTGAAGCGAAACATCAAACATGTAAAAATTGAGAAAATCGGTTGAAAAACCACTGAGATATAGTCATTTGAAAATTTGGTTACAACGATTTTTGCACGAATGTATCCGCGTAAGTTTTTTAGCGAATAAATCCTAGTGTTAAAGCAGATTAAGCTTCTCGAAAAGGACATTCGGTTCATAACTGTGGAAGTGCTTAATGAACACTAAGTTGCGAGGCGGCTCTGTCCCAGTGTGGGGATGTAATGCTAATGAGAAGAAGAAGAAGAACCCTGGGGATGATTGATCGGAATACCGGACAACACTTGGCAGAGAAGATTTTATTGTAGGAAAATCCTTCAAAAATTCAGGGAATACCAGGTCCCAAAGCACCATCTGTTCATCGATTTTAAGGCGGAATACGAAAGTATAGACCGGGGAAGCTTACCAGACTGATCACAGCAACGGTGGATGGTGTGCAAAACTGTGTGAAGATTTCGGGCGAAAACGGGCGAAGATTTCGTTCGAATCGCGCCGGGACTAAGACAAGGTGATGGACTTTCGTGCCTGTTGTTCAACATTGCCGTAGAAGGTGTCACGTGGAGAGCCGGTGTAACAGCTGATTTTCAACAGATCCAGTCAATTTATTCGTTGGCGGATGACATGGACATTGTCGGCCGAACATTTGCAATGGTGGCAGAGCTGTATATTCGCCTGAAACGTGAAGCAACAAAAGTTCGACTGATGGTAAATGCATCGAAGACAAAGTATATGCTAGTGGGTGGAACCTAGTGTGACAGGGCCCGCCTGGAAAGCAGTATTACGATAGACGGGGATACCTTCGAGGTGGTCGAGGTATTCATCTACCTTGGATCCTTGCTAACGGCTGATAACAATGTTAGTCGTGAAATACGAAAGCGCATCATCTGTGGAAGTCGAGCCTACTACGGGCTCCATAAGAAACTGCGGTCAGAAAAGATTCACCACCATACCAAATGTGTCATGTACAAAACGCTGATAAGACCGGTAGTTCTCTATGTACATGAAACTTGGACAATGATCGAGGAGGACTTGCAAGCACTCGGAGTATTCGAGAGACGGGTGCTTAGGACCATCTTTGGATGCGTGCAAGAAGACGGTGTGTGGCGGCAAAGAATGAACCACGAGCTCGCTCAGCTCTACAGCCAACTCAGTATCCATAAGGTAGCTAAAGCCGGAAGGGCAGGTCATGTTGCAAGAATGCCAAACAGCAACCCTGAAAAGATGTTGTTCGCTTTCCATCCAGCAGGTACGAGACGGCGTGGCCGTCCACGCGTGAGGCGCAGCGTGGGGAGTCCTTAGCCGTGCGGTAAGACGCGCGGCTACAAAGCAAGACCATGCTGAGGGTGGCTGGGTTCGATTCCCGGTGCCGGTCTAGGCAATTTTCGGATTGGAAATTGTCTCGACTTCCCTGGGCATAAAAGTATCATCGTGTTACACGAATGCAAAGATGGTAACTTGGTTTAGAAACCTCGCAGTTAATAACTGTGGATGTGCTTAATGAACATTAAGCTGCGAGGCGGCTCTGTCCCAGTGCGGGGATGTAATGCCAATAAGAAGAAGAAGCGTGAGGCGCAGCAAGCGAAGTGGGCACACCAGGTGCAAAACGACTTGGCGAGCTTGGGACATATTCGAGGATGGAGAGATGCGGCCTCGAACCGTGTATTGTGGCGTCAAATTGTTGATTTAGTGTTATCTGTTTAAATGCAAACTAAATAAATGAATGTACATAAAACGATCAACTGCATTACGGGGTTTTCGGATACATTTCATTAAAAGTAAAATAAGACAGAAGCAATTTGTTTTCATTCATTACAGATTCGCGATGGTTTGTATTTTTCCATATTCAGTTAGAGGACTTAAAATAGAATATATTCACATTAAACTAAATTAGATATATATAAATTACATTGTATCAAAAACATTCAAAATGTTATGTGTTTGTTTTTGCTTTTTCACTTTTCTTTTCATACTCGTTTTACATTTCGTTTTATATTTGCTTTTGCATTAGCAAATATTCAACATATGTATATATAGTTTACTTCACATTTGCTTCGTCCCCCTTTTTGAATTGAAATAACCCTACTACGCACGGTTGTCTTACTCGGCTACTAAATTTTACTCTTTTTAATTACATTTTTCTACTCATCACTTTTTTTGGATGCTGCAAAGTTATTCATTCATTTTTTTTGCATATTTTTTTTGTATTTTTCAGTTAAAACCATAAATTTATAATAGTTAAAATATATTCTCTTATCATTCTTAGCACTGAAATTGGTTTAGTATTCACTGTTCTTAGTTTCCACTATCGACATTCTTCCCCCACATTTTTTTTATATGAAGCTCTCTCTTGCATCTGACGCCTATTTTGATTTACCTAAAAATCAAACGCTTATTTTTCCTTTATACAAATGTACAAAACTATCGCCGTAAGAAATTATAAGTAGAAATGATAAAATGAGAATTTAAATAGCACTGGTTTATATTTCGTTTAACTTAAAACCGATTTGGCCCACGCTTCCACCGTTTTTCTATTGGCTGATAATGGCGTAACTAAAACGCATGACCCAACCGTACTAATCGGTTGCCGCCTGATTGGACAACGCAGCAGCAGTGCAGGATTTACGTGGAAAAGTGTTTACCTCTGAACAGGCGCGAAAAGAAGTCACGTATAATTGCCGCGATCGGTTTTCTAGCTTTGACAGGCGAATTTACACTCCATGAGAAGTAGTTTTTTCCCGTTGGGAAATATTGACAATTGCACAAAAATGCGGACTTCCCCTTGTGTTCATCTAGAACACAAGGGAAAGAAGTCTCGCTTGCTTTACTTTTCCAATCGAACGTTAGTTATTTTTTTGCAAGGAAATTTTTACTTATTTATGGAGCGTAAAAGTTAGACCAAAGCATAGCAACCACTGGCACTGCCTGCAATAGCGTAGTTCGTTACCGTTGGCAACCGAACGATGAGTGTACCTACGTATGGATAGGATGCGGACGGCTGCACTGCATTGTGGATGGCGATTTATGAATGGGAAGTGGGCAGTATTTTCCTTTGTTTCTTTTTTTGCACTCAATTTTTTTTTACACATTTTTCCTATGCGGTATGTACACAGTCGTCGTTTACGAGTAATTATTGCAGAAATTGTATTGAGTTGTTTTGTGTGTTTGTTTACTGTTTCGCCGTAAAATCTGTACTCTGCGTTTTTAGTTCATGGTTCTGTTTCTGTAACTCTTTGTTCGCTATCTGTATCCGTGTAAATTGTTATTAGAAAAAGGCACACATCTGGGGATATTTAATTACATCGTCCATGCTCGAGAGGTTTTCCCGTTTTGTTACATTTTGTTTCGGTGTTGTTTTGAATCTCCGGGGTTCCTCTAAGGTTACATAATTTCCGGTTCTGTACAGTCAAAAATAGACGCTGTTTTCTACTACACTTGTGTTTTTGTTCTGTTTGCTCTAAAGACTTATTTGTTTAGCTTGTTCAGAAGCTCTATTAGCTTCACACTAATGAGAGTAGTGGTTGTTTGTTTTTGTTTCTTTTTGGTGAAAAATATTGCTTTTCTCTATATTCAACTTGATTTTCATTCTTAATCAGGTCAGGTTGGTTTTCTTTGATTCAAAATATATTCATTTAGA
Source organism: Armigeres subalbatus (assembly GCF_024139115.2). Taxonomy (NCBI): domain Eukaryota; kingdom Metazoa; phylum Arthropoda; class Insecta; order Diptera; family Culicidae; genus Armigeres; species Armigeres subalbatus. The sequence goes on from NC_085139.1 coordinate 288,754,926, forward strand.
GGTGATATACTTTGTTGTACTTGCTTTTCAGTTGATGATTTTTGTTTTCCATTTATCGAATTTAGCTAAATTCAACAACCATTTGAGCATTACCGTTTTTTATACAGAGTAGGTAGAGTGAATATTTTTTGCTTAAATCATTGAGTTTTTGCTGTTATCATTTCGATTTGTACTGTACGTTGTTCCACATATTGTTAATAAGATGTTGAGTCTCGATTGGTTGTGATGTGTGCACATTTAGTTTTGGGGGTGTTTGAAATCTATTTTCTATTTTCTACAATATAAATGGTCGAGAAGATAACTTCTTGAATGTTAATTAGAAACATAAAAGAACGTAATTCAACTGGTTTGAGTGTTGGTATGGAAATTAAGACCATGAATCGTGATTGCTTGGTAACTTATAGTTGTTGAAATTTTCACCTCAAAGTAATTTTTGTTTAATTGATAGATCAAATGTATTTCGTTCGTTCCATCTGAGAAGCATTCGATGTTGGAAGCGAATTCCAAGAAAATGTTGTCTGTGGGCTACTCTTTGCACCACAACCGTTTGAACCCGACACGCATCAGACAACCAGTAGAGTAGATAATGCCGATTCAAGACACATTCGAAGGTTCGGAAATCGTTTCATATCCATATTTCAGAAACCGATGAATCGTGACAAAGCTGATGTTGTCGTCGCTTTTATAGGACCCGAGAGCGACAACATTCAATCAAGATAACTTCCCTTATAAATTCAAAAGAATTTTGAGTGTTAATCTTTTAAAAAAATGAGTAGAAGTTTGTCTCATTATTTTGATGAAAACAGTTAAGCAGCTACGCACGAGGATGCGTTCGTACACACGTGGAGCCGGAACCTCGGACCGTTGGATATCGGAAGTTCAACCGACTCGGAAAAGGCACGATGGCTACGCTACCATAAAGTGCAACAGAAGAGAGAAAGATTATCCCCCGACTTGAGCCGGAAGTTCGTAGCAATCGGCCAAACGGTCTGGAGGTACCTGAACAAGATGGACATTGTCATACGGAAGCTAACCTGTTCTGAGCAGCAGGCACTCATCCCGAAGATGCTGACGAACAACAAGTGGAAAGAAGGTTAAAAATGAACATTAAGGCTCCCCCAGACCTAAACGATTTCATCGCCGCGACGGCGACAACTAGTCGCCGCGATTCTATCGTTCGGTCGCTGCAGGCAATGTTCTATTTACGCTTCCATATCAATGGCGACAGAATCGCTATCGCCAAGCGATAGAATCGCGTCGCGACTGTCGCATCGCGTGTGTTTGGGGAACCTTTATACTGAAGATCGTCACCTTTCTCAATGTCCCCCAAATGCGACGGATCGAGCTGAAGAACACGTTGATATTTATGTTAATTCATCATGGCTACGGTTCCAATCAACTGCCGTAGGACCGTTCTGTAAACATCAAAATTTTCAAATTTAGTTCCAGCAAAGTGAATTTCTGAGCTGCTTCCAGCCAAATCAACTTTTACAGAGAATCAGTAATTGTCAGACTCAATTACTGAAACTTAGTAATTGCTTCGTTTATTTGTGATCATCACGCCATCTGTCAAACGAACCTATGATGAAGGTAATGTCAATGTTTTTCATAGACATTCTTCAAAAGTTTAAACGAGGTGATGTTTCAAAAACCCTGTGTTAGAGCGGGAACAGGCCGTTGGACTGTAGAGTGTGGAGATGCAGTTAAAGCAGTTCCGTCTCGATTGCAGATTAAGAATTCACAAAAAAGTTCGTTTTTTTTCGTCGAGAATGCACGCACTACTAGATCAAGTTTTTGACGTAGGATTACGTCCTTCGGAAAGATAGGACAGTTTTCTGCAGATTAAAAATTTGATACCCTTATCAGGAAGTTTGGACTAATAACTCAGCCGTATTTCAACCGATCTCGGAGATTTTGGTATCAATCGATTGACGAACTCTTTAAAATTTTGCACAACTATTGGAAACAATAGTTTGAAGTCGCCAAACAACTGAAAGTCGATTTTTACCTGGCACTGTTAAAAATCAGTAAACAAACCAATCCCCTACGTGCATCGCAAGCAAAGACATTAAAATCGTGCTACTAACGGGCTGGGCTCTAACCCTTAGTTTAATCAAGACTTCACGGAGACCGGAGAGCGGACACGAGGACCGCATAGCAGCTGACGAAACGATGCCGCCGGTGGCTGCGCGGCCCCAAAGCGGAAGCTTTGGCACCACTCAATTTGATTGCAAAAATGGCGTCGTTTGCGGTCTAGCGACAACAGTAGCGATGCTTAAAATTAATTAAAACGCAGCAGCAGTCACGTGAAATTTTTACGAAAAGTTCGGACTAACGTTTGGTTGCTGTTAATAATTAGAAAGGTTCATTGCGGAGTTAAAATCGGTTCTTTTCAGGACCAACATTTTATAAGACGGAATGGTTAATTGCAGGAATGGCGTCGGTAGCCAGTTGCCATCGTCAGCAGTAGAGCACTGCACGAACGAATCTCTTTCGTTCTTTATGAAAGTTGGAGAATAACAAAACCAATTTTGTTTTCTAACTTCTATGCAGTGACGAGCTTTATCTCTTGTCTATGCAGTATTATTTTTCACAAGCTCTCGTCGGAAGGAGATGTTGCGAAAATGATTCGCATAGAACCACCGTTTTATAGAAGAGAAGCTTGATCCAAGACAAATTTTCTTCAAAGTGCAAATCAGAATCGTTTGGCGACGGCAGAAATGTATTCAGTAGCAGTGAAGTAATTGTAATTTATTAACTATCCGTGGACATTAGGGTGGTTCAAAATTTCGATTTTGCTCCACAACGCTCATCTGATTCTGTATCATGTTCTGAGTGTCCTCCGAAAATTTGAGCTCATTTGGATAAAAGCTGATTTAGCACAAGCCGTTTCAAGTTTGCATGCAAATTAGCATAGGTAAATTTATTTTTTCATTATACTGATTATGGTGCTTCCCCATTTAGCGCAGATTAAAAGAAAACCTACATAGTTAAGAGCTTTCACTCAACGAAAACCGCGTCTTGATTAATCACCCCAATAATTAGTAATCGATTTTAATCTATGTCGTAGTTTTCTGGCACTAATTGCATAACTGCTCAACAGGCAACATTGCAACATTGTTAAAACTTATGTAGTTTACAGAAGCTTAAAGAATTTATAAAGCAAAAATTGACAAAAAAATGACTTTAAATATCCCTGCTTTTATCACGCTCCTTGATTTGAATATCTACAAGAAGGATTTTCATTTTTTTTATCATTCGATCGAGCCAACGCTTCAGCGAAGTCTTCTAAAAACATTATTTTCAATAATTTATCATCGATAACTGTGAAAATTTTCTGAGATAGGTAGCTTCTGAAGTGCAACACCCGAGAGTTCAGTGATATTCACTACCTCAAGTATGCATCGTTGGATCGTAACATTCTGGAGCAGGGTGATGTCGTGTGGGCATCGTAAGTCACGCATCGCAGATATCCAGAATCGAACGTCTCCAATAAGCTTTCATTAGATTTGTGCTTCTAAGGCTTCCGTGTGGTGTAATCGACGTGTGCTGCCACCATATGAGCACCGCTGCGAACTCGTGAGTCTTCCTACTTTGCGGAGTAGGAGCAAAAGCTCTTCGTGTTTGACCTGCGCTACAGAAGAATCTCGACTGCTTTGATGCCCTTGAAAAAACAGTAAGAAGAGTAGACTTTGGGCAAAAAGTTCGCTTGACGTTTGTTGTGATTTTTTTTCTTTATTAAAGAGATTTTCAGCTCGAGGCTGGCTCATTTCTTTTGTTGTTAAATCTTCAATGTATCAGTTATTTGTATGACTTTTATTTAAGTAACGGATGTTCAAGTCACGTATTAGTTTTCCAGCTTTTTAATCTACAGCAGCGGTTCTCAACCTGGGGTACATGTACCCCTGGGGGTACCTTCGCTGGCCCTAGGGGGTACCTCGGACAAAAATGCGTAATGGCGGACGTATTACAATTTCAATCAAAACTCATTGATATAGATTTGATAACTGTGTTTTTTATTTCAAAAATTTATATTGTACATAATATGCAATGCGATCAATAAATCCCAATTGAATTCTGCCTTCCACAACCAGCACAATGTATAAAGGGCTGCAGAACAAAAGCTCGAACGAGCAAAACGTCGAATGAACAAAATGAATTTTTTTCACTAATGCTCGGTTGCTTCGTTGCAAGAGGATTAGAAGCATCCTTCTACGCATCTCTGAAGCCTTCTTCCAAGCAGCTTGAAGGCCTTCTTACAAGAGGCTCGGAAGCCTCTTGGGCACTTCAGAAGCCTCCTTTCAAGTGATTATGGAGAATAAAGTGAGTCGGGAAAAAGCATACGTATTTTTGGTTACTTTGGATTCACGATAAAAATAATGAAAGAAACTAAACTATTTTAAAATGACAATAATAAAAAAAATGATAACGTATTTTAAATTTAATCGTAGTAGGCATTTGAAATGCCAGCATACTAAGAAGCTAATGAGAAGAAATTTGAAATTCAATCTCAGTAGGCGGACAGGGAATTCTGATTGTTCGAATGAAAATAAACGATGATCATTCAGTGTTCATTTCTTAAGCACGCTTTTCAATTTTCACAGTTGAAGACAAAATTTCCGCTGATTTCAGAGCGAGGATTTGTAAGGCTACGACAGTGATAAGGTCGCCTCCTTTGAAGAGGTTCGTAAGCCTTCTTTTAAGAGGCTCGGAAGCCTCCTTTTAAGAGGCATGGAAACCTCCTTTCAAGAGATGTGGTAGCCTCTTTTCAAGAGGCTCGGAAGCCTCCCAATTAACATTTCAAGTTTTATAACGGTCTTGAAGACCATAATTTACTCTACAAGAGTGTCATAAAACCAACATGAAACCAAAATGTTAGTAGGGATCTTTTCAAGTGGCTGAAAAGCCTCTTTTCAAGAAGCTCGGAAGCCTATTTTCAAGAGAATCGGAAGCCTCCTTTCAAGAGGCCCAAAAATCCCTTTTAAGATGCCCAAAACCCTCCTTTCAAGAGGCTCGGAAGCCTCCCTTTCAAGAAGCTCAAAAGACTTCTTTTCTAGAGGCTCAAAAGCCTCCTTTTCTAAAGGCTCAAAAGCCTCCTTTCAAGAGGCTCGGAAGCCTCCTTTCAATATCTTTTCAAGAGGCTCGGAAGCCTCCTTTCAATATCTTTTCCAGAGGCTCGGAAGCCTCTTTTGAAGAGGGTCAGAAGACTATTTTCAAGAGGCTCAGAAGTCTTCTTTCAAGAGGCTCAAAAGCCTCCTTCCAGGCTCAGAAGCCTCCTTCCAAGAGGCTCGGAAGGCTCCTTTCAAGAGGCTCGGAAGCCTCATTTCAAAACGATCAAAAGCATCCTTTCAAGAGGCTCGGAAGCGTCCTTTCAAGAGGCTCGGAAGCCTTACAAGAGGCTCGGAAGCCTCCTTTCAAGAGGCTCAAAAATCCCTTTCAAGAGACTCAAAAGCATCATTTCAAGAGGCTCGGAAGCCTTCTTTCAAGAGGCTCGGAAGCTCTACAAGAGGCTTGGGAGCCTCCTTTCAAGAGGCTCAAAATCCTCCTTTTCTAGAGGCTCAAAATCCTCTTTTCAAGAGGCTCGGAAGCCTCCTTTCGATATCCTTTCAAGAGGCTCAGAAGCCTCCTTTTAAGAGGCTCTGAAGTCTCCTTTCAAAAGGCTCAAAAGCCTCCTTTCAAGAGGCTCCTATCAAGAGGCTTGGAAGACTCCTTTCAACATCATTTTAAGAGGCTGGGAAGCCTTCTTCCAAAAGGCTCGGAAGCCTTCTTTCAAAAGGCTCGGAAGCCTTCTATCAAGAGGCTCGGAAGACTCCTTTCAACATCATTTTAAGAGGCTGGGAAGCCTTCTTCCAAAAGGCTCGGAAGCCTTCTTTCAAAAGGCTCGGAAGCCTTCTTTCAAGAGGCTCGGAAGCCTCTTTTCAAGAGGTTTAGAAGTCTCCTTTCAAGATCCTTTCAAGAGACTCAAAAACCTCCTTCCAGGCTCAGAAGCCTCCTTTCAATAGGCTCAAAAGCCTCCTTACAAGAGGCTCGGAAAGTTCCTTTTAAGAGGGTAGGAAGTCACATTTCAAGAGACTTAAATGCACGCTTTCAAGAGGCTCAAAAGCCTCCTTTAAGAGGCTCGGAAGTGTCCTTTCAAGAGGTTTAGAAGCCTCCTCCTTTCAAGAGGCTCGGAAGGCTCCTTTCGAGAGGCTCAGAATCCTTCTTTCAAGATGCTCAGAAGTCTACTTTCAAGTGGTTCGGAAGCCTTCTTTCAAGAAGCTTGGAAGCGTCGTTTTAAGCTGCAAAGGAAGCCTCCTTTTCAGTTGCTCAAAAACCGCCTTCAAGAGGCTCGGAAGCCTCTCTAGAAAAGGCTCAGAAGTCTCTAATGAAGAGGCGCGGAAGTCTACTTCAAAGGGATTCAAAAGCTTAAAGGAGCTTCCCTTCAAAGGGCTCGGTATTATTTTTTCAAAAGGATTGGAAGCATAATTTCGAGAGGGGGTACCACAATTAATGCAACAGTTCCAAGGGGTACCTTAACTGTTTACAATCGAAGACTGTAAAATAAATAAATATCATTGGTGATTGTCGGTCTGACTGCATCTGAGAAGTCACCCTCAACGATATCATGGGTAGTTACTGCAGGAATACAACTTCTACGATGGCGACGTGTATTGAAGTGATTCTTTGAGTGTCCGCAGAAGCATTATAGTTTCAAACTAATGGTTAACTGCTTTTATTAACTTTTGGTCGGGTGCTGTTGGCTGTTGGGTGGACGCATGATAAAAGCAAATCAGTCCTTTTCTGGACCTCCAAGAAATCGGGAGAAGCCCCACACTAAGAATTTTGGAGCTCTGGGATACTCATATTTCAAGAATACACTCGAGCGCACGCTCATCATAGATGAGGTTTTTGAACTCATATATAAACGAATCGAGTCATAAAAGAGTTTCTGCATCCAAATCGGCCAGAACTGTGCTGCTAGGGCAACGTTATACCTTCTATAGAAATTCTTTATTTGAGAATTCCCAGGAGTTCTGATCATTTATCCCTTCAGAAATTTTTGGGAATTCTTCCTTCAAAGATTTCAGGAAACTTTCGCCCCCTGTCTAGGAATATCCTTCCACAGGACCTCTGATAACTTGCCCATTCAGGAATTATGGCAGCACACAATCATCCCCCCTTAACGCAGGAATTCCTTTTTCCAAAATTCTATCTTTTACCTTCAGAAGCTCTGAGATATTCCAATTTCAAGGCAGTGTTCCATCTCTTCGATGTTAATCCATAGCCAGCTGCTCTACAACGACTTTTCGCAGTAAAGCATACTTTCGAGGCACCAACTAACACAAAAAATGGATATTGCTAAGTCCTGCTTTATTGTATTAGTATATTTCTTATCTATTCTATTTGCTGTATCATGAGTATATATTATCCATGTGTGTTATATGATGAGATGATGAGACATCAGATGTCAAATGAAGACTATTATTAAATAATTTACTATTTTTCCTACAAGTATTTATTTTCTAGAAATTTTCCGGAATACTCATTCAGGAATTTTGGGGAATTGCCCTCCAAAAGATCAGGCCAGATCCTCTCGCACGAATTTGGTGGAATCCCTCTCCGAGAAATTAAGATGAATTCTCCCCAGCCCTTATGTGGCCGGCTGGGTACCCGGATACCTTTTCGGAATGCAATTCACGATATCTGAATGATTTTTCATAGCAAGACGTTGAAACTCTGTCCTGTCAGATCCACAATAATGACGATTAAAATCGATTGTAGGGGTTAACGGAAGTTTTGATCAAGGAGGGATTTTTAACCCTTTGGGTACCCAGCCAGCAGGGTACCCACGAAAATGAAACCACAGACAACTGAAACGCTTGTATCCTATGCAATTTTCCACCGATTTCAACAGTTTTGGGCTCCTTCTATCCCGAAATTTTATCTTTATCGTGCTGTTGTTGTGCTGGATCGGTCAAATCACGCTGATGTCCGGGAAATCCGTATTTCCAGGGACATGTCCTGATTCGGTAATACTGATCTTGGATTTCAGCATCGAACTTCATGAAATTTCCACAGCAGGTTGATGTTATGATTACATTGGGCCCATCAGACGTTTGAGCATTCGAATGGCCTTTTCAGAAATTGAGTGCTGTAGCCATGAGCGAGCAAAATCAATACAAGGACTCATTCATTTCGGATGGCCACTAAGTGATTCTTCGAAAGTTCTGGAACATCCGGAGAAATGGTCAGTTGAACAAGTTCGTCGTTTGAAGCTGCGATTTTTATAAATCGATTGTTGACGTAATGTGAGAGCAAAATCAATGCATAGAACATTCATTGACTCCGGATTATTGGCCCTCCAGAAGTTTCAGAACATCCGGAGGAGTGGAAAATTGTGAAATTCCGTCCTAGAAAACCACGACTTCAAAGATTTCTTATTGTAGCATTCCAATATTACTGCATGGGCAACAAATTGAACCCGAATAGGAATCAAGTGGTTCTAAGAAGTTCCGGAGCACTCGGAGTTGTGACCGAATCGGAAATCATCCTCATGTTGGCTGTGGGGTGGACGCATGATAAAAGCAAATCAGTTCTTTTCTGGACCGAAAATTTCGTATACGAAATGAGAGAGAGAGAGACAGATAGTAATCCGACGCAGGATGCCTTCATTGGGGGATGATCTGATTTGCCAATGTCCCCAAGTCAGCCATCTTGGATTTTTGTGTGGAATTTATGCTCGTTTGTTTACGTTTTGCATTGAAAATGAACATCCTCCCGAGCTGGTTATTCCTATCTACTGACGAAGTCGTTTAACCTATACTTTCGAAAGAGTCTTGATCCGACGAGTGAAGTTCTTCAAACAATCACAATCAGATTGGATGCAACGCTGGCGTCCCTTGTGTTTTTTATGGCAAACAATAGAGTGAGATTTACGGAAGCATCAGTTCTCGGCTGATGTTGGGTTAAGGCCCTTACGTAACGCAGCGGAACGGCAGAATTCGAATGTTAGTCTACGTATTTTCTGTCGAATGTTGCCGTTTCCACCGCTGTTCCGCTTTTGGGGCTTTAGTGATTGGAAAGACACATGATTATCTGTTCATTTCAATGCCACAAATTTTACAAAACAGACTAATTGTATCTGACAGATTGTTATCAGAAAAGAATAATCGTTAAGTGGATGCAACGTTGGCATCTGTTGGCATTTTCGGAAAAATCATTCAACGGATTGTGGTGGTTGTAAAGGCGCATTATGAACATTAAATCGGTCATATTCAGAACCATCAACATGAAGAAGAATTGGTTCGAGAGGATTTTTCTGTGAAGCGCCAATGATGAAAGTCATCCACCAAAGACATTAGCGAAATCCATTACGCACAAATACGTAGTCCTACGTCACCTCTGGGTACAACCCGATTGGGCTGCACCCAAAGCTGGATTTAGCCGGAAGGGGGCCCCGGGGCCGACAGTTTGTGGGGGGTTCAAAATGTACAATAAAGGTTAGTTTTGGTACATAATATTTCTAAGGGCCCGGGGCCACGATTTTTTTTTTGAAAAAATTAACTTTTGCATACTAAGACATTTTCAAAGTTTAAAGTTCATAAGTCCGAACATTATTTTTTTTTGTGTATTTCAAAACTTTAGACCTTAAAGTTTCATACATGTTTCTGCAATAATTAACAGATTTTTCATTAACTTTTCGTACTGATCAAAGATATTTAACTAATGACTTTTGAAAAATATGTGGCAACACTGGTGCAATATTTCCTCACAAAAAATAAAATGTTATTTCTGAATTCGTTTATTCCCATTCGATATATGATAAAAGGGGGGTAATATGCACCCCCGAGGCAAAACGACCCTAAGGTGATTTTTGCGGATATTCTGGCAGTTTTGCCAGAGGTAATCATTAACTCGAAAGGTTGATACGGTTGTGTGCGATTTCTTGTGGAAAGATGAGAAATACGGCATCTAGAGGAAAACCAATTTCGCATCGGGGTCGAAATTGTATTCTCTAGGTTGATGAATCCAGGAAGCGGAATGGCAGAATTTCTCAGGAATGAGGCAGAACCTCAATCTTGCTGTTCACACCATGGTGTGTCTCTCAAATATTTTGTTGCTCAGGACATACAAAAAAGCTAAAACAAAATTATTTCAATCCCTTCAAAACGGATGGGTCATATTTGCCCAACATTTTAGATTGGCAGTGTAAAATCCTCACTTTTTTTCAGCTAAATTATAGATCAGAATGTTGGCTTCCCATGAAAAATATCGGAGGTCGAATATGACTTTAACCTGAGGTCTCAGATATCCGCAAACTTTGAGAGATTTCATGTTTCAGAGATTGCAAATACATCTAAAATGTTTAAATTCTCAATCAAATCCAGCGCGCTAATGGCGGTTTATGTGGGTTTAAAAATGTGCCCTTTCCTGTACTTCGTTTAATCCTGTTCTAGCAGACCTGTCAAGTCGCAGCCAGCTGTACATGATGGATCGATTTTCAAACATTCGCTGGTCATTATTACCGTGCGGGAAAAGCTGAATGTACGCTAAACCAGTGATTAATTATCAAGAGTACGGGATGTTCAAAGTTCTCGAGATCAGCCCAAGGTATCTACCAGATCAACCAGAACTTTTGCAATGTCCTCATCATCGGGATATACATACCCAATATGGTTCCTTAAGCATATGTAAACTTAATTTCTATAGAATAAATGATTACGAAAGATTCACTTTATAAGGAGGTTCATTCGAATGTATTCAGCAATAGTGCTGTCAGGTGCTGTCTAATGAGCAGATTGAAGTCGCTCGAAGTTTATCCCATCCTACCCGTTCTTTTTTGTCAACAAATGAAAACAAACAGGATGGGAATAACTTAGAGCGACTTCAAGCTGCTCTTTGGACAGGACTAATATAATTTCATAAAGGTTCCCCCAAATATACACGATGCGTCAATCGCGACGCGATTGCATCGCTTGGCACCTGCGATTCTTTCACCGTCGGTATGGAAGCGTAAGTATATGGAAGATTGCCTGCAACGACCCAACGATATAATCGCGGCGTCTAGTTGTTGCCGTCGTGGCGATGAAAACGCCTAGGTCTTAAACTACTAATTATTTTCTTTAAAATTATACTAAAAAAATTAATTTAATTCGGTCGATAAAATCCTTAGATCTATCAAATTCCAAACATCGATGCAATTTAAAACTCCTGCGTTATTAAGCTTGATGGTAGAAAAAAAAGTTACATGTGACATAATTTGTTATAGAAAGAAATCCAGCAAACACCAGATCCCGCTCGTCACCGTGTCATGCAAATGCATGTCGAGAAATAAACAACTTTCGTTCCAATTTTAATCTAATTTGGGAAAATCCGCCATGTTTTAGGTCAATCGTGTCGGTGATATTTGGAGAAATATCTAGATTACACACACGGGCGATTTTCGAACAACAACAACAACGTTCAACTAGTTTTAGAAATAGCAAACATAAGTAAGCAGTGGAATTTCGTGATTCATTGATCTATTTTGGCAGATCTGCTAAATATGTTTAATTCAATGCTAATTTGAATAGTTTTAAGGAGTCACACAGTATGAGCTGGAGTTGGTCGGTGGGACAGAAATAGAATGATTTTGTGCAAATAAAATCCAGGGTGGAAATAGGTAAACAAATCTAAAAAGCAATCCTTGTTGCCATGGCGCATATTTAGAAAATTTTCCACATAGATTTTTATAATTATCAATCTAATTTTTATCACAATTCCAATGGCAAAGTTTCATAACGGCTTTACCAAACAATCACGGTGCACAGGTCATACTAATCGTAAAACTAAGTCAACTGAAACGAATTAACTGGTTCCTAATAGCTCATATTGCACTGGTTTTGAAGTTTTCCTCCCACTAAAGTTCCCCACAATTGCCTTCCCTAACATCCCCTCTCAGCTTCTAACCAGCTTGCATTTTTCTTTGCTCAAATCCCTCTCTTCAGTTCACTAAAACCGAAGACAAAAATAAAAACTATTAAAACACTTATCTACAAACTAATTGAACAGCATTTAGTTTCCCCTCCCCGCATTCACTCGCATTCCGCCGCATCGTAAAATTTGACCTAACACGAACATCCGTGGCCCCGCCCACCGCCCTTAGAACAGCACACTCTGAGCAAACAGCGAGGCCGACACCGGCGGTCTCGCACCACCAGTGCCACCGCCGCCGGCGGGATCCTATAAGCCGGATGCGCTCGCCAGTCCGCCGTGGTGCATACCGCCGCTCTGCAGATACATGTAGTAGTTGTACGAGTTGGGCGACTGGTGGTGGGCGCTGTCCTGCATCTGGTGCTGCATGTTGGCCGCGGCCATGTTCGGCACGACGGACCCGAGCGACGGTGGCGGGGGCGTCGTGTGGCACTGGGACGTTGGAACGTTGCCGCCGTTGCGTAGCGCCGCCACGGCCGCCTGGTGGTGCACGTTGGCCAGGATGTCGGTGACGGAGTGCGACGAGGGCCAACAGTGGTGGTGAGGTGATCGGATCGGGGTCACTCCCGAAGTCGGTGGCGACGGGCTTCCCCCGCCGCAGGACATTTCCGACTTGAGCGAGTTGGCCGTCGTGTAGGGGTACGAGGGGTAGATCGAGTTGTAGAGGTGGGGCGTGTGCGGGGTGTGACTGCCGGTGTGGTGGTGGGTGATGTTGCCGAGTTTGTTCCGCAGGATCCTCGAGATCGAACTAACGCTGGGTACGTTGTTTTTGTCGCAAACGCCGTCGGAGAGTAACCGGTCCCGGATTTCCCACGCGAAAATGCCGGGGTCTTTCTGCTTGAGCTCACGGATGTAGGTCACGACCTTGGGGGTGGTGACACGGGGCTTCGAGCCCCCGATGGCTCCCGGGAGGATCGAGCCGGTTTCGTGGTAGCGTGCTAGTATTTTGGAGACGCAACCGTGGCTGACGCGGAGCTGGCGGGAGATGTCGCACGGTCGAATGCCGAGCCGGGCCAGTTCGACGATTCGCATGCGGGTGCTGTTCGGGAGGGGTCGGCCGTTGACGAACACTCCTCCCAGTTGGTTCACTTCACCGTACTGTTGGGCTTGGTTTTCTGGAACGAAATGAGAAGAGATTTATAATTATTAGATGCTTTTAAAACTATGTAAATCTGAAATTGATAAATCAATAATGTTTTCGAAACTGGTTGAAAATGCAGTTGGGGTTGAGCTTAATTAAAGTCAAACAAAGTGAAAAATAAATCACCCTTCGCAGCGAACGAGTGGAGAACAGTCCTCCACAGAGCCTCAGCTCATTAGAATTCCACCGTTCGTCAAACACCGAAACACCAGAGCAAAAACATATTTGCATGCGCGCACGTACCTAAGCATTACGTTTCCCCGACTGCTTTTGGGTGTACGCAAACAAAATATTCTTTGCAAACGAATTGAAGCGGTTAAATATTTGCCTAAATTTTGATTCCGATGTTCTCGGCTTCGACTTCTGTTTACCGACAGACGGAGTGACATCCATTCATTCAATGTGCACACATACAAAATCGCAAATACTCGGAATCAGTATCAAACAACTTTTCGTGCTGAGTGAGCCTTGCTGACATCTGCGAATTCTCCTGAAAATTGATGCCCGGCTGTCAGCGAGCGAACGAAACACGACTTTGCGATGATTATTATGATGATGATGCTTTCGCTACGGCTCTCCCCTCAATATCACAATAATTCGCCCTTCGCTTCCGTCATTACTCAACAATTTTATGGAAATCTCGTTTTTCTGCTACCCCCCATTCCGCACACCGCACGTCTAACACGCACGCAGCCTGTATCATTCGTCCCCCTTTCCTGCTTTCACCGTTGTCGGTTCGATCCATTTTTTCCACCCTAATTCCCCGCGCTACAATCTTGAACACGACCAAAAAATAAAATACAAGGGCGCAGTTCGCCATTTTGTTCCCACTCCTAGTCGCCGCGGCATCAGTAGTAGGCCGTGGATCTGTGCTCCCTCAAAAAATTCCCATTTTCTTCCCCTTCACAAACAACGCACAACCGCCCGACGGAGTCTGAACGGTTCCAGCTTTTTAGCGATTCTCGTCAGGATATTTTTGCCGTCGGTTGTGGACGTGGTGCCCGTTGGGAGGTGGGGGTGAAAATCCAATCCAATCTAATACGTATACGACCCCCGTCGAACGAGCGCACCTTGGTTGGACCGATTTTTTTTCTTCTTCATTTTCCATCAGCGACTTCTTGCGAAATCCAATTTCCACACGAAATGAAATTTCACCCGCTCGCTCCATGAATCCTGCCGCGTGAAATATGGCGAAAATATTACGGTTTTGGAGTAAGACGGGTGCGAGTGTGTGCGTTGATGGATTCAATCTCAATTTTTATGATAATTTTAGAAGATTAAAAAAAGTAGGTAATTCGTTTTATGATTTGAGACTGATAATTTTTTTTTCAGAAAAAAGGCCATAAAGAACTTAAATGCATTGCAATTATAAATATTGAAGATGCCCATTTCAACATCGTCACTTTAAATCCTTTTCCACTCTGAAAGTGATCAAATCTAGATAAAGCAGCCATCGCTCTCCGCAATCGTGCTGCATGCAGCAGGGCCACTAAAAAGGCGGCAAACCATCGCGGCCGCCAGCGCAAACGGCCTGTACCGCCATAAATCAATTTCGGTAATGAAAGCCGTGCAAATTAAATGTGCGACGCATGTTTTAGCGCAACTCACATATGAAAACACACGTCGCGGCGCGTCGCGTCGCGTCCATCCGTCACGTTTGCCGGTTCCATCGTCATTTTCGAAAAACGACTCCATGTGCAAAACCCAAAACCCCTTTCCGAAGTGACGACGAATATTATTTAGCCCAGCAGAAATCCACAGAGGAGAATTTTCATCAAAGCAATCCAGCGCGCGCGGCGCGGGAGCACACACAGATCAAGGGAATGCGGTTTTCTTGCGTTTTTTTTCGGTGATGTTTCGCGACAACACTTTTCCCTCGCCGCCATCGTTGTTGTCATCGGCCGTTGAAGGCGATTTCCTCCGTTGTTGGATCGTTTTAGTGCAACGGGATTTAGCAATTCAGTGGACAAGCGACAATTAATGGCCTCCCGAGAGAAGCTTTCGCTGACTGTTAAACTGGATTGGTACAATGTTTTTGAATTTAGAATGCCTTTTGAGGTAGTATAACTCTGGCATAGGAAAATGTGCGATTCTGGTTTGGTAATTCTAAAAAAATCAAATGGATTTGCATTCAATGCTCTGGAGAAACTTAGAAAGAACTCCGAGGAGATTCTGAACAAAGACACCTTTCAAAAGATTTTAAAAGAAATAGTTCCAAACGAGCCCTCCTTGGGCCCTCCTTAGCGGTGCGGTAAGACGCGTGGCTACAAAGAAAGACTATGCTGAGGGTGGCTGGGTTCGATTCCCGGTGCCGGTCTAGGCAATTTTCGGATTGGAAATTGTCTCGACTGCCCTGGGCATAAAAGTATCATCGTGTTAGCCTCATGATATACGAATGCAAAAATGGTAACTTGGCTTAGAAACCTCGCAGTTAATAACTGTGGAAGTGCTTAATGAACACTAAGCTGCGAGGCGACTCTGTCCCAGTGTGGGAATGTAATGCCAAGAAGAAGAAGAAGAAGAAGAAGTTCCAAACGAATGACACAAGAGATTCTAAATGAAATATTAAAATAATTATATAGAAGATAATTCTAATTATTCACATGGATTGTGAATATTTTGCTAAAATAATTTTTAAGTAAGGGTAATGTGCCTGACGTCAACGAATGCCTGTTGTTTTTGGAGCAAGGCCGCAGCGGATAAATTGATAACGCCTGGGTTCAGGATAGGTACCACCTTGGTTTATTTCCTCCTGGTAGGGAAATATCCAATATCTAAACGGCTATTGAATCGTCAAATCCATGTTTTCGTTCGGTATAGAGCAGTATCAACGTCGATGTCGATGAGTCGAAGTACAGGACGATGTGGTGCCCAGCCCGTTTGTCGTCGGCCAGCAATTCACTTTTCTTAGTGATCCTTTTGTTTCCCACGACGATTGTCAGGCATTCCGGTCTACAATAATGTCGTTTTCGGTTATTGCTGGGTCGAACCTAGTTCTGCCCCGGATCCGCTCTAACAGCTGTCAAAACGTTCGGTTATTCGTTCAGGTTGGATCGCGATCCGCACCAGATCCGACCCAAAGCGAATGAGGTTCGCTCTGCCGATTTATCGAGATCGAACCTAGGTTCACCAATACACTCGAACACAAACTGTCAAACAGGTGTTTATGTTTACGCTAAAGGAAAATGAAAACATGAAAGACACGGAAGGGTGCGGATGGGTATTTGACTTTTAATCGTTTTTGTTTCATTTGTTGAATTTATCAATTTTGTTGCTGTCTTCCACGTAAAAATAGATTATTTTAGTTGTGTGTTGTCTTCAAGTTTCTCTGATGGTGAAATGGATTCAGATACCGACATATTTTTTGCTGATTACTTCAGACAGTAGCTCAGTTATAAACAAAATGAGGGTTAAAATTTTTGTTGAAAATGTGATTGATAAATGCAGTGACGAGAAGGTAGCTGTAGCTGCTATTTATTCACTATTACGTTGTGTATTCGATGATATGCTTTGGGTATAATTAGTACAATTGCTCTCTCAATGGGAAAATAGCGTGCCGGAGTATCGGAGTATTATTTATACCAAAATGTTCATACCATTATTTTTTTCGTTATTGCAGTTCTGTGAATAATTTGTTTAAGGTTACGGATTTGAAGAATATAAACATAATGTATTAACCCTGATATTAACCCTTTATAAGTCAGTGATTACTATATTGCCATCAACAAATGATACGTTTTTCTGATTATTTACAATGGTTTTATTAATTATTCGACTTGCAGAGGGTATACTTGCTACCTAGTAACACTCCAGATGATACATGGCCAGAAAACAAATTCAAATGTAAATTTAGGAACAGTTTTATACAAATTGAGCATAATTTCAGAGTGAAAGAAGGATTTTTAGTTGTAATTCGTTGAAAAATCGACAAAGACATATTTTACCCCGTTGATATTTATTATGTTGAATCTCCTGTTATGTGGTGGAAAATTATGTAGAGAAAAATTATTTGCCTTTCTTGTATATTTGGTTTTTAGAGTTTTGGCGAAATCGCGGTTTATCCCAAAGTGTCCCCTCTTGGGAGGAAAATGCCCTAAATGCTAGTCAACTTTTGTGCGATTTGATTGTTTGTTTTAAAATAAAAGGCCCAAATCTCAATAAATTTTCTATTGGATGTTTTACAAAGTGTTTCCATATTTTCTTGTTCTATTCCATTTGAATGGCATAATTGATCATTCAAATGTAACACAATCACTGTTACCCAGAACGCCACATAGAACCAGTATAACAGTTTATCGGGAAACACGGATTAGCATAATTACCGGAAATGTTCCAGAGCGCCAAAATTCCTTCACGGCAATCCACATTGCCATCGCCATTCATCATAAGCTTCTAATCACGTACATTTATTGATGGATTAATTGTCATTTTTAAGATAAATAATTAACAAAAGAAAAATCTAACTTCCCCATTTAATTTATATAATAAGAAACAAAATAACACTAATAACAAAATTAAAAAGATAAAATCTGTATGAAATCTAATAAAATATTTATATTTCTGCCAGCTGATAAAAGTGCGAAATGAAAACAAAACAGATGATAGGGCTTGAGTTCTCACTAACACCATCGTACTGACTCGATCCCGATTCGTTTTTCGTTCGGTTATTCAGAGTCGAGGTCGGACCTGACCCAGGTTTAAAACCGAAAACGACATTAGAATGTAACCTTCGGACTGTGCTAAACAGATATTATCAAATCTCGCTAGTTTTTTCGTCATTTCGCTTGTGGTGAAGAAGTTTGATAATCTCCAGTTTTTCAGCCATCGTGCGGACATTCCAAATTAGATATTTTGGTGGTGAGCATTGATATTAAGGGGACAGCTTCATCATCGACATAATGTTTTTTTTTTTGCATCTCCGTAAACGAGTGCAGTGCATATTGACGTGGGCTAGATTACGAACAATTTGAACCCAAAAGATTAATCGGACTCGACAACCTCAGATATGGAAGGCTAAAGTCGTTGGATAGATATCCTAAGATCCGATGCTTCAGTCTCACATCCACCAAAAAAAAATCGACGAGTTTGTGTTTAAAGGATACTGCTATCCCTTGCTATAAAGCAAGTGTTGAGAAATCGAACAACATCGAAATCAAATGATTCTGGAAAATACTCGTGTTCTTAAAAATAACCCGTAAATGGCGTCTGTACCATTTCCGTGAGCAAGAAATAGCTGAGACGGGAGATATTGAAGAAATGTTTCTCCGAACCTTGATCAGACCCCAGCATAGCCATTCGCCACTTTTTTTGGAGATAGAATCCAAAAGTTCTCCCATCGAAGATAGAATCCAGAAGTTTTCCACATTCCCCTGATTATCCCCATAAGTTTGCGATTGTATAAAAGCCAACTTTCTTGAAGACTTGAAGACAGGACTCTGACGTAGTCAAGTGCTTTCCATCCAGACGTACTCAGAACGCTTTTTTTCCCCGACGGAAGACGTGGGAGCCAAGAGATCGAGGCGCAAAGTGTCAACCATGCAGTTCAGATGTCCTTCCGTTAAAAAGCATTCTTGGGCACTCCGTAAGTCTCTTAAAGTTCCTTCCCTCCTCAGGCCGCTTTTCGGCACCACGACGAATCCAACCAAGTTCCAACGGAACAGCGTCCCAGGCCTCCCAGGCACGCCCAGCTGGGTTGTAAGTCCTGCATCTTCCAACATCTGCATCCAGCTCCTTCTGTCGACTCTATCACCCAAATCTGAATATGAAAGAATCTCCCATTGGTAGCAGCACTCCTCCAGACACATCCGGGGGTCAGTTGGTCTACACTTTCCATTCTCAAGTGGAAAGCGTTTGCAGACTTATTCGGGAGCAACCTCTTCCAGGTTACGCTCACCGTCCATGCCTCGCCAAGATGGCCGACTGGGAGGCATATGACCACCACCTTCGATGAGAATTTGAACTAAACTTCACCAAAATCGTCCTTGAGGCCGCCCTTGATTACATCGTGCAAACCGGCCAGGACGAAAGACTTTTCGCCAGCGGTCATACGATACGCATCGTGTGGTTTCTAGCAAAAAGGAAGGTTCATCAATCGCTACGGAGAACTGGCTTCAAAGAAAAGCACTACGAATGCAGGTCAGTAATACTTGAAGCCAAGAGGAAACAGTGAGATGATATCTTTTTACGGTCAATCCGGTTCAGTCCGGCTGTAGAACTCTGGGAGAAAGTCAACACACTTTGTGCTAAGCAAAGATCTTTTGCCATCCTCCTCGATACACATGGTCGTACCGCGACCAATCCCCCAAAATAACCGACACGCGTGGGGAGTACTTTGCCGGGCTAGTGTCGGTAAACGACTACTCCACCGAGTTCCAGCGGACATTCACTGGTAGCACTTCGTCAACCTTTCAGCTCCTCCCAGGTTTACACAATCTACCGTTTTCTGCTGCCGAGTTGTCGTTCACTCTCTCCAACAGCAACGGAAAGACCTCCGCTTCCAACGGGATTGGGTACCTTATGATCAAAAACCTCCAGCCTTTCGCCAAACTCCGGTTTCGAGATTCGGTCGACAAAATTTGGTCCAAACTATCTCGGATGCAAAACCACATCATATCAATCAACCATGTGTAGGTTACATGTTATGGAACGGCGTATTATCATGTCTACCCAAGGTAGTAGTATGTCATTCGAATGGCATGGCAGTCGTGGAAGCGAGCCTTTTCGCTGGATTTACCTCCTCTACAATGCTATTTGGCTGTCGTTGGGTTTTCAATTCAAAAGCTGGTGCCGGTGCTCCTCCTCAAGGCCATCGTGGAGGTAGGCCTTTTTCACATCAAATTGATTCACGACCATTTTCTTCTTTGCTTCTCATAACTGGTGCGAATACTTCTTCATGGTCGCATCGGTATCGTCAGTGGCGCCGGGAGTGGGTGGGACAAGTAGGACATGTCCTACGCATGAATTTTTCTGGGTGGGACAGTCAAAGCATTGTCCTACCCATGATTATGGTAAGATGAATTTTGGTACATAGGTTGGCTAGCAGGAATATGTGTATTAGCAAATGGTGATTTCAAAGTTAATCAGAGTAATAATCATAAAGATTTCTGGGATCAAGAATGTTTTCGCTCTTTTAGTAACACAGGCTCGATCATTTTGTAGTATGTCAATAACTAACCCCAGAGGCTACATTTTAAAATATGCTGTATGGTGGTAGTCCAGTGTGAAGGTTTTTCTACAACGCCGCAGAACATACCGGTGTTTGAAGTGACAAACTCAATGTCTCTTTGAAAAATCGCTTGAATAAAGTTAAAAAAAAAACTCTGTTTGATTTCCATTAAAAACGGAGCTAAAGCGCTAGTTGCTGTAACTTCTACTAAATGAGAACAATATTTTAATCATTTAGTCTAAGTTATTACAACTAGCGCAATAAATTCGTTATAAATGACATTCAAACAACCAACTTTTAGGCAAAGTTGTAGCAAAACCAAAGAAGTCCACAATGAAACACATTTTAAAATTTAGCTTAACTTGACTTCTGCTGAAATCTTGTAACGATATTCAATAATCGTAAGAATTCCTGTATGTCATGCTTTTTGGAAAAGCAATGTTTGAAAAATTGAAACATTAACTCTCGAATTATGTGAGTAGTTTCCGCAAGAACTTTACAAGTCCTGATTTAATGTTTTATAATGCCACTGCAACCATAACTTTCCCACATTGAAATGGATTTAATATCAACATGGGAAGATTATGCTTTCAATGACAGTATAGGTAGAATGTGCATAGATTTTTTAACACTAGAACGATTGCCCAAATGGGAGACAAGCTCGGTGGTCTAGTTGGGCCTATAAGCAGCAGGTCGTGGGCTCGATCGCAGGCTCGTCCCTGTCCTTTCTGTATGCCTTAGTTTTTTTTATGTTTGTCGTATTCTACCAAAACGATTTCTACTGTTATGCCTTCCACACTACCAGTTTTAAAGCCTCTAACGGATTCTAGCGAAGCTGCTAATCTCATACAACAATTTACGCTTGTAACACCTACGAATTTATGCGAATCGATTAAGGACATAGTTGGAAGAGTACCAAGATGGCAGTCAATATGGCACCGGACCTTCCACGGGTCACCCCACACCTCCCGCACTCCTCTCCCCCCAACATTCGAATGCATCGAACAGCATCGAACAAAACTTTAATATTCAGATTACTAACCTGTTCACAGTATATTTATGTACTTCCCGTGATAACTAACATGTTTCTTCAAAGAGTCCTACGCATTTCGGCTCGATATATGGCATAAACCAGCAGTTTCGTGCCAATTTAACAGCCGTCCGCGGTTTGGTGGGTTTATCACTGCACTCCACTTCTTCTCAAAGGGCATTGGAAAAATCAATTTTTTACACACTTCTCCGCACACGAGCAGCCCGAAATGTTGATGGAAGGCAAATTAAACTTCACTTTTTGGATTAAGTCACTTGTTTGAAACGAAAACTTAATATAAACTGCAATTTTTGCCCGAAGAAAACGATAAAAAACTGATCGCCGAGTGAATGTAAACACCGGTACCGATAGCAGCAAACTAATAAACAGGGTGGTTCAAAACTGATTTTGCTCCGCCACGCTCAGTCGATTATGTTTCATATTTTGGGTGTCGTTCGCTGGTTTCGGTCGGTTTGAATAGGGGCTTACCGTGCACAGGTCGTTTCAGGTTTGTATGGCAGTTGATATGGCGAGGTTGAATTTTACATTATTCTGATTGTGGCACTCCGTGATTGGACGCTGGCGAGGGGAAGACCATTAGACTGGATGAAATTCAAGAGCTTTAACTCCTTAGACAATGCATATTGAATGGACGTTCCAATAGTTGGGAGTCGATTTTAATCGAGGTTGCAAATCTTTAGCATAATAATAAAACCCCAAATACAATGTCGGCGGAACGGAAACGACAAATTTGACAGTTAGCTCATATATTTTCCGTTAAGTTTGCCGTTTCCGTTCCGCTGACATTGTGTTTGTGTAATTGTGTAATTCAACAAAATAGCCACATTTTTTTCTGTGATATCTATCGCACCAGGAGCAGATACTTCATAGAAAAAGCGTGACATGGGGGTGAGCGGAGTATAAAATGCTATTTCAACGGATCTTTCCTAGTTCAGTGAAGTCTCTGGAATGTTGCTTTCAGCTATGTGTGTTCTCTTTTCGCCAGCGTTTGGAGGGCAAGCGCTGTAGCCAGTGTAATGAAAGATTTAGTTTCCCATAATAGTTTTCATACAAACTTGAACCGGCTTGTTCTCAATCAGTTTTTGTTCAAATCGGCTCTTGGAGGACACTCGGAGCATGGGACGGAATCAAGTGAGCGTGGTGGAGCTGGGTCGTTTTTTGAACCACCCTACTAACATTCTTTGTTTTTTCATAAATACGACACTAATACTACTACAGTATATGACAATTTGTATTGTACCAATACTTTCAAAGCTTTGTTTTGGTACTCAACCCACCTTCACCTTAATGCTAATGTTAATACCAGAACTTTTGCCCGAATCGGCCTTTTCTATTTGTCCTACCCACGACTCGGAACGTGGATGCGCCTCTGGGTATCGTTGACTGTTTCCCTGAACAACGGGCCATGTCTTTAAACGAATGATCTGTCCAGCTGCGCCTTGCTTGATTCTATACACCCATTTACAACCAACAGCTTTGCGATCTGTAGGAAGATCAACAAGTGGGTATCAGGGATTCGATTGTTTTGTTTTGATGATACCAGAACAAGCGTTTCTTGAGCTAAGCGTGAATCTGTTTTCATTGTTTGGTGGTGACATGAAACGGCCAGCATATGGAAGAAAACAAACAAATCATTTTTCCAAAGCAATCGAAGTGAGCGAAAAATGCTTATCACTTTCCAGATTGTTTTACTTTCCCGAAGCATTTTCATCCGAAAGTTTTCATGAGGGAGCTTCCAATGCTCCTGAGATTAAGTGAGCATTACGAACCCTAGTGGCAATATTCCTGTTGCTCAACACCTGTACCCGAGGTGTACGTGGAGTTTGTTTGAGGATGCAATTTATCTACGACTTCGTCAGATTTCTTGCTCTTGCTTAATAAAACCACAGACAAACAGACGTAACACTTCCCATTTCAACATCGTTCACGTGTTCAACGGTTGATTTGAAATACATCTGTGCTACGCGATTGTGCCAAGAGAGGCGCTAGTGTTCAATCGCTTTGACATTTGATTAGTGTATATGCTGCTGAATGTTTTCTGTGTTGATGACGATGATGATGATGATTGATATAGATGTATGCGTTAGGAGCAAACGTCAAATGGGAAATAATCATGGCCGACTCTGTGTCTCGCGATTCTGATAACAGATGGCAGTAGTGTTTTCTGAAAAGCGAATGACGATATTTTTTCGAACAGTTTGTATGAAGAGTTACGTCTGTTTGTCTGTGATAAAACCTAGTTGTACTACATTTGGTCATTTAGGCGGTTTAGTTCTCGATTAAACGACCGGTTAAGAAGCTATCGCTCCTACCCACAACTTTTTAGACAGCTTCGCTTTGAACAGCATACTCATCAACGTTTGTCCGATTAGCTTTTTCTGCTAGTCCATTTTGGTCTGGCGAGTAAACATTGGCTCTTTGCTCCATGTAGTCCTGAAAATAAACATCCGTTAACCCTTTGCCATTATCCGTCCGTAGGGTTTTGAGTTTTCGACCAGCTTGTCATTTCGCCATTGCATGAAACTCCTTAAAACGGTCCAACACTTTCTCGGCCAATTTAGCTTACAAAAATATACGAACATTCGCCTGGATTATATTGATAAAAGAGATGCAGTAACGACTATCACTGAATTAGGATTCTTCCATTGGACCAGCAATATCAGAACATACGACTTCCAGTGGTTCTTGTACTCTCGATTCAGTTTTGCTGAAAGGGATGTGTGCTTGTTTCCCATCGGGCAAATACGGCAACCACGATAAATTCCTCCACTGATGTGAACACCATTCAACGTTGAATATTCTCATTCACGCCACTGACATCGAGGTGCCCCAAACAAGGATGTTATCGATCATTTAGTAATCTGCGTTCGATCACTTAGTAGTTTGTCAATAACTCATTCCAGACGCTGAATTTCAAAATGTGTTGTATGGTGGACTTCTAGTACGAAGGTTTTTCCACAACTCTGCCTAACAGGTCGATGTTTGAATTTAATAGCGCTAGTAGCACTAACTTATACTAAATGATACCAACATTTCAATAATTTAGTATAAGTTACTGATACTGGATCTATAGCTCCGTTATAAGTGAACACAACGAACTGTTAGGCACAGTTGTAGATAAACCTTCGCACTAGAAGTCCTCCATACAACACATATTGAAATTTAGCCTCTGGAACGAGTTTTGACAAACTACTAAGTGATCGAACGCAGATTACTAAACAATCGATAACATCCTTGGCCCCAAATGCTAATGTCAAACTTCAATAGATGCTTTCGATAAACTCAACATAGCTATTCCACGTGCTTGACTTGATCCAGATTGATAAACATAGTTTTCGATAATGCCTATTGCCACTTCCATCCGCATCCGTTACTTTACAGCCGATCGGACTAAATAGAACGCTATAATCAGGATTTTCGGTTTTCAGTCACATGAAAATGTTGATAATTTTAAATCATTGCCAACGTTTCGAGTCGAATCAAGACGGGTTGATTAATTACGAGCCCTGATAAAGATCCAAACTTTTGGATCGAAACGTTGGTAATGTTTTAAAATTATCAACAATTTCATGTGACTGAAATCCTAAAATCCAGATTATTAGCAACAAATGCAGTTGAAATCCTTGAAAATTTGAAACGCTACAGCTTTCTACAATTTACAACACTGGCAATAGATTTATTGAAAGTTCTGGAATCTAAGAGCCGATGCCCACGAAGCGTTTTTCAACGCTGCGTGCACGTGGCGTTGAAATAACGCAGGCGTGCATCCGCGCGGTGATGCTGCGTTACCGCTTTTTCCCGATGCACATCTGCGTCCTTTTAACGCCGTGTGCACGCAGCGTTGAAAAGACGCTACGTGGACATCGGGCAAATATTATATATTAACAATATAGTCCACTCTTGCAAAAAACAGGCGAACAGGACTCCAGCGCTACAGCGGATGGCGGTCGAACTATGTTATCACAGCAATGCGTGGCGTCATATCGTTGCCTTCATATCGCCGCATTGAGGCGCTCCATCGCTTCCATATCAACGCGTAGAAGCTCGTCGTTGCTGCCAAAACAATAGAAGCAAATTTTAAACATCATATCCAAGATGAATACACAGCTAGGTGTTTCAATGTGCTCAACTTATGGACGAGAAGAAGGCGGGGGTGAAAAATTCATTTCCGGTGCAAAACATAAACAAACCGGCGGGCTCTCCAATACTAAAATCCAAGATGGCTGAATCGTGAATTTGGCAGATTGGAACACCTAGTGGTGTATTCATCTTGGACATATCTTTTCGATTGGAACAGCAAAATGCTGCCTTCCTGGCAATTGATTTGCCATTCACAAATAAAAATCAAATATGTTGATGAAATTGCAAATTTTAACGCAGAGCCAATATATTGATTAGAACATGTGAACAACTAGTGCTACTGGTGGCTAGTTAAAAAAAACTAAAGCTTTCCTTATTACCTTTCCCGGTTCATGTTTCTATTTTTAACATTTTTCTTTTCAAAAACCTCGAGCCATCCCGTGTAATCCGGCCCCTTTCTCCAACAAAAAAGATGGATCCTACGGAATAAGCAATTGAAGATTTTGCCAGCTCATGGAGAAACTACTCAAAGCATTGTACTTGCAAACAAAATTTTAGTTGAATATTTTCAAATACTTCATCTGTCCATGAAGAAGCCCCCTGTCTCTCTACCCACCATTCCATTTTTCTTCCAAATAAAAAAAAAATCAAAATCGTAAAGAATAGTTTTAGCTTTCAAATTTCATTAGGTATTTAATCGTTATGTACACTCCCAAGACGGAGTGGTGCTTGTTCAGTCCTTCAACGATAGCCAATCCTTTCCAACTGTGTACAGCAGGATGATAGTCTATTTCGAAACTCATGACTTCGAAGGTTGCGCATCACATCGAAGATTGGACCACAACTTCGGACTCCTGGAAAGCCCAGTTGTCTGTAAAATAAAATATAAATTGAGTGCATAGAAAACCAAAATTAGCAATTACGGTCTGACTTAAAATTTCGGTTCTCCGTCGCGGATGTTGCTAATCCCTTTACTGTTATTAGGAATCTTGACGCTTGACCTGCACTCATCATTAGTTGTGAACTGCGAAATGAGAAGCAAACTCGATTGGACAGCCTATCATCTGAATCGGTGGTTGGTGCAGAGATCCACTCTGTAGGCTGTTCGTTCCTTGTAGATGGCATCCCGCACCAAACCGATTTACGTAAAGCTAGAAATAAAAAAGTCATGCAAATGAAATATTCATTAAAAGTCTACCAAATACTTTATTTGAGTAAAATACATCTTGAACCATTATTTGACAAATATTTAGGAGTACTTACTAGAAAGGTTCGATGATATCGGCGGCGGCGCTTTCACTCAATTTAGTTAGTTCGAGTTCTGTCAACATGTTTCTTGTTGACTCTGTCGGACAGTTAAAAGTCGAAGTTACTTTGATCGTTTTTACTAAAACAGTTAGACTTCCAATCACCAGTTGGCGTTGCTCTACACAAAAGCAGTTCGCCAGTGGCTTGTATGGGATAATCAAGAGTGGACTATCTTGTACTTTAAAATCTTTGCATCGGGCCTAATGGACGTCGTGTACAGGAATACGCTTTTCTACATTATGACGAGTGGGGTACAGAATAGCTGATCCACACCGTTCCGTTCCTTTTGTGGACGTCACTTCTTCTAGCAATTATGTTTGAACATTTTGTCATGTATCTTGCCGTATCAGCTTGATCCGTTGTAAAGAGTGTCACACATTAAATTGTACCACGGAAAGAAAAAAACACTTTAGATAATAACTCATTGGGTATTTTCTTTTGAGAATTTCGGTAAAGGTAATTTAAAGTGTTTTGTTTACACTGTGTTTGAATCGATGTCAGTTTTTCGAAATTTTGGTGGCGGTTTAAAAAAACTGCAATTCGGAATCGTGCAGTCAATGGTGAGTCGTGTTATTAAACGTTACAACGAAACTTTGAGCATCGATTGGAAGTAGAAATGCGGTCGAAGTTGATGTTCTATTAGTGATCAGGATCATAAGCGTGTCGCGAAAGTGTTCGAGCGGAATGCCAATTCTTTGGTCAGGGATGTGACGAAAAGGTGGATCTGTCCAAGTCTTTCGTTCAGAGAGCCGAGGACCGAGAGGGACTACATTACATACGTACAAAGTGCAGAAGGCTCTAAATCGTGACGAACGTCAGGTTGATGTCGGAAGCGCATTTTGGACACGACATTGTGCTGTTGTTTTCGCTATATCATGACCTGGCTTGAAAACCAACTTGTTCACGTAAGCTCTGTTCCACTTCTTAGTCCTGTTGACCTTACCAGGAAATTGTTTTAAGAATACGACGAATTCAATCTAAAATTCTTCGATTTTGTTTAACTTGAGGAACTATATTTACGTTTCCCGTAAAATCAAACGCACCACCGGAACCAGACGAAACCAAAACAATGTTCGGTTGCAGAAATTTTTTCCTGTTTTGTTGTAGTTGTCATATTCTGCGAAGAGCAACAGCTGCGATCTAGGTTGCGATCTGGCTGCGATGAAGTGAGTTATGAGAATTCACCTGTCATAAGACGAGTTTATACAATCCCATTGAATTCCACCACTTAATTGTATCTTGACAGATACGTATTTCGACCTCAACAGTAAGGCCGTCTTCAGTGTCTCGTACTTGACTCGTACTCGTACTCGTACTTGAGAATTGTTTAGACAACAATTTTGACAAAACATAGTTTTAATCAATAAATAATATGAGGATTTAATTTTTTTTATTGGAATTCTTGTCATCGTTAACGAGACGTGCAATGCGCGAAAAATCTATGCAAAGGGATTTCATCGTAAAATTTTACTGTTCAATAATAATTATTATTGTTAATAACAATTATTATTATTCAATGAATTGTCAAGTTGCATGGTCGCAACGCACTGTTGTGTGCAAAAATAAGTTAATAATTCTGATAGCGTATTCAGATTAGCTGTTTTACGTTTCAAAGTGGTGAAATAAAATAAAATATATGCGCATTGACACCAAGTTACTCTTCATCATATAATAAATGGCGTAATATGGATTGGCTATAACGTACGGTCAAAAATAAATCCATAAATCTGGTCACAATCCAAATAAATGTGGGTTTTATTTTTTTTGCCATTCGATATCTTATAGTACCAGTGGAATTGAGAGCAAACGTTTCTTTCGTTTTTCTCTCTATTTCTTTGCCAAAGAATCGACGTTGATTGATTTTACAGTTTTATAACATTCCGGTTGAAATGGAGAACTTTTGATGTTAATTAAAGAACAAGAGATAATCAACATTCAAATGGGAAAAAATACTTTGACAATTTCACTTCTATTTTTAAGAAAACGGAGCACTTTTCGATCGGAAAGTGCAAAACTTTCTCTAAAACCATGTTTGTTTTTTGTGTGTAGGGATTATATTTATATTTGATTACCTGCGGCATGCATGATTCTAAAAATCGAAATCCGTCGAGCTCGAATTTTCAAAGATTTTTTAGTTCAAAATCGCGAGATGGTTGAAGAAAAAAAAAAGGAAATATTGCATTCAATGCAAAATTATCGATAAAATAAAATGTCAATGTGTGATTAGTACTGCAATGGTTTTGCAAAACATGTACGTTGAACAATGCCAATGTCTGATTACTTCTATATGGACGAACTTGTTCCTTTGGAGTAATATATATTGTTCGCGTAGTTTATAGTTTTCGCAATTCGCTTGTGCTATTGTTATGTGTCCACTTTTTAAACCCAGATTTTAAAACAAGTTTTTGTGTGTTACTTTGGGACGAAGCCTCATTGTCGCATCATGGATGACGAGACTAACGTCGAGGAGTAATGAACTTCAATCACAGAAAAAAATGGAGGTCCTCCTTGGCTTAGCGGTAGTACACGCGGCTACAAAGTGAGACCATGCTGAGGGTCTCACTTTGTGGGGCTAAAGCCCCCCTAGCCCCCCTGTAGTTACGCCAATGATAAGGGAGTTGTAAAGAAAAAGAAATCCCTCAAAAAAAAATCAAACCTAAAAATCAAATCCCTTAAACCGGGACTGTAAACGGGAGGTCTATCTCAAGAAGTGACTACAGAAGCGTTTACTTTCTCTGTTGAAGCAACACGAGATTCTTACAATTTTCTGGCCGAAACTAGCTTCTAGCCACAATTTAAAATGTTGTCCAGGAGTGGTTCGAAGCCAACGGGGTCATGTTTGTACCCAAGGATATGACCCCTCCAAAGCACTGGAACTAAGGCCCATCGAAAAACATTGGGCTATTGTGAAGCAGGCACTACGAAAGCATCCCCAGGAGGTCAAATCTCAGTAAAACATGAAGAAAAAGTTGGTTTTCGTACAGAAGAAGCTGCAGCTAGATGTTGTACAGAATCTAATGAGTGGAATCGATCGTAAGGTTACGGTATTGAAGTTAAATGAAAAACATATACCAAAAGCTTACTAAAGCTTACAAAGCCATTCGATATGGGACTTCCTTCATTGAATATTGGCAAAACAGTACAAAATGCGTCTGCTTTCCGATTCTCTTGATAATCTGGGCAGAGCTTTGCAGTATGCCTGAATTATAGAACACATCTAGGTCTTTTGGATTGAACACGTTTTTCATACTTTGTGTTTGTGCTTGCGTGGTACATAGACAGATTCCTCCAGCACTCAACGTGATTATTCCTTCTGACACCAACTCTTCATGCAGAAAATAGTTTAAATCTAATCTCCGGTTATCGCCGGTCTTCCGCCGGATTTCAGAATTTGACGATTTTACGCGTCCTATGAGATGTCCAACGGTTATTCCCACTGTTATTGATTTAACAAACAGGTTATGACCTGTATAGGAATAATGTATGTAAAAGTTTTTTTTCGTGAAAATTTAGAAGAATTTCAACAGGAAATGTTTGTGCAGCAGATAGACATGCATGTTCTTTCTCAGCGGTGGTTTCAGCAAACAAATCTTCTTAACACATCCTTAAAGTGAAACTGTCCAGAATCAAAATTAATTCAAGAGAAAATTTTCAAAACGACTTATCTGCTTTTGCAAACAAAGATTCAAACCACGATTAGACGAATCTGATAGCTCTCACACGCAAACCAACACCATCAATAGGTAGGTGAAGGTTTCCGCTACCTGTTGATGGTGTTGGTTTGCGTGGGAGAGCTGTCAGATTCGTCTAATCGTCGTTTGAATATTTGTATACAAAAGCAGATAAGTCGTTTTGAAAATTTTGTCTTGAATTATACCTCGCGTTTTCAGAGGCACCAACAACAAGCAACGAAAAACTGTCATCTTTTTATTTTGGCTTTGCTGCGACGCAGCAAGCGTAGAATAAAAGGATAACTGCTGCTAGTTGCTCCAGTATTGATGGTGTTGCACTTAGGGCTTCCATTCCCGGAAACGATTTCCCGGGAAATCATATTTCCCGGGATTCCTGATTCCCGGAATTTGTGTATCAGTTTCCCGAATTTCCCGGGAAATGAACATACTAAAATATTTCGTAATAATAGTCTTATTTTTTTAAATTTGATGATAACGGTTTTTGGGTTATCAATTACATTTCTTTACTAGCATCATCTCACTATTTGTTTTCCTTTTGAAGTTTATGAATTTAAGTCATACTGAAAATGCTATAGAATCATACGATGCATTCCAACACGTGTTGAAGAGAGACAAAGAACCAGTTTATATCTATCGTTCGTTATTTCAGTAGGTCCAAACGTCGGTAAGCGTTGTGAAGTCGAATTAAAAATTTAGTGTCTGTGGTGAAACAGCAGAGTTACTAATGTTCGCAGATATTCAGGCAATAGCAGTGACCTCTTTGGTAGGTTTGTCCTATTATTGTTAATGGTATTTTAAGACCTCCAATCCTTTTTAAGTCAATTCCCGAACAGACTCATATTCCGAAGACTCGTTTGTATTTTGAGATATTTCTGAAAAATTTCATTTGAATATTTTATAATATTGGTGGGCTAACAGATCTTGATGGAAAAACAGATTTTAGGTTTTTAGTATGCGATCATTACAACTGTCTTACAACAAATACTCGCAAAACTTTTGCAATTTGATGCGTTTCAGGTGCTGTTCGGCATTTCAAGCAAAGGAAGAATTCTCATTTCAAATATTTCATTCATCTGCTTTAAATACATTCAAAGACACTGCAGATCTTACTTTTGAGCCAGAGCAGATGCTGATACCTATGACATGGCGAACGTTTTGTAGAAGGAGTTAACGCTTTTCAAACTGAACAAAAACTTTCTCAGGCTTTCAACAACTTTTTCATCATTTGAGGACAAAATAGCAAGAATCACTGATGTAGAATGTTGTGTGGCGTTGGACAGGCCTATAAACATGAACAAGTCTAATATACTGTTATTCAGTCACATGACAGATCGTAGCAGCCATCGCATGCAAGAGACACATTCGCGGTCAGTCAATTCTTCCTTCATCACGAGGTCAGTCGCGAGTGCAAGCAATGTAAACATGATGGGTGATTCGTATGTGCGATGTTGAATTGCACATTTGGCGATCCTGCCAGGAGTGTGTGCTGGCGTTGCTTGTGGAATCACCCATCATGTTGTGTAAAGATGTGTGTATAACAGTTTTAAACGAACTTCACGGGAAGCCGAAAATAGGTTGGAGCGGCGAAGCTTTTTTTGCATAGGTAAGGAGTAATGGTTATATTTGTGTGGATGCCGCTCTCGGGCTGGGAGCCGCGGACTCGAGAGATTCTTATTTTCAAAATGTTTTGCTACAGACCCGCAACTCTCCTGTCAGTGCACACATTGCGATTTTTTCACGTGGAATTGTCCTTGTGTTGTTTTTAATAAGTTACAACTATTTCTTCGATTTGCCGCATTGCATAAGTGATTGCGTCGAATTCATACCGTTCACTTGTTGAGTTTTGTTGGAAGTTAGCTATAAGATATTTTATGAGTCGTATAGCGGCAGCCCGATTATTTACATTTAAGGTTTTGTTTTGATATGATTTTGCTTGAACATTCCGGTAGATCCGAATACAAAATGATGTTTGTTACGTTTTGCTTTTTATTAATGTTTTCTTAAGCATTTCATGCCTAGAATGTAATGACATGAATAATCTAGCAGCAAACAGGCAAGACTGACATTTCTAACAGAAAATAAAGAAATGCTTTGTAAACAATGATAATGATAAAAACCTCGATAGTATGAGTTTATTTTCACGTGTACTCTCTCAACTGCGCTCAGAATGCACACATCTATGCGAAGAATACTTTTTTACAGCTTATTATGGAGATTTTCGGACAATGATTTTTTGATGTTTTGATTTTATCCACCGACCCTGCCTTTGGGTGCTGTTCTTGGACATTTGAAAAACATCGGATGCTTGGTACGTTTATGTGCTGGCATTTTATGGTTCATACTCTTTGATTGGTATGTAAAACAGAGTAACTTTCGTAAGGCTTTCTTTAGATTAGTTGAATAGAGTAGTAGAGTTGATAGTAGAAGAGTAGAGTAGGATTTGTTTGTTGATGGATTATTCCAAGTGTGCGATGGTGAAATATGATTAACTTCGGAGCAAGGCGATATATGAACTGGTTTTAGTAAAGCTTTTAAGTTGAAGTACACATAAAGTTATTGATAAAATTGAAAGTACCGTTGAAAAGTATAGGAATGATTTTCAGTAAGTCGAATGAAAATTTGAAATTTACTTATGAGAAAGAGTCGTTCCATAAATTACTATTTACAAGTTCCATTTTCAAAACTATGTGTTATGTTCAATGGTGTTGTTTCAGAATTTACTGAAAATATGCAACCGCAATGCTTCTTCTATCTGAGTGTAGTGAAATCGAATGATACTGTGACATAAAATATCTGCAATGCCACGTGGATTAGATGTATTGTGCTTAGAAAACAATATTTCGATTAGGTGAATTTTGTTGGTGGCCTGTGTTGCCAAAAATTCGTAAAAGTACTTTTGAATGTTGTTGATCTTTCTGTTGAAAAATTTAGTTCAGCGAGGAGTTCAATAAAGAGAGTTTCATTGTTTTAGTTAAGCGTGAAAAGACACCCGCGTTCAAGTGTTCTTTCCTCTGCGTTGGTGGGATGCCCGCAAGAAAAATGGTGTTATTGTGGATCGGAATGATCACAATTCAGCGTGGTGGGACGCCCGCATTCAGTAGATTCTTCCTCTGCGTTGGTGGGACGCCCGCAATAAGAATGGTGTTATTGTGGATCGGAAAAATCACAATTCAGCGTGGTGGGACGCCCGCATTCAGTAGATTCTTCCTCTGCGTTGGTGGGACGCCCGCAAGAAGAATGGTGTTATTGTGAATCGGAATGATCACAATTCAGCGTGGTGGGACGCCCGCATTCAATAGATTCTTCCTCTGCGTTGGTGGGACGCCCGCAAGAAGAATGGTGTTATTGTGGATCGGAATGATCACTATTCTGCGTTAGTGGGACGCCCGCAAGAAGAATAGTATTACTACAGGCCGAAATGGTGAGAACTCTATAGTAGAACATCCCCAGGCAAGATTTTAATTTCCCCACAATGGTAGAAAGCTCATAAGAGTTAAGATTTTATCGTGGATTCGTAAGGTGCTCGTGGAGATTGATTGCATTGAGAAAAGATATCCGCCTATAGTTAAGAACAGTTTATCGATACTATTCCGAATCGGTTTCTAGTTTTTGTTGCTGGTTGTTTGACATTTATAGTTTCATATTGAAATAGACGTATGCTCAAAGAAAGTAAAGGTAGGACTAGTACTCATCAATTTTACTAGAATCCAAAACTGGTGATTAAAAATGGTGTTGTCATTGCGAGGTACTACTGCACGAGAATGGCTTGAGAATGATTTTCCATATTTAGTTGGGCAACCATAATGATGGTTTATCCATAGTGTTTTTCGATTACGAAATTAGACGCTCGCTGTACAATAATGCGCCCGAAGTGATCGTTCGGTTCGGTTTTATCATTGTGAGAGAGTATTCTCATCATTAATAATATGTCGGTAAAGTTATTTTTTCTTTAAACATAGATGCCAGCCGTTATTTTTTTAGAGAAGAGGGGAGATGTGTGGCGTTGGACAGGCCTATAAACATGAACAAGTCTAATATACTGTTCTTCAGTCACATGACAGATCGTAGCAGCCATCGCATGCAAGAGACACATTCGCGGTCAGTCAATTCTTCCTTCATCACGAGGTCAGTCGCGAGTGCAAGCAATGTAAACATGATGGGTGATTCGTATGTGCGATGTTGAATTGCACAATATGTATATTTTCGAAATCATATTTTACGACAAAATTTAAACTACGATTTTGAATTTAGTTTCGAGAGTTTTTTTTTATTTCCCGGGATCCCGGGAAATAATTATTTCATTTCCCGTTTCCCGGGAAGTTGATTCCCGGGAAAAATGGAAGCCCTAATTGCACTTGAAAACGCGAGGTGGAACAAAATTGGATTCCAAAAAGTTAGTCCTTAAGTTATTATTAAAGAGCGAGACTGCAGTATGGATTGATCATTCCCATCGATTTATTGCAGCCTGAGATTTAAGAAAAGTTGTACTGATCTGTATCCTAAATCTAGATTGCAGTGACGTAAAATGTTAAAATTGAAACAGAATCATCTGTCAGTTCCATACAAATGTGCGTTCCAAAACAGCAGAAGACCTGTCAAACGAAGCACATGGCGGTAGGGTAAGACACCCAGAAATCGCCCTCCCCCAGTTTGCGCCCACCTATTTTAAAACCTTCATTTCTCGAAAACTATTTGTTGGAAACAGTTAAAGTTCAGGTTTTTTCATAATTGATTGATGCTTGTTTGGAAAAACGTTAACTGTAACTGTTTTCAGCAACTAGTTTACGAGAAATGAAGATTTTAAAATAGGTGGGCGAAAACTGGGGGGAGGTCGATTTCTGGGTGTCTTACCCCACTCCTTTTCTAGGGCTCTAATCTAGATAACATCCTGGTGATCAGACATAACATGGAGGAGATTTAGATTGCCATATTCAAGAATTCAGCTTCTGCAATGGGCCTAATGATCGTATCACGCCTGCAAATCGATTTAGTCATGTCATGATCCATTAATTCCCGGTCGTCCAGATCGTGTCTGTCAAATTTAGCTCTAAATTTAAGATCGGTTCTTGTTCGCACAAATTCAATGAACTAAATTTAGTTCTCCATAATTAGACATTTAATTTGGTATTGAACGAACGATATATTTGTTTACGATTTGAAAAACCTGAATATATTTGGAACAATTCAAAACCCACAAAACCATAAATTCCAACAATTGAGAACAAGTCAAAAATATTCAACAACACGTTCCAGGAGGGTTAATCGCCACAAATCACTTAACCCTAACCTAAGAACTTCCGTTCGTCATCACCTTTCCCGCTTCGAACGAAAACACTTGGCTGCAGCATCCATCCACTCACCGCCAAACCAATCAACCGGAGCCGAACATTCCTCCAAAACACCCAATAACCATTAATTATCTCGTTACAGCAGCGACTGGGTACACGACCCCGATCCGATCCCATAACCTGCGGAAGCGGATCCACTGCCGGGGTTTGACGAATAGAGCAGAAACCGATGGAAAAGCGCACCGCGCGCGTATATACGGCAACGATTTATTTATAGCAAGCGTCGCTTACTTTGATCGATCCTCGCCTATTCCTCATGGTCGCCGTTGTCGTCGTGTTGTTGGTCGCGTGCCTTTGATTGTTTGCCACCTACTAAATACACCGCTGCTGGAACATGGCGGTATAGTGACGGTGGCAACCACGCGGCAAAGGCTAACTAGGATTGATGTGCCGGGAGTTGGGGTCCGAACCGAAATCGATTTTCCCTCTGTTCGAACATCCATCGCAACGCAAGCGGTGTGAAGCAAAGTGCCTCTCTCTCCAGGCTCCAGGCTAGGTATAGGGAAATCAATCAAATCCTCTGACATGGCTGGAGCGGTAATTAAGGCGGTTTTTCTCCGCGAAGCTGTGCTCGAGGGGACTCCTGCGGGAGATGTTGTATAATCAATTGACAAACGTCAATTGCATGGCAGGGCGTTTTCGAGCCTTGGCAGCGGCGGAGATGAGCCGACGGGCCGTTCGGTTAATTAAGTCGTTTCCAGCGCAGAACGAAATTTCGGGGAAGGTTAAGTGAGGACCAACGACAACCGCGTGGAAGGGAAAAACGACGAAGAAGGTCCACCCGTAAATCTCAGGTTACAGAAGGACTTGTTCTCCGGTCGTTGCTTCGTTGCCTCGCTCTGTCTTGGCCAAAAGAGGTAATGAGATTGAGCGGCGCCTAAAATGGCAGTTTCGGGCGCGGTGAGAAAGTCATGTGCAGGCGTTTGTCAGCGTTTTGCAAGCTCACATTACGCAGCCCGAGTAAAAAAATATATATGTATTGTGACCGTTAGTCACTATTCAAACTACTTTACAGACAAATTTGATGTCAATTTTCCCGATTTGTGCTGTTTGATTTGATTAACTTGTATAGAAATGATGGTCGCATTACCATTGCAAATTCTGATAAAGTAAAAATAACATTCTACGAGATCCGTTCTAGACAATTCTTTTTATTCGGGTTGTACTCTAATCTACCCATGAAAATTTGTATCCGGTTACTGAAACGCCATCTCTTCTTTAAGGCTATGCGCAAAAAAGTGTACAAAATAATTGAATTAATGTTCGTCTAATTGGTGCGTCTTGTTCCCTGACTTCTCCGCATAAGATCTCCTCTCGTCGCAAAGCATCGAATGAATCGAAAACCTGTTCTCGAAACAGACTCCACCAGACCAGACCGGACCAGACTCTGGCGTTTTCCTCGAAAGCCCGTCGCCTCTCTTGGCTTCTGAATTCCATATTTATTATACATGCTAATAATAAGACAAGTGTCCGTGCGTCGTCCCTCGTCAAATTCAGTCGACCCTGTCCGGCCTCAAGCCCTGTAGCCTACTTCGACTACGGCGACGACGACGATTTCAATAACAAACAACGACTGAGATTTCTTCCGACGGCCGTTGGATCCGTCGATCATCGCAGCAGGCGACGACTCGCGCGGGAGCAGCGCAAACCGAGGGATATTAGATATCATCTCCACACACAGATATCGTGGCCCCTCGCGACCGAGGGGCCGCCTGCAGTAGCAGCAGCCAGCACAGTAGCAGCGAAAGATTAAATGCTTCTGATTCTGCACTCATGTGTACCGAAGGCTGAAAAACAATGACTGCCACTGTGTTACGTTTGGATGCGACGAGACGGAGCAGCAGACGACGAACCGAAACCGGACCATCGGCGTCCGCTTCTTCTGCGCTGGCTCCACACACACGTTCCGTGCGCTATCTCCGTTTCCTGGAGACCTTAAACTAATTTGCATTCTTCTGCTGCCAGCATACTGCCACTGTGTCAGATGGGCGAGCGCATTTTCGGGCGTAGGCGAGCGCGCCACCATCGCCGGCCAAGTCTACCGCCATCGAGTGCCGAACCACAAAAGGATTCATTAGTCAGCGTATCATAATTTAAAGTCGCTGAATGGTTTAATTAGCGCGATTCACTCCATCCGACGACGACGAATGGTCGGAGTCGTTCGCCGGAGTGAGTGCGCTAAATAATTACCCTCCCGGCCTGTGCCTCGTGGTGCGGGATCTGCGGCGAACAATTACGCGATTCAGTGACGGCAACCGCACGCACGGTGCCGCTGTAAACAAAACCGTCGATTGGCGGGTGTCATGCCTCGCGCGGGTCGTGACTATGCATTTTGATGGTGGCCAAACATTTGAAGGTCATGAGATGTTCGATTTGAGCAAACTGTTGAATTTTATAACAATTTAGCTCCATGTTTGAAGCAAAATGGCTTCGCCCATAACAAAATAGACAAATTGACGTAATGATTAGCCGTCTGCAGACAGCTTTTCACATGGAAAAATATTTCGCCAAATAGGTATATGTATATCAACACAAAGAGATTTTTAGAAAACGTGCTTTAAGAGTTGCATAGGCTCAGATTGTAACTGTAGTAGTATTAGTTCTTATGTAACGGTATTTCCTTTGATTTCTTCAGTTTCCGAAATAATGGTCTGGCAATAGTCGAGAAGTACACAACTTTGATATCCAACTTAACTACATGTGGCACCGCAAGATCTTTAACATCGCCTTGAAATTCCTAAATCAGTGTCTCACAATGCTCATTTGGGGAATTTCTCTGAATAAACGAAATAAAGAGAGATCAAATAGAAAAAATTGAAAGAAGCCCTTTTGAAATTCATCGAAGTTGCTGACAACTCTGAAGCTGACAATCCCTCTTTGTCAAAAGCTGTGTCAAATAGTCAGTGGTTCAGAATGGACTTAGATTGGACTTGGATAAGATTTTAAACGGAATAAGATTGGATTTTGGATTGAATTTGAAATGCTTTGAATTTTATGGGATTTGCCTTGGTTATGGATTTGATTTTGATTGTATTTGGATTCGATTTGGATTAGAGTGAACTTGGACTGCGTTTTGATTGTACTTGAATAGAATTCAGATTAAATTGGGATTGGATTTGAACTGGATTTGGATTAGATTTAAAATGTATTGAAATTTCATATTGAATGGATCTGGATTTGGATTGCATTTTGATTATGTTTGGATTTAATAGGATTGTGGTTGGATTTAGATTGCATTTGGATAGGATTTGGAATGAATTTAGAATGGAATTGAATTCGATCTAGATTTGGATTGGATTTAGATTAGATGTGGATTAGGTAAGGATTTTGTTTGTTGGATTGTATTTGAATCTGATTAGGATTAAATTTAAATTGGATTCGCGTTGATTCTAATTAGACTTGATGGGGGTTGGATTTGGATTAGATTTTATTCTGAGTGGATTTGGATTGTTTTTGGATTGGATTTGGAATAGATTTCATTGAGAAAAGATAGATTAAGATTTTATTCGATTTAGATTGGATTTGGATTCAAACTGGATTTGGATTTGTTTCGAATTTGATTTAGACAGAATTTAGATTGTTTGAGTTGGATTTAAATTGAATTTGGATTCGATATTGTTTGGATTTGGATTATGATTGGATTCGGATTGATATTGGAATCTGACTGAATTTGGATGAGATTGGATTAAATTAGTTTTGAATTGAATTTGGATTAAATTGGGATTGGATTTAGATTGGATTTTGATTAGATTTGGCTTGGATTTGAATTGAATTCGGATTGGATTTGGATTTGGATTGGATTTAGATTAGATTTGGATTGGATTTGGTTTGCATTTGGATTGCATTTGGATTGGATTTGGATTGGATTTGGCTTGGATTTGAATTGAATTCGGATTGGATTTGGATTTGGATTGGATTTGGATTGGATTTAGATTAGATTTGGATTGGATT
Source organism: Armigeres subalbatus (assembly GCF_024139115.2). Classification (NCBI taxonomy): domain Eukaryota; kingdom Metazoa; phylum Arthropoda; class Insecta; order Diptera; family Culicidae; genus Armigeres; species Armigeres subalbatus. Next base: position 288,794,614 of record NC_085139.1, read on the forward strand.
TGGATTGCATTTGGATTGGATTTGGATTGATTTTGATTAGATTTGGCTTGGATTTGAATTGAATTAGGATTGATTTGGATTGATTTGGATTGGTTTGGATTGGATTTGGATTGATTTGGATTGGTTTGGATTGATTTGGATTGATTTGGATTGATTTGGATTGGTTTAGATTAGATTTGGATTGATTTGGATTGCATTTGGATTGATTTGGATTGGATTTGGATTGGTTTGATTGATTTGGATTGGTTTGGATTGATTTGGATTGATTTGGATTGATTTGGATTGATTTGGATTGGATTTGATTGATTTGGATTGATTTGGATTGGTTTGGATTGATTTGGATTGATTTGGATTGGTTTGGATTGGTTTGGATTGATTTGGATTGGATTTTAATAGATTTTGATAGGATTTGGATTGGTTTGGATTGGTTTGGATTTGGATTGATTTGGATTGGATTTGAAATGGATTTGGATTTGGTTTCGATTGGGTTTTGATTGGATTTGGATTGGATTTGGATTGGATTTGGATTGGATTTGAATTGGATTTGGATTGGATTTGGATTGAATTTGGATTGAATTTGATTTTCATTTGTGTTTGACTTGATTTGGATTGGATTTGGATTGAAATAGAATCGGATTTGGATAGGATATGAATTGAAAACATATTGATTTGAACTGGATTTTGATTAGATTTGGATTTGAACAGGTTTTAGATTAGATTTCGATTGGATTCAAGTTTGGTTTGGATTCGTATTCTATTTTGATTGAATATAGGTTAGATTTGGAATTTTATTTAAAAGGCTTTTTATTGGATTAGGACTACTTACTGATAACTGTTTCAGCATTGGTCGCCATATTTGTGATGCAGCAATTAATTTCCATAATTTCCGATATTAAGTAACGAGGAATAAATAATCTGTTTTGACTGAGATGATTCATATTGACCCACGAAGGTATTTTGTTGTGACTTTGTCTATGATAGATAGTTGACTAAAACCAGACGCCCCATGCCTTGTAATTGGTTTTACTTGTTACTCCCTGGAAGCTAATACAGTCCGTGATAGCGTCTATTTTCACGTATTGAGAAGTGATTTACCATCCTGGACTTAGCACATTTCTGAAAGATCGTCTTCATCGGCAGAATCTGTTATTTTAAAGAGTGTTGCTTATAAAAAAAGGTATGCAATGCTTAGTTCTCCACTAGTTGCCACTTTCAGTGGTGAATAAGGCCGGCTAAAAGGATTTTTATTCTAAGTCACAGCACTGTGATTTAACAACATGAGATATTATGCAAAGAAACCCGGAAGCAAGTGTTATATTTCTCGGCATAAATGTCCCACTAAACTATTTTCATGAATAAGGTCGCACATTATTAACATAGAGCTCCCCTAATAGTCTCGTGATGAAATCTTTTTGAGTTATCTACTCGTTTGAAATCTGGAGTAAAGATTGTAGTTTTGCTTCAAATGCGATTTGCTCAGTTGCATTTTTTTGAATTAGGTACAAGCATGCGTAGAACGGCAGTATAATAGCTGTTCGAAACTGTGTGTTTGGTCGTGACCTGCCCTAATTGTCCAATTGAATTTGCGGTTACCTTCGGAAGGGATACCTACAAGATCTTCCAAAAAACATCTTAAAACATCTACAACAAGGCCAAATGCAGCGCGAGCCCGCGACGTTAGGCATAATTCTGGCTTCTTTATGTCATAGGCTGTACTTTGGGTCATTTTATGCCTAACGTACATTATGCTTATCGTTCGTTAGTCCTAACGTCCAATATGCCTTACGTACTTATGCCTAACGCAACCTACACTGAGGATACAGGTCATAAGATTTTCATACGACAAAACTTATGAGAATGTTTCATAAAAATTGAACTATAAAAATCTTAAGATCATATTTCGGTCAAACCTATCCTTTTATTGGATATCCAACAAAACGATTCCTTGAAGCGTCGGTAGGCGTGTGGCGTGATCACACGCCTGCTAATCACGACGTCCATGGTTCGAAACCAGGTTGATTTTTTTTAAACGAGCATGAAAGCACAGATAAACAGACGTCTCACTCAACACATGTTCCATCGTTCACCTTTTTAACGGTTGATTTAATTTTTTGTAAGTGGTCAATCGGCCACCGATGGCGCTTCCATCGATTTTGCTTGTGTTTGACGTTTACGCACTACCGCCATCTGCTTGCCGCTTGGCCACTCATCGTGATTTTAGCATTGGGCGACAATGTTTTCGTGACGATGATTTTGATTGCATTTTGTTCTAAGTGAGACGTCTGTTTCTCTGTGATGAAAGTTTTCATAAGATTATCGTATGAAATGCATTCCATTAGTGAATCGTATGAAAATCAATACATTTTCTTGTGGCGATATTTCAAAAGAGAATTCTATGATGATCTTACGACCAGCATCCTCAGTGTATGATTCATCATTCCACCTCACTCAGCTCATCTGAGGAAAAGCGTGCTGATACATGGTATCTGCCTATGGGACAAGGGGAATACTGAGAGAGACAAAAATCAAAGACAAAGTTAAAACAGCGTCTTACCACACGGCTGAGGAGGGCCCCATCAGCCCAGTTATATCTTCCGAATATTTATCTTTCATTTGCGTCTCAAATCCAGGCATTTGAGATGTAATAAGATCTCCAAATTGTCCTGGAGTTTGAGTAAAATGGTCTATCGAATCAACCAAGGCTTCCATGATGTCCCCTGCCGCGGTATCAACCCAGTTATGTCCTCCGAGTATTTGTCTTTCACTTGCGTCTCTCTTTCTCGCGACATACGAGTGAGTATTTATGAACATTCGCGTCTGTAACTGGATTCGATAAACTAATATAATAACAATATATCTGCTTGGAATTTAATTTCACCACCTCACTTGCTTAAAACTGTTCAGATTTGCTAAGCTGTACTGCCCATAAACACATAAATGTTCCGTGTTTACTGGATTTCCTATTCACTTGGGACTGCTATATTTTTATCGGAGTATTCGAGCGACGGGCGCTTAAGACCATCTTTGGCGGTGTGCAAGAAGACGGTTTGTGGCGGCGAAGGATAAATCACGAGCTTGCCCAGCTCTATGGCGCCACAAGCGTCCAGTAGATAGCTAAAGCCGGCAGGGTACGATGGACAGGGCATGTTGCAAGAATGTCGGGCAGCAACCCTGATGTTCGCTTCCGATCTAACAGGTACAAGAAGGCGTGGAGCGTAGCGAGCGAGGTGGGGCGCCGAGGATGGAAAAATGCGGCCTCGTACCGTGTATTGTGGCCTCAAATTGTTGATTCAGTGTTAATGCTATACTTTTATATCAGTGTAATAAACAGAATATATAAAATCTCCCGTCCGAAAGCCATGTTTTCAGTAAAAAAAAAACTTTTTCTCGTTATTTATTACTCTGTACTACGAGAAGATGCAAAACATACCATCCAACTCAAAAATAGCCGATAGAACTTTTTCGTTAAAAGAGGGGACCCTACACACTTAATTTTTTTACCGGGATCTCAGCAAAATGTTCAACTTTTACCGAGATTCGCACAGCCGTGCCCCCGCAAACATGATTTTTGCCGAGATTTCTGTCAAAATTGCTAAAAATCAATTAATATGCCGAAAATCAGCTAAAAAAAGTCATTTTTGCCGGGATATGAGTTTTTTATTTTGCTGGCGCACGGCTGTGCGGATTTTTCCCGAGCTGCAGAAATAAAGTTAAGTGTGTAAGCTTTTGATTGGAGAGTGTTTTAGCGAAACTGATTTTTTAAATTAATGTTGTTTACCAGACACACCGTGACTTCCTTGAACTAACTGAAACAAATATTGTAAATGGTTTGCGTGCCCTATCTAATAAACTATTAAACTACTATCAGAAGGAGTGGTGTCGGCGGTTGCGACTTGGTGGATAACGTTCGATGGTAGGCAGATGCTGACCAGTCAGACTGCGTTCCTGTTGGCTGGGGAAGGAATGCATGTATGCAGTTAGTTGCTGCTGCTGTACAGGTTCCGTTTGCTCTACTGACTCTATCAATCTTAGCCCCAGATCAATTTTCAATCTGTTCACGACGCTTTTGTGTTTGATCTCGGTGTAAACTGAGCTGCTTTTCAAGGGACCGCACCACTTGTACCACCGTTTTCACCTGTTCAACGTCAACCAAAGACTAGTCTTCTTCCTCCCAACATCAAAGGCTTCGCCTCGACTGGCGGAAGACCGGATCAAGACAAACACTTCGTACAAATCGAATCTGGGTTTTTTTATCAAGTCAGTTTCTCCGGCACACGAGTAGTGCCACTAACTATTGGTATATTTATCGCACTGAACCATATTATCCTCGATATCCAGCCTGTCGCACACCGCACAAATAAAGACTTGCCTTTCTGGTGTGGATGTATTCTGCACGTTGGCCATTGATTTTTTGAAGATTTGTTCTCGCGCAACAAAGCAGAACACTGGTTTTGATAGAATATGTTCATATGTGAGGATTTATGAACTTTTTTTTATATTTTATTTTGACTTATATTATGACTATTGACTTACAAATCAGTCTCCATTTCAATCGTCAATGACTGTAATGTGGTTGACGTGAACGAGTATTCCTTCTGCCAAAGTTATTGGAATTATGATTACTTAACTTTTTCTATTACAAAATACTCATTTTAACTTTAGAAGAATTCAATTCTAAACCATTATCGTTTGTTTTTGTTGACTTATCTTAATTGGGTTATTTAACAATAAAAAATATGAGGTTTTTTTAATAGTTTAACATAAAGAGCATTCTTTTCTGAACTTCAACATTTTTTTTTATTTTGTTTGTTTACTTTTTATTTACATTTTTGTATAGCAAACAATAAGCCATCAATCGATAGATTAACACTTACATACACAGCAAGTAATTTTGAAAATTGAACGTTGTGTAAAATTGCAGCTTACCCCATCAAACGAATTAACATTTGATATCCAATTAAATTTGATTGAATTTTACAAGCACGCACCGTTTGAATTTATTTCGATTCAAAAGAATAGTAAGTTCGATTGAATGTTACGTTTATTTGCATGCTCCAAATATGTGCATGATAATACATTTAAAATCACAACATATTTTTATCTGTGTACATATAATCACTTGTCGTAAGACGAGTTTGTACAATCCCATTAAATTCCACCACTTAATTGTACCTTGACAGATACATATTTCGACCTCAACAGTAAAGTCGTCTTCAGTGTCTCGTACTTGACTAGACGTGGTGGAAGTGGTGGAATTAAATGGGATTGTACAAACTCGTCTTACGACAAGTGAAGACATTCCACTAAAAGCTCAAAATAATTTTCTTAACATTCATAGAATAACAGTTGCAGCATAAAAACAAATTTTTAGTCCCATATAAATTTAAAATAGTTCTGGGGCTCCAAAAATTCTGAAAAACTGGAGTTCAGTTCAGTTTTGCCTGTAGATTCAGATAATGTAAAAACTTCGATATCCCTAAACAACCCAATTCTGTCGCAACGCATTTAGTACAACATTGCTGTTGAAATCGAAACACTAGATAAGCGATGCAAATGAAGATCTTTAATAATAATATCTGAACCTTGTATCCTAGTTTTCAACAAAAAGTTTGTCGAATAAACGATTATTTTATTCTTGTTTTAAAACTCATATTTAGTACCTTCACAGATAACAGATATTTAAGCTAGAACAAATTTTATTGAAAATCCTGTGTAAACTTTTGAATTGATATACGTTGGCCCACTACTGCCATCTACTCAACTGATTGCGGCAGTACATACGGACGCAGCTGATTAACAACCGTCGAACGCAGCCAATGGATTTGACAGCCGCTTTCGGGCTGCGTTTTCAATAACAATGATCCTTGCGCCATCTCCAATCGATTGCTAAACGCGGTCCCAATTTAAAATACATTTGAATTAACGGTTGCCGATGTTTACACACGTTTCGGATACCAGCCTCAATATCTGTTATCTGTGGTACCTTTTAAGGGCACATTGGATTAAAAAATGTTGGATCTCTCCTTTTGATTCAAAATAACTGAATCGCATCATAGTAGTCCTGTTGATGTTTGACCTCAGATGCTAGCAATGCAACGGCCTACCTAGATGAATCGATACCATTTCCATTGACATTGCATCAATGTGCGGAACCAACCAAACGCAAAAAAATGACCTCACCCTTCTCAAGCACGGTATATAGAAAACGAGCACACCGGGATAAGATTCATCATACGACCAGGAAAACCGTCGAAGCGTGCAATTTATTAAATAATTTGCGGTACAAAAGTTCACTTTGAAGTGTCTGACTACCCATCTCGGTCTGCGCAATAAAATGAGGGATCCAAAAGGGTGCTACCTAACCGATTCCATCGACATTGGGAAACCCATTCAAGACGAAATTGTTCCGCACTTCCCGGGAACAGGGGTTCGCCGTTCATCCGCAATGTGGTACGCAAACGATTTCAACAATTTCGAATGCGGTTCCTAAAAAAATCGAATGTGGAAAACGAGATCGTCGTCGTCGTCGTCGTCATCCTGATCTGTCTGTCAGAAGGGGGTGGGTCGGTGGGGTCGAACCGCCCGGCACCGTTTGTGCGAACAATAGAAAACAAATTGCGGCCCCTGTTTTTCCATCATCGTTGGCAAACGCTTGCTTTGTTGTTGGGAGGGAATCGATGGGTTTGATTTAAATTTCATAATTGGCATTGTACCTTACCCACGTTGGGTGGTATCAGCAAAAGTTGGCCATCGTCACCGCATGTTCGGATTGCTGGAGGGCGTAGGCCGAGCAATTAATTGGGTGGAAGAATTAGAATTCCGGTTGGATAAAAATGTGTGAACAATGCCCGTTTGGTTCTGTTCCAATTTTGATGAAAATTTTTCAAAAGAATTTCGGAGCAACAACAATGGAAAGCGGGTGCCTTTCGTCACCTCTGGGGTTACTCTCGCCCTGTAGGAGAACAATTTGAAACTGAAAATTGAAGAATCAACCGCGGGAACAAAACCACAAAAGACCAACCGCATAATCATTACGATTATGAATTGAAACTCGGAACAAATGAAAGTTGATTGAGATGAAAACGAATTGTTGTTCATTTTCAATTGAAAAGAATTCTAATCTATAAGGAAAAGGAATGCACACAAATTCAAAATTTCGAATGAATTAGCTTTAAAATTTGTAGCTTTAATGCGTGCTGATGACTGTTTTGACTGAAACTAGCTAATAATGTAACGTTTACTGGCAGAACTTCATCGCATTCTGTCAAGTTGTTATCGAGAGATAACATCGGAGTAAGAGAGAATCCTCCAAACAATCAAAATAGGTCGTCGTGGTAGATCTGACTATGTCCATGTATGGATCGGGATATGTATCATGAAATCGACGATGTAGTGAAGTCATTCAAAGACCCTGTGAAGGTCGGAAAAGGAAGATGTTTGGCATCTGGTTTGGTCAAAACATGATGAAACGTGTCGGTCTCCACGCCTACACGGTTCGGAAGGAATTTGGTGGCCAAAAACCAGCATCCGAAACTGGGGCAAGAGTTTTGCAACATCACACTACGGTTGACCGTTTCTAAAACGTTCTTGGACAAGGTCAATTGGTGTGTCTCCGATGTCTTCTGTAGCCTCAATAATTGATGTGTACAAAGTGTGAAACAGTTTGGTCAACATTTTCTAATTTGATTTTTAAAACTGACTGACGATTCATTCGAGCAGAGGTGGAAAATTTATTATTTAATGAGAAGAATAGTGCGATGAACAGAAATTTGATTTTGATGCTTGATTGTTCTTCTTGAGCCTGGAAAACTCAACCCATGAGAGCAATAATAAAGTCTGAAAAGAATGTCGTGTTGAGATAGAAAATGTAGTATCCCATGTGAAGAGAAGTCTGATGAAAATAAATTTGATTTTGATGGTTGATTGACGTTCTTGAGCATGGTATCATTGTCACCAAAACCCTTTTTTGACTCATCTGCGTATGAAATTAAAATGGATTTGCAGTCACAATTATTGCAGCAAAAATTGAACGACAAATTCTAGAACAAGGAAAATGATTTCACAAAATTGCAATGCAAAAAAACACATTCGGATTTTATATCCTACATTGCAAAACCAACCTACCCCACCAACACAACAATGTTCGATGCATTTCGGCCACTGCCAAACACAGTTGGCAACTAATGGATCGTGAAGATCACTCTGCACCGCTCGTTTGCGCCGGACCCCCTCGTGCCATCCCATCTTCCAAATCGGCTTCGCTTGAATCTACCGAGCCCGCATCACCGTGAAGATCAACTGGGAACCGCGAGCACGGAAGCTCGCAAACCGTGCGCAAATGAAGCTGATTTATTAGCTTTATCAAATAAATCTAGCCCCAAACTATGCCTAGTTCCCGTTCCCTCCGAGAGACACTTTCGAAACGTTGGTCCCTTTTTCACGTCCCAAAATCCGCACTTGCCGAGCATTCTCCGTCGCGGCTCCGTAGCACATTGAGTTAAAAATGAGCCATGGCCGACCGGGAGCGCAAGTTGCGCGACTAAACGACAATCTGTAAAAATCCTAAACATCACCAGCGCTGAATTTGATTTTCACGCACGTATTAACCGGCAAAATGTGAGCAATTCCATCGCCTAAAAATGGCCGAAATCCGCGAGCGAAAAGTTCGTCGGTGGGTGATGGTGGGCGGTCGGTCGAGGCGAGGAGCAGAACAGTAGGCGCGGCGCGAGTTAGTCGCCAAAGCAACGCACAAATTACGGTGAAAATGAGTCGAGCAAGCGATGAAAAGATAACCCGAAGCATACCACGCACGACGAACGACTTTGTTTTGCTCGTGCGATGCCGTTGTTTGTGCTGCAGTCAGTCGTCGTGCAGGAAGACAACCGCCGAACCGAACGCGGCACTCTGGAAAACGGCAATAAATTTGTGTCATACGTTTTGGCTCGTTTTGCACAGTCTCACACACAGTCAGTGTTTTGCCATTTTTGTTTTCGGCCGGCAGATCCGCGTTGGAGCTACAACAAATTGAAGAACGTGATTTACAAATTGAATTAATTAAATGGAAGAAGGGAAAAACCTGCCCCACAGAGCCAGACGTTCGCGAAGATTTGCACAGAAGCACACGCACATGCACACAGACGGACGCCGCCGAGAAGAATATGGCTGACATCCAACCTCTGTCGGTCGTAGATCTTGCTCACACATTAGCGTGTCTGTCGCTGCGTCTTCTCACTCGGTGCAGCGCGCAGCGGAGGGCAGAGACATCAAAAGACATTTGGCAAATTTGTTTGACAGTGAATAATTTCAGTAGGCTATGTTTTTTTTCTTTTTTCGACTCCGTAGCAGACTTCCTCAGAAATTCGCAAAAAAGACCGCAAATATTGGTATAATTAATGCAAAATCACTCGAAAAGTCAAGCGAGAGCGATTGATCGCCATTCATCAAGTGAATTCATTCATTTAGGAATAGATAGAGGAGGGAAAAAAAAGCTCCGACACGGTAGACCAAGAGCAAATAATATCGGCTCGGTCAAAAGCCGAAACGAGATGAAATCAATTAATGAACTACTGTCGTGCGGGGAACACAAGTGGAGACAAATCTTGACAGGCGAACAAACGACCGGCTAATAAATATTCCTCCCAACGAACGCAACTCGGGGAAATCGAATAAAACTTGACTCGAACGCATAAAAATTAACCTGTCGCGTAGTTTGTCACCAGATGCCGCGCGGTGGCGGCGGCGACGGTTGTGGAGAAAAAAAAAACAAATAACCTCACGACTAGATGCAGTCTTCTTTTTATTGATGGCGGAGCGGCACTCAGCTGCAGGAGATGAATGAGAGGAGATCATGTTCTACTGACGCGAAGCGTTTACTCGTATTTCTCCACATACCTTTTTTTATGTTCGGAAGTAGCTCGACAAAAGGGGACATGTGTTTTTTGGGTTTTCGATGTACCTACGACTAATGATGGTCGTTTCGTTACGACTGGCATGCGATGTGATCTTTCGTATTTGTGGGAGGTCATATGCTTACTTTGAGGCGAACTTTGACGTTAGTTGTCGACGGATGGTGACACTTGGATTAGTGCATAGAACTTGATAATTCAACATTTGAGCCATCGGATCAAAGCAAATCTGGCTGGGACGTAAGTCATGAACCGATTCAGAGAACGGCGATTTTTACCGAAAAGCTTCGTTGGGCGCCACTAAGTAACAAACCGGGGCCAATGCGAACTATTCTGAGACGACTTTATTGCAATCTTCTCTGAACTGGAACCATTGTAACAAAATTTTTCAACAGATTTGAGCTCATTTGGAAGAGTATTTTCAAACATTTCGAAATTCTTCGTTGGGCGCCAAAGTGCAAGACACCTACGTTAGGCGCCAAAAGCATAAAGCACGTCTCCCCTTTTTAAAGATCGTTTTCTTTGCAGTGCCTGTCACAGAAATAATTTAATTCGTCGTAGATCTCGCTTAAAAATCTAATCCAAATACAATCCAAATCCAATTCAAATTCGATCCAAATCCAATCAAAATCCAATCCAAATCTAATCCAAACCCAATCCAAATTAAAAACTAATCCAATCCAAATCCAAATCCAATCCAAAACAATCCAAATACAATCCAAATCCATTCCAAATCCAATCCAAGTCCAATCCAAATCCAATCTAAATCCAATCCAAATCCAATCAAAATCCAATCCAAATCCAATCCAAATCCAATCCAAATCCAAATCCAATCCAAATCCAATCCAAAGCCAAATCCAATCCAAATCCAATCCAAATCCAATCCAATCTTATCCAAATCCAATTCAATCCAAATTCAATCCAAATCCAATCCAAGTCCAAATCCAGTCCAAATCCAATCCAAATCAAAATCCAATCCAAAACAATTCAAATACAATCCAAATCCAATCCAAATCTTATCCAAATCCAATTCCAATCCAAATTCAATCCAAATCCAATTCAAATCCAATCCAATCTTATCCAAATCCAATTCAATCCAAATCCAATCCAAACCCAATCCAAATCCAATCCAAATCCAATCCAAATCCAATCGAAATCCACATCCAGTCCAAATCCAATCCAAATCCAATCCAAATCCAATCCAAATCCAATCCAAATCCAATCCAAATCCAATCCAAATCCAATCCAAACCAATCCAAACCAATCCAAACCAATTCAAATCTAATTCAAACCAATCCAAACCAATCCAAACCAATCCAACCAATCCAAACCAATCCAAACCAATCCAAACCAATCCAAACCAATCCAAACCAATCCAAACCAATCCAAACCAATCCAAACCAATCCAAACCAATCCAAACCAAACCAATCCAAACCAATCCAAACCAATCCAAACCAATCCAAACCAATCCAAACCAATCCAAACCAATCCAAACCAATCCAAACCAATCCAAACCAATCCAAACCAATCCAAACCAATCCAAACCAATCCAAACCAATCCAAACCAATCCAAACCAATCCAAACCAATCCAAACCAATCCAAACCAATCCAACCAATCCAAACCAATCCAAATGCAATCCAAACCAAATTCAATCCAAACCAATCCAAACCAATCCAAACCAATCCAAACCAATCCAAACCAATCCAAACCAATCCAAACCAATCCAAACCAATCCAAACCAATCCAAACCAATCCAAACCAATCCAAATCCAATCCAAACCAATCCAAGTCCAATCCAAACCAATTCAAACCAATCCAACCAATCCAAACCAATCCAATCCAAACCAATCCAAACCAATCCAAACCAATCCAAACCAATCCAAACCAATCCAAACCAATCCAAACCAATCCAAACCAATCCAAACCAATCCAAACCAATCCAAACCAATCCAATCCAATCCAAATCCAATCCAAATCCAATCCAAATCCAATCCAAATCCAAATCCAATCCAAATCCAAATCCAATCCAAATCCAATCCAAATCCAAATCCAATCCAATCCAAATCCAATCCAATCCAAATCCAAATCCAAATCCAAATCCAATCCAAATTGAAATCGAATCAAAATGCAATCCAAATCCAATCCAAATCTAATCCAAATTGAAATCCAATCAAAATTCAATCCAAATCCCAATCTAATCCAAACCCAATCCAAATTTAAATCTAATCCAATCCAAATCCAATCCAAAACAATCCAAATACAATCCAAATCCAATCCAAATCTAATCCAAATACAATCCAAATCCAATCCAAATCCAATCCGAATTCGATCCAAATCCAATCCAAATCCAATCCAAATCCAATCCAAACCCAAATCTAATCCAAACCCAGTCCAAATTAAAATCTAATCCAATCCAAATCCAATCCAAAACAATCCAAATCCAATCCAAATCTTATACAAATCCAAATCCAATCCAAATCCAATCCAAATCCAATCCAAATCCAAATCCAAATCCAAGCCAAATTGAAATCGAATAAAAATTCAATCCAATTCCAATCCAAATCTAATCCAAATTGAAATCCAATCAAAATCCAATCCAAATCCAATCCTAATTCAAATTCAATCTAAAATGACGCTTAGACGAAATGGCTGTCTGGCAGGAAGGGTAGTTTTGCCGGAAAATGTCATAAAGCCGAACGGGCCATGCGGCAGAAAATGTTGGCTGAAATGCCAATCGACCGAATGTCTTTTTTTCGTGTCGTTTGGTCGAAAACGTCGTTTGGCCGAATCTATCTGATCAACGACCATTTCGGCTAAACGGCAGCTTAGTGTTCATTAAGCACTTCCACAATTGTTAAATGCGAGGTTTCTAAGCCGAGTTACCATTTTTGCATTCCTGGACTTCATCTCATAGCTCCTTTGTTCAATAACAAAACAAAGAATCAATTTGAATTGTTTCTCATGAATGTTATTTTTTCAGCAGTGAGCAAACATGTTAGCAAAATGACGGGACGAGTCAAAATTGAATATAACACACGAACAATGCTGCAAACTCCATTAATGGCCATGGTTGTCCAACCAAACGTAAAAAGATGGAGTCACCGCATCGCCGTGGTGTGGTTAGAGAAAATTATATGCTGATGCCTCATCACAATCATCTCCAATAATAAACGAAAGCGAAGAGGGAATCGGCTGGCCAATAACCCGCCATTCCATCCCAAACATAGCATCTGCATGTTCTCTACACTCCGCCACTGTTTAGAAGAGGTAAACACAAATGGAAAGGGATGGAACGAACGATACAAAAGAGGCGGAAGATTCACCACAAACACACCAAATAGATAGCGCGCAAAGGTGTGGTGTGGAACACGAATGACCGACCATCGCATCGGCAAGGGCGCACCATCAGAGCGATGGTACCAATACAAAGGAAAGGAAAGGTCGCATTTTTTTCGGCGTGCCACTCGCACGGTGGGTTGTTTGTAAACAAACGCAACCATAAAACATTGTTCAACGACGGAACGGCCTACTGCGCGCTTCCCGAAAATCGATTCCCATCTTTCACCGGTTGTTGGGTGGATTGCTCCGATGCTGAGATTCGAGAGGTTTGGAGTGCGAATTCTTCTGGATGCAAAGGTCGAGCCAGGACGAGACTTGGGTCGGGAAGCCTTCGCTGAAAGGAACGCAACGATGCGTGAAGGTTTCTATTCCCCGCCGCTACGCGTAAGGAAAAACAGTCTTAAGACGGATTTGCGTCCGTTGTTCGTCTTCTCGCAGTGGAAAGAATAATCCGCCGAACAATGCTGGAACATGCGAAATTGAACTTTGGGAAAAATAAAATCGGGTGGTTACTCGCCTTAATTTGCACAGAGGGAAATTGGCGAGGCGCGGTGACCTTTGGGATTTTGGACTCGGAACAAGTAATGGAAACATTATGAAATACATTCCACGGCTGCTGGAGATTCATCTAGGCACGTCCGCATTATTCACGCCTAATCTGCTTTGCCGTTGCTTGATCCCGTGTCCGGCCCGTATCAGTTTGTCGGTCAGCTGTCAGACAGCTCATTTATTTCCTAACGCGGCCGCGCCGCGCCCGTCGTTCTTGGTGAGTGTTTTTGTCGATTCTCAATTGATCTCCATCTGCTGCAAGTAATGGCAACATTAAACATGATTTTTTTTCAGAGCTTCCAGAACAGATCCTCCTCTGTCTATCAGTACGGTTGGAGGTTGGCGGTGGTCGAGCTGACAGAGACGGTGAGTTGTTGCTCGTCTTCTGGGATTTGTGTATAATAATCGCGTTGACCCTTGAAACCATTATCGCTCACAGACATTGAAATTAACCGACCGATGCACCGCAAGTATACGCTGCAAAGCAAGCGTTGATAATTCTGCGTCCAGTGCTTGCTGAGATGCAACTCATAGAACGATGGAAAAAATCCATCAATAATCAAATTGTGTTTGCAGAATTTTCTTTGGCGAAATTCTGAATTTTCTGTGGTTTCAAAATGTAACACTGCAAGCATATGATTTATTTCGCCATCCAATTTGATTTCCCTTCTGACTGATTGTCTCGAAAAATATCGCGCCTGCGTTCGCATCTCCCCCCCTCGGTTCCTGGCGGCCGCCGCCATTTTGAATCTCCTGTCATGTCCCTTTTTATCATCGCGCCGCCGTCGTCATCATCATCATCTGGTATTTTTATCCCCTCACTTCTTCCGCCAGCAGTTATTTACACACGCATATTGTTTCACTACAGCCCTTCTACGTTGATTACTGTCGCCGCCAGTCCCTGTAGCTCTTCGCCGAGTGCACATTTTATCGGATCGGTTTATTTTAATCCTTGTTTTGTTTCAAAGTAAGGCTTTTAGCTGTTTTTTCCTGCTTTTTATTATATCTGCGTTGTGTTCGTGTAATCGCCGGGAAGAAGGACGTAAATGTAATCAAATGGTTCCCTGATGCAAACAGTTTTCATCGTGTCGAGCAGCAACAACGGCTGCATTTTCCGCCGTACATTGGAGGAAAAACAGAAAGTGACAGATACAGGCATGGCCTGCTACGAACGAGCTTATTGCCCTAGTGGATATGCATGAGCGACGTGGTTAAATAGTGGAATTACACACCACGGTGGATGGAAATGGTTGGTTTTTATGCCGCCGCCGGGATCGGAACTTTTTACCATTGTTGGCACAGATAGAACAAAATTCCGGTGTGCAATTGACAGGCCCGGAAAAAAAAGCGATGTATTAAATCGACGCGTTTGCGTCAAGGTTGACCGGTTGCAAGACCGCCCGCCATGATAATAGCCAACTGCGGTGAAATGGATTAAATCGATATGGAATTTTATGCAATCGGCAAACGAGGGTGGGAATGAATCCGGAAAGGTGCCAATGGTTTGGAATTAGAAACCTCTTTGGTATGCAATAAAGCTTCTATTTTTAGGCAAGTTACACGAAAACAGAGAAAAAATGCAGAAGATGGCGAGCCTAATCATGGCAGGCTGCGATTGTTCTAGCTTGAAATTAGCTGTCAGCCTAATTTCGGCTCACAAAACGTGATTAATTTGCAGCGGGAGACAAACAATTTCCCACCGCATCGGTCCGTTCTGCCGGCAAACGAACGACGACCGCACTATTTACAAAACAATGGCCCCATCTAGCGGCGCTGAAGCTCAACGTCCTCTAACCTTGCTTTATCGCCGCCAGCGCATAACTACCGCTGCGGCCCGGCTCGTCTTCGTGCGCATCGGTGGTCAGTTTTTTTCTTTACTGAAACAGATCCATCGCTGTACTGCTCGGAATCAGAATCAGAAGAAGTGCTGCCCTGCGACGCATAGGCGTCCACGAGGGTTTGTTCACCGTATTTGAAGCAGTTTAAGATTTAATTTGCATTAGCGAAATACGGAAATGACAGCTCGGAGGAAAATCGTCGAATTTTGGTCTCCATGCAACTTGAATAGGGAGGATTTTTGATTATCTGTTCTTCTTCCGTATTCTTATTTGCACTGAAAACAAATGGGAATAAAACCGGGATGAAAATGTGACCTGAAATTTGTCCAAAATCGAGTGAATGTCGAAACTTGGACGGGAATAATTTTTTTGCTCCCTTCAATTCGGCTTATCATCGATTTAGTCTAAAATACAACATAAAGAATCTCTGCTCCCCGATACTGTGATGAAGGGGTTGTAATTATCAATTCAGCACCATAATCGTCACATGTTGGAAGAGATTGCCCTATATGGGTTGAAAAGCTTGCTAGTAATAAGAACTCTGGATAATTAAAAATGATTTAGTATACTGATGTATGATTTTTATATTTCAGCGTTGATAGACGTTAAAAAGAGTGGCAACCGTGCTAGCTAAAATCCGTTCAAAGCTAAAATCATCGACGTGCTCCAGCGATTGGAGTTAGTCATCGAGCAAATTCACTCAATCACTTCCAACAACGGAGCGAATATGCTTGCCACAGTAAAGCAAATGCTGGAGGAAGATGAGTTCCCCGAACTTGGAATTGGAATCGAAAATCAGTTCAGCATCGTGCGACGCCCACGTCCAGTGTACGGGCTACAGCTGGCGTTGAACAATGTTCTCAAGAATACTGATCCAGCGTCAGGAATAGCACTGATTCTACTACATACTTGGAAAAAATCATCCTCCACCATGGTCTTTTAGTTGAGATGGTAATTATTAAATGATGATGATGATGATGATACCATTCAACGAGCTATCCCTCAGTCCAGTTGTTGTCCCGGCTGTCGTGCTCGACTCGTCGTGTTGTCAAAGCTAGGCGCAAGGCCATACGTGTTCTAAGGAAGCTCAGCACCAACCACCCTCTCAGGCCTTGGCGCCTAAAAAGAAGCACCGGCAGTACAAAATCATCATCAGGGAGGCGAAGTGGAAGGAATTCATCGACAGCATCATTCTACCTGTCTAAGACCTCTAACGAACTGTGGAAGCGGGTAAATGCAATTAGCGGCAGATCGAGAGCTGTTCCCTTTCATCTCGATGAGGTGAACATCGGACCTGGGTGAATACTTTGCCTCCCTGGTAGCCACTTCCCAGTTACTCCTGGATTTCAAAGGACCAATATCACTCATGGTCCACATCTCAGCACTAACCTTATTCCTGCGAGGAGCTGAGAAGGTCGGATCTCGAGCTCATTGCTACACGTTTCCTGAACCATGAAATTCGGTACACATATGGTTACGTCTCCAGCAGAGGCGTGCGATTCGAAGTCTGTGGTACTAAACTGGCCAACTTCGGAAGCCTATCCCCTCAATGCAGCGTTTGTTCCGCAGAAGCTGCAACAATTTTCGTTGCGGCAACACTCCCGACTAACAAACCTAAACACCCCTAAGCACCAAAGACCCGATTTGCTTGGATTCTCGGACATTATTGTAGCGTCAGGGGAAACGTAGTAGCTGACACCCTTGCGTAGAAGCTGTCGTCGGCCAGGACTGGGTACGGGTTTGGAACAGCTTCGGACCGGACCCACAACTTCGGTGGAGGCACTTACTGGTCCTACTGTGATCTTTCCAAAGCAGTTGGGAAGGCTTCTATATGTCGGAGAGTTGAAGTTAACCCTTCCTCCAGGAGTCAAAGTAGTAGACTTGATGTTACGCTTGCATACGTTCCTTGAAATTTTGTTTTGTTTGTGTCTTTATTAAGGAGACTTTCAGCCTTATGCTGGCTCGTCTCCGATACTTGGAGCAACTGGGGTGTGCTGCTAGACGACCAGATTCAATGGCAAAGTTGAATACACTGGTAAGGCAAGATCCATTTGTTATAAACTGCATAATTTGTGGTTTTTCAAGAGCGAACTCTGCAATCCTTTCAGGGTGAGCAGGGTGACTTAGCAGTGAAGAAAATGTTCATGAAATCTAAATCCGAGATTTCAAAATTACCAAACTTTGATTTTTTTCGAAGATTATGCATAAATATTTGTAAATTTCGGGTGAGGCGGAGTTTTATTTTTATAAGCCTCTAAGCCTTTTATAAAGGCTTAAATCGTATTTAGAGGTGTGCAGTTCCAATCTATTCATTATCCTTTGGATGTTTTCAAGAATGTTTTTGATTGTTTAATAATTTGGATTCGATCATTTGTCTATGCTTGTTAATAACTCATTCCAGATTCATTTAACAAAGCTTAAATTTTTCAAACACTGATAAGCAACCCTTCTCACTGGGGGTAGTGGAAATTCGCGGCAAATTTTCAAAATTTCGCGGTTGATCAATTCAGGAAACCTGAAATTTCGCGGTAACTTATTTTTAGAAATAAAAAAAGAATGCAATTAAAATTAAAAAGAAATTTAATTAAATTTAAATTATAGTTTTCAATCAAATGCAACAGTTTTTTTTAACAAAGCAATTAATTAGAAAGTAAATACTTCAGTGCGGATTTGCTCGTTATCTATTGGACGTAGAACGATCACGCTATAATCGAAACAATCGTATCTCCGTTGTGCGGATCAGTAAATTAATTTGACATATTTATTTACTTAAATACTTACTTTGACATAACTTCGTACAAAATAATTATTTTGTCGCTTACCAAGACTTAAGGTTGGTTTAGGGGGGCAAAGAACATTTTCCTTCTCTACCCTGACAAATTCGACTATGGCTTCCTTAAAATGGCATTTTCTCGGATCGAATGAGAAAAATCAACGATCAATGCTGAGTAACTTTTTCTCCAAACTTCACTGTCAATTCGGTAGAATCCTTTCGAGAATTTCAAATGCTTTTGACATGTAAGTCACATTATCCGTTACACATTGTATTTAGGGTAAGGGTGCGACTATTGTTAGCAACCCAAGCCACATTTTTAGAAGTGGCGATATCCCTTAGTGTTCCAGATCTTTCGGAGGACACTTGTTGACCTTCCGGGGTTAATTCCTAGTCACTTCACAGCCTCTGATCTAGCTCTTAAGTTATTATACAAATGGTTAGGAAAAAGTACCATTCTCGGACAAATTTGAAAAAAAAATGTCACTTTTCTGGACGTTTGGCAGTTTCTAGAGGATCATTTACTGCGTACCTAGAGTCAAAGAGTGGTCCTTGTGTTGTTTAAAGATATATCGATGTTTTGTTTCGTTTTGTTTCCAACATACATTCGATTAGAAAAAAGCTTGGTATTGTATGTAATTAATGAAGAATTTTAACTGAAAATCTGACAAATATTGTAAGAAATTTAATAAAAACATCACATTAAATCATTAAATCACACTATAAAAATTATATTTTTTTATTATGTCCTCCTTGAACCAAATGTCCACCATTCAAAAAAAAAAAATCATCTGGTCAGCCTAATTCCGCATGGCGTTCGACTACTCTCTCCAGAATAACATTTCAACAGGGGTTTCGCCTGCTTCGATTGTGCTTACACTGTTGAACGTTCACTGCAGTTTTAACCGTTAGCCGATTATGTCCCGAGCAAACAAATATCGCAACAGTACGACCATTATTGTCAGAATCATTAGACCAGACTCTACATTCTTCTCCTCGCCAATAAAAAACAACAATCAATGGTTTGTGATGTAGCTCACGATACGACGATAGTTTCCCAGATTGTTACGAGCTACAACCAATAGGAGCCTAAATGTGTGGTTCAAAAAGCATAAATCCTTTGCGTTACTAATCCAAAACGATTTGTCGAATGAATTTGATGGTAAACATAATCCCTTAGTTTGCAATGTCCACGTCACGAAACGTATTTTCCTTAAATCGGTAATAACAGCATGTAAAACACCTTGATGCATCAGTGTTTATCGTAGACGTTTTTCAAGTGACCGGCTAGGATGTCATCAGGTAGGCTGAATACTAACGTGCCTACACATCATCTATTTATCGACTTCATATCTCAATATCTCGCATATGATACAATCGATCGGGACCAGCTATGGCAGCTAATGCACGAAAACGGATTTCCGGATAAACTGATACGGTTGATCAAGGCGACGATGGATCGGGTGATGTGCGTAGTTCGAGTTTCAGGGGCATTCTCGAGTCCCTTCGAAACCCGTAGAGGGTTACGGCAAGGTGATGGTCTTTCGTGTCTGCTATTCAACATCGCTTTGGAGGGAGTAATACGAAGGGCAGGGATTGACACGAGTGGTACGATTTTCACGAAGTCCGTCCAGTTATTTGGTTTCGCCGACGACATTGATATCATGGCACGTAACTTTGAGAGGATGGAGGAAGCCTACATCAGACTGAAAAGCGAAGCTAAACGGATTGGACTAGTCATCAACACGTCGAAGACGAAGTACATGATAGGAAGAGGCTCAAGAGAGGTCAATGTGAGCCACCCACCACGAGTTTCTTTCGGTGGTGACGAAATCGAAGTGGTTGAAGAATTCGTGTACTTGGGCTCACTGGTGACCGCCGATAACGATACCAGCAGAGAAATTCGGAGACGCATAGTGGCTGGAAATCGTACGTACTTTGGACTCCGCAAGACGCTCCGATCGAATAGAGTTCGCCGCCGTACCAAACTGACTATCTACAAAACGCTTATAAGACCGGTAGTTCTCTACGGACACGAGACCTGGACGATGCTCGTGGAGGACCAACGCGCACTGGGAGTTTTCGAAAGGTAAGTGTTGCGTACCATCTATGGTGGGTTGCAGATGGCGGACGGTACGTGGAGGAGGCGAATGAACCACGAGTTGCATCAGCTGTTGGGAGAACCATCCATCGTTCACACCGCGAAAATCGGAAGACTGCGGTGGGCCGGGCACGTAGCCAGAATGTCGGACAGTAATCCGGTGAAAATGGTTCTCGACAACGATCCGACGGGAACAAGAAGGCGAGGTGCACAGCGGGCAAGGTGGATCGATCAGGTGGAGGACGACTTGCGGACCCTCCGCAGACTGCGTGGTTGGCGAAGTGCAGCCATGAACCGAGCTGAATGGAGAAGTCTTTTATGTGCAGCACAGGCCACTCCGGCCTTAGTCTGATGATAAATAAACATAGAATCTAGTTTAGAAGTAGTGGCCAAAGCTCATCTGCTGCAGATTCAAACTTACCAGAAAAATCTATATTTGCGTTTATTTTTTTATTTTCTAGAAGTCAATTAGTTGGACAACGCATGTTTTTATTATTTTTCTGCGATTCAGAAGCAATTAAATACAGCTTTTGAACAACAGAAATACAGAATGCGCATCTCATTGTTCATGCATTACTAAATGCGTTCTAGCTAACTTTTCATTTTTATGTTTACCGAACATGCTTTTATTTGCTGTAGATCGACATGTTTGCTTGTCATAGGATAAAAATTATACTAGCATTGTTTTATATTGCGTTACAGAACTCTAACTGTCTCGCGTTTTCCTATCTCGCGCTATGGAACTGTTCCAGACTCGTATTTGTAGGGAAGGGGGCAATATGCCCTAGCTAAGCAAACACAGCTTTATTGACTTATTTGTAACACTATTCATGGGTATTTTTACATTATGCATCAGTTAAACAAGATAGCTAGTTGATGCCATTCAAAATTGTCAAAAATCTCAATCATATTGATAATATTCACATTTCAAAAAGTGGTGATATTATGTTGCCGGAAAACTCATGAGGCGAAACGCCTTTTAGCTGGCAGCTCTAGGGAACAAAGTACCACGCGTCGGCGAATCAGCATTCTAGTATGGATAGTTCGTGGAGACGCAAGTACTTTGTAGGTTATTGCCACTAGGGCGTTTTGCCTCGCCAAAATGTTAGATGTTTCTTCAAAATGTGGAAATTTTCGGTTTTTCCGACCTTCCCATGCACTATTTTGAAACTTTCTTCGCCTATCCTACATAATGTTATATCTAGTTTTGTTACGGACATCTTAAGGACGGTAAATATGAGGAAACCACAAAAGGCGTTTTGCATCGAGGGGCGTTTTGGGGCCTCTTCCCTATCAACAATCGAACTTTAATGTTCCAATTTTGCGCTTCGACACATTTCCGGACTCACATATTTTAATCAAGCGCTACGGAAATGTTCCGGACTCGCATTTTCATTTGGTCGTTTCGGTAGCAACCGGACCCTCCACTTTTTGTCCTGTATTGCGTAAATTTTCCAAACTTGCACTTTTTATTTTTTCACTACGGAACTTTTCCGGACCCGCATTCCTATTTAGTGCTTCCGTAACAACAGGACTCGCATCTTTCAACTTACGCTACGTAACTTTGGCGAACTCGTATTTTCGCTTCGCAGCTTATTATTTTTGAGGTATTGTTTGCAGTCGCTTTAAAAAAATAAAACGACATACTCACAAAAAATATTCTAAAGGCTGCGCCAAATTGTAGAATATTTACGGGAGCTTTTGTCACTTGCTTCTGTTCCGCATGGCGTTTGACTACTCTCTCCAGAATAATATTTTATCTGGGTTTTCGCCTGCTTCGATTGCATTTAGCGGAACGGAGGCCATATGCCCTAGCTAAGCAAACACTGTTTGAATGTCTTAGCTATAACGATTTTCATGGGTATTTTTACCTCATGCAGCAGTTACACAATATAGCGAGCTGATGCCATCTTAAAATTGTAGAAAATCTCAATAATATTGATAATGTTCACGTTTAAAAAAGTGGGAATATTTCGTTGCCGGAAAACTAATAAGGCAAAACAGCTTTTATTTGGCAGTTCTTAGGGAACAAAGCACCACGCGTTGGCGAATCAGCATTAAAGGTTAGTCCAACTAGGGCGTTTGGCCTCGCCAAAATGTTAGATTTTTCCTATCTATTATTCTGATACTTTTTCGCCCAACCGACATAATTTTAGGTATAGTTTTGTTAGTGCCATCTCAAAAACGGTAAATATGAGGAAATACCCAAAGGGGTTTGCCTTGATGTGTGGACCTGATCAAGAATGCATAACAAAATTATAACAAGGGTGTTTTATTACAGAAAATATTGTAACAAAATGTGTTATAAATTTTGCTGGTTAGTTGTTAAAATAACAAAAATTATATCAAAAATACCTCTAGCCGTAACATAATTAAAACAGAGGTTGATACCTTTATATCAACATTATAACAAACGTTGATATAATTTTTCTGTACAAAAATCTACTTTCAAGGTAATTGCCTACATCACGGACAGAAATCTGGTACGCTACCACGCCGGATTTCCATCCATAATGTAGGCAATTAACTTTGTTCCAGCTATGTATTAATATCGAGCAGGTTCAAGTTATACTGAAGGTGATTACCACCGATTTTATTTCCAATGTCTACAAAAAATGTAGGCAATTATTTTGTGAATATATTCATAACTAATGTTGTTATAATTTTGATATGAAATAAAACTGGCCAATGACACATTTTTATCGAATTATCTAATTATAACACACGTTGTTTTAAATAACAACAATTGATAGAATTGAGTTATAATTTTGTTATGCATTCCTGATCGGGGAGGGGAGAAGTTTGACCAGTTAGCCGATTTAGGCCCGAGCAAACAAATTCGGCAACATTACAATTCGACCATTATTGTCACCATAAGAAAAGGAGGTATTTTTGGCCATTATGGCCAATGATGGTATGATAGAAAAGTCCGATCCAATCATATTTTACAAAACCAACGTAATTTGGTCCCTTTTTGGCTTACAATAACCCTGTTTGATACCGATTGAAGCGATGAGGATAGGAACAGTGGGATCGCCAACTTTCTATTGTTAACATTTTGTGGATAAAGAGCGGGCCATTCTCCCCATCTATTTTGGTCAATCTGGGAAATGAGGGCTCGTTTGTATTATTATTTGTACGAACGTTCTTTTGGAAGGAGATTCTTTATTCATCTCTATTCATGGATTCACATAAGTGTTTCTGCTTATGAAACCACCCCACCCATTTTTGGTTCCTCATACAGGAGTTTGATGAAATACAAATAATAATATAATCTTGTTCCAATCGTTTGTCAGATATGGCCAGTGCTATCGGCAGATGCCTTGCTACAATAGATGATAGTATCATCATCATCACAATAACCCTGTTTGATAATGGATAAAATACTTATGGTCATATAAAGGTTAAACGGTATATTCGTGTCACAGACGAATGGACGCAACACAGATTTCCTAAAATGATTAAAAAAGCACTATAAGCTTCTGAGGTTGAAAATTCACTGAGTAAAACTTATAAAACTAAAAAAGGAAGGTAGAAAAGATTCAATTAGCGTCACATTGTAAAATCAACGAAATAGAATTTCATTTATTCTATATTTGATTAAGATTTCTTTCATAATTATAAAAAGTATTGTGGTAAGGAATTATTTAACACACTATTTATCCAACACGTTATGGTTAAATCTATAAATCGCTTCTATCATGTATTAATGTCAAAATTGTTAAATTTGAACCCTTACATTCTCACCGCGTAAGGCTTTTTATATGATAGCTAGTTGTTTCTTAAATTTGGCGCAACGTAAAGACATAACCCTCTCCCTCAACATGTAATGTAAATTGTGTTCGTCGTCAAATTCAATTAAATTGGCATTATTGAGTAACTCAGATGAAAATTAAAAAAAAGAAGTTTATCAAAACAACAGATTAATCCTCCTATCGGTAATGTTGTCTTTCTCGTACATTATTGAAAATGTATTTTGGTCATAACTTTTGAACCCCTTTTGAACGAAAATATCGCAAAGCTGCCCGTTTTCCAAAAAACGTAAAATGTTATTTCTTGGAGGGGCAGTTAGAACACCCTGCACCCACAATCTAAAAAATAAAAACCGCTCTGATTATAAAAATATAGGTGTATTCATCACATTTTACACGCCCAAATCAAAAATTGGCTATTTGGTAGTTTTGGCCACTCCTTTATATGGGGCTGTTCTATTTAGCAACCCTATAACCAGAGACCGGCGGAGTGAAAACTTTCGGATTGGCAGTCGGCTTCTTATGGATGCAAAAAGTGAACAAGTCGAATTGGAACCGCTTGATTGGAAACAAGATGGCGTCTTCGCCGATCTCTTATTCCAGTATTTCTAGTCCTATTGTGCATGGGCCAGACTCTACAGCAGGCTGCACCGATTTAGAGACGTTCGTGACTGGACATGAAAGGAATCGAGAAAACTCCAATTTTTTATACCAGTGTCTCAGCAAAATGGCTAACTTTTACCGAGAATCGCTCAGCCGTACCCCGGTAAACATATTTTTGCCAAGATTTCTGTCAAAATTGCTGAAAATCAGCAAATAATTTACCGAAAATCAGCTAACAAACGTCATTTTTTCCGGAATATCAGTTAGGTAATTTGCTGACGCAGGCTGTGCAGATTTATGCAGAGCTGCAGGAATAAAAACTAAGTGTGTACCTCTATGACACGAGAAGAAGTAAGAAGGCTAATGGCGCTGTAGTCGTTTAAATTATTTTACCAAATTCTGCTCCAACAAGCTTCAATTGGCCATAATTTATACATCATGTTGTGGTGCATGTTTGGTTTTATCACCAACATCGGTTTGATACTTGAAGTACCGGTACTTGAATCAACTATGACAACTATGCAGCCAAGAACGAAGCGCATTGCCAGTGCGATTTGCTGAATACGCTTATGACCGTACTAGCAAGTTCCTAAACTGACAAACTGGAAAACGAGGAAAGGCGAGAACGAGATAAAGCGAATCGAATCAGTCACAATCCATTTGTCCTGTCGCCAGACATTCTAAATACTCGCGGTCTTCTAAGGGCATCTTTAGTAGAGTTATAAATCGTATGGGAGTTAGGAAATGAAATTGAAACTGTAAAAATGCCATCTTCAACAGGCGCTATAGTTTTAAAAATTCGAACAGTTTCGTCGGGTAATTTATAACTGGAATACTGCTCAGTTGTATTTTTGCACGAATTTTCAACAGAATTTACTCGAGTTTTATTCCGTTCAAGAAAATGACGTCATCAGCTACAAAAAATACTATTTCATCGACATCATAACAGTTTAACATTTGAATTGGCCTCGGAAGATTATTTTTTCATTTTCCAGTATAAAACATGTGCCGCTTATAAATGCTACTGAAGATGCATTTCTTGTTCTAAATCTTTTACAGTTATAAAATGTAAAACTCGGGAAATAAATATAACTATAACTGTAACATTACTAAAGATGCCCTTATGCTTGACAAATGGATTGTGAGTGATTCGACTATGCGTCCAATGTGTCCAATACTGAGGGTCGTGGGTTCGAGTCCGATCGAAGGGAAAGTGGTTACCTCCAACAATACATTTTTCGAATCATCATCTTCCACAAAATGTACATATTCACATCTGAGTTTTCATAACATTGTAAACTTGTATTTAATTAATTTTAAGTTTTTAAACCGGGAGCCAAAGGTCCCTTTCCAACTACCCTTTTTACACCAGTGGTACCCCCCTTTCATTCCTGGGCTTTGAGGCGGAAAAAGAGCCACATTCATTCCGAAGCAAATATGTAATCTGTGCCAACTGACATCGCAAGTATCATCATCTGCGGCGTCGTCATCTTAGCCCGGGTGAAAGAACAGTATGTATAGAATTTGTTCAAGTTCTCCGTACAGAGAATGCAATTCTCGGTTGTCTGTCGTTGCTCCGGGCAACGCCGATGATTGCTGCGATGTTCAAGAAAGTTCCTACACTCAGTCAGTAGTGGAGGAATTTATACAAAACAACATTTTTTTCTCAGTGACTGATCAAGAACAAAACGGGAGCAAAAAGAGCACGATCATATGTAATTAAAAATAAAAGATTGCACCCGGACGGCTCGTTCTGGCCGCCCATTCGTATCTCGCTGCGCGCGGTCAGGTTCAACCGGCATTTCGTCAGGCCGGCTCTGCCTGCCCGTTCGAGCCTCATCGATTATCATTATTCCATATAATTATTTGTTTTCACAACTTTTTGTCCGCTGTACGACTTGTTGTCAGTGTTTCGCTCATGAACCATTCAATTTATATTGCCTGCTTAATGTTACATGCGGGCTGATTGGCATCATCATCGTCGAAAACCGAAGGTGGGCGAATGTTGTGGACATAACGGCCCCATAAAGCGGGGAATCTGAAAAACAATAATAAATGGAGCCGCCCTGTCACTTACCCGCTGCATCAGTGATTCGCTTGTAAAACACCGCGCGGCTGCCGTCAGTAATGTGTTTATTTGACAGAGGAATTGGATCGAAGGATGCCGCGCATTAACGCATCAACCGCAACCGCAAGCAATCGAAAACGGTATGCACTTTGTGGGTCCGCGGAAAATGTTTACCAACCTGAAAATACAAACACAGACAGAAAGGGAAAGACAAATGTTAGTCAGTCGGTCGGACACAGAAGTTGACGTAGAATCACAATCGCAAAGTAATCCGCACGCAAAGTTGCGAACTGTCAACGCGCTTCCGCGCGTTGATTGATGACTTCGGAACATTTGGCAAATGATTTTGCATAAAGTTCGAACGATTGATCGAAATCGTTACGACACATGAAGTGAGGTCCCCAATTCAACAAATGCATTTTCTTTCGTTTCGTCGTCGCTTTCGCCTCCGTGGAAAATGAGTAGGCTTAGGATACGTACGTACGCGGGGTGGGAGGTGAAGGATTTCCTGCGGTGTGCGTCATTCAAGTACGAAACGCGGAACGAATGTTCGACGACGGCATGGAGAATTGAGACCGAACGTCAAGGATTTCGGCGATGGATGAGTCTTCGGGTTCTCGGTGCAGGATGGAAGGGAGGCAGTGATTTTTAGCCGCGCGCAGTGTGCGACGGCAATAATTGAAACGGTTCTCCGATGAGAATCGGGGGAGTATGAGAGGACGACGCACTTGACGTTCGCCGGGAATGGATGTCTCGAACGGAGAAGGAGAGGTAGGATATCCCGCAGTAGGCGCAGCAGCATGGCACACTTTGCTCTGAGTCAAGTGTGTAATCGATTTATTTAAAGCAATAATTGCTTCGATTCAAGTATGATTTGGGTGGTACTGACTGAGTGAAGGGGATGACGGATTTGTGTAGGGAAGGATCTTAATTAATCGTTATGAGTCATGTTCGGAAGGGGGCCTCCATATATATTTTTGAAATCCTTGTACTGCCCATGAATGCATAAATGTTCCATGTTGATAAGAAATCAAACTAACTGTTATGCGTTTTCGGGCAGTTCAATGGTTTTTGACAAAAAGTTTTTGATTTTGAATTATATTTCAATTATCAAATCCGATGATTTTCCCAACAATATGAAAAAGAAACAATTAGGGTAAGTGTACCGGTTTTGGTGACCTTAGTGCCTAATTTGACCAAGCCTATAAATGCATATTTTCCAAAAAAAATATCGTTCAGATTCAACAGTGAAGAAGCGTGAGGGATCTATCTCCTGTTATTTTCGGAGTCATGCAAAAAACTGGCCAAACTAGGAATATGGCCAAAACTGGCACAGCTCACCTATTTATATTATTGCAGAAAAAGGGCAAGTCCAGTAGGGCTAGCAAACGTCGTGAAATTAAGTAACGCGTATAGGCTGGTAGGAGGGAGGATTTCTTTTAAATAATTCATATTTACAAAAAGTGTAGCATAGAAGTAAGGAAGCGTTTCGCAAATCCAAATATCTGCAATTCGTAAAAAAAGAATTTTTCAATCAAATTCAAACTCTAATCCAGAAGAGTGCCAAGTCAACTGAAATCCAAACTCAAAACAACTTCGATCCAAGAAGAGTTCAAACCCATTCTAACCAAACAAAATCCAACCCAAACCAAAATAAAACCCAAGTCCAATCCAAATACAATCAAAATTCGATCCGATTCCGGAACAAATCCAATCCAAATACAATAAAAATCCAACTCGAATCCAATCCAATCCAAACCCAATCCAAATCCAATCCAAACCCAATCTAAAGCCAATTCGAATCAAAATCCAATCCGAATCCAATCCAAATCCAATCCAAATCCAATCCAAATCCAATCCAAATCCAACCCAAATCCAATCCAAATCCAATCCAAATCCAATCCAAATCCAATCCAAATCCAATCCAAATCCAATCCAAATACAATCCAAATCCAATCCAAACCAATCCAAATCCAATCCAAATCCAATCCAAACCAATCCAAACCAATCCAAACCAATCCAAACCAATCCAAACCAATCCAAACCAATCCAAACCAACCAAACCAATCCAAACCAATCCAAACCAATCCAAACCAATCCAAACCAATCCAAACCAATCCAAACCAATCCAAACCAATCCAAACCAATCCAAACCAATCCAAACCAATCCAAACCAAACCAATCCAAACCAATCCAAACCAACCAAACCAACCAAACCAATCCAAACCAATCCAAATCAACCAAACCAATCCAAACCAATCCAAACCAATCCAAATCCAATCCAAACCAATCCAAACCAACCAAACCAATCCAAACCAATCCAAACCAATCCAAACCAATCCAAACCAATCCAAACCAACCAAACCAATCCAAACCAATCCAAACCAATCCAAACCAATCCAAACCAATCCAAACCAATCCAAACCAATCCAAACCAATCCAAACCAACCAAACCAATCCAAACCAATCCAAACCAACCAAACCAATCCAAACCAACCAAACCAATCCAAACCAATCCAAACCAATCCAAACCAATCCAAACCAACCAAACCAATCCAAACCAATCCAAACCAATCCAAACCAACCAAACCAATCCAAACCAATCCAAACCAATCCAAACCAATCCAAACCAATCCAAACCAATCCAAACCAATCCAAACCAATCCAAACCAATCCAAACCAATCCAAACCAATCCAAACCAATCCAAACCAATCCAAACCAATCCAAACCAACCAAACCAATCCAAACCAATCCAAACCAATCCAAACCAATCCAAACCAATCCAAACCAATCCAAACCAATCCAAACCAATCCAAACCAATCCAAACCAATCCAAACCAATCCGAACCAATCCAAACCAATCCAAACCAATCCAAACCAATCCAAACCAACCAAACCAATCCAAACCAATCCAAACCAATCCAACCAATCCAAACCAATCCAAACCAACCAATCCAAACCAACCAAACCAATCCAAACCAATCCAACCAATCCAAACCAATCCATATCCGAATCCAATCCAAATTCAACCCAAAACCAACCCAAATCCAACCCAATCCAATCCAAACCCCATCCCAAACCAATCCAAACCAATCCAAACCAATCCAAACCAATCCAAACCAATCCAAACCAATCCAAACCAATCCAAACCAATCCAAACCAATCCAAACCAAACCAAACCAATTCAAACCAATCCAAACCAATCGAAACCAATCCAAACCAATCCAAATTCAATCTAAACCAATCCAAACCAATCCAAACCAAACCAATCCAAATCAAACCAAATCCAATCCAAACCAAACCAAACCAATCCAAACCAATCCAAATCAAAACGAACCAAACGAAACCAATCCAAACCAACCCAAACCAATCCAAATCCAATCCAAACCAATCCAATCCAATCCAAACCAATCCAATCCAAACCAAACCAAACCAATCCAAACCAATCCAAATCAAAACGAAACCAAACGAACCAATCCAAACCAATCCAAATCAAATCCTAATCCTAATCCAAACCAATCAAAATTCAATCCAAACCAATCCAAACCAATCCAAACCAAACCAAACCAATTCAAACCAATCCAAACCAATCGAACCAATCCAAACCAATCCAAATTCAATCCAAGTCCAATCCAAACCATTCCAAACCAATCCAACCAATCTTAATCCAATCCAAACCAATCCAAACCAAACCAATCCAAACCAATCCAAACCAATCCAACCAAACCAAATCCAATCCAAACCAATCCAAACCAAACGAACCAATCCAAATCTAATCCAAACCAAACCAAATCCAATCCAAACCAATCAAAACCAATCCAAATTCAAACCAAACCAATCTAAACCAATCCAAACCAATCCAAACCGAATCCAATCCATATCCAACCCAAATCCAATCCAAATCCAAATCCAATCCAAATCCAATCCAAATCCAATCCAAATCCAATCCAAATCCAAACCAAATCCAAACCAAATCCAATCCAAATCCATTCCAAAACCAATCCAACTCCTATCCAAATCCAATCCTAATTCAAATCCAATCCAAATCTAATTCAAATCTAATCCAAATCCAATCCAAATCCAATCCAAATTCAATCCAAATCCAATCCAATTCCAATCCAAATCCAATCCAAAAACAATCCAAATCCAATCCAAATCCAATCCAAATCCAATCCAAATCCAATCCAAATCCAATCCAAATCCAATCCAAATCCAATCCAAATCCAATCCAAATCCAATCCAAATCCAATCCAAACCAATCCAAACCAATCCAAACCAATCCAAACCAATCCAAACCAATCCAAACCAATCCAAACCAATCCAAACCAATCCAAACCAATCCAAACCAATCCAAACCAATCCAAACCAATCCAAACCAAACCAATCCAAACCAATCCAAACCAATCCAAACCAATCCAAACCAATCCAAACCAAACCAATCCAAACCAATCCAAACCAATCCAAACCAATCCAAACCAATCCAAACCAACCAAACCAACCAAACCAATCCAAACCAAACCAATCCAAACCAATCCAAACCAATCCAAACCAATCCAAACCAATCCAAACCAATCCAAACCAATCCAAACCAATCCAAACCAATCCAAACCAACCAAACCAATCCAACCAATCCAAACCAATCCAAACCAATCCAAACCAATCCAAACCAATCCAAACCAATCCAAATCAATCCAAACCAATCCAAACCAATCCAAACCAATCCAAATCCAATCCAAATCCAATCCAAATTGAATCCAAATCCAATCCAAATCCAAATCCAATCCAAATTCAAATCCAATCCAATTCCAATACAAATCCAATCCAAATCCAATCCAAATCCAACCCAAATCCAATCCAAATCCAATCCAAATCCAATCCAAATCCAATCCAATCCAAATCCAATCCAAACCCAATCCAAATCCAATCCAAATTCAATCCAAATTCAATCCAAATCCAAATCCAATCCAAATGCAATCTAAATCCAATCAAAATCCAATCAAAATCCAATCCAATCCAAATCCAATCCAAATCCAATTCAAATCCAATCCAAATCCAATCCAAATTCAATCCAAATCCAATCCAAATCCAATCCAAATACAATCCAAATCCAATCCAAATTCAATCGAAATCCGATCACAACCCAAATCTATATAACAACATCTTTTATTAAGTAGATGACAGTTGGTTTAGTTGCATTAAAAAATTCTGTCAATTTGACGTATTCTTGGCTTATTTTTGCGATGAACAAGCGATTTTGATGCGAAATTTCGCTTGCTCCGACGCCATTTTGATAACAGAACCAAACTTACAATCGAATCAGAAGAACTAAAGAAACTAAAAAAGACTAAAGAAAAAAAAAATCAATTTGAAGTCGTCGTCTTTATGAGAAAGAAAATGATTTTTTCATGTTTTAATTTTTTTTTTCGGAAACGGGGAAAATTGATGAAATATTTTTGTTTTCCATTAATGAAATGGAACAGTTACCCCAATTAAGAACGACTTGACCAGAAATTTTAGGTCATTTGCTATTGAAATCGGGTACTCCACAGTGTCTAATTGGATGTAGAAGAAGAAGCGGCTCCCGACAGCAACGGTACGCATCACGATTTGTTTGACACACCAAAGTATGCCGCGACTTTCCTTTCCGTTCACCGCAATCGCGGCATTTCATTCACCGGGGTCCGGATTCCTCCGATTTTATCCACGCACTCGTCCGTCGTCGTCGTCGTCTTGCCTGGATGATGTGCTGCTTGCTGTTGATTATTCAGTTCACTGGACCTGGACGCGGCGCGGTGAGCAAACCGAAGCTAAATGGTGTTTACTCTCGTGTGTGCCGGGCTGACCATCTTCACGGAACGCGCAGGTTTGTTTTGTTCTTCCGTTTCTTTTAATTTTATTTTTTTTTGTGTGTATTGTTTTCGAGATGATCGAACATCTCACGTTGGTGCTTCTGGGAATGGGGTGGGGTGGCAGCAGAACAAAAATTATTTCGCCAAGTGTTAATTGCCCAACAACGATCTCGACTGGCCTGGGTGTGGTGGTGGCTTAAGGTGAGGATCGCGGTCGTTGGTCATGTGATCGACGCGGCGCGCGGCAACGGTTGCATGCTCGCACACGCAGCCGCACTGCTGTCAAATGTCGCACTTTTGGTACGCGTCATTAAAATTCTTAGATCATTATGGTACGAGTACTAATTGGGTCCAGCGTTGGACCAGTAGCACACAGTGCGGTGCGGCGCTGCACTCGCTGTCCAGTTGCACTGCCTCCGATCCCGTCCATGGCAACAGTACTCTGGAGCGAAGTAGGCACCGACCTGAGTTCTGTGACTGCGTGCTTCGAAACAGTGAAACAAAACGTTCCTTTGACGTTTCCATGGTTGGCGGTCCCCGTTCTGAATGCAACTATTTAATTTTGTCAACGCATGCTGCGTGCTGCGAGCCAGAGTCACCAAACGTCAACCGCCGTCGACGACGACATGCGATGCATCCAAGCAAATTGAATGCAAATTTGGCATGAAATAAGATTTTTGCGGTTTTGCATTATAATTAACTTTTAATTAAACACACCGACAACACGTGTTCCGTTCGCAGCGATTGGATGCTTTGAAAAGTGAAAATTGGGCGGCTCCGCTTCGGTTGCCAAAATATTGTCACCGGTTTGTCATCGCCGCCGTCGGTTGGCGATCATCATCCACACGCGTCACGTCACGATCGCGCCCGTATTGTTGTTCTAGATCGACATTTTCTCATTTAGCGGTCAGCTAATGACTCGTGAGATCGAATTTCGGCGCCAATTCCATTGTGTCTGCGATTGCTCCTCGTGCAGTGCGCCAACCAACAAGTGTCCCGATTTGACACAGTTCTTCATTGTATCATTGGATTTCTGTCTTGCTGGCAGGCGTACAATGCTGTAATTCTCGCGTAAAGCCAGTCCGAATCGGTGAACTATCAACCATAACGCATTACTTTTTAGAAAAGTTTAACCCGAACGGGACAACAACGGTGTGGGTTCATTGGAGAAAAAGCACGCATCGAATCCGATTCGGCACGGTGAATTTATCCGGCCCTCGCGAGAAAACTAACGCGTGTCCCAACTGGATTCGCCGAGACGGTGAATCAGGCGGGTCCACACAGTGGCGGGTATTCGATGAATTCTTGACTCGAAATACTAAACATTAGTAATTTCTTCAAGGTCTATACAGTGCTGAAATCATCCTTTATTTAAATTTCATATCATTGACAAATTTTTGAAGATTTTTTTTCGGCCACTGTGATACACTCGGCGCAGAAGTGTGAAAATTCACATCGCCTACGTGGATCGGGTGCGACCGCCTGCCATCCCACACTCTGCCCATTCCCTCTCACCCATCGGCATCGCCAGTACCGGAAAAATGAACTAAGCAAGCGTGAAGCGGTGAAACTGCTCTCCTGTAAAATTTTTCCCGTTCCGAAAGGATCCTTTCTCGCGAAATGGAAAGGGGAAAGCAATTTCCAGCGTAAATTTACTACACTCTCGAACGCACCGGGAAGATTATTACAGCAGAAATAATAATTTACACTCGAAAGTACCTCGGAAAACGCACCGGGAGAAGCAGCAGCAGCACTTGACTCGAGTGGTTTTTCCGAACCCCTTGTTCTTCCTGCGGTGATTACTATCTCTGTGTCGTCCCTTTGCGCTCAACGAATCGCTACTCGTCGGGTCGTTTCGCATTGGAACCGGTTTCCATTATCTACCGTCCTCATCATCATCATCAGCATCTTTGCCGTTCATCGTCCCTCTGTAGCAGATTATTATTTTCAAATAAAACTGAAACACTCGAAAGTCGAGAGCATAATCATATTTGGGCTGATAATGTGCCTCCGTATGTCGTTCAAGTGAACGCACTTTGCTTTATCGGATATCAGATAAGAGAACAAGAGTCTGGGGAGTGCGTCCGTAGCTTGTTTTGGATATTAGCGACCTTCTGTCGCTGCGGATAGATTTTGTTTGCTTTGTAATTGATTTATCTGGAATGGATGGGGATAACAAATCGCAGGAGCAGGAGAACATCATTTTTTTTTTAGAAAATCAGGCCATATAGACCATTAGTTGAACGGCAAACTGAATAATAGTAAGAACACTCGCGTTGAGAATTTTGGATAAAAATTCTATCATTTTGATTCGTTGAACGAATGTTTTACCAGTGAATATTGGTGCCAGAAAATAGACTAATTTGTCAAACAGATGGTCGAATACTTAATTCGTAATGCAATTCTCAACTAACTCGAGGAGTTTTGTCATAGTTTTTTTTTTTAATAAAAAGGGCAGCTTGAAGGTAACAGGAAGAAGCCGCCATTACCGTACATGAATAATTGGAAAGAAACTTTGGAAATAATCCTTTTCGCGCATACAAAACTTCCCTGTTTGAAATATTTGAATACTTTAAATAATTTTTAAAAATTTTTGCAGTCGTTGCAGTCTTGTTACGCAGTAGAAACACATTCCCTTAATCGACGGAAATTGATATGAAATTAAAATCCAGAAAATGTGTCAGTCTTCTTGAGGGTTGCCAGTTTCCTGAAGTTTTGTGGTAAATAAAAACAAACTCCACACAGTTCTCTCAAATCTATCAAAAACCTATAATCAGGTTTGTATTTCAATATGTGTAGGTTTTTCAATCAATTATAATTAGGGATGTTAATACATAGATCTGGAACATGACATCGAAACACTTTAATTTCTAGAAGAAATGGCGGTATTGACTCATCCTCTGGTAAAAACTTTCTGCAAGGTCTCAACAGCAAGGTGGCGATAAAGGCGGACATTGCTAAAAAGATCAACACCCATCGAAAGATTGTGTATCAATGTCGACTTTTCAAAAGCGGTTGAAAACGTGTCTCATGCACTGGCGATAGAAAAACTTGACCGACTTGACTCACCTACTTGGATTATTCGGTGATTTAAATCGTACTTATTCTCTTGCAAGCAGTGGTGCGAATTCTCAGTCTCAGTGACTGAAATTTGTTGGATATTGATACCATTTCCTCTTCACACTCACTTCCTAGCAGTGAAAACTGAAAATGATTAGCAGCAACAATCAAAGATAAAGTAAACAAAAGACCTATCTTCTCATTGCACACGCAGCCCGCAGTGACAGTTCATTCAGTTCACTCGCTGCTGCGTGAATGCGACGGCCCTATATAAATGCATGGGTGAATACCATCACTTGAAAGACAATGACAGGAAACTTGTGCCGAATGATCATCAGCTTCAGCCCGCTGTTGGCAAACCGAGTTTGCTAAGTTACTCCTACTTTGCCTTGCTGACTGAAAGGCACCGTCATAGGCAAAGAGGAGCAGAGAAAAACAAAAGAATCACACTCAGCAGGCATTGTTGATAAATTGCACCACTGCTTGCAAGGCTCTCGTCAAAATATAAGGCGGCAAGTCCGAGCTGCCTATGACATGCCCTCTGGAGTACCACAGGGCGGTAATTTTTGTGTTAATGACCTGTGCAATACCCTGAACTGAAGTCGAGTGAAGTACGAGACACTGAAGACGGCCTTACTGTTGAGGTCGAAATACGTATCTGTCAAGATACAATTAAGTGGTGGAATTCAATGGGATTGTATAAACTCGTCTTATGACAGGTGAGAACATTCCACTAAAAAGCTCAAAATAATTTTCTTATCTGTAATACTGCTTTATGCGGACGACCTGAAAATTTTCCGTACCATAAAATCGCTGGTAGATTACTGTGCTTTGCAAACTGATATTGAATATGTTTCCAACTGGTGTAAGACCAAAGGAATGCATATGAATTCTTATTATTTATGTGTGCAGAAGAATTCGAATTCGTTTTTTCTTTTCGAGCTAGAAAAATCGGGCACCGTTGTACCCCAGTAAATTTAAAAATTGAATCTCGGCAGAAAATTTCGTTTGTTACTGGTTTTCAGCAAAATATTTACCGTAGCTCAGCAACCGAAACGTCACTTTTTTCTGAGATTTTGGCTGAGATTTCTGAGCTATGTGCTGAACCACAGCGGTGCTCACCTCGGGAAAATAAACAAAAAAATGCTGAGATCACGGCAAAAATTAGTGTGTATATGTCTCAAACATTAACGAATAGGCTTGAATATTTCTGTTGAAAGGCTTCGGCTGTTTTCTACAGGGTTAAAGAAATGTATTAGTTTTCGACAATCAATAGTGTGAAATTGTTTCAATTTTGTTTAAATAGTTTGCACGTTGAATAATAAAAGTTCGACGGGATGATCCCTGATTTGCAGCATTATGATCAACTCACTGAGATGTTTGGTGGCATCTACTATAAAGGCCAAGCACTCACCCATACAGTATCATGCAGCTTGGGCATTGGTACTCTGCTTCCATTTTCGTCAACATAATTTGGCATAAATGGTTGTTAAGTTTCCTCGCGTGGGTAATGTTGATTTTCTTAATAACGAGCGTTTCTTCAGCACGAATCAGATCATAGATGACTTTGTTCGGAAAACTACCGCAATTCGTCCGCCACATTAATAAAACGAAAACATCGACGAAGAGAAGTCGACCAATGCAGTTACGCCCCTATAATTCTAAGCGCGAGAATTGCTTAGATTTTCAAGTGTCACAGTGCCCGTGTTCTTTCCCGTCATTGCCGGAGCTCTATCAGTTGTTGGGCCTTAGTTTTCAAAGAAGAGTTCAAGCTCCTTCATACAGGTCTTAACAGCTTTCCTCTGGTCTATACCTGTGGTAGTCGTTTCCTGTTGATTAGCATCAATTCCTCTTATGAATGCCTTGTTTTTGCATTCAGTATTTTCAGCGATTGTGAGCATGTGAATTCAGAAGCAGAAGGCTTTTTCACAAAACGCAGTTTTCAAGTCTTCTGTACGAACTCTAACTCTTTGCCGTACTTCACGACAATCTAATGAATGAAGGAGATTTTTTTTAAGAGCATGCCATATCAACAACAGCCGATATGCATTCCCTAACAAGTTCTCCGTCCTGGAAAGTTACATCCATATTGCCAAAATCTAAATAACAGCAAAACTGGCCCGTGATGCATTATTCTTGCCCAGATTTAATTCTTTTAATTAGTAATAACCTACATTATGTAATAATAAATAATAAGAAGGAACTTCTCGAGCCAGATAGATATGCTTCCGAGCCTGATATTAAATATTTTTTCTAACACGCCGCGGGCCACAAAAATAGAGCACAGGACCGCATCGGGCCCGCGGGCCGTGCGTTGGGCTGCCCTGCTTCAGAGGGTTACATCGATCAAATATCTTGGAATCGTTCTCGACAGTTCGATGCTGTCCATGCTCTCAAATCGCTGTATTGTGCATTAATTCGTACCATATTCGTGTATGAAGTACAAATCTGGGCTCCGTTTGTCCGCGTCGATAGAATGCAGAAATGATTCATCAACTACGCTTTGCACCGCTTGCCATAGTAAGATCCAGCCAACCTTCCTTCATACCAAAATTGCGGGGAAGAGTCGGCCATTTGACCAAATGCCACTAGGTCGAACAAAACATTAGACCGAAACTGTTAGCAAATCTAAGTCGTGCGGTTAGATGCGCGGCTACAAAGTAAGACTATGCTGACGGTGGCTGGGTTCGAATCTCGGTGCCGCTGGTCTAGGCAATTCGGTTTGGAAATTGCCTCGACTTTCCTGGGCATAAAAGTATCATCTTGCTAGGTTCATGATATACGAATGCGAAAATAGTAACTTGGCTTGGAAATCTCTCAGCTAATAACTGTGGAAGTACTTAATGAAAGCTGAGAGGCGGCAATGTCCCAGTGGGGTATGTAATGCCAATGAAGAAGAAGAAAGAAGAAGAAGAAATTAGCTAATCTTTTATAGCAAATGAGCTGATCCGGCAAACTTTGTCTAGCCACAAAATTATCATTTTTCTGATACGCAACAAGCTCTCAAATTTATCCAGAAAACAAATTTTCAAAATGATTTTCATTGCATCGGATCTGTAAGCATCTGGTGTGCATACAAGCTTGGAGAACAGATTATTATTGTGGTTCCTTATCATTCAAATCATCGGATCATTGAGCTCTTAATTTCAAAGCTAGGAATGGAGTTCGTAGGTAAGTCCTTCTAATTGACTCAAGGCCATTGCGAGTTTTCTGTAGAATATAGAGCAATTCTACTACACAATGCAGGGACGAGAACTAACAGCTCGAACGATTTACAATGCTGATGGGTTCGCTTATTTTTAAAATGATTTTTCAGAGGCACTTATTGGCCCCAGTGAAACAATGTTCCAGGCCGAAGAAATAACCATCGGCATTTAACTTTTATGCCCTGCTGCAACGTGACTGGTGAGTTGCCAAATTCCTGTGTGTTTGTTTGAACATTCGCTAATTGGTGATTCTCCCAAAAATAATCGGTAAATTTCTCGAGAAGCATTCCCGCAATTTTTCTGTAAAGTCCCTTGGAAATATCTCCGAAATTTTCTCACGAATTTCACAAACGAAATTCATTCGTGATACCCCCAGCACATCATCGAAAATATAGCGGGGAACTCTTTCTGCAATTTCCTATAAAAATCCTGCAACGATTCTTCCAACAATTCCTGCAGGTATTACTTTAAAAGTT
Organism: Armigeres subalbatus; assembly: GCF_024139115.2. Lineage (NCBI taxonomy): Eukaryota > Metazoa > Arthropoda > Insecta > Diptera > Culicidae > Armigeres > Armigeres subalbatus. The sequence continues at coordinate 288,834,137 of NC_085139.1, forward strand.
ATACCAATAAATTAGGAATACTTCAAGCCCCCTGAAAACTCCCTCCTGAAAACCCCAAAGAAATCCTAAGAAATTGAAATCCCCTCAGTATATTCCTATGGAATTTCTCCACAAGTCCCCAGGAAATTCTTGCGAAAATCGGGCTGTTTTCTTCATTTCGTTACATGACTCCTTTCTCCGTTCATGAGAGGAACAAGTCAGCGTATCAAATCTTGAAAGTATGTTATATTTAATATTCTAATTATTAGACAAACATAAAACCTGATAGCAGAGATGCATTCTAAACACGCTTGGCTCATGTTCTGTTCAGAATGCATCTCTGCCTGAAAGCTAAAAAAGGAATACCGTGGGTTGGGGGTGGTGGGGTTGCAAAATCCATCCACTTCGTAAGATATCAACAAATTGAAGGATGGTTTGTGCGAATTAATTTCTAAATCATTTATCTTATCCTGATCTTATACTTGATAGTAAACCGTCTAAGACGAATTAAGTACTGTCCATTTAATTCCACCAGTTAATTTTCGTTATCTTTGCAGATACGTATTTCGACCACAACTGTGTGGTCGTCTTCAGTGTCTTGTACTTTACTCGACTTCGTACAAGTACAAAACACTGAAGACGACAGCACAGTTGTGGTCGAAATACGTATCTGCAAAGATAACGAAAATTAACTGGTGGAATTAAATGGACAGTACTTAATTCGTCTTAGACGGTTTAATACATTCCACTAAACGAGCTTAATATATTTTTCTTGACAGTAAGTTTTCCGGCCATTGACATGAAAGATAGGCTTTGAAATTGAAATAACACAAAAACAAATCACCGCCCAGCAAACGCGAAGTCTCAGGTGCCATTTGTTTGCATGTTGGACATTTTGTACCGAAAGTGACTGTGCTTAAATCGCAAATCGCGATTAATAGAGTAAGATAAACAGAATAAAAACCAAACGGATCGCTTCTCAAAGTGCATATTGAATTATTTACAGTGGTAGTAGGGAAAAGTGGGTAAAACCGACACCTTAAGCAACTTTAAAGTTCCCCAATCTATGAAGCAATTTTCCGGTCTAGAAATATCATACAAGCATACTTTGGCTCTTCATGCATTAGTCCATGACTTCTCAGGACAATATTTATTGGTAGAATTTGATTTATGATGAAAACGCGAACGGTCCATCATCCAGCCCAACCAGCTGGGGTGCGGGTAAGATCGACACCACGTGAGGGTAAAACCGACACATCAAGTCATTATGGAATCGAACATCAGAACAATTCTAAATGATGTTACAACATAATTGAAAATGTTTAACAACATTCATTTTGATATTTGTGTATGAAATTTTTGTTTAGGGGTCACTCATAAACGATGGTTGAGCAAAATTTTATATATTTAAAATCATCACCACATATCATATTTTATTTAGTTTTTTTTAGTGGGTAGAGTGAAACATATAAAGAGTATAAGAATGTTAGTAACAAATCTACTAGCTACTGTAAATATTGACCTACATTTATATTTCACTTATTTTAAAAAGTTGTTTATAATGGCGATTTAAAATAAATGCGTATGGTGCAGTTATGACAAGAAATGAAAATGCTAGTTCCAAAGGTGAGAAGCTACATGTTTACAGGGGTGAGAATGGATCACGAAAGAACAACACTAGAGAACGGATTGAATATATCTAAGAGCAAAATAAGCCTGAAAATACGATTCTTCTTTGAGCGCTATTGTTATCCGATCTGCAGATATTCCTTGATGACTCAATATTACCCCATAGACCTATTGTCACGGAAAATGATGGTATGGTATGTAATCAGTCTAAGATTAAGTTATATTTCCCGGCGCCTTGTTATCCAATACTTGAATTATATTATGCGAATGATGAGTCTAATAAAACAGAGGAATTTCGAGATTTGATGGCAGGTGTCGAATTTACCCCAATTGATAACATAATGATGATGGGATACATGTGGACGTTTATAATTAGAAAAGTTAACTATTTTTCCACAACATACACAAAATGATGTTCAATTATGGTTCAGAGATGGGTTAAATACTGAAAATCAACAAATTATTGTCGTAAAAGCTTATACACCGATGCCAAAATTTTACATAACTCATCTCCTCAATGGTGGTCAATGCTAATTGTCTGTTTATTATGACTCTTACACGTCTCCGTCAGTTACAAAATGACTAGAAACACAAGAAAACAAACGTTTATTCAAAGTTTGTCGAAATTCCGTCCGATAATCACTTGAAATCAGAGATTTGAAGTGGTGTCGGTTTTACCCACAATTCCCCTATAGAGTATAGGCCTTTTCATGTGACACTGCCGAGCCTGCACTTGTTTACAACCGCTGAACAGGCCTGCAAGTCCGAAGCTGTCACTTTCATAGAAGAACTGTCAATTGACGATGAAATCAGCTGTTTTTAAACGTCTCGTGAAAAGGCCCATTGTCAGCCGGCCTGCATTAACTTAAATATTTTGTTGGAAAAAGCTGTACGGATAATGGTCCTATGATTCGAAATCCGTCCACGGTTGATGGATTTCGAATCAAGAGATGTTGATTTTATTCGTAATATAATCATATTTTTGTTGGGTTCTTATGTGGTCATTAGCGAATCACAATAGCAAAATTTCCAAGACGACTCTGAAAAAAATAGAACAATTTCAAATTATAACTTAAAGGTTGCTTTGTTTTATTGGGTACCGTCTGGTGCTAGGGATCCTGGTACCGCAAAGTTTAGTACGCTGGAGCTATTATTTAAAGGAGTATTAAGTTGCTCTGACTACAACTTCTTGGTGTTGATCTCTATGGTTTTATTAGGTGAAGAACTGAAATATCCTCTCTGAATTCATATTAAGGTACCCCAGGGGCAAGTGGGACCTAAAAAACAATAGTTCAGCAAAATCGCTAACGCATACTTAGAAAACAGGGTATTTCAGGACATAAACCACTGATACATCATTATATGCTTTCGTTGTTGAAGTATAGACGTTTTGTAAGCCATTTATTCAGTTACAAAAATATTGGTAGTGACATAAATAAATTTATTCAGGGACCCACTTACCCCTTCAAACGAGGCAAGTGGGACCTATTGTGCACTATACTGTCGACCGAAACTAATTTGAAGGATGTAAATATAATGTTCATATTATTTCTGGGTTGTAGTATTACAAATCATGGAGTGCGGTTTATTGCTTGTCAGACTTGTGTTTTTGGCAAAAGAAAGGGATTATAATGTTAGCTGATATAAAAACGAGACAACATCCGGTTTATTGTTTAATTGTTCGTTGTCTGGCTTTACATTAGCTTACTTTCTTACCATAGGTGTTAGATAAAATATCTTGTCTCCAATCTTTGTTCACTTTTAGAATGACTGTTTCTCTGTTTAATACAAATTTTTACCTAACTGAGAACTTCAAAAGGAACGTTTTTATTCAGGCGGTGTTCTAATTTTGTAATAGAACGAAATGTACAATTCATGTCTTAAGCACTTTGTTTATCTAAAAATCTGTTAATATGATGCGAAGCTTAAAAATAACAAAACATAAGACAAAACCAATTGATCTATTGTAGAATAAAAAGATTGTTTTCACTGTAAACGGAAAAATTTGAATAGTTATAACCATTGATCTTTTCCATGAGGAAGATTATTTTCAGAAAGTAAAATACACATTTGGTAAACCTTTACACTACTTCTTAACAACGATATCAACTGCATTTGATTCAGATCCACATGATATATTAGTGTCGAAGTTATTTTTCACTAGATAACAATCTAAAAATAGGTAAAATGGCTCTATCAAAAATGGCAGATTTTGGCTTTAATCAAAACTTTTAAATCGTTTTGATGTCACACGATTATTTAATTGCTCAAAATATTCACTTTCCACATCAATAATGAATTTAAAAACGACTATTTTGTTGGAAATCCATTTGAAGTAAAATAAAAGTAATATATTTTGCCGTTAATTTAAAGCCGTTAAAAAATCATGATTAAACAATACCATTTGTATGGTGCCGCAAAGGGTTTTGATAATTAATTTTTTTGTGTCAGGCGAATTCGTTTGAATCTTTCTAGAACATTGACCATTAAAAAGTTCACCGATTAATCGGTAGCCATAGTACCCACTTACCCCGTATTTTCGCTGGCTCCGGGGTACCTTATTAAAAAAAAAAACTATGGTTTTATCTTCTAATTCTTATACAATTTATAACGCTAACAAAGATGCCCTAAGGGCAGCGCCGTAGCGTGTGGTTGGCCAGGTCGCCAAGGGCGCCAGGCCTTTAGGGAGCGCCGAAATCCAGAATTGAACTATAGGAAATGATGACAAATCTCATCAATCTCATTTTTCAGGGGTGGATGAATACCACTTGAATTTTCTTCGATTTGTTTGTAATTTGCTTGGTGAGGGTAACTCATTGTTTTATTGATGCTGAGGGTCTCAATCGGCTAAAATCGATACGGAGGCGGCGCACAACTGTCATTTTTGTTGATTTAGCTTTGCTGCGTCGCAGCATGCGTGAAAAAATAAAAATGACAGTTGTGCGTTGCTTCCGTATCGAGTGGTGTGCCCCCGAAAACGCGAGCACTTTGAAACTTGGATTCCGTGAGGAGTGACCTTGTAGACATTTCCCTCGGGGACTAACATCCGCAATCAACCGTTTGACTTATTTTCGAAAGGACTTTTTCCGTCATTAATTGATACAGGTAACAGAACGTAGGCTCAGGCCTCAGGGAGCATCTTCACTGACTACTTTTTATAATTTACTTGATGAAAAAGGAAGTGAAAATAGAAAGGTACAGGAAATATAAATTAAAAGAAGATTGGAACAAGTTTATGGCAAAACAAGTTTATGGCACGCCAAAGGCAAAACATAGAGTAGATTAAAAAAAACGCGTATAATTTTTGTTCGTGATTAAGAAATCTAAGCCCTTTCCAAGTAATAGATACTCGGATGTAGTGATAGGGGAGTTTGTTCTAATTTGAGAAAAATTCGGACCATAACGATCGCATTTGATCCTGTGAAATTTTCGATTCATTTAAACAGACAATTGTATAAGGGTGAAAATTTATTGGCCTAACCAATTCAACCGATGCCACCAAACTACCGATAGGCCCACTCTAGAAATGAAACCCAATCTTTAAATTACTTTTCAAAATTTCACAGAAAGCGAGCATGAAAGCACCCTCTCCACCACTGATCGAATGTGGTTTACAATTATTTACGATAGACGACAGACTATTGACTTCTCCAAATTAATAGAAGTGTGCGTGATTCCGCAGTATTCCTCTCAAAGTGTTTGTGATAGTTTTGCTGCAACTGGATTACCACCCACTTTTATTTTACACATCCTACACAGTGACATTAGTGTTGGTGATTCTGGCTTTGGAGAAGTCAATACTAACCTTTTCTTGAAGGGGGCACATAAGAAGAATATCGTCCTGTTTCTTTAGACTGAGAAAGCCAACTTCCGAGTATTACATCTTATCCAGTCGAAAAATATCCTACCCTAACACTGTAAGTCCAGTAGAGTAGTTCTTTAAAATTACCGACCAAGGTCTAATGGCGATTCCGAAGGTCTTTCAATCCACTCCAAAGTAGGGTTCTTCTTGTTGCGACTACGTCCGAAAGTGATCCAACCACTAATCGGCACAATTGAGATGGATTTTATTGGCCTAGTTAGATCCACTAGTGCGTGAATTCACAACAAGGAAGTCTGGATTTTGTGTCGGTAACACAAGCACTACTGGATCTAGTATTTTTATTTGCGTAGATTTATTTAATCTTGAACCTTCCGGGACTCGCTTGGTCTTGGACCGCTCACGCAGTCCCGCTTCGTGCTTTTTTCGAAAGTGTTGTACTTTTTACAACGGCGCGAGTCCCCGAAGGTTAAGAAAATCGTTGAAATTTCTATAAAAAGGATTTTTAGAAATGCTCTGTCCATTTTTATAATCCTTACACCTATTGGGACACATGCAAGTTATAGAGACTTAAGGAATTCATAAAGAAAACATTTATTAAATCCACCACGCAAAAATGTTGATAATGAAAGAAAAACAGCTCCTACAGCGCCTGAAAGTAAGGGGCGCCCAATAACGGTTTCGCCAAGGGCGCTGGGAGTCCACGCTACGGCTCTGCCTAAGGGGACAAAATCTGGTCGAAAACGTGATAGAATCGGGAGTGAAAAAATAAAACAGTGGTAAAAACGTTATGATACTGTACATTTTGGTTGTGTGTGTGATATTTTGATAGTTTTTTTCGATTTTGAGGAAATTTCAAAATTTTCAGCAAAGTTTGTGTTTTTGATAAAGTTTGGAGTTTTTAAATAACTCGATAGATTTTTTAAAATTTTCTTTCAAAATTAAAAATGTTTGGTTTTTATTAAACTTTTGAAGATTATTTTAGCGAGATTTTGAGCCCGAGGCTGGCTTATCTTGTTCTTTTTGACAATGATTTTTTTAATTTTTAAAAGGTTTTCGATTTTTGAGGATGTTTCATAAATTCAGTTTGATTGTTTGAGATAATAAAATCTTTTGTAAGATTTGTGAATCTCCCTACGCATTTTTTAAAATTGAAGTTTCGACTCAATTGTTGATTTATTGTTCTAAACGTTTCAAAGTTGTCGAAGTTTTTTAATTTAACTTTCCCGGCGAATTTGATGATTTTTATAAGTTTTGTGGTGAAATGTTTGGATGTTATCAAATTATTTTTAAGTTAATATTTTTTAAAGTTTTCGGGTGAAATTTCTAGCAGCCTTAATTAAAAAAAAATGATGACATTTTTTAAATTCTTTGACCATGATCTAACTGATCAACGAAACTTTTCAAATTTTCTTAAATTAAAATTTTTCTGGCAAAACTGTTTTCGATGATTTTTTACAATTTTAGTTATAACAAATTTCAAAAAAATCAGATGCAATAAAAATATGCAATTTTTTTCTCATTTTTGATTAATTCTTAGTTTTGATGATTTCTTAGTTGGTTTTGTCTACAAAAATTGAGTATATTTGCAAAATTCGATCTATTTAAAAACGTTGAAGCAATTTAGATAAATTACTGTACTTTTCGACATTTTCCTTTATTTTATTATTTTTCAAATTTTGAATGAAGTTTCTGAATTGATTAAAAGATTTTGAAACAAACTCTATTGTTTTAAAAATGTTCAACAGTTTTAAATTTTAGATAAAATGATTTGAAGCTTTGAAATCTCTGATGTTATATTCGAAATCTGTGAGACATTCTATGCATTTTTAAAATTACAATTAAATCATTTAACGAAATATTTGATTTTTGTCAATTCCTCGACGAATTTTTTGATAAATTTTCAAACCCTACGACTAAATGTTTTAAAGTTTTGTTGAGATTCTTCGACTGCTTTTTATTAGTTTATGAAAATTTTGACGAAATTTATAAAAGTATTGAAGAATTCGAGAGAATATTCAAAATTTTTAATACTTGAACATTTTTATTAATTTTTTATTATTGTTGAATTTTTCGGTGAATTTGTTGAGAATTTTTGGCGTACTATTTGATACTTTGGGAAGTCTTTGATGGTATTTATTAAATTTGTTGAACTGTGAACGGCGTTTGTGTTTTTAATGATTTTTAGATCTTTTTAACATTTTAGTTTTTTATAAAACTTTTAAAATTGATGAAACTTTTGAAAAAGATGAAACTTTTGACGAGATTTTCGACGACTATTTCCGGAAAGTTTTAGAAGCCATTTTTTAAAAATTTCGAGGTGTTTTATATAAAAATTACTTGACGCTATATATATATATATATAGGTTGACACACCCTAAATCACCCTCTCCCAGTTTCCACCCACCTATTTTTAAATCTCCGTTTCTTGAAAACTAGTTGTTGAAATCAGGTAAGGTTTTTATTTTTTATAACTGTTTGATATAAAAGCCTGTCCTAGGGTGCCAACGAATCGTAGTGCTCAAAAGTTTCATCTCCTCGAAAAAGTCCCTATGATAAATTTCAGCTCAATCAGATTCCCTCAAGTGTTTGAACAAAGCGGTCAAAGTTTGACTTTTTTGAAACACGAAAATTTTTCAAAGGGGGAGGAGGGTCAAACCCTTAACGAAGTCCGATTGAGCTAAAAAATTTTCATGCGGACTTTTTTTGAGGAGATGAAACTCTTTGAATTTTTTCTTAAACCACTGGGACGATAAATTTACATGACAGCCGAATCTATCCGCGTTAAGTGGTGCTTTCTGCATGTTTTGGCTTTCTTTCGAATGGATAAAAGGCGAAAATCCATTGAACTTAAATAATAGTGTCCGAATTTTAACGTGGACAGGCTTTAATTGAATGAACAAAAACTGAACTTTGACTGTTTTTAACAATTAGTTTTCGAGAAATGAAGATTTTAAAATTGGTCAGCGAAAACTGAGGTCTTTCCATATTGTTGGATGAAATTTTTGATAAGCTGATAATTGAAATTATCAAAAATTTTGATTAATTTTTCCAAACTTTTAACGGTATAGAAATATGTTAAAGTTTAAACACAATTTTTGAAATTCGAAAATTGACTCAAATTTTAATAAATAGAAATTTTTATATTTGAGTTTTCGTTTCTTCAATGTTTCTTCTCAATGTATCAACAAAATAAAAGAAAATGTTTTCATTAGAGGAAATGACGGCTTTGGCAGGTTTTGTTCTATTATTGTTGGGGTTCTCTATAACTAATTACGCTCAAATTTGGACTAAACATTATTTGCATATCAAAGAATATTGTGGCCAAATTTCAGACAATTTGGTCAACAAAACACCCTGACAATAATAGAACAAAACCTGCCAAAGCCGTCATTCCCTATATCATAGTTGAAATTATGTGCCTTTGTAAATAGTTACAAAATCATTAGGCAGAATTTATTTGAAATATCTCCAGAAAATGACGATTTTTCTGGGATTTTGATAAAGCGTTGGAAGTGTTTATTTTGCGATTTATGCAATTTATTTAAAATTCTCGAAAGAATCTACAAAAAAAAATAAAACAAAATTTCATATTTCTATCATTTTCTGTAGATCTCAAGGCGATTTTTCTATGATTCTTTCATTTTCCGATTGAAGATTTTTGAGAAAATCTCAAAACTCGGACATTTTAGAACTTTCTGACAGAATTAAAAAATCCTTTAAGCATTTATATTTTTAAAAATATCGCAAAAATACCCATCGTATTTTTTTTTTTTAATTCAGCGAAAGTTTTCAAATTTACGATAAAAATTATCTTTGCTAAAGATTTTGGATCTTTTGAAACTTGCAATGGAATTTTAATGTATAATTCAGATGAACTTATCCATTAATGGATGACATTTTTCGTATGTGATTTCTTTAGAATGTTCCTCAATTTTTTATAATTCTGGAGCAAGTTTTGAAACAAGACCCCACACCCACAAATTCGAAAAATTGTGCATACAGACATCACCTCAATTCGTTGAGCTGAGTCGTTTGGTATATAACACTATGGCTCTCCGAGCCTTCTATCAAAAGTTCGGTTTTGAAGTCTTCCTATAGCCTCTACGTATACTTTGTATACGCGAAAGGCAAAAAATAATTAAAAGAGGGAACACACTAATTTTAGTTAATTTTGTCGTCAGCACGCTGTACTCAGTACACAGAAAATTTGGAGAATCGAATGATGATTCTGAGCTGGACTTCGACAAAATATTATGTTTCCTAAAACTTGGTCTGCAATTTCGACTAAACAAATTGATGGTGAATGAATAACGCACATTCATTACGGCTGAAACGATTATTTTTTTGTTTTCACAACTACCGCAATTTGTCAACCGTCATCATCGGATCGATTTCCATCGCGCCAAAGGGTTCCTTTCTTCTTCATCAAAAACCCATTCCGGAGATTAGAATCTCCCCTTCGACAATGATGCGTTCGGAAGCAGAGCGCGCTGCTGAACTCCTATATTTGTCACTTGTTGCCGTCTCGCGCAATTGCCGCATGGAAACCCAACCATGTGGACGCAATTGTAGGCACAATTTTGCTCAGAAGGTTGTGGAATCATTCGTTCCTTGTTTTCAAACCGAACCGAATGGCATATTTCGAGCGCGTGGGATTAAAGTTGATGTGCACTTTGACGGTTTATGACGGCATTATTCCGTTGGGCCGTCGGACAATCTAAGTAGGCTTAAAGCGGTGCGGTGTATTGTCGCTACGGTAGGAAATTCTTCAATTTCGTCTATAGATCATTTTTTCTGAAAATGCGAACTGGGGAAAACAACGACAGCTCCATTTCGGAAGGGGCCCGGGTCACGGGAAGATTTTCAGCGACGCATCAAAACTGACCAACAACGGCGAATGCAATACCCTGCTTCCGTTCGGTTCCACGTAGGTGCACAAACGGGGAAGGTCAATCCCCGGACGTGAACCGCGGCACAATTCATTTGACACCCGAGACGCTCGCGTCGCGGATGATACCGACACGGAGGAAAGAAAATGGATAGGAAGTAACAACTTTCGGCCCGTTCCGGGAAGTTTAGAGGCAGCGTGGTCGTACGTCCACGCGTTCGAATTTTTCTTCGAAATTAGGATTTTGACGGAGCGCAGTAAACTCGCCGGGTAGCGTCCAGCTGTCTAGCGCGGCTAACATACTGCGGTCAAATTCGACGTAATCCATGTGTAATTATGGGGTATTATTGATATAAAACTGGAACGTGACCAACTGCTTCGAGAGAGGAAGGAGCGCGCGAGCGAGGGTATTAACTTTCATTATCGCTCCTAATGATGGACTGACCGACTGTATTCATAAAGTGCACCGATCGATCGGTGTCCGCTTTCAAAATGCATTTGAGGGAATACTTCTTGGAAGTTAGCCGTTAAGCTCTCGCATCTTGTGAGTGAAATAATTAATTTCTTTGTGGCATTTTATTTTCAATTTCGTAAATCGAACAAGCGGCCTAAACTCGGAGTAATTCAGGTAGCCGAGTTCGTCGAAACCGTTTCGTTTTAGGGAGTCCATCATTAGAAATTTTCTGTTGTTAACGAACTGCAAACTGTTTACATACTCGGTAATGTACCGTGCCCGATCCGAGCAAATAGTACAAGATGAAAACAAACATAAACAACGGCTGAGGCAATGAGCGTTCAAGTCGGAAACCTAATGATTCGAACGTTCGTAGAACAGAAAAAAATCGATTCGGGTAAAACAAATCTCACAAAAATGTCACCCTCTTAAAAGGCAAACACCGCGAACGTGATTGTGTTTCTGTCGATTTTTTGTTCTGTTTTGTTCGTTTGGCTCGCGCGTTCCGTCGTTCAAGTGCAACGAGATCACGAAAACCGGTGAGTCAAAGTCTTGTTTGGCCTAGATCTTTGGGCGGCTGACGTTGACAACAGCCACCAACGAAGTTGAAGTTCGGTACTGTGTAGGAAAACACACACAAAGTAGGCGAGATGGCGCCCTCAAGTGGCCTGTGAAAGTCGATGCTTACTGTGAAAAGGTTTTATTGTGGTTTTCATCGTCGGAACTTAACTCCCAACGCAGAAGCTGTCAGTGCTTCCATTATCATCCAGAATTCATAATTACAACAAAAACCACTTCATCAGCAAGGATTAGGGCCACTTCGGCACACAGCCGGCACACTTCACCGTTTGAAAGCCGTTTGCGAAGACAACCACCCGCCGCTGGGAAGCGCCGCACTCATCACTCGCGAAAAAATGAAGACATTAGCCAGCTATCTGTTCAGAATCGTACGAAATCATAATGCTTCCTTCCCTCTTTACCAGAAGTGGATAGACAACATCTAATAAATATATCGCCGGCACGTGTCCCGCGACTGCGGTTTTCAAGAGTCGTTCGGAAGCACAATGCAGTTTCCGTGTTCGAACAGGCCCGGCCAGCCGCCTGGCCTGGACCCATTACACCATTAATTATATCGACTTCCGCTCCCCCAACGATTGTCGGGTGAGGCTGAGTGAGGACCAATATCTGCGTGTCTGGCATAATAACGGATCATAACCGTAAGCGTCGTTGCCGATGGCCGGGCTGCCGTATTCGAATGCAATTTGGCATGTGACAATTTCACTGATACCTATACTCATCCTGGCGCAAGCAGCTAGCAGCCAGCGGTCGGATCGGAGTTTTTAGTCAGCGCCACGTGCCGCGCGTTGACTACCTCTTTCTCTCTGTTGTTCTGAGATCGGTTGCTGCTCTAATAGGGACCATCCATCCATGGTGCGATGATGATGCTGCGAAAAATCTGGTTTATGTCACGTTGGAAATCAGGCATTTCCACTATTGGGAATTATATTAGCGGGGATACGCGAATTGGGAGAATAACAGGTTGGGATCGAGAATCAGCTAATAAACAAATTCCCCATTTCGATCAAGTGGAAACGCAGAACATTGTTTTTTTATTTCAATTACATTATCAGTGAAAAAATACTGTGAAAAGAAAATTATTTCGGGGTTTTAGTGGAATGTCTATTTGTAATAAGACGAGTTTGAAAAGTAGGCTTTGAAATTAAAACAACACAAATCAAAAACAAAACACCATCCAACAAACGCGAAGTTTCAGGCGCCATTCGTTCGCGTTTTGACCATAATTGTGAGTGACTGTGTCTTAATTGTAAATCGTAATGGAAAATGTAATATCAGCGGAATATAAATCAGGGGATCGCTTCCTTAGGTGCATATTGGAATATTAACAATAGTAGTCTAGTGAATATTTAGGCAAAACGGCTGTACTGATTTTGATCCATTGATTCGAAATCCATTCCCGGTGGACGCATTTCGATTCAGGACGTGTTGATTTTGTTCATTATTTTATCATTTTTTACCTAGTTTTAAATCCGTAAAAGTTGAACAGAGCCCCTCGTGCATTTATATAAACGACGAAATTTTTTGTTTCCATTCGATTCGTATTTTCTGGAGACTTTTAGTGCTCAGATACGTTCATTTAGAAAATCGGAAACATTTGGCCGAAACCCATCTCACCGAAAGCCATTTGGCCGAAAAAAAAATACAGCCGAAAATGTCGTTTCGGCCGAACCGGTCATTTGACGGAAATATAGGTTGGTCGAAAACAAAATTTAATTGGAGAAATGAGAAACGAAAAAGGGTGAGAAGTAACAAATGGGAAATTGAGACTTCTCATTCTAACTTCTCACTATGCAAACTGTGAAAATAATGATAAGAGAGAAGTGAAATGTCTCACTTATCCCTTCTTTTTGCCTTTCCTATTTTATACTTTTCATTTATCATTGAAAAAAAGTGAGAAGTGAAAATACTCACAATCATTTTTCATATCTTCTGTGAAAAGTGTAAAGTTAAAAGTGAGAAATAAGAAGTAAGAATTAAGAAGTGAAAATGATCTTGATCATATTATTTTCGGTCATATGATTTGCTGGGCCAAATGACATTTTCCACCGTATAACCCGTTCGGCCCAATGACACTTTTGGCAAATGGTTATGTCGCCTTAATGGTCTTTATGGGTCAAACAACATTTTCGACCAAATGGCTATTCCACCTGAATGTCATTTTCGGCCATATTTCCCTTTATGTCTAATGGCATTTGCGGCCATATGACCCGCTCGGAAAAAACGACATTTACGACTGTACAGCATTATTGGCTAAATGACTCTTTAAGCTAAATACTTCTTATAGGCTAAATGTCTTATTCGGCCAACTAGTTAACCGTTCCGGCCAAATGGAATCCAGGTAAATGATTCTCATTCTAAAGTATTATGCCACTTTGTCGAAAAACATTATAATTATTTTTTTTATTATTGTGTGATTTTCTAAATATTATATCAAGTTCATCATAGTGGCCGAACAACACACATTAAGACGAAAAATAAATTAAGACGAAGGTCATCTAGCTACTCTATTTAACCGAATTGGACCAAACGGTTATTAGGGCAAAAACAGTTCGACCGAAAGCTCGGCCAAAAATGTCATTTCGCCGGGTGAAAAGAACTAACGGCTGAATTGATAATTCGCCCAAAAAGCCGTTTGCCTAACAGGGCGTTTGGCCGAATAGGTGGCCGAAAATGGTCATTTGGCAGATAGATGCCCAATTCAGCCAAATTACATTTTCCGTCATTCTGTTGGTTTTCGGTCTAATGGTTAGTTCGGCAAAATGACATATTCAGCCAAACAACTTTCGGCATTGTGTAACTGATGAAATTTAAACTACTATTAAAAAATCACTAAAATAAAGATAAAAAAATCGGCATTGCGGCTTTCTGCCTAACGGTCGTTTGGCGGAGTCGCAGCGGAAAGCCATTTGTCCAGAAACCCCTTTGCCTAATAACACGTTAAGATGAAAGTCATCTAGCTGAATTTCATTTGACCGAATTGATCGTTGAAAACAGTTTGGACAACAGGTCGTTTTGCTGATAAAGTCGTTCGGCCGAAATTGCAGTACGTGTCAAATGAGCAAACATGTCGACCCGTTCGACCAAATGGCCTTTTCTGTCAAACGATGATTTTAGCCAAACGACTTTTACGGCACCAGGTTGTCCAAATTACACCTTCGACCGTATTCTCATTTCTGCTAAATGATCCTTTCTGATAATCGACAATTTCGGCCAAACGGTATTTTTGGCCTAATGACCTATTCGGCTAGTTGACTTTTTCAGTGAAATGACTTGTTCGGTCAAATGACATTTTCGGCCGAATATCCATTTTGGCGAAGACATTCGGCCGAAAATGACTTTCAGCCAGATGGTTTTTTTTTTCGCTTTGTCTCACTATGTGAAAGTTCTGGAGTACCTGAACGCCAAGCAATACCAATACTAAAAGAACGATGTATCTGGCAGCAAGCTACTCGAAGTCGTCCTGCGTGGGATTCTACGACGTGGACGCAAAGGACTTGCGGGAAGCTTTGGAGGACAATGAGATCAAGACTTCAAAAGTGAACATAGCCGTCTGACATGCTAAATCTCAGTCCTATCGGGATCAGCAGTTGCTCCAAACACATGGAGCCCAATGCAAACAGTCGTCACGGAGTCGACTAGTGTGAGCAGATTGCGGAACTGTGGAGATAAGCACTAAACTTGCACAAAGGACTGTCGAAGCGTGCGGAATGAATTATTGGCAGTGGCTGGTTTTCTACGCTGTCAGCATCCAGGCGCTATAGTATATAGTATATAGGCGATTCAGGATGCGCGCTTAAAGAAACAATTCATCGAAACATCAAATTTAACTTCTGCGAAGGTTATCGAAGCTTGCCAAGCCGAAGAAGCAACCCGGTTGGAAATGGAACGTAACCGTTGGCTGGAAACCCGAACTCGTCATGACGTAAACAGAATTGTAGCAGTGAATAAGGACAGTAAGCAGTGCGGCTACTGTGGCCGATCTTATCACAAAAAATATCTACGTGTCGTTTTTGCGGATTGAAGAACCACTTCGAAATCATTTGTAAAAAATAAGGAATGCGACTCTCCGATTGATCCATTGACAGAATGATCTCCAGTGGCGGATTGTAGCAAATCGGATGACAGAATCTTCTTGAAGTTTTTGATTCGTCGGTTTGAATCATTGCATTTAGCGTAACTCCCATAAAACACGCTTTGATTGGTTTTGACACTTTTTGGAGCGAATTTATTTTCCGACGGATGAGCGAAACTTTGCGATTCTGCTTGAAAAACTCAAGCACATAATGCTCTCCCTCGATGAATGAGATTTGAGCATGATTCTATCAACACTGGATGTCACTGATCGCTCCGGTTTTGTTCAGACCCCTTCGAGGATCACGCTCATCGATAATGTGGCCAACGTAAGTATTTGATTTGTTGGTAACCAAATGGGCTTTTTTCTGCTTTGACTGTGAACTCGTACTTTCAAAGTAAACCCATTCAGGGTTCCATTGAAGATGTTCTTCCTCCTGTAAAAATGCGTCACAGAAATCGATCTGGCTAACAACCTTGCAGTGTGATAGTTTTGCGAAGCTGTGGATCGTTGAAAACCATCGAGTGATCCTTACAAATCCTCATGGCTCCACTTGTTTCCCTTACGACGACTATTGGAGCTGCCCACTCCGAATACATGACTGGTGTTTTAGCCTAAGGTAAACCTTTACCTTAATACATAGCCCAGGAGACTCATTGAATGGTTTAGGGTCATTTGGCCGAACGCCACTTGGCCGAATGCCGTTCGGCCGAATAGATAGAATTAGGTTTCTCGTTGAGTGAAGTGAGAAGTGAAATGTTCGGAATTAACAGAGAAAAGTGAGTACTGAGGAGTGAGAAATGAGATAGCCGAGGTCAGTACAGAGTAGTGAGAAGTGAGTATTGCAAAATGGAAGTGAGTATTGCGAAATGGAAGTAAGTAAGTGAACAGTGGGAAGTAAAAACTAGAAAATGAGAAGTGAGTATTAAGAAGTGAGAAGTAGGAGGGCGTAGAGAGAAAAAGATGTTGAGAAGTTAGTGGTGAGATATAGATCAGAAAGAAAAAAGAAGAAGAGAGAGAGAGAGAGAGAGAGAAGAGAAAGATTTAGGAAGAAGAAGAAAGAGAAGAGAAAGTATAAGGATTACGGAAGAAGAGAAGTGAAAGAAAGTGGATGAAGAAAGACAAAAAATAAGGATGAAAGAAAAAGGAAGAAGAAAAAAGAAAGAATGAAAAATAAGAAAGGAAAAAGGGAAAACGGAAAACGAACGGAGGAAGTAGGAAAAAGGAAGAATGAAGAAGGATAAAGGAAGGAAGGAAGGAAGGAAGGAAGGAAGGAAGGAATGAAGGAAGGAAGGAAGGAAGGAAGGAAGGAAGGAAGATGGAAGAAGGATGAAAAAAAGGAAGATGCAAGATAGAAGAAGGAAGAATGAAGATGGAAGATAGAAGATTCTTTTTTGGAAGATGGAAGATAGAAGAAGGAAGAACAAATAAGAACAAATGAAGAAGGAAGAAGAAAAAATAAAAAAGAAGGAATAAGGAAGAAGGAAGAAGGAAAATGAAACAAGGAAGAAGGAAGAAAGGAAAATTAGAAAATAAGAAGAAAGAACGACGAAAGAAGTTGGAAGGAGGAAGGAGGAAGCACTTTTCACTTCTCACTTTTTACTTCTCATGTCTTTTTTCTTATGAGATGTAAGAATTGTCTCATTCTTCACCGAGTAGATCGTTCCCGAGCAGACGAAAATAGCTCAATAATATCAAAGCTTGATTAGATAGCAAAATCAAATATTGACATGATTGACATAAAAGATAAAAGATCAGACGGCAATAACAATCTTCTTCTTCTTATTCTTATTGGCATTACATCCCCACACTGTGACAGAACCGTCTCGCAGCTTAGTGTTCACTTAAGCACTTCCACAGTCATAACCTGCGCAAATCAATTTACTATTTTTGCATTCGTATATCATGAGGCTTTCATGTCCAGGGAAGTCGAGACAGTTTCCAATCCGAAAAATGTCTAGAACGGCACCGGGAATCGAACCCAGCCACCCTCAGCATGGTTTTGCTTTGTAGCCACGCGTCTTACCGCACGGGCCCACGACAACAACAATATTTTGCACTAAAATATCTTGAAAAGATCTATTTATACTGTTTGTAAGAAATGATCAATATCATGTGAGATTGGCTTGTTTTTATCCATAGCATATGTTGGTTTTTAAATTATATTTCGGTGCAAATTTTGAATATTGTTGCCTGTTCTTTTATCTCTTATTTCAATCAAGTCCATATCATGTTTTGTTATTCTGTTCATGACTTCTGCCCGGATGTTGCTGAACAGGTGACACGGTTACAAGAACAATTCATGGACACTGACCAGTAATTGAATTGGTTACTTAATCCAGCCAAAGCAAGTTGGGCTGTTGCTTCACCACGTAGAAATAAGCGTGGCGCTTCATTCCATTTACCGAAGCATTTCAGGAATATTGGAATACCAACTTACGTGGGCTTCTGGATGCAGTGGACGCTTGAAAAGTTTTTGGACATGACATAGGTCGACTGATTCCACACCATTTCATTTCATATCATGCTGCCAGTTTGAAGAGAAGTCAACCGTTGTGACGGTCACCATCCAAAACTGAATTTGGAATCAAGCTCTAAGTAGAAATGCCGATGATGAAACAGGAAGTGGACACCGGAGTGAAGGCGGATCTCATTTTGCTAGCCTTAGCAACGATTTTCTATCCGGTTCGCATACCAAAAACCAAGCAGCTCAGATATGTCAAAAGATGGTGTTCAGGAAAGCGGCAGGGCTCGGAAGATCAGCCTACTACGTTTGGCCGTTGAAGATTGTTGGTCGGTCGGTCAGAACGAATACGAGCCACAAGCTTGAATAAATTGGATTCGAGCTGGGCAACGAATGGTTTCCGAGGCATACGGAACGAGCGGTACCGTGCAAGCCAACGCAGTGCATGTGGATTTGGGGTTTCAATGCAGCATATAGCCAAACACAATCCAGCAACTGCGCTGGAAATACAGTCGCCTCTCTACATATCGATATTGAAGGGACCATCGAGATAAGGAGAGATCGAGGAATGGAAGGAAAATTGAAGTGGGTACTAGATCGAAAGAAGCTCGTTGCTATGAAAAACGACAACTAAACAAACGCCATCCCTTGTTTTTGATGTGTTTGTTATTGTTCATAGATGGTCTAGTAGCCTAACAATTTAAATATGAGTATGCTCCACCAGTTGTCGTACCCAGTCAACCCTTTTTTTGGAACCTTCACTAAGATGCTTTGAATCCAGCCGACCGGAAAGGCCGTGGTATTCCAGATATTGCAGAAAGGTCGGATTTGAGCGTCTCTGGTGCTAGGCGGACGATCCTTGGGGTCTTATTAGATTTCGTGGCTCGGATGGCTTTGAAGCTAACGCGCTGCTGCAGACGGGACTGGCGGGCGTTAGTGGACTTCCTGGCTGATGAGGCCACAACAATCGGAGATTATCGCCTACTCTTCGGCGTCTCACGACACCTGGATGCGGAGAGGACATTTCAGTTACTCACCTGCTTGGAACAGCTGAAATGTTGGTTTAAAGTATTGTTCAAGAAGCAGCGATCCGAAGTAAGAAGTCCAAAAGAGGAAATCAAGGTCTGTCGGCTGTAGGTGGAGGTGCTTTGGGCTGACCCTATGCTGTTTTTACGAATCTTGTCTTCTTACGAATCTGTTCTGCAATATATTGCCCCTCCGCATCATCCTGGAACCTCTATGTGTGAAGTCCTGCGTAACGGAGCTTTGGAATTGGGCTGCCATCGCGAGTTTGCGAAATATTTGGAGATCTCACCAGAATGACTCACGAACCTAAGTTAGAATGTTCTACTGTATCGTATAACATGATAGGGTCTAGGCAAAGATCACGCCGGTAATTTCTTAAATTTATAAAGGTTCAGGTTGAATAGTGAGCAACACAAAATTACAGTACTGGCTATAAAGGTTATCTAGCAAGACGCAAGAAATAATTTAAAAAATAATTTGTGTCGAAAATCATGAAGAGAAACTAAATCGTGCTAGATCTATGTAACTTGCAACAGTTCAAGAAACGATCATACACGCGTTAGTAAATTAGCTTCACATTTTAATTTTAACGTAGTGAGACAATTTGTTACGGTGTGTTCTACAACAAATCATAGTTCGCCCCTTCAACAAAAAATTGACAAAACACTTGACAATTCGTTCCAACTAAGTAGTGTGACATTTAATCCTACCCCAATTCGAAAACGCACAAAAAAAACATTCAAACTGCCATGCCATTTATCCCACGCTTACTCCTATCTAACAAAGGTACTACAAACTCCCGGACGCGGACCGGGCCCACGAGGGATAGTCTACGTAAAATGTCATCATCGATCCTTTCAAGTGGCGAACTAAATAAATCTTCCCAAATGTGACGGACTGATAATAAAGTGAACTTTAAATCAACTTCCCCCTTTGTTCGTCGAAATTCCTCATCGTCGGCGGTGACTTTTCGCTTATCGCAGCAAGCAGAGCAGTATAGGCAGTGACGTTTGGTTGCGATGCAACGCTACTCGCTGGCTGTGACTACAATAGCAGCGCCTACTACTACGCGCGTTCCGTCGAAAATCGTCTCGTACGCACGGCGGTGGTGGAAGAAGGGGTTTTCCTGATCGTTGATTCAAGGCTCAACCGTGGAAGAACGCGCGCGACACCGACGACAGAGGGACTCTTTTGTGTATTTTTATATTGCTTGTAATTAAATAAACGAATGGCCATAAAAGTTGTGTCGTGTGTGCGATTCATGTTCGAGACTTTTGAGATCATCAAGGGGTTGTTGCCGTTTGCATTGTTGAATTAGGACGGATAAATTACATTTGGCAGACGCAGGATTCGAATTGAGTTGTTGCTGCAAATCTACATCCCTTTTCTCAGTCAGTTTGTCGAACGGAAATAACAAAGCCGTAGAACGCACATATTTCACCCTCGTATGATTTTCCATTATTGCAATCAATTCCACCCCTGCCACCCGGTTTTGCGTCTGTTCAAAATATGAAGAAAATTTCCTACCCTGTTGGATGGCAAAAGAATGCAGAAAGGTTGATTTTTTCACGCAAATTTGGCACCTTCGCCCATCAACCACCGGATTCCTTTCCGCAGGCTGTCAAAAGCAATAAGATCGTCTCCCCTTCCTCCTCAGCAGCAGCATTAATCCTGATGACGGAGTAGTGCGAATGCTCGCAGGGCTGTACCACGTCGGCGGGGCGAACCGAAAAATGTCGAATCGTTACATGATTAAGTCAAATCACATTAGAATAATTCGATTACCGCAGAAGCGAACCCCCGGAATCTGATTACCGACAAACTGTGCCCTGTGGCTCGGTCCCATCAGCGAACTGCTGGTGGGTAATCGAGGAGAGATGTTCTGGTTTCTGTCATTAGCCAAAGCACAGCACTGTGATGGCGGGTGAATTTGTCAACCGGCCTGCCACATGGCCTGCCTAAGTTTGATGACATTTGAGCCCCCCTTCGTTCGTTCGGTTGCACGTCGTCGGTTGGCTGAGGTTATGTGGGCTTCTCAATTTTGCGCGGATTAGACCCGGATTAGAGTGGGTCTAAGAAAGTGTGAAAAAATTGGAGTCGTCGTCTCCCGCCGGGTATCGATTACCGAACCACCCGTGCCCCCCATTGGTTTCTCGGTGGTGGTGGTGAGGCAGATTTTCCGCCAGGGTGAACGCGCTCACAAAATATTGGATTTCATTGTTGCCAATTCGGGCGATTTTTTTCTTGTCGAGTCGAGTGTCTTCACATATACGACAAAATCCGGTACTTGTAATAGATATTTTGAATGGAATGAAATCATGAAGTCAGTGATTTCTAATTACGAAATCAAGAATTGTATTTCCTAAAAAGATTACAGAAATTACAGAAAATTTAATGAATTCTACCTTAATTAGCGTACGCTCGTCAGCGACAAAGTGACGTAACTAATCTCAGTTGTCAACACGCACGCATCAGAATGCCTGTGTCAACAAAGTAGGCCCTGCCGCTCGAACTCCGACAGCGGATTGCTGTGTAAGCACTAGAGGGACAAAACAAGGACAACATTTTTATTGCTTACAATTGCGATCATTAAGGGACCACCGTCGTCAGCCTCCGGATCCGCTACCAATTTCTACCTCTACCATAAACAGGGATCTCATATTTCCGAGGAAAACTCATTGACTGGGGGAAAATGTCAACAAATATTTACACACAAAACAGTGTACCAAGCAACAATCACCACCATCCGCCGCCCGTCCTCGTATCGAAACTGATGGACGACGCTAAAGTTTATTTGGCTAATCATATTCTACAGTTGGTGAAGAGAGGGCAAGCTCGATTTCGAAGGGTCCTTAATCAACTAATATAAGAAGAATGATATATTTTCGGCTCTCATGCTCTTCTGGAATTCCGGAGGGGTGATCCGGTCGGTGTTGTATTTGTTTTTGTCATTACTACGTATAATTAACTTGTCCCTACGAAGCGTTGCGGCGCATTGAGGCACACAGGGAGCGACATTCTATTTCGGAACTCCGCTCGCGTACTAATTAGTACAAAACAACGGCGGGCCCATTCCGGGGCGGATTTCATTGTGCACCTTCGAAAAACCGTAAGCCACGCGTGCAACTTTGCGTCAGTGTCATAATTAAAATTTACATTTTCCACATATTTTCGTAGCCGCGAGTGCGGTCCACGCCAAGGCACACTTTGATGCCATAAAATAGACCCCCGAACGAAGGCGCGCTCAACACGCGCGACTTGAGACCGCGCGCACTGCGCGCCGGTTCGCCGCACTACAAAGCGATGCATTCACGCGCGGTTTCTGGTCGCGGACCACACACGCCGATTCATTAAACGGACTTTTTGACACCTGTTCGGCCTCTTTGGTTTTTAGAGCTCTGCGTGGCTGCGGCTGATGCTGCTGGATGCAGATGAGTGACTTTAAGCGGTTTTTTGGGGACAATTTTTTTCACTTCGTCCGCACTTCTTCTCCATATCGCATCGGGGTAGGTTCATCGCTAATTGGACCCTCGTGCGGTCGCCTCCGGTCAACGCGGCCGCACCTTTTGTGAATGAGTCGTGCAGCAACACTAATTATGCGCGCATTCTTCCGAACGGGAGAAAATTTACGAACGCCAAAGGTCAATACGCGCACGACGGATTTTGCGGGCTGGGTGGAAGAATGGAACCCGGCGAACAATACCGCAGGGGAAATTGCCCATTGTTGGCATTTGTTACGATTTCTTTGGCGAAAAAAAAACTGAACCGTGAAACCGGGGCGAACAGATGCGTTGCAATACAATGGTTTCAGGCGGATGAAGCGTAAAAATAGCGAGGTGGCAGTGGTTTTTGGTATTGTGGATAGTTTGGATTTACCAAACATGTTGTTTGAATATGATTCGATCGAATCTGAAACGCAGATTGGAAACCTGTGATTAACGCATCGAATGCACAATTTCTGGTGAAGAAAATTGAAGAATTGCACAGTGCAGTGGGAAAAATCGACGGGAAAAAGTCTGATAAATCGCTTTCACCCCGTTTTGATCCATTTTCAGCTCTGTTTCGGAGTAATAAAAATTCAAGTTCATATTTAAACTAATTTTGGTGGAGTAGAGTTAAGATATGCATGGCAAATCATTAGCAAGTAGCACAAGCCATTTGCATATTTTGAAAATGATTAAATTGCCTTTTTCCGCATTTGACAACAATAAAATCGTATTTTTATAAAAATCAATCGTATTATATTCTGTTTCATTTTGCCAAAATCGACCTTAACCATCCTGGACTCGCATGGTTCTGCATCACTCACGTAGTTCTGCCTCTGTTGTGAACGATAAGCGAACTTTTTGTTTCAAAAGTGTTGTAATTTTCAACGATACGAGTCCCAGAAGGATAAATGCAGCAAATATCTAAAATCTATATAAATAAAAATCAGTTTAGGTTCCCTTCCTGACGACTTAACTCACGAACGGGTTAACCGATTTGCAAAATTTTCTCCCCAATCGATTCACCTTGGGATCTGTAAGTTGGGAATCAAAACAATACAACGGAAATCGATCTAGAGTGCGGGGCTGCAAATAGTTTAGTATATGACATTTGCAACACAAACACCCAGGCAAAACCGGGTATTTTTCACTAGGTATTCAATAAGTTTTAACGTCGCGCAGAAAATTTAGATTTCTTCTTCAAAGTCAATCACAATAAACAGAAGCCGGTTTTACGAAGAGGCAAAATAGTCGCGTGAAATACGATCCGCATAACAAATCGCAAATGAATAAAAAATTAAATTGGATAAAGAAAATAAAAAAAAAATAACTTTAACTGCAAGAAATATGAGATATGCGATGAAATATGTCCAATTACAACGATTAAGTTGACAAAGTAAAAATTACTTCGCTTGATAAGACAACGTAAATTCTGCTTACAAACTCTTTTTTTTCGTCGAGGTGGGCATTGCCGAGTTTCAGCAAATATGATTTTTGCCGAAATATCAGTACGGTAAATATTTTGCTGAAAATCATAAATAAACGAATTTTTTTGCCGAGATTCAGTTTTATCTTCACCGAGCTCGAAAAAAAGCTTGGTGTGTAAGACATTTTTTCGAGTTTTAGTACTTTCAGGAGAAATATGGAACCATACGTTTGCCTGATCTGATCAACAAAGATGTATTGTAATAAATTTTTATTCACATAAGCGAAACAGAAGTCCAAAGTTTCTGCGCAACGGAAAATTATTGAATATTTTAAAAATTTGCTACATTCGAGGTTAATTGAGACAAAATTTACAAGATTTATTACCATGAAAAAGCTTTGATAGGCTACAGTTGATTGGGATTAGTATTGTGGTAGGTGAATTTTAGATTCTTAGCGAAGTGATGAAAAATAATTCGATTTTATTGAATGTTTATTAATGTTGGGGTCAATTGGAACTAAATATACTCTACCAAAATTAGTTTATAAATATGGTGTTGAGCTCTTATTTCTCCGAAACAGGGCTGAAACTGGGTCAAACAGGTCGAAATTGAGCAAAGCGAGCCAAACGATTTTTCGGATTTTTACTATTCCGTTTTCCTTCTCGATTTTTCCCACTGTGCATTGTCCTACTTCTCGAGATGCATCACATTCTAAAAATCGATCTTCATTGCTATCGACCTTATTCCTTTCACATAGATCACAAAGATTGCTATCTTCATTACCTTACCATACATCTGTAGTTTATGTTTTTTGGATCAGGTCATTCAAGATTCGAAATAATGTTGATAGGGGACAGTTTAAGATTTTTCTCCCAGTATTCCATTTAATTCGTGGATATATTGTTTCCACATTGGGTGTTAATGCTTCCAAATGTCGGGACGGTATATTTTGTTTACAGACTTAATTCTTGGTCCAGATGAGTTGTCAACCTAATCCATTCTTTACCATTCCTTGTTAATTTGATCATGAATTTGAAAGTTTGAAGACATTTCTCCCCGATTTATCAGTTCTGGTAATTATTTTTCAACACATTCTTAACGAATAGCGCATTGCATCTTTCAGAAGGATCAATCAAACCAACACCACCACAGTCTGCATCAAGGTAAAGCTGTCGCCTATCTATTCTCTATGTGCTATTTTTCCACAAAAGTTCCGAAGAACTGTTTGGATTTTGGCCAGGTGTTGGTTTTTAGGCGGGTATATTTGAGATAAATACCACAATTTTGACAAAATAAACGTGTTGACATAAAGCTTGATCCACTTAGTATTTGGCCACACGAAATTAGACATTTCTTTGCCGAAAAAGTACATAAAAAGGTGGTTCAGGTTTTATTATACAGGGAATTTAATAAACTTTGAAAGAAAAAATAAGAAAAAAAAAAAGAAAGAAAAAAAAAAAAGAAAAAATGATTCATTGGCATTTCGGATGAATTCTCGGACTTTTCTCTCAATACCACTCGTTATTTTTTTGCACAGTAGAACGGTCAACTTTATCTGCCATTTTTTCACACCACTTCTCCGTATAAGATGGTTTTCTGATTGTTTTGCATCATTTCTCAAGTTTTCCTATGATAATTGCCTAATATTTTTCGTTGGGACGAAAATTTGGGCATTTTGGTAGGTTGATAGTTTTTTCAATAACGTCATTATATGAACCGAAATACCATTCCATTACATCCCGTATGTAATGGCAGCTTGTTAAGTCAGGCCAAAGCAACACCGGACAGTCGTGTGATTTAATGGATGGCAAAAATCGCTTTTGAAGACACTCCTCCTTGTCTATTTGCTCATTTATGGTCGCTCAGTGATGAAAACTTTAGTTTTCTTTCCACAACTGCAGATGCTTTGACATACCATTAATTTGTGGGCAATCTTGCCTGCATATACATATTTGAATTTTTCTGCGGCATTACCCTTCCGTAATTATTCCGTCTGTAAACTCTTTTGGAGGAACACTTCGTCCACTTATTACTTTGTCATTTACACCGGGACAGGAAGAATTTGTTTTTATCAAAAGCGAATCTCTACAAAGGCGATGAGGATGAACCGGATCTGAAATATCTGACATGAAATATACTCCGTTGCTGAATTTGAACGTTTTGCAATTTAAAAAAGAGCTGATAGTAAAGCGTTAAAGAATTAATCTTTCCAGAATACAATTTGGATGAATTGTTGAAAAGTCAAATGAGAAGACTGAATTTCAATTGACTAGACATTACCACTAAGTATATTTGCTTATCATTCATTAGAAATTAACAACAAATTCCTTGGAAGAAAATGGTTAATGCTGCAATTATATTTTCTACAAAGATTTGTACTTTTTACCATATATGTAATCCATTTCATTATTAGAAAATACAGAAGTTTCGCAATCTCAGCATATTTGGAGTTATTTCATAAAAAAAACAAAATGCAGAAATAGAGACAAAATGTAGGGAATCACACTTAGAGTAATTCCAGCCCAATAATTATTGGAGATTTATAACCGTACTTTAGTTGGAGTGATTTGAAAAAAAAAATAACGTAGGACATTACGAGTGGTTGCAGCTTAAACAGGGACAGGAACGGTTGACATTTCTTTTTATCATTCAATCTGCCACGAAGTAAAAGAAAAACAAAAACACGGCAGCCGCAGCAGCAGCCACGACCAAGCAGACGACAGTCAGCACATGATTTTATTATTTTCTCTCCCCACAATTAATGTTTCTGTACCCTCATTTCACGACGTATGACCGTTTTTTGTGGTAAATGATTATTTCTTTACTCCTTGCTCATTTTAGAGACTAGAACTAATGAATTAGTACCAACAGCTAGCATTCTTTCTAGGCTTTGCGCCACAGGCAATTAAACTCGATTCTGTTTTGTTTGCGCTGCGCACGAACCGAAACAAGAAATCTGCTGACTGTACCGACGGCTCGACTCTCACGCAGCAGCAGGCAGGAACATACAAACAGTTTGCCTCATCGGTAAAAAAATGTCACAATGAGGCGTACATTTTTTGGAAAACTGTTTCGGTTTGTGCGGTGCGTGAAATTTGACCGGATAAAATGTAAACATTCGCATAATCACAGTGTTTTACTGTACATTTCCCGACACTGAGCTTAAATAAAGAATAAAGGTGATGAAATAAAATTGTCAATGCTATTATTCACGACTGAAAGCCACTCCGAAAATCAAACTACAAAATTCCCAGTCGAAATTCATCCTCAAAGAATTAAAACTACAAAATGTCATTGACACCAACTAGATTTTTGTTGAGATTATAGACTAGTCGACCAATCATTTAAGAAATAATTGATTTTAATGTTTATTAACTTAAATGTTTCGAAAAAGTTGAATAATAACAAAATAAGTGAGTGAATAGTTTGAGTGAATACAAATGATTTCGCATATGACTATTGAAGAAAAGATAGATGTAAATGATGATGATAAATGGAAATAGGATACACTATGGTGACCTCCTACACAAAAGGTGATAGCAGTTTAGCAAACGCTTTTACCAAGCGAAAACGTTTTTGTTGGACTAGGTCGAATTGAAACAAGACCAATATATTTGGCCTACACCACTACAGCTGGTGCCGGAAACCTTGATCCTGGTTACCGCAGATCAAGCTCTAATTTTTGGCAGGAACGTTGAAGAGTGGCTTACACCCAGGGATCTTTTCGTCTATGACACATGGCAGGATGGGTCTCCCTGAGGTAAAAAAATTACTGCATCAAGGGGTGTCTTCGAGTTGAACGGCTGAATTTGATGGATTTCCTTTCCATCACGTGGGCAACGGCAAGACCGCTTGAGATTTCCTTCTCTAGCCATACAACAAAAACAAGCACTTGAAGAAGCTCTAAGTACAAGCGCTCTTTAGATTTTCCTGACTAACGAAGGAGCTCTCGTCGGATCTGCAAACAATCTCGTCGACAGTTTCCAAATCATTGCGCAGATTTGAAGCAATATTGTTCAACCCGCAGATTACAGGGACTTTCTGTTAGTTAACCTGCTCAGTACATGCTTGGATCCGGTTACGTGACGTTGATAAGATAGGCTGACCATACGTACCGTATTTAACGGGACAGTCCCGTTTTTTAGGCCTTATTGTGCTGTCCCGTCGTAATCCAAAAAATCCTCAATTTGTCCCGTTTTTCATTGATTCTTCCAAAATCCAGAGCTCCAAAATATTTAAACAAATTCAATATTTTAGCCAGAAATCTAAAATCAAATACCTATACTATACATTGAAAGTGTTTTTCGTGTCTATTTCGTGTCTAGAGAGATTGCAACCCTCGCCTGGTTTATCTTTAACGAAGGAAAATCGCATACTGCAACACAGCAAAGCTGAAATCCAGAGCTCCAGAGCATAAAAACGACAGTTGTGCTTTGCTTTCTTATTGAATGGTGTGCCCTTGAAAACGCGAGTACTTTTGAGTTTGGATTCCATGAGGAGTGTCCTTAAGGTCCTCACTTACATTAAGGTTAGTTTGAACATCAGGAGCTTGTCTCCAAATTTCGCTCACATGTGGGTGGACGGAATTTATGGGATTCCTTAATGAAAGATTTATTATCAATTCAGTAGAAAGCCAAAATGGGCAACTAGCGAAGTTGGATTTTTCGCACAATCCGCACGCTCAACCTAACTTTGCGCTGTTTTCATTTGGTGATGCGCTATACAGCGCATCACTTCCGAAATTATGTTTAAAGTATGGATTGTGAGAAAAATCCAACTTCGCTGGCGGCTAATTCGGTTTTCTACTGAATTGATAATAAAATACAATCCGAGTGTCCAAGCTATAAACCCGACTAAAAATTTGCCAGGATTTTTCCCTTTCGCGACGAAATTGTATGAGTCCCGTTTTTTTTGGAAGCACATGGGAACAAAATCAAAGGACATGATTACCGATGTGTAATGCTACTTTTAGCGTCCTTTAAATTAATTTCGATCGAAAAAGACTGTGAATTGATTGGATTTGACGTTTATTCTCATGAGTCAATCATATTAATGGGAATAATTAAAATTACATTTTATTAATGTCCTTTCCTTGCTAAGATTCTTGTTATTCACATCCGTAGATATTTTTTCTCACTTACACTCATGAAATCCTCCGGGAAATTATAAATTGTACTTTTCGCATTTGTCTTTTGAATTGTTTCCTTTAACACTTTGGCTATTTTTTGTTATTTTCAATTGTTCAGTATTAGAAAAGTTTTTGATATAAGTCAATAATAAAATGCTTAATGCATGTCTGAAAGTAGATTAAAATACAATTTCAAAATTCCCCTTTTTAAATATTGAGAGCTGCGTAGTTTTCTGTTCCTTCGTGTTTTGTCCGCGTTCCTTTGAAGAGTAAAATATTTGTAGTTTAGTATTTTTCCACAACTAACCTAATACAGTAAAATGTTATAGTGGTGAATAATTCACTCTCAAATATTTCTAATTTCTCACACGTAAAATGAATATTAAACCCATAAATTTTGAAATTTCCACAGCTTCCGTCGTCAGGGGTGACAATGGGTCAAATGGAAGTGAGAATGGGTCACTGTTTCAACTACCGACCGACAACCGACTTCGTTGTTCAGCTCACACTCTTCTAAACTCTGGTTCTTAGAGCAACTTCGTGACTGAGTCCAACGGATGGAGTTCAGTCGCCGCAAGCACTTACCAAGGTTAGGCAGCATGTTGGAGGCCACTGTTCTATAAAGACTGACAGAATTCTTCCAGCACATTAGTGACCGCCAAGTGACCGAGGAATAGAACGTACCAGATGGAATCGAATTGGCCGACCCATCGTTCAATGTGTCTATGAACGTGAACATGGTTCTAAAGAACATCTATAGGGATTGGATAGATTTTCAATTTCACAGAAACCTTCCTTAGTCGTGCGATGAAATGCTCGGCTACAAAGCAAGACCACGCTGAAGGTGGCTGGGTTCGATTCCCAGTCCGGTTTAGGAAAATTTTCTCTAGTTCCCTGGGCTTTTATGCTTTATGTATAATCATTTTAGTCTCATGATATACGAATTCAAAAATGGTAACTTAGCTTAGAAGCCTCGCAGTTAATAACTGTTGAAGTGCTAAGCTGCGAGGCGGCAATGACCCAGTGGGGGATGTAATGCCATTAAGAAGTAGAAGAAGACCTGTTCGATTTGGCCGACATTTTCGGCCAAATGTCCTTTCAGTCAAACGACCATTTCGGAAAAACGACATTTTAGGCCAAATGATCTATTTTTCCAAACGGTTTTTTTCGCTTGAATGATCTGTTAGTTCAAACGATATTTTCGGCCAAATGTTTATTTCGTCAAACGACTACTTGGGCCAAACGGCAATCTCGGCCATATGACCTGTTCGACCACACAACATTTTCCGCCAAATGTCCTGTTATGATCAGGATAAGTAGCGGACTTACTTCAAAACCGGGTTTATCAATCCACCAGCAACATAAAACAGAGTATGTAGAGAATTTACTCCCAGTTTTCGGTATGATATTTTGAACATATTTGACAGCGTACATATTACACTTAAAGTGATTCGGGAGGCACTACACACCGTGTTGTTTTTCCTATCTGAAATTTATGACGATTTGATGATTGTCACCTTAAGTCTTAGTACTACAATGTTTATTGCACAAATTAAAAACTTTATTTTCTTTCAATCAAGTTTACTTTTTTCAAATTCAAGCTCTTAACAATTAACGCAAGCGAGTTAGACCGATCCCGTTGAAGTCAACAGTGGTACTGATCTCACCGCTTATCCAGTAGTAAAGCTATGTTCATTTAGAATCGGGAATCATTTATTGCATTGCAGCGGCACGGAAAGTAACCGCTGCAAGAATTCTGTTACAGCGGTTTGTCAACCTAGGGGCCCACTTGCTGTGGTATGAATTTCACGAAGTTTCGTGCAGCGTGTCAAAAATTATTCCAGATGGAAGCCGAAAGGAGAGAAAAAAAGTCTGCACACCCACGTTGATAATCCTGTCATCGAACATGGAACCTACGTCAAACTGGATTTCGGACAGCTTTCTAGCCAAAAATTCTACATGGTGACGGCACGAGGAGTAGTTCCTGCGAAGTTTAAGTTTGCTTTTTGGACAAACTTGCAAAAAAAAACGGATGATTTTGGCAAGGGATATGCAACTGTGGGGCAAAGACCTAAGTGTTTGTGACGAATAAGACGATGGACTCGAAGCTGTACAAGGAGGAATGTCTCAAAAACCGCGGTCGACCTTCCATAAAGCCCATAAAGGTCCCGTAAAGTTTTGGGCCAGATTTGGCGAGTTGCTACTACAGCCGGTAAGTCATCCAGTGGTACCGCGATAATAACGAAGATATCATCGATAAAACATAAATCCACGCAACTGCTCACAGCTCAGGCCCATCGAGACATTTTGGGCAGTAATGAAGCGGAAGCTTAATAAAAGTGGAAAAAGTGTGAAAACAGCTCGGGACGCGACTCAGATGACCTAAATGTGGAACAAATGTGCCAAGGAAGTTGACTCCGGAAGTGTGCAACTTTTGATGAGAGGAATAAAGAAGAAACTGCAAATTTTCACTAGAAACAAGAAGAAATTATTTGTATCAATAATTTTTCCTTAAAGTACAGTGAATTGCCCTTGTTTTGATGTATTAACCTTATTTGTACGTCAATCCGTTACCGAGATACAGATGATTTTATTATTCCGGATTCTAAATGGACATAGCTTTATATTGGCCCACTCCAATGTGTTTACAATTTAATGCAAACATATACCTTTCTGTTAATCGACTATTACGGCCAAATGATTTGTTTGATTTTCCGGCCATATGACCTGTTTGGACAAACGACATTTTCGACCCTTTATATCAAACGACCATATTGATCAAAAGCCTGCACAAACTGGTAGTCAGAATCTGGTAAACTGAACAGCTACTATAGGAGTGGAAGGGAGGGGTCATATGCCCCATCTACAAGAAAGGCGATAATATGGAGTGTGAGAACTTTCGAGCGATCATCATCCTAAATACCGCCCACAAAAGTGGTATCCCAGATCATCTTTCTTCGTCTGTCACCAATAGTGAATGAGTAAGTGACGAACTGTGTAAAAAACTCAAAAATCACTATAATATAGAAAAAAAAAGAGTGAATGAGTTCGTGGGAAGTTACCAAGCCAGCTTCGTTGACGGCCGCTCGACAAGTCCCAATGCACCATATGTTAGTTGATTTCAAGGGGACATACGACAGTATAGACCGCATAGAGACTTGGAAAATTATGGACGAGAACAGCTTACCTGAAAGCTTACCAGACTGATTAAAGCAACGATGGATGGTGTGCAAAACTGTGTGAAGATTTCGGGCGAACACTCAAATTCGTTCGAATCGCGCCGGGGACTAAGACAAGGTGATGGACTTTCGTGCCTGTTGCGCTCAACATTGCGCTAGAAGCTGTCATGCGGAGAGCCGGGTGTAAAAACCGGGGTACGGTTTTTAACAGATCTAGTCAATTTATTTGTTCCGCGGATGACATTGACATTGTCGGCCGTACATTTGCAAAGGTGGCAGAACTATACACCCGCCTGAAACGTGAAGCAACCAAAGTTGGACTGGTGGTGGATGCGTCAAAGACAAAGTACATGCTTGTGGGCGGAACCGAACGCGACAGGGCCCGCCTGGGAAGCAGTGTTACGATAGACGGGGATACCTTCGAGGTGGTCGAGGAATTCGTCTACCACGGATCCTTGCTAACGGCTGACAACAACGTTAGTCGTGAAATACGAAGGCGCATCATCTGTGGAAGTCGGGCCTACTATATACAGTTGCAGTAAATGCGACTTCTCATAATTGATAAGGTAGAACTCGTAAATCAACCCGTCAGGTCCTGGAGATTCCATCGTTCAATGTGTCCATATGGGTGTAAACGTGGTTCTAGGGATTGGATAGATTTTCAATTTTGCCAGAAGCGGGCGTCAAATTTCATTAGGATAATGACTGCCGGGTATTGATTAGTCCTTATTTGGTTGGGTAGTTTGAGGGGAGTGACCGTTCCCAACCGACCGCTGAACAGCAGTGGCAACGTGCGGCTTCGGAAGGTCTAAAGACATAAATTGCCTGATTTTGGTCTTGCGAGTAGGTCGGAGTTACCGAAAACGATTCCCCTAATGAAGCATATTTAGAGGAGCACTTTTTTCGAACAGTTCTATGTGGAGAGTGACTATTACACCAAGTATTTTAGCTTGGCCATATTCCATAACCATAAAGTTACCCAAATTCAACCGAAACGCTGCTATCTACCATACCAACAGGTAGTGCCATGCAACTCTGCTTCAGCAAAACCATTTTCTCAGTCATATGACCTGACCATTTTCGGTCAAATGTTTTTTGTCAAACGACATTTTCGGCCATATGACCTGCTCGGCCAAACGACATTTTCGGTCAAATATCCTGTTATGATCGGGGTAAGAAGCGGACTGACTCCAAAACCGGACTCATCAATCCATTAGCATCATAAAGCAGAGTATGTAGAGAATTTACTTTCAGTTGTTGGCATGATATTTTTGAACATATTTGACAGCGTACAAATCACACTTTAGTCCTAGTAACACAATGTTTATTGCACGAATTAAAAACTTAATTTTTCTTTCAATTTAGTTTACTTTTTTTCCAATTCAAACTCTAACACTTAATGCAGGCGAATTAGACCAATCCCGGGGAGGTCAACAGTGACACTGATCTCACCGCTTATCCAGTCATATATTGATCCACTCCAATGTGTTTGCAATTGATTGCAAGCATGTCCTTTTCTGTTAAATAATTTGTTTGATTTTTCTGCCATATGACCTGTTTGGACAAACGAAATTTTCGGCTAATAGCCTTTTTCTGTCAAAAAACCATTTAGGCCAAACGGCACGACAATTTCGGCCAAATGACCTGTTTGGCCGAAAGATTATTTTTTTTGATCAATTTCTGTCAAACGACCCTTTAGGGTCAAACGGCATTTTTGTACAAATTTTTTTTGTTTGTCTCCGGCGACAACTTCTCAAATTTTGTACTCAAACGATAATAAACACAGAATTTTCATTCCAAGCTTTATTATAGTGATTTTTTCTCGATGGGAAGTTCATCACTTATATGACCTGTTTGACCAAACGACATTTTCAGTCAAATGTCCCTTTCTGTCAAATGACCATTTCAACCAAACGATTTTTTTTGTTCGAAAGACCGTTATTGATCTAAATCCCGACCGACGTACATCTCAACCTCTACTTGGATCGTAGTGCAATTTACACCGGTGCTGATCAATCACGAAGTAGCAACCATCAGTCAGTCTACGCAAAGCCAAGCGAATGTCGTTTTCGACCAAACGACATTTTCGGCCAAACGCGCCCTTCTGTCAAACGACCGTTTCGAACAAACGACCATTCCGGCTAAACGAATTTTTCGGTCGAATGATCGGTGCGGTCAAACGACATTTTTGACCACATAAGCCGTTTTCGGCCTGATAACCGTTTCGGCCGAACATCCGATTCGGTCAAAATAAATTCGGCTAGATGGTTTTGACTAAGGTATTATTCGACCGAATGATACTCACATGGACGACGTGATAACTGGCCAAACGAGGTGGATGATGCGGTGGATTTATGAAAGCACAATTGCAAGGGTTAATGGCGGGCGCTGCAAAAAGTTTTAAACGCTGTTTTAGCAATTCCGTACACGGAGGAGCTTTGTTTTGAACCAAATTCAATACGCCTGGTCTAACTTAGATGCCGGCAGCTGGTACACTCCGATTTCAATCGTTCTTCGTTTAGATGAAGTAGAAACTGTAAAGCTAGTGTAAACTTTTTTTCATTATTGGTCTTACCGCGATGCCATTTCGGCTTGAAGGTGTCTATACAAATGTTATGAAATCTGACAAACAAAGATCAAGAGCGGCTAGATTAGGATCAGTAGCTTTCCAAAATGACGGTACGATTGTAGTACACCTTTTCACTTCAAAATCGAAGGTATCAACGTTGCAGAGTCAGACAATTCCAAGATTAGAGCTGTGTAGTGTGTCCCAGTGTGGGGATGTAATGCCAATAAGAAGAAGAAGAAGTGTACTGCTGATTTCGGAGATCTATGGCAAGGAGACGAAGATCATCAAACCCCTATTAAATGGTTGATGGAAGGCCTCTAGTGGCGCTGCACCATATGTGCGTTCTAAACAATAAAATCAAAAGGGTTCTTCGTGAAGTACGTTGATTTGGGTTGCTGTTGCTGCTGTTTGGTAATGGTTGATCAATTTGGTCGTGATGTCGAAGGAGGATCGAAAAAGTGCATTTCATACCACTGAGGAGATCAGTAAAGCCAATTCTCGCTTAACTTTTCAAAAGGACCTAAGTAACATTTTTCATGAATTAATTTGAATAGCGGTACTAGAAAAGTTTCCATATTTTTGGGAAGGTTTCATATTCAGAGACTTATTAAAAAGTCAAAATACTGTAGTAGTCTAAATTTTTCATAAATACTGGTGGAATCGTGGCGGGCCAGGTTTCTTCGAAGCATCCAAACTTTGTTACAAAAAGCCACTTTGCATACTTAGTTTTTTTTTCAAAATTGACCTAGACTATCTTTTGAAAAGGGCCAAAGTTTTTTTTCTACCGATTTTTTTCTTCAGATGGATATAATCGTAAAACGCCGCATCCCACTGGAAAAAATCGAATTGAGCCATACACTGAAAAAAAAAATCGAATTTTAAAATTAAAAGTCAATTTGCAAAAAAACACCCCTTCTGATTTGGACGAAATTTTGTCTCAATCTAGGTAAACATGTTCCCTACAAACCGTCCATACATTGCAAGCAGGGCACTTTTAAGGAAAAAAAAGTTTTTCTAACAAAAACCTTTTCTTGTTAGTAGTGATTTTTTGTTCAGTTTGTGTTCAACCGAAATTAAACCAGTAACCATTTCAGAACACATACAGCTTAATTTGTAATGGGATTTTGCTTATATTATGCTCCTTTGAAGTGGCTCGAAAGGCTCCTTTCAAAAGGCTCGGAAGCCTCCTCGGAAATCGCTTTCAAGAGGCTCAAAATCCTCCTTCCAAGAGTCTCGGAAGCCTCCTTGCAAGAAGGTCAAAAGCCTTCTTTTCTTAAGGTCACTCCTCCGCGTCGCAGCATGCGTGAAAAAATAAAAATGACAGTTGTGCGTTGCTTCCGTATCGAATGGTGTGCCCTTGAAAACGCGAGTACTTTGAAAATTGGATTCCGTCAGGAGTGACCTTAAGGCTCAAAAGCCTCCTTTCAAGAGGCTCGGAAACCTCCTTTCAAGATCCTTTCAAGAGGCTCGGAAGCCTTCTTTCAAGAGGCTTGGAAGCCTCCTTTCAAGAGGCTCAGAAGTCTCCTTTCAAGAGGCTCAGAAGCCTCCTTTCAAGAAGCTCAAAAGCCTCCTTTCAAGAGGCTCAAAAGCTTCTTTCCAAGAGGCTCGGTAGGCTTCTTTCAAGAGGCTCAGAAGTCTCCTTTCAAGAGGCTCGGAAGTCTCCTTCAAGAAGCTCAAAAGCCTCTTTTCAAGAGGCTCTGAAGCCTTTTTTTAAGAAGCCTGCTTTCAAGAGGCTCAGAAGTCTACTTTCAAGTGGTTCGGAAGCCTTTCAAGATGTTTGGAAGCCTCGCTTCAAGAAGCTTGGAATTCTTCTTTCAATAGGCTTGGAAACATACTATCAAGAGGCTCAGAAGCGTCCTTTCAAGATGCAAAGGAAGCCTCCTATTAAGTGATTCGAAAACCGCCTTCAAAAGGCTCAGAAGCCTTTAATCAAGAGGCGCGGAAACCGATTTTAATAGGAATTCAAAAGCTAAAAGGAGCTTCCCTTCAAAGGGCTCGGAACTATTTTTTCAAGAGGATTGGAAGCCTACTTTCGAGACGGGGTACCTCAATTAATGCAAAAGTTCGAAGGGGTACCTCTCTGCTGCGTACCTGCGTACCGTACCTGACTGCTGCATTAGATGGAGCAGAAACTCTGATGCAAGCGCAAGGTTATTTGAGGGGGTTAGAAACAGAGGGGTGTAAGCAGGCTTGTAAAATGTCATCTGCATGTCATTTGACTAATTTGTTCATAACGTTCTTTAGAAGCAAAATTTCTTCCATAATTTTGAATGTACTCATAACGCTTGAGTAGGGTTATATTTTTGTCCAAGGGTACATTGCTCTAAGTATAACATCAAAGGCTGGAGAGTGCAAACTCTCCAAAATGTTACGTGTCATTTGACATAATGTCATTTGAATGACATTTTGCCTCCCACGCCCCAGATTACATGTTTACAGCAAAGTCTCGTTAAACAAAGTTGTAGGCCCATTTAACCGCTATAAGTTCGTCATACAACATGAATTGATAGCTACCTTCTGAAAAAAGTTCTGGGAAAATTATACAAACGAATGCAAATGACGTTTTACAACACTGGGTGTAAGTGACATTTTTGTCAAAATTGAGTTGGCTACAGCAAAAAATGCTTTGATTCTCGAGCTTTGCGGCAATATGTTGATATAGTTTGTACGATGTTTATAAAAAATGTGAAAATTCATAGAAAATTATAAATTTTTTGAACTTCCATACAATTTGTATGGAGCGAAAAAATATTGAAAAACTTTGCCCCCATTTTTCTCAAAACTAACTTTTTGTCACTTACACCCCTTTGCATTTGACCCCCTCATTTTAAACACCGAAACCGATATCCACTTGATTTGACTGCGTACCATTTTTGTTTGAAGGTGCCTATACAAATGTTATGGATTCAGACAAACAAACTTCATGAGCGGCATGATTGGGATCAATAGTTTTCCAGAACGGGGTGAGACGTTGCGATCGTATCATCAACAGCTCCCAATACTCAATCAGGTCAGATTGACTAATACATCACTATCCCTAACGCAGTACAGATAGACACCACTGTTTCACGGGCGCTTCAGAAAAGGATTATGGAGTACACCTTTTCCCTTCAAAATCGCAGGTGGGTTCTTCGTGTTTGATCAAGTTGGTCATGATG
Organism: Armigeres subalbatus; assembly: GCF_024139115.2. Taxonomy (NCBI): domain Eukaryota; kingdom Metazoa; phylum Arthropoda; class Insecta; order Diptera; family Culicidae; genus Armigeres; species Armigeres subalbatus. The sequence goes on from NC_085139.1 coordinate 288,871,997, forward strand.
TCGAAGGAGGATAAAAGTGGATTTCAAACCACTGAGGAGATCAGTAAAGCCGAACACTCGATTGTTCAACTTATTCAAAAAGCTGCTCTGTCCGATCAATGAGAAATTTTTTGGAAGGTAAAAAAATACCGATTCGAAGTCTAATTTCTATTTCTAATTTCAAATTTCTAGTAAGTCTAATTCCGTTAGCTTCTGTGAGGCTACAGTTCACTTTACCAGATACCATCTCCAACGAGTCCATAGAAAACCCACAGTGTCCATGAAGGACACGACCAGAACACTCTTTTGGTCCAGGATAAGGTATTTCTCAATTACCTACCATCATGTCTTCTCTATTACATATCTCAATAACTATACTCGTCTCATTTTGTTTTTACACAAATTAGGATATGTCTCACTTGTATCGTTCTCCCTATGATGTGTCCCACATCGTTACACCACCTTTTTACATCCTCCATTGGGCAAACGCAATTAATCAACAAATTTACAACAATGAGCCAAACAAATCGACCAAATGTTGTCATTTTTGCAGCCTAATGTCATCAAACTGATTCCCCCGAGAGCCAAACATGAAAAAAAAAAAGAGAATAACAAACTCTAATTACATATCGCATTCAATTGACTTGTTCCGAGCTCAGCACCAAGTGAGGGAACATCCCAAAAATCACTGTAAACATATGTTTCCCGATGGGATACTTCGTCCTGTGCGTTGTTTTCCCGAGCAGAACACAGCAAAAAATACTCCGAGCCTACTCGGATCGGGGTGGAAAGGAGTGAGTCACTGTCATTGCGTTCGTGAACATCAGAAGATCATAAATTATTCCTTTTACTACTCGAACGTCGAGGAAGTTTCAACTTGAAGTGGTCTCCCGCTCGAGTCGATTCCGTCAGCTGCCCAGAGGGCGAGCGGGATGACAACTTGTTCTGCGCTCGCTCGGCGCGCGGACGAAAATAGGGCCCATTATTCATCATCGTCATGATTCGGAAAAGTGGCATTTGTTGTGTGTTGCGCGCAACTTCCACCCGGGCGAGTACCGGGGAGTTTTTGCATTATTACATTTTAGGCAACAATTCATTATCTAAATGTCACTCGAATATAAATAATCGCATATCATTTTCGGTTCGGAGTCGTCGTTGCAGGATCACCGACGAGTGAGCGTGCTCGCTCACAGCCCTGTTGTACATGGCAAGGGCAGAACAAATTGTCGTCCCCCGCAAAGCGACCGACAAGCAGGCCGTGACATGAGATGATATCTCGCGGTATCGAAGGCAACTTTGTTCGGCGTTTGCCGTCGCCTACTGCTCGGGAAACGTTGTTTCCCATAAACACACTCGATGATAGTTGCAACAAAAACCAATTTAAATAAACATGTTATGCTATTATAAATTCCGTGTTCCCTTCCCCGATCCTTTGCCGCTCGTAATCCCGTCCGTGGCTGACGGGAAAATGTGCAGCAACCCCTCTTACTTCCGATAATCTCCTCTTCAGAGCGAGAAGAAAAGGACGACAATTTCTGTTACGAAAATAAAAATAATTAAAACATGTTTCCTAGATTATCTGCCCCGGAATCGAACACTCGGAACGGGAAGAACAAAGGTCACCGGGGCCTATTTCTCGAATCGATGATGATGTCGATCCGACCAGGCCAGAAGAGGAAGAGGAAACTTGTCCAGTTTTTGGTGTTCCGATAGCCATCTCCGGTCACAATTGTCCGTCATTGTTGTTGACAGTCACAACATTATCGATTGTGTGCCGGGAGAGCACGCAGGCTACGTTGTTGGTTGGGTATCATTCGGGAATCGAAGCAGGCCACACTTGAAAGGAGAGACAACAGTTTCGATTGATAGACAGACGGTTGGTTGGACGGACGGATGATGAAGACGGATCGGACGCAGGGGTCGCGACGCTGCCGGTGCAATTGATTTTGAAGGGCTCCCTCTGGACGAATTTATCCCTACACGGCCAATAAAGAGGGGATGAAAGAGAATTTTCAAAGGATACTTTCATTTCTATTGATGGTATTAAATGACAAATAAATTGTCAATACCGGTTAAGATCACACACAAACATTACGGATACAATGGGACTGAATGGCGGGAGATGAATGCCGGAGCAGTTATCTAACTAAGCTTGTAATGCATGATGAATTATTTGAATGTGGACGAAAATAAATGTGACTCTATGAGATGTAATGCGATTGGCAGAAAACCAACCAAGCACGGATTTTTTGGAAATATTAATAATTCAATGAGAAAAACAATTTTTACTGAGAGTTTTCTCCTCAGGCTTTACTTGTAAATGTTTCAAGAAGAAAATACTTTTGTCGTTATTTTATTTGTTTCACAAAAAAACGACAACTAACCTGACAAAATTGAAATAAAGTTTTGTTTTTAAAGCTTTCAAGGAGGAGGGGGAGGTGGTGGCTGTCTTAGTCGAAGTACCACCGGTTTTAGTGAAAAGTGTTTATGTTTCCCATGTTAAACAAGAGTCCACCCACTTACGCTTTTCATTCACATTCAAAACGCCAGAAAACAGTAAGCAACCAAAACACAAAAGTAGGTAGGCCACTTGATGTTCCGAGTCGATCACTTGACTCGAGCTCAGAGCTGCAACTGTTCATAATTTTTCACATCGCTTAGAAGCGGTTATGCTGCTGGCAATTATACCAACAATTCAGAGCCAAAGTGCAAATTGAACAGCGTGAAAAAACTGATTGCAGTCAATGAGGAAGTGGCAAGTAGGTACTTGAGCGCTAAACGCTGTTTACGACTAGCGCAGTTCTCAAGTAACGAAACACAGCAACAACAATAAACAACAGCGCGAGTAATAATTTTCATTCACAGAAACGCTCGCAACAACATTATTAACCAACGGGAACGTATTTCGCGACTACATATTGGGAAAAAGTGCAGCAGGTGTTGGATTGCCGCCACTCATGTTGCAAACTATAGAGAACTGTTTTCCGCATTCGCTGTGATTCAAAATAATATCAACTGAGAAACCGCCTTTCCTTCGTTTCGTTTTTTCTGGTGTTATTGGAGGAACGGAACCCGGTCAATCCTTCATTTGACCCATTACGACGACGCTGCCATATCTTAATAGCGTCATTTGGCGACGCGAGAGAGTTTCACCTTATCGGTCCCACGGGGACAGTTCCCCGGATTGTGTAGGCATCGGTAGAGGCACGTGCGTGTTCGCTCGCTTGCTCACAGCAGGCCATGGGAATATTGGCTCGAGTGAGTGCGCCAAGAAAGCAAAAGGGCTACTCGGATCGCGGCACGTTTCGGAACAAATTGGTTCGTTGGTCGCCCGGACAGTGATTTAACGGGTTTTACCCCTTTTATCGCTTTGCATTTTTTTCTTTTCTTGTTCGTAGCTTCTTTGCTAAATTGAACGTTTGTGCAGTTTTCGTGGGACAAAATGGCATCGAAACGAAGCTAATGTGTCATTATGTCGTTTTTGGTTGGTGTCATTAAATATTGAATTTGGACAATTTTACACAGAAATAGGCGGTAGATGGCAATAATGGAAGGGAAAGAGAAAAGTTGAAAAAGGGTAAAATGCCATTGGCAAAGATGTGGTACATACAGTCAGTAGTTTTTTAATGTGCAAATATCTGTGCATAACTCGAATATTGCCGTCATTCAGTTTAGCTGGAAAACATATTTAATAATACTGTGGAGCAGTGACATGTAGCCCTCAAAGGATCCTTAAACTTGTTCTAATAAGCCATTCCTCTAAATCTGGCGGCTTTAGAGCCGAATTAGTGTCTTATGACATGAATGTCATGACATTTCGTGACATTTTTTTTTTAAATTTCGCTCTCATGGCTCACACTTTGTGTTTAGGACAATGATCTGTTTGACAAAGTTCTAGGATCCTTTAAGTATTATTATATACTAATCGAAAAATCCGAATTGCAAATAACTTCTGGAAAAAGCAAGCAAATTAGTTATAGAAACCCCATGATATTTTTAGACATTTCCCATCACTGCGAGTAAAAGCGATGATCGAATCACAATTTGAAAACTTGTGTAACTATCTTGCGTGCGTCTATTATACTGTGTTTGAGTTATCTCCTCAATACTTCTGCAGTGGATGCTCCTGGTCCTAATTATTTGCAGTTATGTCTACTGCTCCTTGTATTCATAACATGCACCCATATCAATAACCATTAAAAAACAAATAATTGAAGTGCAAATTGCTTTGGTTATCATTATTGTGATTTTTTTCAGCGCTGAGTTTTTTCAGCAAAACGACACCGATCAATCCAAAATAATCCATTTGACGAATATTATTGTGGAGAGAAATGAGAAACGACGAGTGCGAAGTGAGAAATAAGACGTCTCACTTGTCACTCCTCACTTATCATGTTCACTTTTGACTGTGACTTTTTCGGCCAAACTACATTTTCGGCCAAATGGTTCTTTCTACAAAATTACAATTTTGGCCAAACAACTTTAATTATAAGCACACTTGGTTTTTTAAATATTTTGAACTTCAATTTTTTTTACAAGTTTTTGGCTACGTATAGTTTATTATTTTGTCTACTTTCTTCTAGTGTCTTTGCCGAATTTATGGAAAATTAGTCATGTTTCAGGATTTTGTTCTTTACACGGTTTTGAGGTGTTTGCACAACACAGTTTCTTCAAGTAGTTTCTTCAAATTTCTCATAAATATCCACACAAAATCTATTGCATGTGGTCATTATCTGGAGAAAAAAACAACTTCGGAATAAAAAGCGTACTAACTTTGTTCCGGATAGACAATACGACAATACCAAACGCCAAAGTAATTTGATTTTTTTTGCCACGCTAGTATCAATTTATTTTTATTTACCTAAATAAAGTTTTGCTCTTTTTCGAGGTTTTCTAATCTTCGCAACATATTTGCGACCACTTCTAGACGACAAGACTAGCATTCTTATATTGCGTTTTTTTTTAGATAAATGAATTTTAAATAAATTTCGTTGTACTCAGATTTCGCTTTAGATTTTACTGTTGGCTACGGTGCGCATTTCACTTGACAATCGCCGCCAACCCCTTCTGTTACAATTTTTTTTTCTCATTTTTCTCGCCTCTCCAGCTGATCATGTTTTCACAACAAAACCAGCTGGTGCTTCGATGTTTACATTCAGTTCCATTACTCTCAATCGACCGCGTGCTTATGAATCAAGGTAATCTATGAAAATTCCTTCAAAGACAAAATTGACAATTTTTGAATTTCGTCGAGCGAATCTAATCATTCGTGAAAAATACAATACTCGTTTAACTTTTGAAAAAAAATTTCATGAATTAATTTGAGTACTGCAATCAAAAGCTTTCATATTGCTCTATATATTGCAATATTCAAATTAATTCATGAAAAAAACGTTACTTAGGTCGTTTTGAAAAGCTAAGCGAGAATACACTTCCAATGAAAATTCGACTGATCTAATAACTGGTCGTTTTCTACTGGATGATTTTTCAAAAAAGATACCGTAAAAATGGTCAATTTGTGCAAAGCAATTGAACTGACCCATAATAGAAGCTAAATATTGTCTAAATTTATATATTCAAATATATTCAGAAAAAATATATCATCTTTATTAAATGGATATTATCTATATGATGCATCGAAGTTTTCATGGAACATTACATGTATTTCAATTTGTCGACTATTTTTTAGTGTGTTAATAATTTCTGGACCTTCCTATGTTTTACCAAATAACTGTTCGGTCAAATAACTTTCCCGGCCAAATGATTTTTCGGTCAAACAACATTTTCGGTCGTATGACCCGATCAATTCGACTAAACGGTCTATTTCGCTAAACGACATTTAGCCGTATGACTCATTCGGCCAAATGGCGGTTGTCGACCATTTCGGCCAAACGACATTTTTAGTCGTAATGGTCTTTTGGGCGAAATTGACATTTGGCCGAACAGGTTAAACAGCCGAAAACGTAGATCGAAAATGTCGATTGATTCGGTCTTCTTCTTCTTCTTCTTCTTAAATGGCTCTACATTCCAACTGGAACTTGGCCTGCTTTTCAACTTAGTATTCTATTAGTATTAGTATTTCCTCAGTTATTAATTGAAAGCTTTTCTATGCCCGCCATTGCATGAATATGTATCTTGTGTGGCAAGTACAAAGGATACACTATGCCCTGGGTGTCGAGAAAGTTTCCAACCCGAAAACATCCTAGACCGGACCTAGAATCGAACTCGCCATCTCCGGATTGGCAATCCTACGCCTTTGCTCGCAAGGCTATTGGAGACCCTCGATTGATTCGGTCATATGGCTAAAAAAGTCATTTGGCCGAAAAAGTCGTTTGGCGGAAAAGGTCCTTTGGCGGAAACGGTCCTTTGGCAAAAAAGGCCATTTGGTCGAATGGGCCATACTCTTCCTGGGCCGTTTTCTAAGCAAAGACGTACATCTTCTTGACAAAATTAGAGGCAAAAGTAGAGATTGGATAGTTCAGTTAAGATACGGCAAGTATGAAGTTTTTAAATAGAAGTTAATTTGAAAGCAAGTGGGGGGCAGTTTTGGTGACGATATATATCACACAACGTTCTTTCTGCCAAGTTTCCGGAAGGAAAGAGCATTCGCGTTGTTTGTCGACGGTAAAGCAGCACCGCCTTGAATTTGCTTTGTTCGCTCCGAAACAACTAAGTTGATTATGACAAATAGAACGTAAAGACGAATAGAATAACTCTGTATCTTCGCCTCATGAATGTTTAAGTTTGAAGAAGACGGAAATATTTCTAATCCAACAGATTCTGAGATATTCAACCCGATTGGAATTTTTAACTACAAACTTATCTTCAAATTAATTGTTCGCTGCAATAGCACTGTGTTGAACAGTACTGATGAATCCCAACGTGAACCACTATCTACGCTCAATAAATTGCTTAGAAGCGGTCAAGTGTTAAATCTTAAAAGGAAAAGAACGTCTGTCGGAACGTCTGAAGAAAGAAGCAGCTACAGAGTATTGGGAACTTCACGGCGAAGTACAACGGCTCATCAACCGCAATCAAGAAAGCTCTACAAATGGTGGACCTCTTCTGCATTACCTCCTCCAACTGCGTCATGGTTAGAACCCTCTAATTCCTATAATTAGTTGTTGATCCTCCTTACCCTTCCGACTAACAGTATGATTGCCAAAGGCAACATCTCCTCCGAAACTTGATCGTTGGAAACTCTTGAAAACTTCGACCTGGTGGTTCTGATTTTTTGCGGGCATCTCAGAGCAATCGGGAGACTGATAGAGACATTTAGCAAATCCGGTCCCTATTGAACCACTTAAAAGATTGATGGGTTCGACATACGTCACTCATTTTCCTACCGACAGGAGTGGTCGTTAATGAACAACTAACCGTAAAAATGCAAGTTACTTATTGATTTATTGGGATTTTACGACATCTCTAACTATAATAAAGAGCTACGACTGGAAGATTTGATGCTGTATTGTATGGCTTTCTCAGTCTGATTGAGTCAAACGATTGGTTTTGTTTTGCCCGACGTTTCGGCTTGTATATTCGGCCTGTCGATAGACAGTTTCACCCTTGAAAAAGGACAAATATACAGGCCGAAACGTCGGGCAAAACAAAACTAATCGTTTTAACTCAATCGAACTGACAAAGGCATAGAATATAGCATCTAATTATAATCCGTCTAATCTGATTTGGAATTCACAATCTAACAAGCCACCATCACTCGACGCACTTCGTTCAAGCATAACCGAGTCTTGCTCGGCTCTACTGAATGGTTTCAATCCTACAAAGTCTTATCCAAGTAAATTGCGTACTTAACAGAAATAGTCTACTACTAGACCTCATCCTTGTGATCGAACCTGCTCTTTCCAAATGCTTGGTTCAGAAAGCTATCGAACCGGAATTGAGATATATCGGTGCTGATCATCCTGCAAGAGAAACTTGCATTAACCTGCCGAGCCAAATGCAATTAGAAACTTTTGACGATGTAAACAGTTTAAAATTTTCGTCAAGCCAACATAGTTACGTTGAAACGAACGTTTGATCAGATAGACTTGGATCCTATTCGTATTGCAACTAACGTGCATAAAGCTGTTGAATATTTCACCAATGACGAAGACGAACTATCGCTCAGGCGGTGTTCGTCGTCAAATTTTTAACCGATGAGATCTACCGCCCTGAAATCTTGAATCAACTGAACTTCTATGCCCAGGAGCAAACTCTCCTTCTACTCTACCTAGATGGTCGATCATACAATTACGGAATGTACGACCCCATACGGTTCATGTCAGCACGCTTTAACGAGTTCTTTGCACTGTTCGTCTTCGATATAAGGTTGTTGTGCCAATTTGAGCACGGCTAACAATGTCAACTCAAACTAGCTTTTACCTCATCAAAAGATGAAACAATAATTAAGACTTCAATACAGGCGGAAATGTTAAAAAAAATTAAAAAAAATTGCCGAAAATGCCATCCGGTTCAGAAAGCTGTTTGGCAAAAGATTTTGTCGAACGGCTGAAAATGCTGTTTGGTTCAACAGATCATAAGGCCGCAAATGATGTTTGACCGAGCTAAAGAAAAGTTTTGGCTGACCAGGTCAGTTGGCCAAAAATGCCAAATGTCGGCCCAAAATGGCAGTTTGCCACAAAATGGCATTTGACCAAAAAGTTCAAAATTCTCTTTTGTCACTTTTTATTTCTTCCTTTTAAATTCTCAATTATTGTCATTCACTCCATACGTTTCATAACCATTATTGTTCGGTCAAATGAATCTTACGATTGTATCATACATTCGACCAAACAACATTTTCGGCCCTATCACCTGCTTGACAAACGACATTATCGGCCATATGACCTGTTCAACCAAATGACCTTTTTTGAACAAACGGCATTTTCGGCCAAACGACTTACTCGGTCTAACGACTTATGAAATGAAAAAACAGGAAGACCGTCTTCCACCAGAGGTCGCACAGACTGAACCTCTAACACCTAGTATGAGACAACGGATAGAACACATACCACCCGGTGGACGAGTGAAGAAGTTTTCGAGCACGAAAAGTTATCGGGGGTGAGAATTTGACCCCCGTTTGCCCCCCTGTATGGAAAACCGATGAAAATTTAGTTTAAGGGTGCTAAAACGCCAGTGTTCGGAATATGAGTGATGATTCGAAATTAAGTCAAAACGATAGAAAACAGAAACATTCCAAATCCCACAGATTACAAGTTTCTATTTATTTGTTATAGAATTTTTCTCATTCGAGCTATATTTTGTCGCCTCCTTTGAGTGTCCTTTCAAATGGCCGGATTCAATCAACGAACATTTAAAATAGTGGAACATGCTTTGTAGAAATCCACGAGTCGAAACTGACTTTAATTAAGGAGCAACCGAGTGGAGCAACTTAGTATTGGTGGCCTCTATACCTTAGGTGGAAAGGCAATGTGACCCGTTTGGAATCAGCATCCCAACGGTTGTCTTTATCGTAGTTGCGACAGGCTGTCATAGAAGATATGCTTTATAGATGTACGCACCGCTAAAGAGCTCATCTTCCGAAACAAACGTTCCTGTTTGCAAAAGTAGGAGGAAGGAACAACAATTTTCGCTGGCTTCCGACAGCAAGCTACGTAGATGCTGTTGCTCGGATTCTCATAGGAGTGAACAATATGAACTTGATTCTGCTAGTAAAAGTGAAGACAGCGAAAAGAAGACAAGCGGATAAATAGAGACCCTAAGTTGCGAGACAACCTTCACCGTCAGCTACTAGAATACCAGCAAAAGGGATATACGAATACGCAACTAACACATCCCTGGACATCTTCCACAAAATAAAACCTGGCTACCTGAATTTTGTTAGCGAAAAGGCGACAATCAGAATCTTAAAGATAGCGATAGCGAAGAGAGGAAGGAAAAAGAGGAATGAAGAAGTCGGTCATGGGCAGTCGAAGCGGGTTGAGGGAAAACAGAGCAAGTCTTAGAATCAAACATCTACCCAAAAAACGAACCTACGCACCCGTCGGACGCCAATCCAACCACGTGAGTCTTCGAGTCCAACCTCCGCTCTGGGAAACAAACCCGTCGGACGCCAACCAAGCCACAAGAAAGTCGTCGAGTCCAACCTCCGTTCTGAAAAACGGGGGGTTAACAAACCTGTTGGACGTCAACCAAGCCACGTGTGAGTCTAATCCAACCCTCATTCCGAGGAATGGGCCCTTCGCACGCCAACTAGGCAAATATACTCTATTACCAATATAGTTCACTCTGGTCACAAAAGGTAAGCAATGTAGTGAAGAGACAATCCGAAGGGTGTTTAAACGCATGATTCAATATGCAGTATAATATGTCGAAATAATATGCTAGAAATCATCCCATGACCCCATTTTAATATCCGAGTTAAAAAATAAAATTTTGAAAAATGTAATTAAAATTTTCAAAAATTGTAAAATTAGTGTAATTTTTGCAATTATCGCACCCCTTGGCTATCGTTTTCAGGCGTTAGTTACCTTTTGCAAATCAAGATGGTGTGATTGTGCTGTCTATTGCCTAATATATCAAGATTTACGAAATAAACTATATTGTTAATATACTATATTTGCAACTAGGCCACGAGAAAATTGTCGAGTCCAGCCTCCGCTCCGAAAAGCGGGCTAATAAATCCGTCGAACGCCAACCAAGCCATGTGTAAGTTGTCGAGTCCAACCTACAAACCCGGTGGACACCAATCAAGCCACGTGTGAGTTTTCGAGTCGTACCTCCGCTCCGAGGAACGGGCCTAGGAACCCATCGGACCAATCCGACAACCAACCAAGTCACGTGAGAGTCTTCAAGCACAACCTCCGTTCCGGGAAACGGGCCTACTAAACCATCGAACGCCAACCAAGCCACTAGAAAGTCGTCGAGTCCAACCTAGCGAAAAGGCGACAACCCGAATCTTAACGAAAGCGACTGCGTAGCGAGGAAAAAAAGAGAAATGGAGAAGTCGAAGCGTGTAGAAGGAAAACAGTGTAAGTCTTCGAATCGACGCCATCCGAGCTACGTATAAGCTATCGAATACAACCTCCGCTCCGAGAAATGAACCCGTCGGACGCCAAACAAACCACGAGAAGTCCAGCCTCCACTTCGAAAAACAGGTTAACAAACCCGTCGGACAACCAAGCCACGTGTGAGTCTTCGAGTACAATCTCCGCTCCGAGGAACGGACCTACGACCCCTTCGGCCGTCTCCTGAAACCAACCTAGCGACGTGAGTTTTCGAGTCAAATTTGACGGCTTTGGCAATTTTATGAAATTTGGCCACAATATTCTTTGATATGCAAAGAAGGTTTAGTCCAAAATTGAACACAATTAGTTATAGAAAACTCCCCTGACAATAATAGAAAAAAAACCTGCCAAAGCCGTCATTTCCCCAAGAAGACCACAACAGGTCACGCTTGCGCTATCGCATCTATCCTTCCTCTCGTTCCGGACGATCAAAACCCACTCCTCCGCTCCAATCCGTCGAACGCCAACGTCAAGCAAGGTAAGTCTACAGCGCATCTTCTTCCTAGTCGCATGAAACACCAAGTTCCCAACGTCAAAAAACGTCCGCACTGAATTTAATCCCAAAAACGAATACCGAACAAGAATGTACCCACAATAAAAAGCCTTTCGGAATCCAAAACTAAGTGCACTTGCGTTTTGAACGCAGCAAAGCTGGCATAATAAAAATGACGGTTGTGCGTGGCTTCCGTTCTGAATGGGGTGCCCTTGAAAACGCGAATGCGAGTGCAGTTTCGGATTCTTTCGTCAACAGCATGTCAGTCCGACGGCCCTCTTGTATTGTCCGTCACTGCACGTTTAAGTCTCCCAAGCAGGTGTCGTATCTATCCATAGAAACTAAAGAGTGAGTAGAGCTAGTTGGGAGGACGCAAGGACGTCCACTCCTCGGGCGTACGTACGGACGCCATAAGGAGTTAGTTACAAATAATGTAAACAGTTTGTGGCGTGTCGCGTTGGTGAGATGCTGACAGTATCCGTAGTGTGCGAATGGCAATGGGTCAAAATTTAATCCAGCAGTGCTTGGTTCATCGGACCAGAGCTCCTGAAGAATCCGGAATTTGAATAACAATGAAAATCTGGAACAGTTCAAGCAATGTTCATCAGCCGGCAGACCAGCAGAAAACGATGTGGTGGCCGGGCTACAGACGTCTTGCACCCAAAACCAACTCCATCTGGACACCCTCTGGAGTAGATGGATACGAGAGCATCTCCCAATCCTTTATATAATAGCGTACAAAGTGGTTCGGAGCTGTGAAACCAGTCACCGACTTAATGGTTATCGTTGACGAGTCTATCAGAAATATCTGGGAACGTGATCAGATTCAGAAGGTTATCACAGGAAGTGGTGAAAAAATCCGCCAGACTATCTTTCATACTGCGAGGGGGTTGATTTGAAGACCTGTGGCTATGTTTGCAATATTCGAGGTGGTGGAAGTGAAAGTAAAACTAGGCAACGCTACGGAGGAGGGGAGAGGATGATGGTTATGAGAACACTGCTGAGGGTTAGCTGCGCAAGGTTCTCATTGGCCGTCAGTCCAGTTGTCACGATTACAGAGATGGGAGAGATGAGAACCGGGATATCATTGGATCAACAGAGGCTGTTGTTGAAGAGTAACAGTTAAGTCATGGTAGGGTTTGGGTCACTGTGGGATTTGATGGTATTTATCGGTGAAAGCTGAGCTCACACTTTTGATTTTTCATTACGTTCCGGTCTACTCCCATTCAGCCATGTTATTCAATATCTTTGATCATTGAGGTCTCTTTAGTAATAATAATGAAAACTTATAGATTGTTTGCATAAATTAAATAATAATTACGACAGCTTTGTAATTCAATAGAAATATTTCAGAAAAACTTGAATAATGCAAAATGCTGTAACAAACTTGTTCGATCTTTCCCGATTTGTTTTCTTTTCGATCTGACTGTCAATCTTTTAGTTGATTGCAGCGTCGCACTCTAGATCGATTCGAAATTTTGGAGGAGATAATTGACAAACAGGTTCAAGCGTGGTGCTGATCCAAATCTTTTTCAGGATTATCAGAAAAGCCACTGCAATTATAAACTAGTTTATTGTGGACGCAGTAGCGCCCGTGGCAAATGTTTAGATTCTTTTCTGCAAATCAAAATTTTCAACGTCTGTTGTCTGTGATTTTTTTTCTCCATCAAATGCTGTGTCTGGTTGTCTAAGGTTGTCACTGGTTTTGTTTTCTGCACCTGAATAGTGAAAAAGTGTTGAAGTGTCAAATATTTTATTTTTGGTGAGAATTTCCCCGCGTGCTGCTTCTGATTGGCTAGTTACCGGACAGACAAACAGGGCTATTATATATATGATAACCTGGATGCCGCTAAATCTATTTCCAGATTGCAACGATTTAACCAACTGTTGACTGAAGCAGCCACCGGAATCCCTGTTTTCAAATAATGGCAACAATTACGACCTAACCTCACAAACTGCAGAAAGTCGTGAAGCCGAAACGACGCACGGTTTGTAACTGGCGTCCGGGACGGTTTTAATGACTTTTCACCCTCACTTCAGGAGGTGCCGCCACAATCACTTGTTGGACCGACCGAATGGACCACATACGGTCCTTTCCGTCCCAGTACAGGATCCCAACATGTAGTACGTACGTACGTACGTTATATTTAGGGACCGTCAACGACCGACGGCGATAAAAATTAATGTTCTCGCACTAAATGACTTTCGGGTTCTGTGCCGGAGCACAGTCACACGGGGGTTCAATCGTGTTCAACAACCCCTCCCTAAACTTCTCGCATCGTTACCCGGATCGTCTAATTCAATTATTTTGGTACGGACCGGGCAACATTGGCGCCCAACGCCCGGTCGCTGTCATTATCAGTCGCCTCATTTTTCGGATGGAGTGACTTTGGCGAGGTCATCAGTGTCTCTATTTGTCCCACTCTCTCGCCCAGCGTTGCGTCCAATCAGCCATATAATTTGAACGATCCACAATCAGCGGAGGCTTATCGCTGTCCAACTTTGAGCAATGCTACGCGAAAAACTTTTAATGAGAATAATTAATGGCCTTTGAAATGAGCAACTGTGATTAAGAGCGAGGAACCGTTATCATAATAAAACTCAAATGTGGCTTCGCTAATGAGCTGCGTAGCAGCAGCAACAACAACACAAATCTTCCGCCGAAACAGTTCCTTTTTTCCCACTGAACAAACTTTCCGTTCGCCAACTACTGCTATTTACATTCCATTAATTGCAAGATAAACATCGCTTAACATAAATTAATCCGGATTACTTGAGTCCAGCTGACGCTGCGGCTGAGTGTTGCTGCCGATTTGTTTCCTTTGCATCCATTTCCGACATGCTTTCTTTTCTTCTCTCTTTTCAGGTAAGAGCAATTTGCCATCCCGAACTAACATCTCAATCCAGTCATCATCCCAGTCCGTTTTGTCAACCGCCACAACGTCAGCGCCGTCGTCGTCGCCAAGGGCTTCGGCAAACAACCGGAAGCCGCTACCGATCGTCATCGTCGTAGTCGTAGCTCAAACAAATTGCCAATCGTGTCGCCGTCGTCAGCGGGCTGCTGCTTGGATTAGGAGATTAGTCTCCAATTGGTAAACAATTGGAAAATCGCATCTTTTCGGTCTTTCTTTCAGCCGTCGTCGGTCGTTGTTTTGGGCTCATGATCGGTGAGTCGATGTTACTTCCTGTCGCAGCTGTCGGTCCAACACTGCTTAATAGGCAAGCGAGCATATGCTAGAGAAGATCTCGCGGCGGCGGCGGCGGTGGCGGGAACTTGGCGAGATTTCAAGTTGAGTGGCAAGGCAAACAAGCTACCGACCAGAAGCTATTACCTGCCTAACTAAACACGCTGCGTGCAGCGGTTCACTACCGACGACGTGTTTACCAATCGGTAATGAATTTACACTCGGTTCGTCCCGAACCCGACGATGCGATGACCCGCTCATTCAGAACCCTTCTGGGATTCGAAACCCCCGCTCACGAAATGGATGATCAAAGTAAGCCTTGTCTTGTTTTGGTTGGAACGGTTCGGCCTTTGAAGTCATGATGATGGACCCAAGGAAGCGACGATCGCACTGGAAGCTTCGAAACCGAAACCCGACGCGCTGGTAAACAGCGCCGAAGAACCGGACTCTGAACTCTGCGCGGGCTCTCAAGTGTTATTAGTTGGCAAACAGTCCGGAGGCAACGCACCGTGGTGCCGTGCGTCGCTGTGGTAGTCTCGCGGTTTATTGCTCCTCTACCGGGAGTCGGAAAGTGAAAACAAAAGGCAACTCGTCGTGACGCATGTTTTGTAGACGAACGAGATGGGTAACGGCCGAGTCGGGTAGAGCAAAAGATCTTCTGCAGGGAGAAATTGTGTTTTGAGCGCAACCACACAAAATCCGTAGCACAGAAATGGGCTTGACAATACTTGGAAGCCAGCTGTGACTGGATTTGGATAAGAATGCTGACAAGCGAATTCGAAAAGACTTTAGAAGCAAATCAGGACAAATTTCACGATTTTTTTCGAAACGGATTCTCTGAGGATTTGGAATTACATCCAGGTGTGATTGTAATCATATCCACGCTCAATTTGGAAGCGAATCCGGACAGGATTTGAAAACGAATCTGAACAGAATTTAGAACCGCAATTCCATGCATGGAAACAAATCTGGGCGGTATTTAGAAAAAAAATCCAGCTAGGATTCAAGGAAAATCAAGTTGGAATTGTAAACAAATCCGAGCTGGATTTGAAGACAAATGCGAGATGGATTTGAAAACAAATCCAGGTATGATTGAAATCAAATCCACGTTGAATTCCTAAGCAAATTTGGAAATAAATTAAATGCGAATTTGAGCAGGATTTGACGACAAATCCAGGCATGGTTCGATACTGAAAGATAGAATTGTATTTCGATGTGAATTTGAGCTGGATTTGGAAGCAAATCCAGGCTAGATTTGAAAATAAATTAGAGCGGGATTTGGAAGTGATTTCAAGTAGGATTTTTTTTAATCGTGTTAAATCCAGGTAGGATTGAAATCAAATCCACGCTGGATTTTGGAAGCGAATCCAGACAGAATTTGCAACAAAATTAGGGCTGAATTTGGCAACAGATCCGGGCATAGTTTGCTATCAAAGCCTGATAGAATTGGAAAGCGAATTCGGACCATATTTGGACTAGATAGATTTGGAAGTCAGTCCGAGTTGAATAGAATACCGTACTGGATTTCAAGCCTCGATAGAAATAGAAAGCGAATTCGGACAGGATATGAAATCGAATTGGAATCGAATCCAGGCAAGATTCGATTATCAAATTTAAGACAAGATTGGGAAACGAATTTGGATAGGAATTAGGACTGGGATTGGAAACACATCCGAGCTGGAAACAAATCCAGGTAAGATTGAAATCAAATCCACGTTGAATTTGATCCGGTAAAAAAATGAAAGCGAATCCGAACAGGTTTGGAACTGAATCCAAGGCGAATTTGAAACAAAATCAGGGCTGAATTGGGCAAAAATTCCGGTCATGGTTTGATATCATCCTCTGACTAAATTGGAAAGCGAATCCGGACAGAATTAAAAAGTGAATCCGAGTTAGATTTGAATCAAATTCGAGCTGGATTTGAAGACAGGCTGGGTTTGGAAACAAATCCGGACCGGACTGAATTTGGTAATAAATATAGATTTTGGATTTTGAAACAAATTCGGACATAATTTGAAAGCGAATCCGGGCAGTATTTGGTATCGAATCCGGGCTAAATTTGGCAACAATATTGGTATACAGAATTGGAAGGCGAATCCGGAACGAAGTGATTCTGAGCTGGATTTGAAGATAAATCAGGCTAGATTTAGAAGCGAATCCAAACTGAATTTTGGAAACAAATGCGGGCTTGATTTGGTATCGAATCCGAGCTAACTTGAAATCAAATCTACACTGAATTACCGGACACCGAAATCCGGACAGTTTTGGAACTGAATCCGAGCTGGATTTGAAGACAAATGCGAGATGGATTTGAAAAACAAATCAAGGTATGATTGAAATTAAATCCTCGTTGAATTCAGAAGCAAATTTGGAAAGAATTTAAATGCAAATTTGTACAGGATTGGTTCGATACTAAATACTGAAAGAATTGGATTTCGAAGTGAATTTGAGCTGGATTTGGAAGCAAATCTGGGCTAGATTTGAAAGTATATTAGATTCTGCAGCATGACGTCACGAATGAATTCGGTCCTCGTCAAATGAACTTTTTTGACAGTTCAGAAGTACTTTCCACTGACTCCGACAATGTTCGAGTTCGTGATTGGTCGGCTGCCCCCGAATCCAACGCGAAGTACTACTAATCTGTCATCAGTTTGAGGTTAGATACAGACGCTGCAGAACCTAATTAGAGCGGGATTCGGAAGCGATTTCAAGTAGGATTTTTTTAATGCTTTATTTACGTGTTAAATCCAAGTAGGATTGAAATCAAATATAGGGCACTGCACGGAAAGATTTCTTTCTCTTTTGTTCTTCATAAATTTTGACGTTTACTGGCCTTGTTGTTTTCTAATTTCTTTGCAGCGAGAAAGAGACAAAGCAGCCCGTGCAGTGCCCTATACGCTGGATTTCGGAAGCGAATCCAGACAGAATTTGACATTGAATCCTAGCAGAATTTTGAACAAAATAAGGACTGAATTTGGCAACAAATCCGGGCATAGTTTGCTATCAAACCCTGACAGAAATTGAAAGCGAATTCGGACAGGATATGAAATCGAATTGGAATCGAATCCAGACTAAATTTGGCAACAAATCCAGGCATGATTCGATATCAAATCCCGACAAAATTGGAAAGCGAATTAAGGCTGGAATTGGAAACACATCCGAGCTGGATTTGAAGACAAATCCAGGATGGATTTGGAAACAAATCCAGGTAGGATTGAAATCAAATTTCACGTTGAATTTGAAAGTGAATCCGGTACAAAAATTGAAAGCGAATCCGAACAGGTTTGGAACTGAATCCGAGGCGAATTTGAAATAAAATCAGGGCCGAATTTCGCAACATATCATGATTTGATTTCAAATCCTGTCTTATTTGGAAAGCGAACAAATCTGAGCTACATTTGAAGACAAATCCAAGCTGGATTTGCAAAAAAATCAGGTTGAAATGAAAGCAAATTTACGCTGAATTTTGAAGCGAATGCGGACATAATTTGAAGGCTAATCCGGGCAGTATTTGGTGCCGAATTCGAGCTGAATTTGGCAACAATATTGGTATCAAATCCTGACAGAATTTGGAAGTGAATCCGAGCTAAATTTGAAACAAATCTGAGCTGGATTTGAAGACAAATCCAGGCTGGGTTTGGAAACAAATCCGTACCGGACTAAATTTGGGAATAAATCCAAGCAGGTTTGGAAACAAATTCAGTTAGGATTGGAAGCAAATTTACGCTGAATTTTGAAACAGATTTAGACATAATTTAAAAGCGAATCCGGGCTGAATTTTATAACAATATTGGTGTCAAATCCTAACAGAATTAGAAAGCGAATCCTGACCGAAGTGTTCTGAGCTGGATTGAAAGATAGATCAGGCTGGATTTGGAAGCGAATCCAGGCTGAATTTTGGAAACAAATTCAGGTTGGATTTGATATCAAATCCGGGCTAATTTGAAATCAAATCCATACTGAATTTCCGGACACTGAAATCCGGACAGTTTTGGAACTGAATCCGAGCTGAATTTGTCCACAAATACAGGCTTGTTTTGACATCAAATTCTGACAGAATTTGAAATCGATTCCGGACAGGAATTTGAAGTGAATCCGAGCTAGATTTGAAGACAGATCACGATGCGAGTTCTAACAGGTTTTGGAAGCGAATTCCATCATTTGAAAATAATTCCAGGTGGGAGTTGAAATCAAATGCATGTGTAATAGTGTATTGATACGATGGGTGGGCTTACGCCATTAGCACTGAGATGGCAACCAAAGACATATCCTGTCGAGGTGGTATCACATGTTGACTTTTTTTTTGCTTGGTGCCGCGTCACATATCTGGCATTGACGCACTGATATTACGCATGTGCATGTGATCCAACGGACATCGTGTCTTGGAGCTCTGAATGGTAGTGCATTCAGGCAGAGGCCTTTTTCATCAGTGATAATGATTTTTTACGGCAATACTTTTCTGATGTGTTCCCTGTGACGATGAGTCGTAGCTACGCTTAAAACTAGTTTTCTTGTATTTGATAAAAAAAACTTCCGATTCAGTTTCTACAGTGAAGCATTGGGCAACATGCTCCATGTAAATCGAAAAAACTGCTTCTATAGGTGTTGAGAGCCAATAGTGACAATACACAACTAAATAACATAAAAATTTGAAATGATTTGACTCTGGCAATAAAATGACATAAAATGACAAAAATATTTCGAAGTTAGTTAGCATTAGACCTGTCTGACTATTTATTCCCTCCGATTCAGTTGTAACAGCGACAGTTGGACGACATGTTCCGTGTACGGCTGGCAAACTGTTTCGGAAGGAATAATAATTATGCAAAGGTATCACCAAAGGTCTGGTGCGTATAGATTTCTACTCTCAGATTCCTGACAGTGAACCTTAAAAAAATACTCAAAATCCATAGCACATAAAGGGCTTTTCGTCGCGTCGAAAAAAAAACGAATCTAAAAGACTTCCGCCACTGCTAAATTGTGTCAAACCACGGGATAACGCGAGGCTCGAGGACTTCTACTCTCCGGTGGAAAGCAAGGAGCGCACTCTGAGATTGTACTACCGAAGTAGTAGCCGTGTCTAGGATCTTCAATTGAAACGTGAAACATAAACATTGGCTTTTTGACTCAGCAATCATTACCACCGAAAGCGAATGTCGTCACTTCTTACTTCGGACTTGCGTCGCAACTTCAATTACAGTATGCAGCCTAGTTTTCAGCTGAAACCTGTCATTTATAATTCACCATTCCAGCAATGTGTGAAGGACAACATGTGTACAGAGAAACGGCGGAGAACATCAACCAACAATAACACTCCCAGGATGCATACGAAAGGGCCTTGAATACTCCATCGAGTATGCGATCTCACGGCCGAAGGATCAACAAGTACCGGTGGTTCGTCAGGTAAGAAATTGACTATTAATCCATTTGCCAACTTTTTTCTGCCTTCAAAACATTTCTACTACAATCGCAAGATCCAAATTATCAACACCAGAATTATGACCCTCATTAATGATGTTTTACAATCAACGCTTCTGCATTCTACGCTATGCTGTTTTAGACGTTGACAAAAACTTTGAAAACCAAACTGGATGGATTGCTTGATAGCTCTTGCTGAGAAAGTAGCTGAGATTGGCCGAAACTTAGTTAGCCTGGTCCTTGTGCTTCTAACCAGTTGTGCATCGCTTGAGATCGAAGAACTCGACCGCCGATTCCTTTGATATCTTCATTTCATCCGATGAGTTTGGCTATTCCGACTTTTTCCGGATTTTTATGCATACTTTATTTTCCCGAAATACTTAAAATATCAAGATGATTTTTAAATACACCTTTAAAATAAAATATTCAACGATTACCGGGAAACCATTTTGTATAGTTTCGATGAACTTTTCCAAGATCTCGATGAAAAATCTATATGTTTTTGTTATGAATGATATTAGGGATTCACTTAACGTCGTAGGTTGCTGTGTATCTGTTTATGGAAATGTTTCATAGGCGATTTGAAATATGTCCCTTGTGGTTGAGTGTGAAACATTTCTATAATCAGATACGCAGCAACCTACGCCGTTAAGTGTATACCTATTGTTTATTGGCTCTATCGGTCAGTCGTACTCAAGGTATGAGGGAGTAGATATCTAAAGATACCTAATAGAAAATCAACTGATTGGAAGCCGTTCGCTAGGGCTAGACTGATCGATAAAGCCGATTAACAAATCGTTCATCACAATCACGGTCTTTAAATCTGTATCACTTTTTCAAACACATTCATAGTCGGCTCTGGACTGTCAATATTCGATTGAATATTGGTCATTGAATATTTATGCACATTTTACAAATTGATAAGTTATCTGAAGTCTGAAAACGTTTTAAATAAGTAAGGCAATTTATCACATAGAATCGAATCCCTTTTTCATCCGAGAGGCGCTTCAACGGTAAACATCAATATGACCCATGCTAATTGTGTTTTTTCTGCAGATAGTAAGCACACTAAGTGACAGTCGAATGAATAGTTAGTAGAGTAGTGATCTCCGACTATGTCATTCTATGATTTGAATAATCATGCGATATTAGTAAAAATTCGGACCGAAGTTGCTTCATGTAGATGATTATTTTATGCTCTGCTTTGTGTTATGTTTAATGTATCCTCTGTAGCCTTTTTGAACAACCTTAGGGTCTATTCACAAATTACATACAAAATCGTTAAAAATTGGGGGTTGAAAATTGTCAATTTTGGCGAAATGTAATTTGCGATTGAATACTTATGAAAAATTTTAAAAGTTGTGAAGAACGGTTAGGAATATTTGTATTAAAATGCAAATTTCATATTGCAAAATAGAGTACAAAGTAAGTACTAGTACATGAGCATGAGCATGAGCATGAGCATGATTGACCGCCCACGGTTGCTCCTCCGTTATTGCCAGGTCAGCTGTAATTACACAGAGAACCAACAGATGAAGTTTGGGACTAACATCATCTTCAATGTGTAAGAACTGGTGACCCAAAAATAAGCAATACCAGCGCCGGCCGTGTCCGAATGCAGGTCAATTAAGGAATAGGTAGGAACATGTTGACATGATACTCGCTTTGATAGAAGCCGACGAGTCATCTGCACTTCCACGAGAAATCACTGGGATGTTGGATATATGGGGTAGGGAGTGTGGCAGGGTTCGTTTTGGTAAACGGTATGCCGTGTATGCGTGTAGTTTGATTGATTTTAACACATTCGAACGAACACTAATTATTTTAAATATCTACCGCACTAAGCAGAACAAAATTTTGATGACCGGCCGATCGTTCTGCTTATTGAAGAAAACACGACCGGACTCGATACAAATCTATACTTTCTGATTAAGTTACTCAAAGCAGAACAAAATGTCGATGACCGGCCAATCGTTCTGCCTACTGATGAAAACACGACCGCACTCGATACAAATTTTTAATTCTTATTAATTTGCTCACCCGCACAAAGCAGAACAAAATTTCGATGACCGGCTGATCGTTCTGCTTACTAAAGAAACACGACCGGATGCAATACAAATTTTTACCTTCTGATTAATTTACTCCCTCGCACAAAGCAGAACAAAACTTTGATTACCGGCCGATCGTTCTTCTTACTTAAAAAAAAAACACGCCCGCACTCGATACAAATTTTTACTTTCTCGCATTCGTCAGCATATTTCTAAAATAGGATAAATAATAATTGTTATATTTGAAGTTGACTTTGTTGTATAATATTGTGCCAGATCCAGCATATAATGTGTCTAAAAGATATTGATTAAGGGAATATGATATTCCATTTTTCATTTAAACACCTCTGCATTTCCAAACTCTCATATTAGGCATAAAGAATATAAAAAACTAAATAAAGACATAAAAATACAAAAAAAAATAAATTTGAAAATATGGAAGTACATATGAAAATGTGAAAATGAGAAGAAATACATGTATAAAAATGCGACAGTATAAAAAGACAGAATTACGAGAATATGAAAACACAAAAATATGAAAATATAGATAGTAGAATCTATTATATTCCACTATCTATATATGAAAATAATGAAATACCGCTCTGACTCAAATCCCGAACACGACCCACAATCCAAACACTGGCGTTTTAGCGCCCTAAAACTAATACTTTCATCGGTTCATTACATTCGGTTCATCGGTACATTACAGATTTCAAATGAATTCGAGTTCCTCTAGAGAAAACTAAGTTAGCCAAACGAGTTAATCCAAACTGACGATTTAAAAGCGAATGTTCGGAATATGAGTCATGCTCGGAACTTGAGCCAAAACCCAAATGAGAATATAAAATATGAAAATATTAAATTATGAAAATACCAAAATATGGAAGCATGAAGTCTATGAAAATGAAAATATCGAAATACAACAATATAAATAAACAATCTGTATGTACCCATCCTGGCCACTATTATCAACTATTAAATAAGAATAAACTAGTATTCACTTATTCCGTATATTTTATAATATTTGCATTTATTGAACAGGTTGAACAACCTAACAAAACTTTAGAAAACGATCCCAGCATTCTCGTCGAATGCAATCTAAATTGGTTGATTGATAAATTATTGCAAAAATGTACTCCATAATATGATGTTTTTTTGTTTTAACCATTAAAAAAATAATAGAAATATCATAGCGGGTTGAAAGATGAAAAATAGAAATGTATTCTAAAGGTGTACTTTATTAACTTCTGTAAAATTGAAAACTATATCACTACACGTACTTCGTAGGTTCGATACTTGGAATACTAAAAAACAAATTCATTCCAGATAGCTATCAAATGATTGGTTTGATCTAATATGCATTTTTCACGTTGGGCTGTTTGTTGACTAAGTACTTACTCGATAATTCGCTCCCCGCACATCAAAACCCTCATATGTGCCACAGAGTAGAGTAATATGGCATTCGTTAGGTAATAATGTGTCGGAAGCGAATTCACATACAATATAATAAAATCCAACATTATACCACAAACAATCACACTATTCAAAACCGCTGGGGCTAGGAAATTGATTATCTGTTTCGCAGTCTTTTTAATACTTAAATAACATACTTTCAGCAAGTATTTGGAAGCAGTCCTAGAAATCACCATACTAAACTTGTCCATAATTTTCGTTCTTTATCGATGCGGTCTTTGCCTTCACATTAAGAACGCAATAGGAAAAGGCAAAACTTACCTTAGTTTCCCAACCTTACCCAGCAAAAATTGGAAGAATTGGCAGTGCTTCCAATTTGGCTGCGGATGATCTTCACCTCCGATGCCGACAACGCTGGCCATTTCTCCAACTGATCAGAGAGTCAGCATTATGTACGGCTGCAGCAGCACTGTCAGCGGTTACAGCGAACGGTAATGATCTGAAGAAGAAACTATCTACCATACTCCTTAGTGGCCGCAGCGGATTGCGTCTGTGCCATGTGGTGTCCTTTTGTAGAGCACACTGAGTAGTGCATTTTGATATACGTCCCCGATGTTCTTTACGACGTATATTGCAACGAAGCCACTTTGCAAATAGTATTCCTTATTCACGCGATATATTCACATCTCAGGTTTCAGAATGGACGACAAGTTTAACATTTATTTGAAGAAAAAAAAATTGGCAGCGAAAAACCTGCTGTTTACAAAAACACGTCAGCTCGCGAGCCATGACTACTACGATCTCTCTACAAAGTAAGTACTAGTACATGATGTGATAAAGTAAAAGTTAGTTGAGTTAGACGCTTCGAAGCGACAAAATGTCCCTCGGAGGCAAGTAGAAATGTGTGTTCTTTAATCTTAGTCAAATTCCGTCGTTCTCGTTAGAAGCTCTCCAAACGTAACTTAGCGGATCTCGAGCCACAACAAATATTTTTATCGAATTTCAGTAAATATTTAATTTCGGATTTGTTACTTGTGAAGCTTTTGGATTATCTGCGAAAGGTCGACAAAATAATTGGGGTGTTGGGATTTGCAAACTTTATTTATGTTTGTTCTCCCATCTTCGCTATATAATTCAATTCGAACATAGATTTAAGAGATTTTTACAAGTCAACTGATATCATTCAATTTTTCAAATTTTATTTGTTTCCCGTCTTTTGAAACATTCAGAGACTTCAAGATAACTCCCGTATTGATAGGATGCATCAATCTACTTTAAGTAGGTGAGTCATTGGTTATTTATCTTTTTCATTTCCGTGAATTTTGAAATGACTTCAGTTCTTCACTTGTCATGATATCGCCAGTGCTAGGGTAAAAGTGATCGTCTGGTCCCAGATTATGCAGGACAGTCCCTGATTAAGCCTACTTGTCCCGCATTTCCATGCGTCCCGGAAAACGTCCCGCATTTCATGAATAATTTGGAATTTGTGTCTGGGGTGGGGTGTCTGGAAAATCTGTAATAGATCTGAATAACCAGAAGAAAGAGGGAAAATTAGGCAGTCTAGAGGGTCTACTGAACTTGAAAAATGAAGACTTGAAAATTTTAAAAACATTTGACAATTTCTATAAGTACATATTAAAAAAACTTGGCGTTCTGCAGGATTAAAAAAGTTGAGTTGATTTGTCAGACTCTATACAACGAAGAAGTCTTCGGAATCTGAAGCATTTGAATAATGTGGAGGGTCCAGGAGAACCCTCCAGGTTATTCAAAGAAATTTTAAGAATTTATATGACTTACGGAATCAAAAATGTTAAAAAAATATTCTAAAAATGTCTGGTCTCGGCAATTATCTGAATCTTAAGGACACCTGCAAAGATCTAAAATTCTGATAAACGGGAAACTTCTGAATCATGTGAGTATCGAAAAAGACAATTTCACCGCCTGCGACATAGTAGATAATAAAGTATTAACGCATTTGCTGAAAAGTACACGCGGCGCTCCCCACAGGAAACGACCCACCGCGCTTTTGGCTGTCCGTATACTTGATTCTTATGGGGAGATAACATTATGGCATTTCCTAAGGTGCGGTTGTTCCTTTCGAATGTGGAACGCCACGTGGAATCTTGTGCAAATGCGCTTTTGGAAATATTAAAACAGCCGCGCGGTGTATCGTATTGACAGCACTCAACAATAGAAAAAATATTTCAAGCTCTTTTTTTTAGACGGTTATTCTACAATATTTTTTATTTCAAAAATATGTTGGGCATCTAAAGATTTTAGGGTAAGGTACTCTGGGGAAGTGGAAAAGGAAAAATCGATAGTGCATGTTTGAGTTAGTGTAAAACCAGTTTAAATGATTTAAATGCGTTCAATCAAAATGGGCTATCAAAAACAGTCAATTTTGCACCAACTGTGTGGTAATTCATACCATTTTGGTCGCTTGAAATTTATGGAAATAGATTTTAAAATTAGGAGTTGTTTTTCCACTTACCCTAGTGGGATGGGGTAAGTGGAAAACC
Source organism: Armigeres subalbatus (assembly GCF_024139115.2). NCBI lineage: Eukaryota > Metazoa > Arthropoda > Insecta > Diptera > Culicidae > Armigeres > Armigeres subalbatus. The sequence goes on from NC_085139.1 coordinate 288,898,079, forward strand.
CATGTTACCTTGACCTTCAATAGTGATAAGTAGTTACATATAACTAAAATCAGTACGATAATTGCTCTGAGTATCTTTTGTGGAATAATTTCATTACCTTAACGGAATAGATTCTCAAGGAATTCTCGTAATAGCTAGGGGAGGGCTGGTTTTGCCTTCTCGAACACTAAGTGTACGTAAAGTCTATATGTTCGCCCCAAAGATGAACTTTTTAAAGGAAAAATGGGACTTACAGGATTATAAACTAATCAACTTAGTTTAACGATTTGAGATGATGTCTGTATGTGCGTATTTGGATGTATGTGTGTGCGCAAAGCACGTACAAAATTATCAGCTATTCTTAAGCACTTGTCCTTAATTAATTTGTTCGCAAATAAATTGCATTTAGCGGCGAACCTTGTTATGAATAAAAATTAATGTGAATTATACAATATATTTACCTATAAGTGCTATTTTTCTTATATGTACTTTTTTTCATATGTAAAACATGCGAAAGACATCAATACCGATAGATGGATTAATCAGGCATTTTCTTATCTATATGAGCCCAATCACCACTGGAATCACAATAATAACTAAGAAGGAACATATTTAGATGCACAGCTATCGAAATAAACCCTGAAGGGAAGAAAAAATTGCGTAATTAGAACATTATCCACTTCCCCCTCAGTGTTTGATATCTGGGGTAAGTGTAAAATCTTTGAATTATTTGCTTTCTTGGTACAAACCACTACCAATTGAATGGGATTAGTTTAATTGTTTTATAATGGTCACCTGTGATATAAATTCACTTGAAAAAAGAACAATTGGAGCAAATAAGAATTGATTTTATGAATGGAAAAATCTACTTTTCGCGAAACCTAAAATTACAGTTCAAGCGTTAACCGTGTTAGTGTATGTATTATACAAGTTTCACCATAGTATTAGTGTGAGCATCAAAGTATATTATTGTATAATGTTCTGATGTGGTAAAAGCTGTAAAGTATGTACAATTTCAATTTTTCGAGTCGAATTTTACACTTACCCCCTTTTTCCACTTCCCCCAGTGTACCTTATTTGTTTTTCTATGAAATCAGATGATTAGCATCAGTTTGGGTGTGGCAGATTTAAGAGAAAAATCTGTTTTGAAACGATTTGAAACGCATTCAAATTATGTAATACCGGATTGGCTTAACCAAAATCTGGTCTTTTTAACTCAATTAAAAAAAAAATTGTTTAGAAAATAAAAGCTGGACGGAAATTTAGGAAAAAAGACATCAATCACGGTAGTGAGGAATTGTGTTTCATCGCCAAACTTTAGTCGGGTGGCCAACTATGGATGCACGGACATCCAGGAATCCAATGGTTGAAACGCAATTCGTTCTCCGGATAGGAAACCCAAACTTAACGCATATTATCGATCCGTGAAACCGATCATAGGAGAGATTTTTCATAGCGCAGAGGACTTTCACAAAAAACTATTTGGAGCGGAGGATTTCTGCAATAAATTGATCAGAATGTAAGCTAAGCAATTACAATATTCAGATCGCAGTAAAAATATAGAAAAAATATCGCAGAACGCGTGGCTCCGTGGGTGGGTCCGACATACACCAGGGTTGGGGTGCCCGGGAAGACATCTTCGAGAAAGCTGATGAGGAGTGTTTGGCTGGTGGCATTTCGTATGTTTATCGACAAAACACTTGTTCCACTGAATTTTGTGCCTCGCAGATTTCACAGCTACTCAATCCTTGTTAACGATCTCTTTGATCCAGGCTTTAACGTCAGCCGGAGAAATCGATATGTCGTGAAACGCCGACCTTAGGGAAGATCCACAAAGTACGTCACGCAAAACATAACGATTTTGTACCCTTCGTCACACATTTAGTATTAAATCTGTAAAATTTTTCTATGACTCGTCACGCTGCTCGGAACTCTCCCGAAGAAGCGTGACGAACTTTGTGGATGGCGCCTTAGTACCCAGCGACTTCAGTAAGAGTGTCCGCAATAACGGTCACTGGCACCCCGCACTGCCGTAATCTGGAAAAGTGACGTAACAGCCATTTTACAACATGCATTTTTCTGTTAAAGAGCTCGATGAGTAGTACTCGTTAACACCATTTTTGGAAAATGGCGTATACGTCACTTTTTCAGATTACGGCAGCGCAGTGTCCAGGGATCCAATAATCAGTTAGGACTAGGACCTGTTATTCAGAGAAAGTAGTTGCGACAATAGAAAAAGCTGCGGTTTCCGCCATGAAGTCGCTGCATTGTACAGGAAGGCTATCCGACACCGTTAGGTTGTGGCCAGAAACTTCAGTACGTCAACTCCTTTTCTTGGAAGGGAATCGTCAGTGTAGTGATGCTCATGGTTTCTAAACTCGGTGTTTAGCTGCTCGGTGACCCACTTTGCTGAGCCTCCGTATTGTGCACCCTCCCCCCCCTTAAAGCGCATCACAATGTAGCTATTTAGCTCCTAAGCTCCTCACTCCGTGCCAGTGAATCCTAGTCACTGAGGGGAGACTAACGCCGGCCATCGTGTGCAGATTCCCAAACCCCTTTGAACAAGGAGAGGGATCCTATGATTTCCGGAAGCGTATGCGACGGCCAAAGGGGAGGACACCTGCTTCTGTGCAGACCGCCTCGATGGGTGTGGAGGGAAAAAGTTCGGATGCTATGCGAAGGTATTGGTTGAAGACTGGGGAGAGTATGCTGACAAGCTCCCGACGTGCTACTCAAGTCAGCTCCAGTCCGTACAACAGTCTACTTCCTTCCAAGGGAAAAGACATTTGGCCGAATAGGACATTTGGCAGAATCAGTGATGGGAAATGTCAAAAAATGTCATGGCATTGCTATTACTATTTTTTTTATAACTTTTTCCAAAAGTCATTTACAGTTCGGATTTTTGATTGACATGAAGTACTTAAAGGGTCCTAGAACTTTGTCGAACAGATCATTGCTCTAAATACAAAGTGTGAGCCATGAGAGCGAGATTAAAAAAATGTCACGGAATGTCATGACATTAATGTCATCTGACACTAATTCGGCTCTCACGCCGCCAATATCATATTTAGAGAAATTACCTATTAGAAAAAGTTTTCGAGTCATTTGAGGGCTACATGTTTATATGGAAAACATAATTGTAAATGACTTGTGAGAAAAGTTATTAGCAAATTAGTCCCATGACATCGATATGACATTTCCGTCACTGGGCAGAATAGATCATTTGAAAAGTGAGGAATGAAGAGTGAGAAGTGCGACGTCTCACTACTCACTCCTCATTTCTCACTTCTCACTGTAAAAAGTGAGAAGGGCGAAGTGAGTAGTGAGAGATCTCACCTACTCATTCGCCTACTCACTTCTCACAGTAAGAAGTGGGAAATAATAGTGAGAAATGAGACTGCTTACTTTTCACACCTTATTTTTCACTTTTAAAATGACCTATTCGGCCAAATGATCCTTTCGGCCAAATAAGCTATTCGACCAAATGACCCTTCCGGCCAAGTGACACTTCATACCAAGTAACCCCTTCGACCAAATGACTTTCAGCCTAATTGTCTGTTTGGCCAAATTGTATATTCGGCCAAACAACTTTCGGCCTAGTAGCATATGGCATTCGGCCGAACAGTACTCGGCCAAACGACCCTTCCCCGTCAAAAACAGTTGTTCATCCTGACTGTTGGTGAATTAGTATTAATTTTATGCAGATCGATGAAACGGAAAGTTTTGAATATTTCAAGCCAAATGACCCTTTCGGCCAAATTACCCTTTAGGCCAAATGACCTTTTTGACCAGATGGGTTTCGGCCTAATGATTTGTTCGGCCTAGTGGCACTCGGCCGAATGGGTTACGGTCAAACGACCCTTCTTCATTGGAGATAGGCCTTCTAACGGAAGGTGTAGTCTATACCTGATCCGGATGTTTGTGGATTTTCTACGAACGATATAAGCCTGATAACCGTAGCTAACCGACATTATTAAAAAATACAAAATTTACTTCGGCTAAATTGTCAATTTGTTGTTAATGGTTTGATTACAGTTGAATAGTCGATTTTGAAATAACCTTTTGAGCCTAAGAATGTTCGAATTGTATAGAAATGGTAATTTTCGTTTAGATGCTTTCTAGCGTTCCATAAATACCTTGAAGATAGCCTAGATCAGTTTCTTGTCCCACTGTGAAAGAGAAATGCGAAAAATGTGTGTTACAATAATATAATCAAGTTTGGTGATTTCACATTGAAATCACGAAGCATGCTGTTAATTTAGAAACAATATGAAAACCTTGGTTAGTTCCATATCATTAAATGATATAGAATGGAGGTTTTCTAAATTTTCTACTGTGATAATTCTTCCGCAAGTTTGCTTGACTATCTTTAAAACAAAATCACGGTTCATTCCTCATAAATCTGACCGCGAGCCGCCACCGAAGTGGTCTCTCACTCAAGAGCGCAAACAGTAGCGCCCAAATTAACAAATTCCTCTTCCGTTTCGCATCCAATCCAGGGTCCAGAAGGCCAACCCCGACTACGGCGGTGGCCGTCTCAAAAGGATCCTAAACACATATACAAACAAAGCAAGTTCGAACCACCGCCGCCGGTCGGTCGTTTTTGATGTACCGATGATGACTCCTACAAGTCGATCCCCGGACTGGACCCGCAGTTTTGTTTACCCGAAAGCAGGAATAAATCAATCCGCGGCAGCCAGCAGGCAGGATTCCGGTCCGGTCCACCAGATTTCGTTCACCCTCAACAATCGACAGCGGGACGAGACGAAATCCGAGCGGTCAGTCAGTGCTTGTAGTAGGCGAGACATTGGCGTCGTTCCGTTCATGCGCATCATAGCATGCCTTTCCACGGGCGGTCATCACCACGACAACAGCCAGAATCTGATCACCGAACGTGCACGTTGGGGAGTGAATTGATGGAGCCCGGCGATGAGAAACGTTTGCAACGCGCATGCCGGTCACATCGAGAAGGGAGTACTAGAATAATGGACTTTTCCCCCCGTATAGTAATAAATCGCGGTCCTTGAGAGGGAAGAAAGTGAAAGTTCAACAACTTTCTTCCTCTGCCACCGATGCTTCGGTGTTCTTGGCTCAATCGAGCCGTTGTTTATTTGGTCCTACGGTTTTTTTCCACCCCAAAATGGGAAAATATGGCAGCTTGGAAAGTTTTCCTTCTTCGGGAAAAACAACGAGAGAAAAAGTGAAAAGTTTTTCCTGCGTCTGACAGCAGTTTCGCTTGTGGAGAATAGAAGCGAACGAGAATGCGTGGGGAGACGACGGCGGAAAGGCACATAAATTATCCGTTTGAAATGGGTTTTATCGATTATTTTCGGCAGCATCGCTTATGGACCGGAAAGCGGGAAGCGATTTTCTCTTTTAACCCATTTAAATCTGAACGCACCACGCACGGAGGACGCTGATCAGCGGAGAAACGGACGAATGTTTTCCGTCTAGGGGGATTTGGGGAGAGTTTTAAAGCGATTTTACTTAATTTGGCAATTTGACGCAGTGGACTATTTATCTTTAAAGTAAATGCTCTGTCCAGGGATTGAATCCAAAAGAGAATGAAGATGTCTCTCACTTATCATCTCTGTATAAATATGCGATATACAGCATACCGTGCAAGACATTTTTCGATGATAAATTTCTTTACAAAGCTGCAAACGCGGGGAGTATAGGTTCTGATGATTTCTAATAGTTTTACACAACGGTGCGATCCCCAAAACAAAATCAGCGAGAATAAAGAGAGAATCATCGCTTCTCTGTGGGGGCTGCCCATCCGATTCTGTTTTTTTTGCACTTGTATACAAGTTTGATAAATTTGCTTCGATGGCCAATTCACAGTGCTCTTCCTATCATGCGGAATCCGATAAAAGAATCCACATTTCTCAGCTCAACGCGTCAAATACCTGACGACACTAAACACAAGACCACAAAGTCTCTATTTGTTTCTCTTCGTCTCAATCAATGCTCATATCGGAATTCCTCGAAAGACTCCGTGATTCATAATCTAGACACACAAAAAAAAACATCCACCGATAAGATCTCGTTCGCTTTCTTCCGATAAAAACAAATTCGTTGAAGCCGATACCGAACTATCGGGTTTCATTTGTTTCGAGATGTCTGTTTTAGTCGCTCGATCGTTGCGCGCCCAAGCTTCCCACTTGTTCAATCAAACTGGCTCGCTCGGTATCGTTCGACGGAAGCTGCTCGCTCAGTTAGCTCCTCCATCAAAGTCGACGTCGCTCAAAAAAAAAAAAGAAGTGAAGTCGACAAGTTGATCGCAGCAAGCTGCATCCAAACAATCTGACGGCCTACGGCGGACCGCTTTGTCGCTGCCGAATCATTTCGGAGCAGATTGATTTTGAAAAGTTGATTAGCTACCGGCGTTTTGTCGTACGGGGTTTATTAATCGATCCCCCTCTGCGTCGCCTACCAAAACGTATATCGGAATTTTCCTTCGCTGCATCAAATCTTGTTTCCTTATTCACGTGTTTGCAAATTATTCGCCCGATTTGAGATTGCTGTTTCGGGGTTCAGCGGCGGCGCTTGAACGGCGACGATTCGATTGCGGTTTGTCATCAGCGCGAATGATTAATTGGGTATCACCTTCTTAGCGTTGCTGCAGCGATTCGATTCGAAAAGCGAACAGCTTCCACCTCATCGCATCTGCCGCGGGGCCTGAAACAGCGAACGGTACAAAGGACGGGAGCGTACCGCGGTCGAAGGTGAACCGCAAAATCTGACAGCTCTTCCGACGCTTGCATCGAACGCATCATCCCGCAAACGCAAACTCAGACGCATCACAGACGTGGAACCGCACAATCTTGGAAAGGATTGCAACATCGGTGCCCGGTACCAGCAGCAGGATCTCAAATTTCACACAAAATTTTCCCCGTGTGCTGCAAGTCCCGCCGCCGCCGGTTGAAGAAATTTGTTACGATTTCTGCCAAAGCTTGGCTTTGTTGTGCGTCGGTTCGCGTTGATGCAGAGTCTCAGTTCAATGCATTCACGCCATCAACTGGGCCCGGGCAGGTCGGACCCAACCTTTCCGCCATCCACTACTCATCAGAGTGTTTTTCTCTTTTATTTCGGAATTTTCATGGTTCAGGACTGCGTTAAATCGGATTAAAAATTTGCGGTTGAGGATGGAAATTTAATTCGAAATACGAACGCACGGAGATGGCACACATTCGCACAACAACCAGGGGACGACACGGGACGGGAGGGATTGTTGCGTTCCCGATGGGCACTCCGTCCCTCTGTTCTGTATATCTGCTCCGGTTTAGTTTTCGAGGGTTTTTAGTTGGAACATTATGTTCTGCTCGATCCCGCTTTTTTGCTTTTGTATTTTGTGACGGAAATTTATCCACATCTGTGCGCCGAGAGGAGATTGAAAGCATGCGATAGGAGGGAGCCCACTCTGTGGAAAAGTGGAAATAGAGCAACATTCGAATGAATGAAACAATTTGTATCCTTTTCAGGATTACAAACTCGATTTCGGTCAGGACGATGATGACGATATAGATGCTGAGGATGGTACGGAGGGGAGCCAGAGGGCGATTTAATTCTATCCAGCAATACAGGAGGAACTGGGAAACATGGAAAATGTTATTCGCAGTGTTTTTTGAAGCAATGCTTGAACTTTCCTAACAGTTGAGGGAAAGATTATCATTATCAAGAAATTATTTACCTTTTTCTCATTATTTAAAATATTTGGCAACGCTAAAAAGTGTTAATATATTTATTATCAAATATGCCTGTGGTATCCGGATACATAGCTAGCCATGGAATTGGGATACACATTCTAAGTAGTCCAGTGTGTGACGCGTGGAACGTGACAGAAGAAAATATTTATAATCATTTTACTGTTAAAGATTGATTGTTCGTTTAATCAATAAATAGTTAAAGCTTTCAGATATCATATTGGCGACGAGGATCAAGAACAGATTTATTGTAATGTAATAAAAAAAGTGCAAGTTGTTGATTATTATTAAGTTGTGTAGTTATTTAAACAAAAATTAAAAAAAAAACAGTTGTGCCTGCGGGGCGTTTCCATACCAAGTGCAGATTTTTTATGGTTTAAAAGCAGGTAAGAGTGAATGTAATGAACGCCCAAATGTGTAGTGAGGCAAAAGATATTTTAGTTACCACATAAAGATTGTCGCTGTCGTCGCTGTCTGGAACATTTTTTGCTGGCGATGATAGGGGAGCTAAATGTCAAAGAAAGAAAATCCATACGATTTGACAGCTTGGTACCCAACATGTTCCGGACATCAGAACAAAGGGAACCGAAGCGACAATCTTTATCTAGTAACTAAAATATCTTTTAGTGCAGCCCATACTGGGCATGCTGAAATTGAAAATAAGCACTTGTTGAGCATAGCATTTTGTTCTACAATGTGACAGAACACACACGATGAGTTCTGGGTAAGAAATGGACTGAAATAAATTGTCTTATTTTTGAGAAGAAATGAAGTAAAATATTTCTGAAAGTTTGTGGTAACAGGCGAATCTCGAAACTCGAGAAGCACTTGTGTAACAAAAGCCAACTGTAATGTCGATGTTTAAGGATTTTTGTTGGCCCTATATGAACCAAAGCGTGCCTATCTCTCACCCTAGTGAGCGTTGGTTCGATCTTCTAAATTAAAAAATAATTTTTCACGTCTTTCTTCGGATAGAAAATAGAGCCGAAGGTGCTCGTCACTCATGAGTAAATAGGAAGACGTACAGGCCACAGAAAATAAACGCAAATTGAAAAAAAGGCTTCGGCTAAAATCCAGAACTATTTGAGGAGCTTTGAATACCTCACACACATAGAAATTGATCACTGATGATGCGCACATTTGATTGGGTATTCAAAATTACTAAACAATGTGATATACAGTTGAATCGTTTCAGATTTCTTGACATGCACAACATGCTCAACAGTTTCCATCAATATCCAGCATTTCACGCTCGCCATAATGGCGGATGCTATAAACAGTTTGACATTAACTGCTTCCAGGCACTGAACAGAAATTTTCGTCTAAACACCCATTGAAGTCTTCGCTGTCAACGGCAACCTAAAATTTGTTATTTTTTCATCAACAAAGAAATTTATTCGAGTATCGGAATTCACAAAGTTTCTACTATTCTTTTGATTCGCAAATATGCCAACTAACGAATGCTTCATTTCAGACAGTACGATGTGATGATCGCTTAGTCGTCTCGTAGGGCAAAGAAAATTCACCTTAGAAGCGGAGAAAAAAGTTCTTTATACATATCTGGCTCGTCGCTAAATGGACAACTCTTGCGGATGATGTTTTGCTGTCGGATGTTATTTGATCGACGTATGATATGAATGAATAACACCAGAAACCATGTTTTTTGCTTTTATTTAATGATTATAAGACAGTTTTTTTCGTTAAACATATCATATCATTAACATCATTATAATTATCATAATTATCCTTTTATTCAGTATACATTGAACGTTTTTACTTTTGCACGATGAGGACGAATATAATAAGATTTTGAGAGTTGGCAAAAGCTTGGTGTTACACATGAGAGAATGGATGCCTTCTCGTATACAAATTATACGTAATTTCTAATAAGGGCTAGTACCTCCTAACTCTGAGTAGATCACTTTTACGCAGTGTGTTACTGAGAAAGATCTACCAAAGCCCTAGTTTAGGTTTTAGTTCCATAACAGAGGTGGTTTTCGTCGGCGAAGCAACGGTATATGCTAAGCAAAAACCGTGTTGGCGTTATTTGGGAAGATAACATTGAGCTTTTGACTGTTCGGCGATGGACAAGAACTGCTAAAATTTCCTTCGAAAGGGACACTTGGTTCAAACATATATTTAACCGCGAAACGCAACAAAAACGCAAATCTTCGGGCAAAGTAGAGAGATATTAAGTAGGACCAGCATTGAAAAAGATCATCGTTCGCTGCCCTACAACTACGCAATCATCACACTATCTGAAATAAAACATTCGTTAGTTAAAATGTTTCAAATAAACAATTGTAGAAAAAATGAATATTAATACACTAGTGGATTTCTTTGTTGATGAAAAAATAACACATTTTGGGTTGTCGTTGGACACGAAGAACTTCAATGGATGCTTGGACGAAAATTTCAGTTCAGTGTCGGGAAGCAGTTAACGTCAAATTTGTTATAGCATCCGCCATTATGGCGAGCGTGAAAAGCAGGATTGAGAGTAGGCAGTTTTCGCCAAAATATTGAGAAGGCGATTTTTGCCAATATTCAAAGAACGCGGTTTTTTTTTTCAAAATTCTGAGAGGGCGGTTTTCGTCAAAATGCTGAGAAGACGGTTTTCGTCATAACTGAGAAGGCGGTTTTCTTCAATATTCAGAGAAGGCGAGTTTCGTCAAAAATCTGAGAAGGAAGTTTTCGTCATTATTCTGAATAGGCGGTTTTCGCCAACATTCTGAGAAATAGGTTTCTGTCAATATTCTGAGAAGTTTTTTCCGTCAGAACAATGAGAAGGCGGTTTTCGTCAAAATTCAGAGAAGGCGGATTTTGTCAAAATATTGAGAAGGCGGTTCTCGTCAATATTCTAAGAAGGCGGTTTTTGTCAAAAAACTGAGAAGGCGGTTTTCGTCAATATTCAAAGACGGTTTTCGTCAAAATTTTGAGATGGCGGTTTTCGTTAATATTTAGAGAAGGCGGTTTTCGTCAAAATTCAGAGAAGGCGGATTTTGTCAAAATATTGAGAAGGCGGTTTTCGTTAATATTCTGAAAAAGCGGTTTTCGTCAAAATGCTGAGAAGACGGTTTTCGTCATAACTGAAAAGGCGGTTTTCGTCAAAATACTGAGAAGGCGGTTTTCGTCAATATTCTGAATAGGCGGTTTTCGTCAACATTCTGAGAAAGCGGTTTCTTTCAAGATTCTGAGAAGTTTTTTTTTCCGTCAGAACAATGAGAAGGCGGTTTTCGTCAATATTCTAAGAAAGCGATTTTTGTCAAAATATTGAGAAGGCGATTTTCGTAAAAAAAAATGAGAAGGCGCTTCTCGTCAATATTCTAAGGAAGCCGGTTTTTGCCAAAAAACTGAGAAAGCGGCTTTCGTCAAAATTCAAAGAAGGTTTTCGTCAAATCTTTGAGAAGGCGGTTTTCGTTAATATTTAGAGAAGGCGGTTTTCGTCAAAATTCAGAGAAGGCGGATTTTGTCAAAATATTGAGAAGGCGGTTTTCGTCAAAATGCTGAGAAGACGGTTTTCGTCATAACTGAGAAGGCGGTTTTCGTCAATATTCAGAGAAGGCGGGTTTCGTCAAAAATCTGAGAAGGCGGTTTTCGTCAATATTCTGAATAGGCGGTTTTCGCCAACATTCTGAGAAAGCGGTTTCTGTCAATATTCTGAGAAGTTTTTTTCCGTCAGAACAATGAGAAGGCGGTTTTCGTCAATATTCTAAGAAAGCGATTTTTGTCAAAATATTGAAAAGGCGATTTTCGTAAAAAAAATGAGAAGGCGCTTCTCGTCAATATTCTAAGAAGGCGGTTTTTGCCAAAAAACTGAGAAGGCGGCTTTCGTCAAAATTCAAAGAAGGTTTTCGTCAAAATTTTGAGAAGGCGGTTTTCGTTAATATTTAGAGAAGGCGGTTTTCGTCAAAATTCAGAGAAGGCGGATTTTGTCAAAATATTGAGAAGGCGGTTTTCGTCAAAATGCTGAGAAGACGGTTTTCGTCATAACTGAGAAGGCGGTTTTCGTCAATATTCAAAGAAGGCGGGTTTCGTCAAAAATCTGAGAAGGCAGTTTTCGTCAATATTCTGAATAGGCGGTTTTCGCCAACATTCTGAGAAAGCGGTTTCTGTCAATATTCTGAGAAGTTTTTTTTTCCGTCAGAACAATGAGAAGGCGGTTTTCGTCAATATTCTAAGAAAGCGATTTTTGTCAAAATATTGAGAAGGCGATTTTCGTAAAAAAAAATGAGAAGGCGCTTCTCGTCAATATTCTAAGAAGGCGGTTTTTGTCAAAATACTGAGAAGGCGGTTTTCGTCAATATTCAGAGAAGACGGTTTTCGTCAAAATTTTGAGAAGGCGGTTTTCGTTAATATTTAGAGAAGGCGGTTTTCGTCAAAATTCAGAGAAGGCGGATTTTGTCAAAATATTGAGAAGGCGGTTTTCGTCAATATTCAAAGCAGGCCGTTTCTGTCAAAATACTGAGGAGGCGGTTTTCGTCAAAATACTGAGAAAGCGGTTTTTGTCAATATTCTGAGAAGGCTGTTTTTTGTCGATATTCAGAGAAGGTGATTTCATCAATATCCTGAGAAGGCGGTTTTCGTCAGTATTCTGAATAGGCGGATTTCGTCAAAATATTGAGAATGCGGTTTTTGTCAATATTCAGAAAAGACGGTTTACGTCCAAATTCTGAGAAGGTGGTTTTCGTCAAAACACTGAGAAGGCGGTTTTCGTCAAGATACTGAGGAGGCGGTTTTCGTCATAACAGAGAAGGCGGTTTTCGTCAATATTCAGAGAAGGCGGATTTTGTCAAAATATTGAGAAGGCGGTTTTCGTCAAAATGCTGAGAAGGCGGGTTTCGTCATGACAGAGAAGGCGGTTTTCGTCAATATTCAGAGAAGGCGGTTTTCGTCGAAATACCGAGAAGGCGGTTTTCGTCAAGATACTGAGGAGGCGGTTTTCGTCATAACAGAGAAGGCGGTTTTCGTCAATATTCAGAGAAGGCGGATTTTGTCAAAATATTGAGAAGGCGGTTTTCGTCAAAATGCTGAGAAGACGGTTTTCGTCTTAACAGAGAAGGCGGTTTTCGTCAATATTCAGAGAAGGTGGTTTTCGTCAAAACACTGAGAAGGCGGTTTTCGTCAAGATACTGAGGAGGCGGTTTTCGTCATAACAGAGAAGGCGGTTTTCGTCAAAATTCAGAGAAGGCGGATTTTGTCAAAATATTGAGAAGGCGGTTTTCGTCAAAATGCTGATAAGACGGTTTTCGTCATAACTGAGAAGGCGGTTTTCGTCAATATTCTGAATATACGGTTTTTGTCAAAATACTGAGAAGGCGGTTTTCGTCAAAATTCTGAGAAAGTGGTTTCTGTCAATATTCTGAGAAGTTTTTTTTTCGTCAGAACAATGAGAAGGCGGTTTTCGTCAATATTCTAAGAAAGCGGTTTTTGTCAAAATATTGAGAAGGCGATTTTCGTAAAAAAAATGAGAAGGCGGTTCTCGTCAATATTCTAAGAAGGCGGTTTTTGTCAAAATACTGAGAAGGCGGTTTTCGTCAATATTCAGAAAAGGCGGTTTTCGTCAAAATACTGAGAAGGCGGTTTTCGTCAATATTCTGAGAAGGCGGTTTTCGTCAAAATTCAGAGAAGGCTGATTTTGTAAAAATATTGAGGAGGCGGTTTTCGTCAATATTCAAAGCAGGTCGTTTCTGTCAAAATACTGAGGAGGCGGTTTTCGTCAAAATACTGAGAAATCGTTTTTTGCCAATATTCAGAGATGGTGATTTCGTCAATATTCTGAGAAGGCGGTTTTCGTCAGTATTCTGAATAGGCGGATTTCGTCAAAATATTGAGAATACGGTTTTCGTCAATATTCTGAGAAGACAGTTTTTGTCAAAATTCTGAGAAGGTGGTTTTTGTCAATATTCAAAAAAGACGGTTTTCGTCCAAATTCTGAGAAGGTGTTTTTCGTCAAAACACTGAGAAGGCGGTTTTCGTCAAGATACTGAGGAGGCGGTTTTCGTTAATATTCAGCGAAGGTTTATTTCGTCAATACTTTTGGAATATTTGTCAATTTTGTCAATATTTGGGAAAGGCGGTTTTCGAGGTTTTGAGGAGGTGATGAAAAGTGAGTCACTTCTCACTCCTCATTTCTCATTTTTCACAGTGAGAAGTGAGAAAATTGAGGAGTGAGAAGTGAGACTTCATACTGTAAAAAACGAGTAGTGCGAAGTGTAAGACGTCTCACTTCTCACTCCTCATTTCTCATTTTTCGCAGTGAGAAGTGAGAAAATTGAGGAGTGAGAAGTGAGACTTCATACTGTAAAAAACGAGTAGTGCGAAGAGTGAGAAGTAAGACGTCTCACTTCTCACTCCTCATTTCTCACTTTTCACAGTGAGAAGTGAGAAAATTGAAGAGTGAGAAGTGAGACTTCATACTGTAAAAGGCGAGTAGTGCGAAGTGAGAAGTAAGACGTCTCGCTATTCACTTTTCACAGCAAGAAGTGAGAAATGAGTAGTGAGATGTCTCACTATTCACTCCTTATTTCACACTTCTCACCGAGGAAAGTAAATACTGAAACGACTCACTTCTCACTTCACATCCTTATTTTTTACAGTGAGAAGTAGCACTCATTTCTCATTTCTCACTTCTCACGGTAAAAAGTGAAAAGCACGAAGTAAGAAGTGAGACATCTTGTCGAAAAGTCAAAAGGTCGAAAGGACAAAAGTTCGAATGGACAAAAGTTCGAATGGACAAAAGGTCGAATGAACAAATGGTCGAATATGTGTCATAACGTCGAAGGTGAGAAGGTCGAAGGACAAAATGTCGAAAAGACAAAAAGAGAAGAAATGAGAAGGAAGTAGTGAACAGTGAGACGTGAGAATGGAATAGTGAGAATTGATGAGCTAGAAATGAGAAGTCAAAAGTGAGAAGTGAAAAGTGAAAAGGAAAAACTGAGAAGTAAAAAGTGACAAGTGAGAAATGTGTTGAAAAGTTAAAAGGCAGAAAGAAAGAGGAAAGAAAAATATACAGTAATAAAGGGAAAGGAAGAAAGAAGAAGAACAGAAAAGCAAAAAGGAAGGACGATTGAAGAAGGAAAAAAAGAAGAAAGAATGAAGAAGGAAAAAAGAAGAAAGAAAGAAGAAGGGACAGACACAAGGAAGCAAAATAAGAAGAATGAAGGAAAAAGCAAGTAACAGGGAAGGAAGAAAGAAAAAAGATGGAAGAAATAAGGAACAAAGAAGGAAGAAATAAGTAAGAATGAAGGAAGAAAGGAAAAAAAGAAGGAAGGAAGAAAGAAAAAAGAAAGATGGATGAAGAAAAAAGGAAGAGAGGAGCAAAAAAGAATGAATCAAGAAGGAAAAAGAAAGAAGAAAGAAGTAAGAAAAACAGGAAGCAAGAAAGAAGTATGAAGAAAGAAAGAAGGGAGAAAGAAGGAAGAAAGAAGGAAGAAATAGAGAAGAAAGAATCAAGAAAAGAGGAAAAAGAAGGTAAAACGAGAAAAGAAGAAAGAAAGTAGGAAAAAAGATGGAAAGAAGGAAGAAGGAAGAAAGAAGAAAGAAAATGGGAAGAAAGCAAGAAAAAAAGAAGGAATGAATAAGTTAGAAGGAAAGTAGAAGAAGCAAGAAAGAAGGAGAGGAGGCACAAAGAAGAAAAATAAAGAAAGAAGAAGGAGACAAAACACAAGGAAACAAAACAGAAGCTAGAAAGAAGAAGTAAGTAACATGGAAGGAAGAAAGATGAAGGAAATAAAGAACAAAGAAGGAAGAAATAAGGAAGAATGTAGGAAGAAAGAAGGAAGAAAGAAAGAAGAAAGGAGGAAATAAGAAGAAAGGAAGATGGAAGAAGGAAAGAAGGAAAAGAGAAGGAAGAAAAACAGGAAACATGAAAAAGGAAGAAAAATATTAGAAAGAAGGAAAAAAGACGGAAGAAACAAAAAAAGAAAGGAGGAAGAAAAACAGGAAACAAGAAGGAAGAAGGCAGGAAGAAAGAAGGGACAGAAAATCTGAAGGAATAAATAGAGAAGAAAAGAGGAAACAAGAAGGAAAAATTATAAAGATAAAAGGAAAAAAGGTAGGAAAAAAGAAGGAAGAAATAATAAAGAAAGGAGGGAGGAAGAAGAAAGAAATAAAGTAGGAAGAAGGTGGAAGAAAAGAAGAAAGAAGAAGGAAAAATGAAAGAAAAAGGAAAAAAGAAGAAAGAAGTTAGGAATAAGGAAGATGAAATATGGAAGAAAAAAGTAAGAAAGTAGAAAGAAGGAAGATGAATGGAAGGAAGCAAACATAAGAAGGAAGAAGGAAGAAAAACAGATAGAAGTATTGTGCCTTGCAACAAAATGACAACTTTCGTGATTATTTTCTAAGGCTCTCATAGATGTGTAAAATTTATCCGCAGTGCAAATAGCACGTGCTATCAGAGCATTCGACGTCACTCGACGTGTTTTTCTTAGGTGACTATCTGGCGCTTATCTTTCGTTGCGACGGAAAATGAGCGGTACAATAAAAGGAAGAAAAAATAAGAAAGAAGGAAGAAAAAAGAAAGAACTTTCTTCCGTTCGGCCTTTTTTCCTTCGACCTTTTGACGCAGTTTTTTTTATTTCGACCTTTTGACCTTTAGTCCTTGCCTTACAACCCTCCGCCAAATGTCCTATTCGGCCGAATGTCCTTTTCGGCCAAATGTTTTATTCGGCCAAATGTTCTATTCGGCCAAATGTCCTATTCGGCCAAATTAATTTCGGTCAGATGGGTATCGACCTAATGGCATTCGGCCTAATGGGTTTCGGCCAAACGACCCTTACTTACAACAACCGTAACTTCTATTCGTCATAATAAACCGCTTTTATGAATAGATCGAAGAAATAAAATCAAAAACTTCTACCTTAATTTCGCTATGGTATAGCTGTGAGTCTATGATGAAAAAGACAATGATTGGTGTTTACATTTCAGCTTTAGTGTTCAAGATGGCGACGAATGAAAAACACGTGCGCGAGCGGATTTTGTACGGGCGTAAGGCAAATCCTGATTTGTCAATACGGAAACTTGCAAATAAATTAAATTTGGCTATATCCTCTGGTGACGATGTGCTCAAATCATTTTCGGTACGTTTGACAGTTGAGAAGTGATAATGTCGTTGGACGTGGTGATCTTGGCATGGACCGGAAGTTGAAGAGAATGTTGAAACAAAACCCAAATCTCTCTATTCGAACAGTGGCTCGCAAACTAGGGATGTCGCTTGGTTTTGTCCAAAATCAAAACAGCGTTTGGGGCTGAAGCCATCTAAAGTAAAGACAGTTCCAAATTGCAACGACAAACAGAACTGGTCAGCAAAATCACGGGCTCGACGATTGTACTGCGAATATTTGACGAAGTTTTCATGCGTTGTTATGGACGACGAAACTTATGTCCTTGAGGATTTCAAGCAGCTGCCAGGGCTGACTTTCTATTCTGCTATGGCCAGAAATGCTACAGCTGAGCATTTTAGGACGAAGAAGGCATCGAAATTGCCCAAAAAATACCTTGTGTGGCAAGCAATTTGCACGTGTGGTAAAAAGAGTAAATCTTCCATCACAGTAGGCACAATCAACAAGGAGATTTATCAAAAAGAGTGCCTGCAGAAACGATTGCTACCCTTTATCAAAAGCCACAAGGAAAACCCTTTGTTTTGGCCCGATTTGGCATCATGCCATTATGCCAAAACTGTGGTACGAGACAAATCGCGTCAACATTGTACCAAAAACCGCAAATCCGCCAAATTTTCCAGAATTACGTCCTATTCAGCCAAATTTCCTATTCAGCCAAATGACTTTCGGTCAGATGGGTTTCGGCCTAATGACATTCAGCCTAATGGGTTCCCAAGCAGCACAACTTGTTTCACTACTGAACATTTCACTGTGTTGCAACTATTCGGAAAGAAACAATCTTCGATTGCAGTCAAATTGCAATAATGGTGCAAAATACTACAGCGAAAAAAAAAATAAAAGTATAGAACTGGATTTGATTTATGGATCTTGTGATTGATAGCCCTTCACTCTACCACAGCACCATTCAACACTTCAAAGGGACTGCATGTTGACTCACCATAAACACCATACGATTAAGAATTTTTGTACTCGGGTTTTCTGTTACTTGATACACCATCACCGGAAAAAAAAATGTGAGTTGTCAAAACGTTGAACGATCCTAAATTAAACATGAAGGCACACTCAACTTATTTGCAACTTAATTTAAAAAAACAAATAAATTTCTAAAGACGCATTGAAGTTACATGGCAAAAAATATGCAACTTAATGTTTTTGTTTCGTGTTTGCAACATGCAGTGCAGTATTCTTTGGTTGTTTATTTCCAAATGTCAAACACGTACTGCATTGCAAAGCTAATGAAACATGGATCACAATTCGAACGCTTTTGACATTTTGATGCAACTTTTTCGTGCTTTGATATTTTTCCAATGCCTTTAATGAAATTGAATAGAAACATGGTGCTTCTTGGAAGATGTTGCGTGTTCGGTCAAACGACCCTTCCCCAACAATCATAACTTCTATTCGTCATAATAAACCGCCTTTGTGAATAGATCGAAGAAATAGAATCAAAAACTTCTACCTTAAAATAAAACAAAATAGACCTAACTTTCTTGTTAAATATATTAGATTTGAAATCCCCTTTGAAACTCATCAAAAGATAGTTATCCAAAGTACGAAGTACGTTCAGTTGAAGCAATTCAATCGACCAACTCTGCTACTAATCAAATCTTCTCCCCTCTGTCACTCCAATTTGTCCAACATTATCCGGCAATAAAGCCGATACAAATGTGAAAAGAGCACTCAACTACTTTCGGTCCCACACTGGCATGATAACGCAAATCTCCTGTACCGGACGGCTAAAACCACTTGTCGTACCCTCAGCTCACAGCAGTAACAGCCAGCGCGCGAGTGGGTGCGCTTAATCCGTCAAAAGCAGATCAATCTCCACCGATAACGGCAAGCTGCTCGTTTTCTCGACAACGAAAAATGAATCGTGGAGGGGTAGATGATGGCGATCCGATAGACCACCCGTCCGCGCCCGCGCTGATGGTTTTCCGACGAATCTTAAAGTTTCGATCGAAGCAAACCTTTTTTGTTAAAACACCGTCCACCGGTTCAATTCAATTGTACGACTCTGCCTCCGAGGCTTGCTTGCGATGTCAACACCTTGGTTTCGCGCAGGTAAATCGGATCCTCAATCCGATTCCCAAATTCTTGCGGGAGAAAAAGCAATCCCTGTACATAATTCGTCATATTTGTCGAGTGGCATCTGTCATCACCATCTCGATGTTTGTTGGTTGCGTTGCGTGTTCGAAGGAAACCCGAAGACAAAAACGGATTGATATTGATGACGAGACGATACGACGGACAAAACCAGAAGCCTCAAGCCCACACAGCGAAGAATGGAAAGCAATTTTCTTGCGGTTGTTTGGTTTGGTGTGTCGCTCGGAGGTCCCAGAATGGGCCCCGCATGTCAGATGAATGCGCTCCGGAGAGGATCGCTTTCCTATAATCTGACGTAGAGCCATTGGGTTCTTAGATATCTTCTTTTTTTTTTGCTTTTCGTTCTCTCCTCTGTTGAGTCGAGCAACAGGCTTCCCATAGGCGAAGCGTGCATGGGCGATAGATATAACTCCTTTGTTATCTGCTAATAACTCTTCAGAGTAGAAAAGGGATAAATTCCGAATCCGGGGTGTTTGGAGCTGGAGAACAAGGAGGAGGAAAATATTAAATCAGATATAAGCCTCGGCTATTTCACTTTTTTTTCGGGTGTTATTGTCGGAGCCCTCTTGTCTCTCAATTTTTTTTCTCTGCTGTTACCGGGATCGAGTGGAGAAGGATTAGAGCTCGAAAGAACATTTACCCAAATCGGATCGGTAAATGTATATCCCGAGAGCCGATGAATGCGGCTTTGAAAAATGTACTTGTGCCGATTTGTTCGGTACTTCAGATTTTCGGCGGTCGACCGATGGAAATTTAAAGCAATAAAATATAATTATCGATAATCGATAATTACTATATTATTTTCCGAGTAGGGATTGGGTAGCAACTGCCGTTCTTAGTAGGCTTTGGATTAGGCTGAGCAGTAGGGCCGGGCTTTGAAAAGGGGTTTATTGCAGAAAATAAGCACTTTAGGTCGAGAGGAGATGCGAATAATTTGGTTTGTTTTTGCAATAATCTGCACTTCAGGGGATGCATTCGAACACACGTGGTCTGGAAGCTACTTGAAAGTGTCCTACCAAAGAGAATTATGCTCTGCAGATTTGGAACCCACAATTCCCATAATTTTATTTCCAAAGATGAAGTACAGAATGATTCTTATTTGTGATTTGTGCAATCAAAATTCAAGGAAATATTTAGAATAAAACTAAAGATGGTCGCTACGATGGATAGGTGCTCTTCATTATGTCTACTTTACGAGTGACGCAACTCAATATCTGCATACTTGGAGCACGTAATAAGGTCCAGTTGTATTTACGTGACATTTGGTGAATTATTTGTAATCAGCTTTGAAAAGTAACTGCGAGACATTTAAGACTAAAAAGTCATAAGGCAGTTTGTCAGTTGACGTCAAACTCAACTGAGTATCGCAATCCATTGCGAAATTGTTTGACTCATTCCATACTAAGACAATTGTTCGGCATTCAAGTCTGAACTAATGTTCGTTGAACATCCGCTTTTCTGATAGTGAATTGAGCGAGTTTTTCAGGGCCGACCGTCGTATACAACAATAATCACAGATCTGCGTGTGGGTGAGTACAAACTAACCCCCACCGTCTGGCAGTGATGTTCTGGACGAAAGCTGTCTGTTTTAGATATTTTTACAGTCAGATAGTCTGGTAGTTAGCAAGTGCCAGCTCTACTGCTCTACGACCCATTTGAGACTGCCTGGTCTATCATGACCAGTCCGAGGTCTCTTTTGCTTACAATAAGCCCCGCCTGGTTATGCTACCGTTATCAATTGAATAATATTTCCATATGCAAACTTCTGGATTCCACAATCCATCGCATATTTAGTTTTAGTCATTAAAACATACTTAAGAAACTTTTTAAACAATCTCATCAAATTAGTACCTATCCGGAGACCCGATTATCAATGCCTAATGGCCTGTTTACATATGAGCTAGTTCTAGCGGAAAATGCACTATCCGACAATACTAGCACGAAATTAGCATAATGTAAACGCTTATTAGCGAGGACGATTCCTGTTTACATTGTGCTAATATCGCGCTAGTATTGTCGGATAGTGCATTGTCCGCTAGACCATATGTAAACGGATTGGAAGGATCTCGTAATGCCTGTTGTCTCGGATGACTGCAAAGCAGACCCTAATGGTACTGGCTGGTCCCTCGAATATCGTTATGATATCTTCCTTTCGATTTCCTCGCTTAGATTGGGATACTAAGTGAAATATGTATTCGAGAAGACGGGTGACAGCTTGACATACGCCACCAGTTTTGAAAACTTGACAGAAAAATCTAGACAAAAAAACGCAGCCGTCCAGCAACACTGGTTGCTGCGATCTCCTCTACAACAATAATCACAGATCTTTTTTTCTGCGACCATAATATCTCACTTAGTCCCACGACCATAATATCTCACATAGTTCATGGATAGCGATTTTGATTTCAATGCAAAATGTTAGTCCTTTATATCTGAGATATGCAAACAACCATATACTTGCTAATGTTTCAATGCACGTTTCGTTCAAAACAAGATTCGCCTTCCTGGGGATGATATCTGTTAACAAACTTTTATTCAAATTCTCGACTTATCCGATTAATTGTGTTTGTTTTCGAAGCCAGCTATTATATACTCGGTTTAGGAAATATGATCTCCGTCACAGCTGAGATTTGCCAATTCGACACCTTCTACCGACTTCAATTGACAGAATTTCTCTTCATGTGAAATCTACTAAGGTTTACAGAAAAAATAATAAAAACGAATCTTCTGATAAAATTACACGATTCCAAGCGGTCAACAACTTTTTCTGCCTGTGTTGAATTCGTTCTGAGTCTTAAGATGCAAGTCAGCTTGTTTTACATAGCGGTGCTAGAAAAAAAATGTTATAGCTTCTCAGCTAGGAATTTTAGCTTTTAAAGGAATTTTCGGAAAAAAGTACAAGACTTCCAAGCGAAATTCCCGAAGTGAATTTCCTCAACAAATTTCAAAGAAATTATCAGAGGAATTGCTGAAGAACCTCTTCAACCTTCCGTCGTTGAATTAGAATAACAATAAAGGAAAATAAAAAAAATTGCACTAAATACTAAATTTTCGTAGGATTTTCGCAACAATTCGAAAGAATTTTTATTGCAGTTATCAAAATCATTTACGAACGAAATTCTAAAAGAAACCATGGTGAAAATTTCCCGAGAATTTCCAGCTGAATTTCTGCAGGAAGAACTCTCCTCTACTCAGAAAAATTACCATAGGAACTATCGGAGGATTATCATTACCAATAAATAATTAAGAAATTCTGGAATTTGTCCTTGCTGAAATGAATTCTTTTGCTCTGATTATTACCGAATTCAATAAGTTCGTTTGTTTTGGAAATGGACATATAAAAATAGGAAAACTTTCTGGCTTTCTGTGCTCCAGTTCTTCAGCCGCGGTGTTTTTGGCGTCACACCACAAGTAAATTTAGACATCGACATAAGAACACGCATTCAGAAGGTTTAGGCCTGCTTTTGCGAGTTTACGAAACATATGAAGATGATGAGTCAACGCAACAAACTTCTAATATTAAACTCTAATGTGATACCTGTTTTGTTATACGCCAGTGAGACTTGTTGTGTATCAACAGAAATCACACAGAAACTGGAAGTATTCATCAGTCGATGTCTACGATTTATAATTCGAGCCTGGTGGCCTCAAAACCGGATCTAGAATGCCGAGCTCCATCGACGATGCCAAGAAAAACCGATAGCAACAGAAATTCGAGATCTTAAATGGAGGTGGGTCGGCCACATATTACGAAAGAGCGGAGTACAAATCTGCAAGCAAGTGCTGGACTGCTGGTATCCGGCAGGGCATCGCAGCAGAGGCTAACCCAGGGGCTCGTGACGATGTAGCCTCAACCAAGAAACAAAGTCGACAGGAATCTGACCTGATAACAGGTCAAAGTTTGAACCAGCAACCTATATGCTTAGGACTTATGACGAGTGAGTGTTCGATACTTTAGATACTTTAATGTCAATCATCAATATTAGTAGGTATCATCTACTGCCCTCAACAGTGCAGGAACAGTGATGGATCTACTACACTCAGTTTTAAAAATAATCTGGCCAGGAGAACATATTGCAGCCTAAAATTGATCTTCAGATGAGATCTGATCGCAAAGTCTGGAATCGGTAATAGAAACGGTTGACTGCTATTCGACTACGTGGTACGTCTCTCCATTTGTTGCGATGCTACAAACACGTTGGATCTTTTCCTGGTCAACTTTAAGTTTTTTAAACCGACTGCTGTAAATGATCTCAGCTCCAACCATAATTAGATTGATCTAAAATGGGTAGCGAAAACTTTTATTCCATGCTGTAGTGCCTATTTTATTCTGCCTCGTAGAGATTTCAATTCTCTATTTATAAAAATGAGTTTGGATTTACTATGAAGCTGCATAACTCACAAATGTATGGATCGACTTACAAAATTTCCTCATTAATCGGTTCGTCTTGAAGGGAGCTGTGTTTATGTACATGAAAAGATACTACAATTCGCCAAGAAAGTTAAAAAATGTAGAAATACAACGTTTTCTTGAGCTCTGATAAAAAACCTTCAAGCCTGGAACTGAAATCGATCTATAGTGCGACGCTGCAGTCAACTAAACGATTGACAGGTTGAAAAACAAACTACCCGACTCCCGAGCAAGAATAAAAAATGTTTCAATTATGCCATTTCAGATACTAAAAAATGTGCTGGTGCCTTTCTAGTGTGATAATAACGAAACGAAATAGGAAGTTCATCGGATTATTTGAACAATGGTTTGGTTTCTCATGATTTATTAGCAAATTTAATATTGCATTCTTTAATTGTCAGTCTGGCTAATCCAAGTAAGAAAAGAGAAGATATGTATTTCTAAAAATATTAAACGTTTTTTAAACAAATTTGTGAAAAGCAATAAAATGTAATTAAGTCAACACAACTATTGTTGTGTATTGATTTGATAGTCACACAGTCGCCATCGCGATTAATTCTCTCTGCTAGTTATTTGTAAAAATATCATCAACTAACGTACCCAGCGTTGCTCGGGTTTGTTGTTGAATTCTAAATGTCAATTCATGAGATTGTGCCTGTAATCATCATATTATTTTATTTAAATGATTCTCCCCGTCAAATTTATAAACTCTTTGTGTACTTAAACTGAGCTGAGCTGTATTCAAGGCGAATCCTGTAGTTGTCTAATCATTCCAAATCGGTCCATCCGTACGTGAGTTATATTGCCTCAAAAGAAATGCAAACTCATTTATATATATATAGAAGAAGTAGAGGATTGATAGATGGCTTTGGGACAGTTCGTCGAATGAAAAATTAGTCAAATGGACATTTAGTCGAATGGACATTTAGTCGAAAGGACTTTTAGTCGAATAGACATTCAGTCGAATGTTGAAAGTGTTTAGTCGGTTATAGATAATTAGTTAAATGGATGAGTCGTCAATAGATTTTTGGTAAAATTGGAATAAATAATCGACAAAATACATGGTTTAGAGGAATTTAGAGAACGTGAGGAAGTTCAATCAGCAGCGGAAGAAACGAATACGGAAGCCAATGAGGGTTTTTCATTTAAGCGAACCGAAACTTTCGGAGACTCTGGTGGTTTATGACAAATTGAAAACCTACAGAAATAGCAAAATATTAAGTACTGATGTGAAATGCAGTCCACATCTCGATATTGAAGGGACCATCGAGATAGGGAAAGATTGAGGAATGGAAGAAAAATTTAAATGGGTACTAGATCCAAAAAAGCTTGTTGCTAAGAAATACGACAACAAAACAAATGTCGTTTCCTGTTGTTGATGTAAAACAGCTTTGGCGGGAAATTTTCATTCAATAATATCGTCGCCTAAATAACGCCAGCTATGCATTCCTAGCGCATGAGATGAGTCTCATCAGACGTACATTGAGACACGTTCACTCAGTTATTTTATGCCCGCGCTAGTTTCTCTCGTCGCACTGAATCTGTGCTACGTGAGCTTTTGGAGCTCATGGTACATTGTCTCTTCTATGTATACACGAAAGTTAAGAGACTCCCTATTAGGGAGAGATATCGAGATATAGAACATCGATATGTAGAGAGTCGACTGTATTCTCTATTCTATTTTTCGGCACATGGTCAAAAACCAATAATATCAATGTTATTTTGCCAATACTTCATCGTAGTCGGCTTTGGAACATTTCGTTGATTGGCATTTAGTCATTTAGTTAGTTTATACAATAATTAGTTCAGTATAAAATTGTCTTCCAAACATAATTCGTTAATTATTGGCCGAAAATTTAATTTCGACCAAATGGTCATATGACCTAATGTCTATTTGACGTCATGTCTAATGACGAAACATCATTCGACTAAATTTCTTTTGACAAAGGGGTATAGATTCATGTTAGTCGGTTGGAGGGGTTCACCAAAGTCAATATCCAGTCGGGAATATTCTCGGCATATTCACCGTTTTCGTATTATTTATTCTTTTTATGAACCCATCATTCTTTGGACAATTGGAGCAATAATTATGTGATTATTAGAAACACCGCAATAAATCATTTATTTTTTAATTGTTATTGAGTAAAGTTCCTTTCTTTCAAATATCCATTCGACGGAACTTCATTGGACTAAATGTACCAACATTATTAATTCGAAAATCCGCTTTCGACCAAATGTCCTTTCGACCAAACGTCCTTCGACCAAATGTACCAAGATTCTTCATTCTAAAATCTGATTTCGACTAAATGTCCATTCGACCAAACGTCCATTCGACGCAGTGTCCTTTCGACCAAACGTCATTCGACTAAATGTCCTACGTCTCTAGTGGATTAAAAATTCATTTTCGACTAAATGTCCCTTCGACCAAATGTCATTCGACGAAATGGTATAGATTCTAGATAGATATTTCAGAAATTCCTTTGAAGGATGTTGGGCTGATTTTCATACAAGAATGTTTATTGAGTTACTTCCGATTTTCTTAAAATTGAGAATAAAAAAATTCGAGTTTAAAACAAAAAAGTCGAATATGACGAATTAGGTTTAGCTCAGCTACAAACAAAAGCTTTGACTGACATATATCTATGGTTGCTACTCCGTGATTGACCAGAATCAGTGAAATTGCAAAAAGAATCAACTGGATGATTGACTGGGATTTTTAAGCATTCTCAGTATGCAAGTTTCAGTAACTCAAATATTCAAATCATTAAAAACGGCGCCGGCCACCTCCTTATAATCAGTTAGGAAGGGGGAAGGAATATTAATAGATGGTTTTTGCTATTTGAAGACCGCGTTTACCTCTGCATCTCCACAAAACCACCCGGAAGGATTATCCATTAGTTGGTAAACATCGTTAGATCTGGACTCTGATAAGCGATACGACCGTACCGTGCCGTTATGCACAATGATTTTAACTAACCATGATTCGGCCGCACAAAGCAGAGCAAACTAATTACCTGCACAGAGAGCAGGAACACGGTCAAAGGTATATCAATTGATTTACTTCTCGACCGCACAAAGTACGGTCGTGTCTATGTACCGAGCATGGAAAATAGTCACCATGCATACCCGATGGCATATATAAATTGCGTTTTAAACGACCGAACCAACGCCGTGCACTATACTTGCCCTTACTTGACCGGAGCAAAGCGCAATACAAGTGCATGATCAATCGAATATCGAATAGAATTTTTTCTTACTTCTTACTTCTTTACTTACTTTCCCGATGGCAACTGCCAAAAAGTCGAACATGACGAATTCAATCAAAACCACATGTTGAGAAAGTAAGACAAACATGTTAATGCGTGAAGAAAGAGTTTAATAATTTATGCCTTAACAAACTAAAAAAATACTAGTACCAATTAAAAAGGCGTAGTTTTCTTCCTCGAAATTCACGGAACAAACGTGTAAGGCCTTTCAATCAAAATTCGGAGACCTCTTGAGTGTTTTTGTAAAATGCAGGTGCTTCATCGACTTTCAGTGGGCAAATGCAGGCATCTCCATTTCTTCTCTTTTCTCTCTCTCCCAAGCAAATAATAATTCTCGGTACTTATTCAAAAGGACGTATGTGATTTTGTAAACAAAGATTGAAACGTCGATTTATCCGATCTGATAGTCCTCCCGCAAACCATCACCACAGAAAGGGAGGGAAGCCTTGGGCTACCTGTTGGTGGTGTTGGTTTGCGGGAGTGCCATCAGATCGGATAAATCGACGTTTCAATCTTTGTTTACAAAATCACATACGTCCTTTTGAATAAGTACCCGAGAATTGATAAGAGTATAGCCATGGCAGGTGCTGGAGTTGCGAATCATACTCACGGCAGCCTCAACGTTCAATATGTAAGATGATGCAAATTGCCATCAGAGGTCTGACGCTGTGATCAGCTCAGTATTTGTGACAAATATAAGTACAGCAGCCATTGAAGCATTTCACACACAAAAGAGCAATAATACCGCTTTTAACCTTTTCGAGCAGCTTCAAACATTTTTTCAAACCCATCGCATATGGCAGGCACGAAGGATTACGGCTTAGAATTTGGTTAACGTAGACACTTTATGCTTTTTCGTCGACAGCATTTATGGTTACATGAAATAATCTATAAGTCTTACATCTGGTGATCTGAGAGGTTATTCAGCAGCTTTGGATCAAATTCAGTGTATGAGAAGCAGAGCTTTAAATATTCGATTGTTTTTTATGAAGCCCATGGGCCTTCTTTGTCACTTTACTTTTAAACATATTCATATTCGGCTTTGCACCGTCAATTTTCGGAATAAATATGGGTCAGTGAGCATTTATTTGAATTTTACAAATAATTTAATAATCGTAAAACTGAACACATATTTGATGATATAAATACACTCATAGATCTAATCCCGACGTTCAATTGAGAAGCATTTTTAGTGACAAACGTCAGTATAATCTAGGCTATTTTTTTCGCGCGGTTACCATCAATAGATAACGAACAACGATAAAAGAAAGGCAAAAACCTCTTCGAATCATACAAGCCATGAAAACAAAACTATCGCACTTGTATACAATTTGGAGTAAAAACTCATTGGCGGCCTCCACCGATGGAATTTGACAAAACGCTTTGTTCTCGCTCATTTTGTGTTTGGGACCATATTTTTTTCACACAGCTGTGTAAAACAAGTGTATATGCATCATCAGAACCAGTGCCTCCCGCAATTGGGGCTTATTAAAAGAAATTAATCATGGATTGTAGCCCTCCGAATCAGTTCATTATCGTAACAGCTACCGAAAAACGTCTCTCACGCTATGCTACCTATCGAGAGTGTATACAAACATGATAAGTGAGAGATTTTCTCATTCTCCTTTGGATTCAAACCCTGCTTAGTGGTAGTCAATTGAATGAATCTATAAAGAAGTAAACTGAGTAAATCATTCTATTTTTTAACAATCAAAACACGATTGTCAAACTCATAGCGAATGTGCTTCATGGAAGTGAATATTTTATGTTCTGATGAGAAGACTTTTCGGCCTTCTGAAACACAAGATCGTACTTTTAGAAATGTTTTCTAAGCTTGGTCTAACACTGAAAATATTGTACACGTTCACTCAACTGGTTTTACATGAATTTTCACTAACTGATGAACACATTAAAATATCGTGTATTTCCAGTTCCAAATGTCAAAATGCAGATCGTTAGATACATTTGAATTTCTTGAAGAATGATAATGCGAAACACGTTAAATTGACATGGAATAGTAGACAATTTCAAAAGCGTTTCACGTTCAATTTTAAGGGATTACATTTTCTTGCGCAGGAAAACAATGAATAAATCTAACCAACAAAATAATTATTCAACATAAACATATTCTTTATTTGATTTCATTGTTGTTAATGCAATTGAAATACATGATGACATTTGCGATAAATTGGATTTTTTTCTGGTTGTCATCATTTAGCTAAATTGTTTCTGATTATTGCTATAATTTAGCTAGATATTCCTAAAGATTTTCACACCGATTCACCAGCTTATAGCCTGCAGTTTTCCCATAGACAATTTGAGAATCAAATCCTTATAGATACTTCCGCAGATTTTTTTTTTATAGTTTACCACATGCATCTCAGTTGCGTGTTGAGCGGCCCGTCTGGAAAATCGTTTTCCCACATGAAACTTCCGTAGTCGCATAATCAATACACTCTGGAAATAAGATTTTGTTTGATAAATAAATTCCGATAAAATTCAGGCCTTAACTCACCTTTGTAAATGTGCATACTCGTCCAGAAAATGTTGAATCGGAATGAATGTATATGTGGTAACAAAGTAAATCAATTTTCAGGAACGTCGAAAACTGTTTTTAAATCCTCTCAGGAGGTATTATCACTGAGCGCCATGTTCCTGTTTTCGCCAATGCATGAACTGGTGGAACGATGTTCAAAACACGTTGAATTGAACAGTTTTACAAGTGGTTCAAATTCAATAACATTAATACAGAATCGAACGTGGATTGTACATAAAATTGGTGAGTGGTGAAACACGTTCAATGCACGTGAAAAGAACACTATACAAGCGTGTACAATATTTCCAGTGAACGACATTCTGTAACCCTTCAATTTTATAATAGAATGCGTTAATCAATCATTCTCGATAAAACAAACGGTAGCTTGCTGCGCTTGCAAATAAACTCAACATTAAGACGAGCTGAAAAAGTGTGAGACTATATTGGATACGGTGTTTATAACTGGTACCATTTTAGGAAACCCTTCCTGGAAATAACTTCTCCCTGGACTTTGGTAAATTCATTCTTCAATAAAAAATAGGTTATTCCATCTACAAGGGTTCTGGCCAGTGATTCTTTCTGCAGGAATTCTGGGGAATTTCACCTCTACATATTATGGGGAATCGCTCACTTTAATATTGCTTCATCAAAATTTCTGGGGACTTCCTTCTTCTTTAATACTGAAACACTCCTTCCACCGGAACTCTGCGAATTCTCTTCTCCAGCAATTCTGAAAAACTTGTTTTACACGAATAAAGAGATTTTAGTGAATCTCGCCCACCTCTAGACTGACATTTTCCTTGAATTCTGTGCAAATTCTTTCTTTGAAATTCTTGGAAATACCTGCGTCATGAACTCTAAGATATTGATTTTCCAAACATTCTGGGTTCTTGATCTTCAAGAATTATGGGGACTTCTTTTCCCCTCGGAGCTTTTCATCCCTTCAGGAATTAAGAGGACTGATTCCACCAAAAAATCTTAACTACTTCAGCCTCCTCTCCTCCCCTTTCTACACAGGGTATTACTTTTTCTCGGAAAGGAAATCCCCCACTCCTGTTTTGGGGAAATTCTTCTTCGGAAATTCTGGGAGCTCATTCTACAAGAATTCTGGAATATTCTTGTTTTAGGAATTTTAAAGAATTCTTCTTTCAAAAACTCTGCTAAATTCCTCCTCCAAGAATTTCTACTACAGAAATTCTCGGGATTACTCATTCAGGAATTTTGGAAATTTACCCCTCCAAAAGTTCAGAGCAATTCCTCTCACACGTACTATGGAGAATCCCTTCCCCTAAAATTTAACGAATTTCCTTTTTCAGAAATTTTGACGAATCCAGGAACATCAAGATTCCTGGAGAATTACGCCCTCAGCCCAGCTATAAGCTATTAACAAATAACTGTAACTGTAACACAACTGTAAGGGAGGGAAGGGTTGGCTCAAGCATTGCAATTCATGCAAATATATTAAATTTGGGGTTCCGAAATCGTTAAATTTAGATTAGAACTCTAATTATTCTTTTCTGACAACTCTGGAGAATTTCCCCTTACGTAATATGATTAAATTCCCACTCATGTGTTATAGGAAACTTCTTCACCTTATGTTCTGGGCAATTCCTTCAACAGAACTTCTGAAAAGTTTCATCTACAAGAATTCCTGTAAAATTCTGGAGGGTTTCATTCTCTTAGATTTTTATTTACTCCGAAATTCGTTATCTTGGAGTTTCGGAGATTTTATTATCCTGAGTAATGAATAAAACATAAAAATTATAGATTAGAAACTCTTAGAATAATTCTTTTATCACTTCCTTAGAATAATAATAGATAAAACGAACAACAAAAGTTTTTGCACACTGTTTCGACCCATTACGGTTAAAAAATCGTACACCTGATTTTTTTTTACACGGGTGGGTTTTAGTTGATTACGACCGTTAGCGTTGATGAAACTATGAGTTAACCCCTCGAAAAAATTCACAAAAAATCAAAGAAAATTCAAGTGGTATTTGAAAAGCTGGGAAAAATCAGGTTAACCGGGAAATTAAAGAATACCAACCGTGTAAAAAAAATATTGGGTGTACCTAGCTCATATTTCCCATCATCCTCGGTACTTATTCAAAAAGACGTATGTGATTTTGTAAACAAAGATTCAAACGTCGATTTGTCCAATCTTATGGCACTCCTACGTACACCAACACCACCAATAGGTAGCCGAAGGCTTTCTCTACCCGTCTGTGGTGATGGTTTGCGTGGGAGTGCTATTAGATTGTACAGATCGACGTTTGAATCTTTGTTTACAAAATCACATACGTCCTTTTGAATAAGTACCTGAGCAATGATTTTTTCAGAATGCTCTGCCTACACTACGGGCGTTAATCTATATACATAAAAATGAATTTCTGTCTGTCTGAACCTTATAGACTCCGAAACTACTGAACCGATCGGCGTGAAAATTTGTATGTAGAGGTTTTTGGGGCCGGGGAAGGTTCTTAAGATGGTTCGAGACCCCTCCCCCTTTGGAAAGGGGTGCTCCCATACAAATGAAACACAAATTTCTTCACAACTCGAGAATTATTCAGATAATAAATCAATTTTAGGCGAAACAAAGTTCGTCGGGTCTGCTAGTGGGTTAATATAAATGATGCTAACCGTCATAAGGAAAGTTCCATTAATTAAGTTACGCAAAAATTGGTCATTTTCAACAACCTTCTTAGGGGTAGAAGGTTGTTGAAAATGACCAATTTTTGCGTAACTTTTTGTCACACTTTTGTATGAAGCATCTAATAATTTGGTATAGATCGTCACATTTCAGGCAACCCCTCCTCCAACGTTACGAACTTTATGGATGTTCCCGTTACTACACGAGACATGGAAACATTTAAAAAGGATATTGTTCGATTATTTGAAGCATAATTTTAAACCGCGCCGATCCGAGCCGCCGCCGCCGAGAGCAACAGCGGCTTGGATTTTTATTTCTAGAAGGTCTGTTAATATATTCAAGGAAAATACAACAGATTTCTAAAAAGATTGATGGTTTGAAAAACATCGACAATTCGCTTTGACGAAGCCGCGCTGCTGCCATCTCGCGGAGACAGACGTGTGCGTGATAGGAAGTATATTTTAAAATGCTTCTAAAATGATATTAAAAGTGATATATTGGAAAATTTAAATACATAGGGTTAGAATTTTGAAAAACTGCATGTTAGGCTACATATCTACACATGTTTTTTAATCGAAATTATTAGACTTCCGTGTTACCAATCTAAAAGTAAATTAAATTTCTATCTCGAAAAATCAAACTATTTTCGGCTACAATGTGTTTTAACGTATTAACAATCATTTTAAAATTGACGTCCTATATCCCTTGCCGAGTGAAATAAAAAAAACATCATCAGGCCCCCATTTTTTTCTCGCTTTCGTCAGAGCCAATACAAAGTGTCTTCTTTATAAACTGAACAGTCCTCAATTGAGTTGGTTGAATATAAGAACTTGTGGAACATTATTCATCCAACCATGCTTTGAACAGTGCATTTAGGGTTCAGTGGCGGGCGTTTCCCTGAACTCAATCTACAATCTACAAAACATACAATTGACAAACGTATAACAAAATTAAGGACAATCCTCACGTAATCACGTAGTCCCATCGAAGGGAAGTGATTACCTCCAATACATTTTCCAAATCAATATCTTCCACATAATGCACATATTCACATGTGAGTTTTCTATTTACAATGTAAATAATGTCCAAGTCGGATGGTTTAATCTCCGGAAATAGACAATTAATTTTGATTGAGGCCTCACGTAATACAAAACTAAATGCACTCACGTTTTCAAGGCTCCCGTTTTGAATGGGATGCTCTCGAAATCACGAGTACATTTAGTTTTAAATTCCGTCAAGATTGTCCTTAAATCAAAAGAAGAATCATATATGGGGATCGTGGTTGAAAACCCCCAAAAAATGCCTTACGTAATACTTGTTCGGCCCTTAGTTAGCTGGTGTCAGGCTTTAGACAAAAGGTTTCAGCAAAAATAGAAACCTTTAATAACATTTAGAGAAAAATATCTTTGAAGTGGGGTCGTTTTACAAACTTCAGCAGGGTACCATAGTTAGGGTAGGGAATTTTAATAAAGTGTATCTTGCAACTTGTGTGACCAAATAAATACAGTAGAAAAACAAGTTTGGTAAAAACAACTAATCCTCAATAAATGTAGTGTAGCTTCGAAAGCTAAGACAACTAGAACAAGAAGAAAACTCAGAGAACTCTCAATCAAACAAACAAAAAATCCACCCGAAGAGACACGTCAGAATAGAAAACGATCAAAAACCAACATAGACGAGCCGCGCCGCGGTAGCCGTCACTTTCAAAAGGACTATCCTGCGCGCCTTCAAGAAAGAATCGAAATAAATAGCTAATATTTGCCCAAAGCCAAGAAGCTCAAACAAAGCAAAGCCATGAATGCAACCGTCGTCGTCTCCGGCTCCGTTGTCTTCGTGGGCGATGAGCTGCGCCGAGCAAGATGGATTAGTCAGGCAAGCTTCGAAGACAACGGCGACGACGACGATCCCTACGCGTTCTTCGCGGCTTGTTCTCTTTTTCCTCGGGGAATCGACCCTGGCTTATAAGAGGGCATCTTGATTTCACGATGTTGTCCCGGGTGTCAGACAACATTCTTTTCGGTTCTGGTTGACCGTCGTCATGGAGATGACGTTTTGGGCACGATTAGAATTAGGCTACCGGAGTTTGCGTCGGAGTTCGATCCGAAATTGTTCGACAGCACGGTCGGGAGGGGTCGTATTTCACCTACCTGGTTCCATCTTGATGGGGCCCTTTCGCGTTTCGTCCGACTGGGATTGCGGTGGTGTCGGCGATGGTGCCGGTACCGACGGTTGCAGCAACGGCAACGCAGACTGGTAGAACTGCGCTGGATGCGGCGGATGGCCCACGAACGGCAACGATTTGTTGCCGAATCTGTGCAGCAAATCGGTGCTGCTAAACTCTCCGCCGGTCGGATCCAACTTGAAAGTTGTAGTCGGTTTGTACACTGTTTCGAATTATCCACTTAAGTGTGTAAAATGTGACGTTTTTGTATTGGGTTTCTTCTGAAATCGAACTGATTACCGTTGATTTAAAATAGTGTTTCGATATAGTTTTGTACTATCGGTTTGCTTGCGATTTTGTAAACATCAGTATTCCTGCTTTCGGTCCTGTAAGGCACTCATCTTATAAAAAGACGATCTATTTTATTCTCATCTAAAAACTGGTCACCGTTTACTGTGATGATTTCATCTGTTTGAGGTATTTGGATTACTTTGATCACCAGAATGGCGCATCAGACACTCATATCGCGCTGTTAAGTTTTATTCAGTGTAAATCCCACTAATCGACTGTTTACTACCGAGAGCAAATCCATGGATGAACACTTTCACGCCCGTTTAATCACTAAACCACGAACCGGAAAGGACCGTATCTCCAATGTCCTTGGAAAGAAAAGGATTGCCTCGCATCGATGACACCTACGCACACATACAACGACTTCACGCACGAATGTTGCTTTGCGATTAGGTTTGACCCCCGGTCAGAGAAGAAAAAAAGACGTTGCTGTGGGCGACGACGTATGCTGTCACCCGCGATGACAGCTATGACAGTAGTATCTTCCGACGAATTCTACGAGGCGTTCGCACTGGTTACCAATCAATTGCTCACACGTTCAAGTTCACCATTAATTTTCAAGCTTCACAAAACATAAAACAAAAACTCCTAGCCACGGTTTTGCGCGAAAAACATTAAAATCGACGACGGCGACCAACTGCGACCAAACGACGGCGGCGACGATGACAACAACAGTAGCAGCAGCAAGAGATTTTCGCGTTTGGGCTATTCCTCCGTTCATCGGACACTGTGGCGATCATCTGTGGAAGCACGCGATGCGCTCTCTCGCGCCGCGATTGCTCAAGCCTGCCCTTGCACCACCACCAGCGCAACGGGAACAGGAAAACCTGTTCCAATCCGGGCGCACCAACACACCCAACCGGCACAAACGGTGGGCGAGAGCCAGTCAGTGCGTAGCGAAGCACTGCTCAGAGTGGTGTGCATGCAATCGGCACCGTGAAAAGGGGCGTGCCAGTCGGTTCCTCTCTCTGTGCCATCGAAGCAGTCAGCCGTCAGTCAGTTTTCGTCACAGCTGAACGGCCAATCTGCTGCCAGCGAGCATAGCTAATGGGGAGGAGTTTTCGGAAAAATGGTTGGTAGTGTTGCGCTGCTACTTTTCACACACAATTTCATAATCAAAATCCATTTTATTGACAATTCCTCTCGGTTGTATGGTTTCTGGTTACAAACAAAAAAGGAATGCCACGGCTCGGCACGCACTTTTTCCTTTCTCTCCTGGGCTGTCAACGTCCTGATCTTCTGTCAGACTGTCAGTCTGACGAAACGGAACGCGACGGAAGTTTGTTTGTGTTTCTTCGAACCGCTTCGCGGAAGCGGGACGAACCTACGCACCTTCAGAGAAGCCAGAGCGAGAGATGTCACGGTGAGATTAAGGCAAAACGATGTGTGGAAAATGATGCAAACCTTTCCGTTCCGCTGCGTGCGCTTGACAGATGGATGGAGGGGGACCAAAGCAATCCTTGCGCGTAAAAACGGATATTTTACGTGAATGAACTCTGCTGGTACCAGGCACCACTACCATCACCGCGGAGCAGCCGAAGGACCAGAACCAGCAAACCGGATCGATAATCACCGCCGAAAAAAGGCTCTATCCTGATCCCGAGAGATGGTTAGCAGCTAACGAAGCGTTGTAATTTCAAGTTCGGCAATGGGTCAGCGGAAACGAATTTGACACTCAATTTTCAAATTCGATCTCAAGCCGGCAATTGCAGACTACGGAGGCAACGGAGAGGCGAAAGGGATGGCAGCACGCGGACCTGAAGGACACCCGACAATCAGGCAGGTGGCAGTTGATGCCGAACTCGTGTGTTCGACTACGAAACAATGCATTGGGCGCGTAGAGAACGCTGAGATCGGCGATGGAGAGCAGGCCAGACCAAGGGCCATTAGCGATGACGAGGAAAGGACAACGAGGATGATGTCGCGGCAAGCGACTGTTGACGGTTCGCCAACCATCAGCAGCGCGGCCGCGCCGAAGTAGAGCGGAACGGGAACAAATGCACAGAGAACGGGGCTTTGTTTTCACGAGTAAACTGAAGAATTGACACTAATTAGCGCGACAGCATGCGATAACGGATATCGAAGGATAGAGCCGTTCAAGATTGTCGCGTTGCGGTTGAGTGATAATTTATTATTTTGAAATATGATGACTAATTGTGCATCTTAATGTCGCTTGACGTTCGCGATAGTATGCTCTTTTTAGTTGCAGTAGAAATTGAATCGAGATATGAATAGGCGGAGTGTGATGAGTTATAATGAAAGCGATGCGAATATGTCGGAATCAAACAAATTCATCCATTGATTATTAATTTTCATTACAGTAAAGAGTGAATGTACTTTACACTGATATTCAGAGACTTTTGTGCTAAGGGCTTTCTTAGAAGCTGTATTCATGATTGCGCTTACAATTATTGAAATAAATTTTTAAATTTGGATGTCCTAGATGACCGGCAAAGCATCACAAAATATGATTCTTTCGAAGACCCACTTCTGGAACATACGGCACTGACTAGGGCTGTGGGAATTACATAATAAATATAAATTTCATTCGATTACTCTCCCACTTGATGATAAATTCTCTTAGCGAATTAACTCACCACCCAATGTATTTAGACATTCGAGTTCATTTTAACGGTTCGGAATTCATTTTTCACTGGTCTATCAAAGCAACCCGATTATGTACAGGAAAGAACGACAGCATTCTCAGTTGATTCGCATAGCTATTGATAGTTGATAGCTATGCAAAGACAGTCAGGCTACTACGCTCGATGGCTTGTTCGTCAGGCACTTCGTATCGGCCGAATATAACCGATCCGGCATTAACAACATCCTCGTCAATCTGGAGAAAGGCGAGAGTGTCGAACGGATGCAATGTTGGCCGTCCGACAATAATAAGCATGACCGCCAATCTCAAACGGTGGATCCATTCCGTGACCAGGGCCACGGAAATGCTGAACAACATGCTGGCATACATGTTTTCTTTGGCCATGGCTTAGGCATCGGCCAACTGCTGTAAGGCCATCCGGTAGAATTTTTGCAAGTATTTTTGCAGTATCCCTAAAAACGGGTCTATTGCATAAAGGATAAGTTTGTGTTCCGATGGCAAGTTTTTCATGAAACTTGAAAAACTTTGCTAATATATTGATATCCGACACGCGCCGCTGTTTCTAACAATTTCAGCAAAACAAAGCAATTGTGTGTTTTGCAATTAATAAAGATTACCAACCATGAAATATTCATCTACTCGCTAATGAAATCAGTCAGTGAAGTGAGTCATGTGGCACTTTGGAATTCTAAAAAACATTTAAAAGTCCGCCATTGCGTTGTAGAGCGATTAGCAACGTCTTCGACAACAAGCTGGAAGGGAATTCTAAGAAGATTCGTAATTAACGGCATCAAGCCTAAAATGTGGGCAGCATCCTACCTAGGTAGGAGCCGAATCATTTATTCGAACTGTTAGCACTTCGGTGCGGCGCATGCCCTAATTAGCTAACGTCGATACTGATGAGTCACTACAATGATTTACGTTTTCACCTCGAGCTTTAGATTATTTTATCATCTTCTCAAACTAATTTTGTATCAATTTGACTTAAACGTCTGGTAAACATGAGGAATATATGAATAACATGAATGAAGAAAACTCAGAGCTGAAATCCTTTGTACAATTTAAGCCAGTGCTCATTTATTGAGCATGAGGATAGTAGCAATCACCGTGCAACCACATCGATGAACGTTTGTATGTCGTCGACTAGTATCAATTTAGAGATGAGCGTTCAGATCAGGACCCTTTAAAACGATCCGGATCTTTGGTGTGAGTGAATGATTCGTGAATTCTTTTTGTTAAATATTCGGTTCACCAGACACGCAAATTATTTGACCATTTGTAAGGACATGACAAAATGAAAAGTTCATTATGGGTCCTTCATACGCTTCACTATAATAGTCGCCTGTGATTTGCACTTCGGAGGAGTCGGCCTGTACCAGTAACACAGCCTCTACTTTTTAAGTGCCTCGACTACTTAAAACACTTATTTCATCGCAATCTACTTTGTCTTGTCCCTGACGGCGGATTTAGCTTACTCCGACAGAGTATTCCCCGGTGAAGGAATTTCTCCCGCAACCGAAGCCAACAAGCCGCGTGTCAAGGTCGGTCCACCGATTCTGCCGGTTCTCCTTACGGAACCACTGCCATCTCGCCATCGAACCTATATTCACACCACGTTTCTTAGATTTCGGGTGTCTCTACACTAATAACACTTGACGTCTTCCTGCAGGGCAGGGTGCAGCAATAACGCATACTGCCTCCGACGAATTTTCACAAAGAATATGTGTTGTAACTGTAACATACGATATAAAAAAAAATCCGCCGCGCCTCGCCACCGCTGCAGTTAGTTTTTGGCATCACGCCGCCGACACTTTTGCATCAGAGTTCAGTGCGTGATCTCTCATGTTTCGGACAGCGGAACGGTCGCGCGGTCGGCCGAATTATTGTGTTCTGCATTGCGCGGCCGGCAATAAAATTAATCAGTTCAGTGCGTGATACTTGTTTCGAAGCGGGCTTGGTAGTCATATGGCTACTGCCTCTGCCTCATACGCAGGAGGTCGTGGGTTAAATCCCAGGTCCCAGGAAATGAACTTATATAGCTCGTTTCCTACATCCAATTAGAAATTCCATCAGTTACCTTCTCCTATCTATCACATTGGCAGCTCGTTAACCAAGACGGACCTCTGCCTCTCCAACCTAACCCATAAATTCCAACGAATTCCGCATGAACTCGTGGCAAGTGCAGAGGTATATTCGGCTTGCAGTGGGCGAGTGATTGCATCATCATTTCCTCCCCTTCCCTACATTGACTTGCATTCTGACGTGGCAGGCGCCAGTATGACCTAACAAATGAGATCACCAGTACTTGTACATTGAAGATGTGTGCTAGTCCCAAGCAAACATCTGTTGGTTCCCTGTGCAAGAACAGCTGATCTGGTCATAATGGAGTAGCAACTACGAGCAGTCAATCAAGCTCAAGCTCAAGCTCAAGCTCAAGCTCACGCCGCCGACACTTTTGCATCAGTGCTGCTTCAATTTCGTAAAAGTTCATGTTTTTCCAAAAATTCAAGAAAAAAATCTGGAGAAGAAACTTTAAAAGAACTTCTTGTGGATATCTGAATAAATATTCCGTAACAAAATTTTCTGTAAGATCATTCAGATTACTTCATACAACCCTGATGAAGTGTTGGAATTCCGAATGATTTTTATACACATCTCGTGGAAATTGAGAAGAATCTCTCGTTGAATCTCTGAAAAAAAAATTCTTGGAAATTAGTACGAGTTGTTGATAAAAAGAAAACAAAATAATCTCCATTCTGATCCGTGGTATGGTTCGGTATGGTTCGAATGGTTCGAAAGCAGCCAAAACCTCAAAACTCGAAATTCGTATTTCGGTCGGAATTTTAAAAAATACTTATGTGGTTCAAATTCAAAATTTGAAGAAGTTCTGTTGTGTTTGGACTTTGCTACATCATTTTTAATTAAACATGATTGTTGATTTCCAACAAAAAACGCTGTTTGACAAAGCGTTTAGCAACCTACGGCTTCAATCACACCGCTAACCTCAATATTATTTCAAGACTGCATTATCAGGGTTCTAAGTAATATAACTATGTCACATATGGGTGACAGAACTCAACTTAAGTTAACTTTATATCCAAATTTAATTAAAATACACTGGAGTCGGTTTTTACGCGGGGGATACGTTTTGCGTAAATCAAAACCACGTGAATCCGAAAACCGCGTTAAAAACGACTTCACTAAAAATCATTTTTTTGTGGTTTTCACGTGTCTCCGAACCTTTTTTAAAAACTGTGCAAAAAAACTTTTGAAAAAACCGCGTAAATCCCGAAAATCGCGTAAAAAACCGCGTAAATCCCGAAAACCGCGTAAAAACGACTTTTAATTAAAAAACGGTTTTTCGCTATTTTCACGCGTAACCAAAGGTCTATCGAGGTTTCAAATATGGTGCATGCTCTTTGTGGTACATAGTAGAATGTGTATGAAGAATAACTTCTTGGCTATCAAAAAAAATCCTTAAGTAAGGCTTTAAGATCTACATGCGTAACCAAAGGTCTGTCGACCTGTTTCATATATGGTGCATGTTCCTCATTGTAGATAGAATATAATGTGTACACAGCATAGTTTCTTGCCTCTCCAAGAAATTCCTGCAGCAAGGCCTTTCGATCTACACGCGTTAATAAAGGTCTGTCGACCTGTTTCAAATAAATTGCTTGCTCTTTGTGGTACATGGAATAAATTCCGAGTGAAAATAGTCACGTAAATAACGACCCAAGTCAGGGACGTTGTACGGGTCGAACAGGAGAGCGACATCGGTCCTCGACTCCGAGACCGACTGCCACAGCAGCTGCTGGACAGATGCACAGTGGTTATGATTCAACTGTGTAGCTTGCGTCGCTTCTTCTTGTTTTCCTCTCCGATGGGACACGGAGGTCCACCCATAACGTGATTACATGCTTTCTTTTTGCTGTCGCAGATGGACACGTTGGTAACTTATCGCATTCCTGCGCCTTGTTCCCTTCCCAACCACAATGACTACGCAGGTTGCTACGGTCTGGGTCCTTAAAGTCGTAGGACTTATGTCCTGACTCTAAGCACCAATAGTACCAGTCCAGTTTGCTTATTGGGCTTACTGAGCAGCCGATTTCAACATCCCTCGCTCTATTAACTAGGGTAGGCTAGCTGCCTGCCAAATAGACGACCTTTGTACCGCACTGCTCTCTGACGGCAGAGACGAGGTCGTCCGCGTTCGTGTCCTCGTCCAGTTGCTTGCATTGGAAGGTCACTTCCGTCCCCAACGACCTCACCTCGGCGCCGTCACCCAAGATCTCTTCCCGAGCAGCACAAGTCAGGCAAAAATGGTTGCAGCAACTTGATTGTGACTAAATCTGGTCACATATGAGTTGCAGCAACCTATGTGAAGCATGTGTGCTGCTAGGGTTGGGCTAGTCGTCCCGCTAGCTCCACGTTTCAGCACCAAGATCATTTCACCAGTCTTGGTGCGTCTGACGCTTCGTGCGTCCTATTCTAGCGCCGAAAGCTTTTCGGTCGCCTGCATCGACGTCGGCGTACTTATGCTTATCGGTTCTGTGCAACAAGGCCTTTACTCTGCCCTTAACTTTCTTTGCGGGTCAAGATGCGCTCGACTTCCGCTTTGAGCTACTGACCAGCTGCCAGGGATTTTCGGTCCCTTGTGCCGATGGCACTGGCCGGCAGGTACCCTCTTGCGGCCCGGCGACTTGCGTTTGGTTGGTGCCTTTCGCTTTTTTGGGCCGAGAAGTCGCCTTCTCGGGTCAACGCCCTTCGGGCATCACTACATCCCGATCTGCTCCGTCAAGACGACGTTTGGCCTACTGTCGCCTACTGCTTGGCTTTGCTCTGAGCACCTTCGCCGGTTTGCTGCCTGAGCCGTTTTTGGTTAGGCGCAATATTTTCCTCGTTGGCCGTCAGGGCGAAATCAATCGCCTCTTCTGCCATAGTCGATGTTCCAAGGAAGGAGAAGGCCTCAGTTGTGGCACCTTTGTCGGCCTTCTCGTTTCTCCCGGGTGGCTGATTAAAGCGTCCTGTTCTTGTCTTACGACTCGAACACCAGTAGATTCTGTTTCAGTTCATTAATGATGTTCTGCCTTTCGCTTGCGAACTCAGTAATATTATCGAGTTACTCGAAGACCACCCACATCTCGGGTAGTGGTCTAAATATTGTACCCAAATCGGAAAGTAGGCTAGATTATAGACACTGTAGGTTCTATAGACGAGCTGAGGCGAAGACGAGGGTAGCCAAACTAACTCTCAACTAGTGTAGCTAAACGAGCATGACGCCACGATTGCAATCCAAGCAATGAAACGTGTGACTAGAGATGTCGTAAAATCTCGATTAATCGATTAGTAACTAATCGATTACTCTCGATTCTTATCGATTATTGAATCGATTAATCGTTGGGTAGTAATCGATTAAAAATTAATCAATTATCACAACGATGAATCGATTAATCGAAGTAATCGCTTAATTTGCGACATCCTTATGATGTCGTTGTGGGCAGCAGGGACTATGTCCAAGGGCTTGACGATCCCTCCCCAGGCTATCTGCGAGTTGTGGGGCTTGCCTAGGATGTGGTGGGGTTTGACAGTGGGCCCTGTTAAACCTCTATAAAAAGCTGCATGTATCCGCAAGTAGGCTCCACCAAAGCGACCGTGTGCCGCTCAAAGCGCACAAGCCCAAGTCCTGGTGTTAGGTGGGACGCTAAACAGCCCTGACACGACGGCCCTCCGACGAGACAGGAGGTTTGCGCAGGCCCAATAAGCCGCCTAGAAAACCAATCATTACGAACAATATAAGAGATAATGCGACTCGATATAATCGGCAAAGACCTAGGCGACGAATACAGGATCACGATTGGAAGCTTGGAACATGGAATTGCAAGTCGCTAGGTTTCGCAGGTTGCGACAGGATGATCTACGATGAATTACATCCCCGCAACTTCGACGTCGTGGCGCTGCAGGAGATTTGCTGGACAGGACAGAAAGTGTGGAAAAGCGGGCATCGAGCGGCTACCTTCTACCAAAGCTGTGGCACCACCAACGAGCTGGGAACCGGCTTCATAGTGCTGGGTAAGATGCGCCAACGCGTGATTGGGTGGCAGCCAATCAACGCAAGGATGTGCAAGCTGAGGATTAAAGGCCGTTTCTTCAACTATAGCATCATCAACGTGCACTGCCCACACGAAGGGAGACCTGACGACGAGAAAGAAGCGTTCTACGCACAGCTGGAGCAGACATACGATGGATGCCCACTGCGGGACGTTAAAATCGTCATCGGTGACATGAACGCACAGGTAGGAAGGAGGAAATGTATAGACCGGTCATCGGACCGGATAGTCTGCACACCGTATCGAATGACAATGGCCAACGATGCATAAACTTCGCAGCCTCCCGCGGAATGGTTATCCGAAGCACCTTCTTTCCCCGCAAAAATATCCACAAGGCCACATGAAGATCACCTAACCAAGAAACGGAAAACCAAATCGACCACGTTCTAATCGACGGTAAATTCTTCTCCGACATCACGAACGTCCGCACTTACCGCAGTGCGAATATTGAATCCGACCACTACCTCGTTGCAGTATGCCTGCGCTCAAAACTCTCGACGGTGTACAACACGCGTCGAAGTCGGACGCCGCGGCTTAACATTGGGCGGCTACAAGACGGTAGACTAGCCCAAGAATACGCGCAGCAGCTGGAAGTGGCACTTCCAACGGAAGAGCAGCTAGGCGCAGCATCTCTTGAAGATGGCTGGAGAGATATTCGATCCGCCATTGGTAGCACCGCAACCGCTGCACTTGGCACGGTGTCCCCGGATCAGAGAAACGACTGGTATGACGGCGAATGTGAGCAGTTAGTGGAAGAGAAGAATGCAGCATGGGCGAGATTGCTGCAACACCACACGAGGGCGAACGAGGCACGATATAAACAGGCGCGGAACAGACAAAACTCGATTTTCCGGAGGAAAAAGCGCCAGCAGGAAGATCGAGACCGTGAAGAAACGGAGCAACTGTACCGCGCTAATAACACACGAAAGTTCTATGAGAAGTTAAACCGTTTACGTAAGGGCCACGTGCCACAGCCCGATATGTGTAAGGACATAAACGGGAACCTTCTTACGAACGAGCGTGAGGTGATCCAAAGGTGGCGGCAGCACTACGAAGAACACCTGAATGGCGATGTGGCAGACGAAGATGGCGGTATGGTGATGGACCTGGGAGAACGCGCGCAGGACATAATTCTACCGGCTCCGGATCTCCAGGATATCCAGGAGGAGATTGGCCGGCTCAAGAACAACAAAGCCCCTGGGGTTGACCAACTACCAGGAGAGCTATTTAAACACGGTGGTGAGGCACTGGCTAGAGCGCTGCACTGGGTCATTACCAAGATTTGGGAGGAGGAAGTTTTGCCGCAGGAGTGGATGGAAGGTGTCGTGTGTCCCATCTACAAAAGGGCGATAAGCTGGATTGTAGCAACTACCGCGCAATCACATTGCTGAACGCCGCCTACAAGGTACTCTCCCAAATTTTATGCCGTCGACTAGCACCAACTGCA
Source organism: Armigeres subalbatus (assembly GCF_024139115.2). Classification (NCBI taxonomy): domain Eukaryota; kingdom Metazoa; phylum Arthropoda; class Insecta; order Diptera; family Culicidae; genus Armigeres; species Armigeres subalbatus. Next base: position 288,942,520 of record NC_085139.1, read on the forward strand.
AGGGAGTTCGTGGGGCAGTACCAGGCGGGTTTTATGGGCGAACGCTCCACCACGGACCAGGTGTTTGCCATTCGCCAAGTACTGCAGAAATGCCGCGAATACAACGTACCCACACATCATCTATTCATCGACTTCAAAGCCGCATATAATACAATCGATCGGGACCAGCTATGGCAGCTAATGCACGAACACGGTTTTCCGGATAAACTGACACGGTTAATCAAAGCGAAGATGGATTGGATGATGTGCGTAGTTCGAGTTTCAGGGCATTCTCGAGTCCCTTCGAAACCCGCAGAGGGTTACGGCAAGGTGATGGTCTTTCGTGTTTGCTATTCAACATCGCTTTGGAAGGTGTAATACGAAGAGCAGGGATTAACACGAGTGGTACAATTTTCAATAAGTCCGTCCAGCTATTTGGTTTCGCCGACGACATAGATATTATGGCACGTAACTTTGAGAAGATGGAGGAAGCCTACATCAGACTGAAGAGGGAAGCTAAGCGGATCGGACTAGTCATCAACACGTCGAAGACGAAGTACATGATAGGAAGAGGTTCAAGAGAAGACAATGTGAGCCACCCACCGCGAGTTTGCATCGGTGGTGACGAAATCGAGGTGGTAGAAGAATTTGTGTACTTGGGCTCACTGGTGACTGCCGAAAATGACACCAGCAGAGAAATTCGGAGACGCATAGTGGCTGGAAATCGTACGTACTTTGGACTCCGCAAGACGCTCCGATCGAATAGAGTTCGCCGCCGTACCAAACTGACAATCTACAAAACGCTAATTAGACCGGTAGTCCTCTACGGACACGAGACCTGGACGATGCTCGTGGAGGACCAACGCGCACTCGGAGTTTTCGAAAGGAAAGTGCTGCGTACCATCTATGGTGGGGTGCAGATGGCGGACGGTACGTGCAGGAGGCGAATGAACCACGAATTGCATCAGCTGTTGGGAGAACCATCCATCGTTCACACCGCGAAAATCGGACGACTGCGATGGGCCGGGCACGTAGCCAGAATGTCGGACAGTAACCCGGGGAAAATGGTTCTCGACAACGATCCGACGGGCACAAGAAGGCGAGGTGCGCAGCGAGCAAGGTGGATCGATCAGGTGGAAGATGACTTGCGGACCCTCCGTAGACTGCGTGGTTGGCGACGTGTAGCCATGGACCGAGCCGAATGAAGAAGACTCTTATATACCGCACAGGCCACTTCGGCCTTAGTCTGAATAAATAAATAAATAATTATGATGTCGTAAAATCCCGATTAATCGATTAGTAACTAATCGATTACTGTTGATTCTTCTCGATTATTGAATCGATTAGTCGTTGGGTAATAATCGATTCAAAATTAATCGATTATCACAACGATTAATCGATTAATCGAAATAATCGATTAATTTGCGACATCTCTACGTGTGACGTCAAATTCGCGTGGTGCACTTCTCCCTTCTCACTTTTCACATCTCCCATCTTTATCTTATTTTTTCACATTTTACATCTCACTTCTCATTTTTCATTTCTCGCCTCTCACTTCTCGATTCTCACTTCTCAACTTTTTGCTTCTCAACTCTCACATCACACATCACACACCTCACTTCTCCCTTCTAACTTCTCTCTTGTCCCTTCTCACTTCTCACATCTTACAAATTGGTTTTTATTTCTCACTCTTCACTTCTCATAACTCACTTCCCACATCTCACTTCTCACTATTCACTTTTCAAAAATCACTTTCCACTGCTCACCTTTTACTTCTCACTACTCGCATATCATTCCTTACTTCACACTTCCCAAATCTCACATTTCACTTCTCGCTACCGTTTTCTTACTTATCATTTCTCCCTTCCTATTTCTCACTTCTCACTTCGCACATCTCACTTCTCATCCACTTTTTACTTCTTCCTTCTCGCTTCTCATTTTTTGCTTCTCGGGTCACACCACTCGTTTCTTACTTCTCAGTTCTTACTTCTCACTATTCACTTCTTACTCCTCACTTCTCACTTTACACTACTTACTTCACACTTCTCATTTTTCACTACGTACTTCCTACTTCTCTCTTCTCACTTTTTCTATCTTAAATCTCACTTATTGTATCTAATCTCTCATTTGCAACTTTTCACTTATCACTCCTCACTTTCCTCTTTTTATTTACCGCTTCTCGCTTCTCAGTTTTCCCTTTCATGTTTATCTCATTACTTCCTTCTCACTATTCACTTATCGGCTCTCACTTTTCACTATTCACTTCTCGGCTCTCACTTGTCACTTCTCATTTTTTCCTTCTTATTTCTCACTTCTCGCTCTCTCACTTCACTCTCCTCACTTCTCCCTTCTTGCTTCCCATTTCTCACAAATTATTTCTCATTTCTCACTTATCACTTCTCACGACTCTCAAATTATTTCTCACTTCTCATTTCTCACATATCACTTCTCAATTGTCACTTGTCACCTCTCATATCTCACTTCTCACTATTCACTTCTCACTTCTCACTTTTCATAAGACCTAATGGCTGTGCCCAAATGACCTTCGGGACTGACGGCCTTCGCTCTAATGACCCAGCATCGTACCTCCATTAAAAATTTCAAGTGATTTCCCTTGAAAAGCGTAAAATCCGAAATCCGCGTAAAAAACGACTTTTGCAAAAATCGATAAAAAATCAACTTTTTACAATTTTTCACGTGATTTCAAGACTTTTTCGATAAATAGCGTAAAAAATTAAAATCGCGTGAAAAAAACCGCGTAAAAAAGTCGCGTAAAGAAAACCGCGTAAAAAGAGACCCCAGTGTACTCACATTTTTTTGATTGAAGTGCTCCAAAAGTGTAGGCGCCTATGGGTGCCCATAATGATTCTATGCTCATTACAAAGCTGAAAGTAATAGCTTCCTATATAGATAGTAGAATCTATAGATGAGCGAAAGCATGGCTGAGTCGATTTTTTTACCCGTGCACACGCCCATATGACGTCATGCTCGTTTGGAGACAGAGGATTTATCTTCGCTCATCTATATATTCCACTATCTATAGCTTTCTATTAATCATTATTTTGTTTTGCGAAAAGTTACGATAAGCTGCTTTTTTAACGTTCTAGTTTGAAATGTGCTTAGTATTTTTTGGTCTGTTTCTAATGGAAATCTCACAAATGCGTATTTTTTGTTCACAAGAACCTTAAAAATGCCTTTTTCTAATTATTAGATTGAAGTTTCTTACTTCCAAAATCTGCTCATGGCATCCGAGATTCTACTAATTTTAGTTTTTTTTCCAAATGAATTTTATTGTTGGAATTTTGTTTTTGTTTATTAATCATGCTGAAAACTTTTCTAGAGCATATCTCGCATAACTTTTCAAAAGGACTTAAATGAATTAATTTGAGTACTGCAATCAACAGAACAACATGAAAGCTATTGATTGCAGTATTCAAATTAATTCATGAAAAAATGTTACTTAGGTCCTTTTGAAAAGTTAAGCGAGATATGAAAACTCATAGCACAGACAAACAGACATAACACTCATGAAATTATCATCGTTCACTGATTTACTGGTTAATTTAAATAATCATTAGTTGGCCAATTAGCCAGAAGTGACGCGCGAATCGGATTTGCTCGAGTTTGACGTTTGCTCACTAACGCCATCTGGTTCGTGATTTGCCCAACTAGGTGAAAACAACAGATGTCGTTAGTGTTTGTACGACGATGAATTTCATGAGTGAATGTTCAATGTGTTATGTCTGTTTGTCTGTGCTCATAGTATTGGATATTAGCATGCATCACTTTGAAATCAAAATTATTCTACCTATAACGAGTTTCAAGTTCTCATGTTTGAGCTTAACTGTAACACACTATTCTTGAAAGCAATAAACAATGTTGGTACAGATATTTGAACTGAAAAGCTGAACCGAAACAACAATTTGAACATAAGCATAACAGATGAATAAAGCTACCGCGATTCCATCAATCAAATCACACACTACTACTATATTTGACTTTGCTTAAGCGATAATACTTTCTATTTCAATAGTCATTCAAGTTTTTGAAAGTTGATTGTAATTGAGCAGAGCAAAAGCCGTTTGCAGTTTGTATGAAATTTACTACGACAACTGTAGCTTTAGTCAAGAAACGATTCGCGGCACTGTCCACTGACCTTTTAAAAAACAAGAGAAATTTAGCAATTAAATAGATCGTCTTTTGTCTTGTCTTAGCACACGAACAGCCTGTATTTAGCAAGCAATTATTTTGATAAGAAAATTATTTAGAATATAATTATTTGGAATATCTTCACTTGTCAATGTCATAGGAAGAGTTAGTACTACCCCATTTAATTCCACCACTTGAATCAAGTACGAAACACTGAAGATGGCCTTATTATTGGATTCGAAATACGTATCTGTAAAAAAAACAATCAAATGGAGGAATTAAATGGAATAGTACTAACCAGTTTTATGGCATGTGAGATCGTCTTTGTTGCGAAACGATCTGTTTTTAAAAACCGAATTTCGCAGTAAAATGAAAGTATTTACTATTCACAGAGATGCCGAAAAAAACGGCTGTATATTGCTAAACAAATGCTTCCAACACCCACGATCAAGTCTGTATGAGACAAAAAGCCTCAAAATACCATGATACAAACATAAAATCATAAAACAACTTTTAGGGACATTTTGAGGTTTTGGCCATCCTTTGTTCTAGAGCGAACCACAGTGCGCTGTCTGACGCCATTCGGCTACCAAGATATTGGAAGCTTTCAACATTCTTTACTGATTGCCGGGTGTCGTAACCCGGACGAGGTTTTCAAGATCGACCGTTCGTCGCAACAATACTCAGCAAACTGAACTCTATTATCGATTCGTTCCAACACGAACGAAACACCGAAAACACCTTTGCGTTACCATGGAGCACAAGATAGCACTTTACACGCTGATCGAAATGAATCAATAAATGAGTTCATATCATTACAAGAAAATAATCTCAGTGCTATTTTGCAATAACTCCTCATTCTAATCTTATTCACTACACCGGGTACTGTGAAACCGGATTTTTTTTTACTTAAATTCGTTTATTTTTGATTTTTGTTTGTTACAATATTTTTAACATTTCAAGTGTTTGGCCACTTGGCCCTTCATCTTTGATTCGATTCGATTCAATAGCATTATTATTTATTATTTATTCAGACTAAGGCCGAAGTGGCCTGTGCGGTATATAGGAGTCTTCTCCATTCGGCTCGGTCCATGGCTAACGTCGCCAACCACGCAGTCTACGGAGGGTCCGCAAGTCATCTTCCACCTGATCGATCCACCTTGCCCGCTGCGCACCTCGCCTTCTTGTGCCCATCGGATCGTTGTCGAGAACCATTTTCACCGGATTGCTGTCCGACATTCTGGCTACGTGCCCGGCCCACCGCAGCCGTCCGATTTTCGCGGTGTGAACGACGGATGGTTCTCCCAGCAGCTCTTGCAACTCGTGGTTCATTCACCTCCTCTACGTACCGTCCGCCATCTGCACCCCACCATAGATGGTACGCAACACTTTCCTTTCGAAAACTCCAAGTGCACGTTGGTCCTCCACGAGCATCGTCCAGGTCTCGTGTCCGTAGAGGACTACCGGTCTAATGAGCGTTTTGTAGATTGTCAGTTTGGTACGGCGGCGAACTCTATTCGATTGGAGCGTCTTGCGGAGTCCAAAGTACGTACGATTTCCAGCCACTATGCGTCTCCGATATTCTCTACTGGTATCATGTTCGGCAGTCACCAGTGAGCCCAAGAACACAAATTCTTCTACCACCTCGATTTCGTCACCACCGATACAAACTCGCGATGGGTGGCTCACATTGTCGTCTCTTGAACCTCTTCCTATCATGTACTTTGTCTTCGACTCTTCAGTCTGATGTAGGCTTCCTCCATCTTCTCAAAGTTACGTGCCATAATATCTATGTCGTCGGCGAAGCCAAATAGCTGGACGGCCTTATTGAAAATTGTACCACTCGTGTTAATCCCTGCTCTTCGTATTACCCCTTCCAAAGCGATGAATAGCAGACACGAAAGAACATCACTTTGCCGTAATTCTCTGCGCATTTCAAAGGGACTCGAGAACTACGCACATCACCCGACCCATCGTCGTTTTGATCAACCGTGTCAGTTTATCCGGAAATCCGTGTTCGTGCATTAGCTGCCATAGCTGGTCTCGATCGATTGTATCATATGCGGCTTTGAAGGCGATGAATAGATGATGTGTGGGCACGTTTTATTCGCGACATTTCTGCAGTACTTGGCGAATGGCGAACACCTGGTCCATGGTGGAGCGTTCACTCATGAAAACTGCCCCACGAACTCCCTTGCAATTGGTGCTAGTCGACGGCATAAAATGTAGGCGGTGTTCAGCAAAGTGATTGCGCGGTAGTTGCTACAATCCAGCTTATCGCTCTTTTTGTAGATGGGACACACGACACCTTCCATCCACTCCTGCGGCAAAACTTCCTTCTCCCAAATCTTGGTAATGATCCAGTGCAGCGCTCTAGCCAGTGTCTCATCACCGTGTTTAAATAACTCTCCTGGTAGTTGGTCAACTCAAGGGGCTTTGTTGTTTTTCAGCCAGCCGATCTCCTCCTTGATTTCCTGGAGATTCGAAGCCGGTAGAATTATGTCCTGCGCGCGTGCTCCCAGGTGCACCACCATACCGCCATTATCATCTGCCACATCGCCATTCAGGTGTTCTTCGTAGTGCTGCCGCCACCTTTGGATTACCTCACCTCGTAAGAAGGTTCCCGTTTATGTCCTTACACATATCAGGCTGTGGCACGTGGCCCTTACGTAAACGGTTTAACTTCTCATAGAACTTTCGTGAGTTATATTTCGTGAGTACCGCGCTGTACAGTTGCTCCGTCTCTTCACGGTCTCACGGGCTGGCGCTTTTTCCTCCGGAAAATCAAGTTTTGTCTGTTCCGCGCCCGTTTATATCGTGCCTCATTCGCTCTCGTGCGGTGTTGCAGCAATCTCGCCCATGTTGCATTGTTGCATTCTTCTCTTCTACTAACTGCTCACATGCTGCTACCAATGGCGGATCGAATATCTCTCAACCTATCTTCAAGAGACGCTGCGCCTAGCTGCTCTTCCGTTGGGAGTGCCACTTCCAGCTGCTGCGCGTATTCTTCGGCTAGTCTACCGTCTTGTAGCCGCCCAATGTTAAGCCGCGGCGTCCGACTTCGACGCGTGTTGTACACCGTCGAGAGTTTTGAGCGCAGACATACTGCAACGAGGTAGTGGTCGGATTCAATATTCGCACTGCGGTAAGTGCGGACGTTCGTGATGTCGGAGAAGATTTTACCGTCGATTAGAACGTGGTTGATTTGGTTTTCCGTTTCTTTGTTAGGTGAACTGCCGACGGAACCCGGGAGGAGGGAGAGGTAGCCATTCGCAGGTGGATGGTGCCGATGGTGCTGGAGCTTGAACCGACGCAGCTGCCGCTGCCAGTCGCTTGTGCGGTTGTAATGGTGGGAGGATTGGAATCGCTCGACGGGGAGCCGCGATGGCCGGATAGTTCACCTCGTTGACTACAGGAAAACGGTTTTTTTTCGGAAGGTTCCTGGTGGGAGCCTGCTGCAATGCATTCAAATGAGGAGTTTTTATTTGATTTCCAATAGCAATTTGATTGGAAAATCAATTCCTTCGTAAATTCCTTTCAAAAACCCGTCGGATTTTTTTTCTTTATTAAAGTGTTTTTTTAATTTTAAAATTAAGTTCAACACATTGCTGAAAGGGAACTTGAGGAATTCCCTTTGCGGGCCAACCTTGGGTCCCGCCGATGGTAGTATAGCAGAGCTATGTTGAAAGGAGGGCCGACCGGTGAGGCCGCCCTCCGTGCCAACCAAGGGCATCGCCAGTTGGTGTAATGATTTTACTTTACTTAACTAATTCTAACACTTTAAAAATTTTACGTAAAAAAACAGTAGAAAAAACAAAAAACACAGTTAAGGGCAATTAAGAATTAAAATGGTGACACACTACATAAACCAAGTTAAAAACGGGTGTTCCGATGTGCCTAAGTCTTAGGTGTAGGCCAGATCTGTGAAGGTTGGCATTTGCTCTGCATTCCTTCGAGTCCTGTAGTCCAGGGATTTCTGCTGGGGGATCCTGTTGTAGTTTAGCAGTCTCAAGATGTCCTGCTGTGGTTTTGCGATGCGCTGTTCTCCGGTGGTGACTTTGCTTCCGAGGGACTGAAGTAATGGTGAGGCCCTAATCCAGTAACCTCCTCGTCTAAATTGCCAATTTTAGACAGAAAACCTTTTAATTTTTCGACCTTTCTTACGTGTAAAGGTTCAGAACGCCACCTGGTGGTTGCGGCGATACTCGGAATCCGAAAAATTCGGAGGAAGCCTGAAAAAATGTCCGATGATTTTTTATCAAGATCCTTCGGTGAAGGAAAAGAAAAATTCGATTGCGGATTGGCATATGATTTGACGAGGTATGGCTGTGGAAGTGGTAGGTCGATGCCCCCTCAGCCGAATCGGAATGGCGATCGCTGGGGGGGTGGGACTTACATTTAGGAAATGCCCGTTCGCCTGATGTGGAGGGCCTCATTCCCGCATGACGCTATGGGGCTGTCAGGGTTCTAAACTTCGTAAAAAAGTCGGGCGTCCTTCAGGAAGCAGAAAATGGCCGCCATAGCAGCTTCATCATCCGCCAGTGCGTCCCTGATACTCCCCGGTATACCGTATAGACTTCGGGGGTAGTCGTATTTGGGACACCGACAGATAAAGTGCTCCACGCTATTTTCGGTGTCGCAACGGGACCGGAAAGGGCCCCACCACCAAAATTGTGGGAGATCCTTGTGTGACCGGTTCGGAGCCTTGAGATAACCTGCTGCTCTTTCTGGGTGGCTGGGTCTTTCCAGAAATGGTGTTTCCCTTGATTCTTCTAAGAAAGAGCCCCGTGTTGTTGTTCCATATCCGAGCCCAGTCCTGGCCGACGCACATAGGGGTATTTTGCCAATCTAGCTGGAATAAAGTTAATTTTTAAAAAATGGCTTTTTTGTAGTGTAAAAATATTTAAAAAATAGCTGAATAGTGTGGGACCTGGTATCTGTATATATGGTGTGCGTGCGCTGTGATAAATAAGACGTTGTCAGTTTCGTGCTCTCTTTATTCACGATTTAATTGTGCCGTGGCTGTCGTTAAAAAACATCTAATTAGTTCTACTGAATTAATTTCGTGAACCATCTCTTCCATGCTTATTGGATTAGCCATAAGAAGTTGCCATCGACGCTAGCTTACCAAATCAATTACTCACTACATCGCTGCATGTCAACCATCGCTACTCACTGGATACAACCACCGCCACTCGAGTTGTTTTTGCTGCACACACTTTACGTTTCAACTTATTCTAGTGCATCGTCTTGAACGTAACGCATACAAGGAGCAGACTGTCGACATCTGTAGTGGAGGAAGAACTACGCTGATAGGGTTTACGATACCGCTAAACGATGTATCATTGTAAAGCTTGTGAAATTGAATTTTGCCCCGAAGATATCGTCGTGTCTTGTGAGGGATTTTGTAATGATCGTCATCAATTCCACGCAAAATGTGTAGGACTAAGCTACGACGAAGGATGCGCATGTTTACATTCCAACATATTCAGGATGTGCGACTCATGTAGGCATGCAATTGAAAACGGACGCTTCAGACAACCGGCAATAGCAGATAATAAAGAATTGAAGGCAACGGAGGACGAATTCATTCAATTGAAGAACGAGGTGGAGCGCATTAGCAAAATAGTTACTACTCTGGAATCATATTCTACCGTATTGAACCAATTCGCGCCAGAACAGCAAATAAGTACTTCGCGTCAAGAAGTTTCTCCATTATCATCTACGAGAATCGATATCAAAATTCAGGATACGATCAACAGTACGAATCCTCACATTTCCAAAGCCATCGGAGCTGAAAAAGTGTCATTTGTAAAATGCTTGGTCTCACCATGGCAAAACACCTCTACACTCGATTATGTTTCATTCAAAGTCGTTATTGATGCCCGATACAGAAGCAGAGCACTGACTTCATCGATCTGGCCACCAGGTGTGCGATGCCGTGAATTCGTCAACCATGCGAATGCTGTATGGAGAGCCACGAACCGAACAATTCAGTGTGAAAGATAATATTTAAAAGTTCATACATTATTTTGATCTAGAGTTTGTTCATATTCCATATTTCTGTTGTTATCTGTAATATTGAAGATTATGTTTCGAGTTGTATTGTATTATTAGAAGTAGTCTGTGCGACCTAGTCGAAGGCGAATTAAGTAAATAAATAAATAAATAAATAAATAAATATATTTTTATTTGCAATGATATTTTGACAGCTACGCTCTTTGAAACTTGCGGTTTTTAACTAACGTTTTTATTTTTGCGGCTTGCTTTTTCATAGCACGAAATTTATTATCTCGGTGTTCATTCTGTATAACCTTAATTTACATTATTTCCACGGATGATGATTATGGTGGTAATATAGTAGTCCATACATATTTAAATCATAGAAAAATCGATTGTTTTGAGATATATGGAGGAATCAAAAGTTGCTACTTTTGAATAAAAAACCAGATTAATCCACCTAGCGTTGGAGGTCCCTTTCTCGCATTTAGACACCAACCTTATATGGGGTTGATATGGTGCGATGTACCATTTTCTTTTTAACTTTTAAACGCAATGAGCGATCGTCATCAAATTCAATAGTGATCAACAAGGCTTTGTCCTCTGTCGAATAAAACTTGTTGCAAGAAAATCGGTTAAGGATTACTATACGAAAAGTTGTCTAATGTTTTTTATAGCTTTTGTGCACACACATACACACACACATACACACATACATACACACGGACAGACAGACATGTGCTCAGTTTGTCGAGCTGAGTCGATTGGTATATGACACTATGGGTCTCAGAGGCTTCTATAAAAAGTTCGAATTCGGAGTGAAATGATAGCCTTTCGGTACAACTTCGTTGTTCGAGAAAGGCAAAAAGATGAAAAACTCACAATTTCATTGGTCTGGCATTTCGTTATTCGGCGATATTCGGTAATATTTCAACACCTAGCCGCTAGATATACATCCATAATTTGTAATCCCGAAATAAAATCTTGCGCAAATTTGCGCCATTTCAAAATCGGGGTCCCGAAAGTTGAGATACAATTTGAGATTTTTCTGTGAAATGCAAGTTATTTGCAGGTGCAATGAACACACCTTCTCACTTTCTAAGCGTATCATTGTCGACCAACTATATGATAGTATGTAATAAAATATTATTCATATTTACGAGATTCTAATCAACCGTATTACGCTTGGGGAACATGGGGTAAAACGACTCATAATTAATAACGACTGGAAGGAATGTATCTGTGACTGTCGATAATTCACAACTTTAATGTAAAATTCATTTCATTAATCCAATACAATACAAGTCTTTCTGTTATTATTTGGAAAGTTGCTAAAGGGCGTCCAGGAAGGTTGTGATTTGTGAATGACTCAAAAACAATAATATAAAATGAAGGAATAAGAGCGATTCCAAGCAACAGCATCAAAATTTAAGAAAATTTTTAATTCATGATTTTCTATTGAGTTGAAACTTTGCACAGTTTTTCAATTTCATCTAAATCGTCATTTTCGATATCAAATCTTCATATTGAGTCACGACTAACTTTTCAAAAGGGTGTATGTGAAAATGGTTCAAAAATATTTAAAAAGCTGCACAGCAAAAACGGAATGTTCGATTGTTATGATTTTTTCAGCAAAGTTAGACAACTAAATGGTGATTCTTAAGAAAATGTGCACAGTAAAAAAAATTTTTTGCCTTTAAAAATATCATTTTGTCACAAAAACTCAAATATCTCAAAACCCTATCTTTTTCAAACGTAATTTTTTAGGGAAAACGGTCCATTATATTAGCTATCTACCATAAAAATTTGGTGATGGTAAACTAATAAACAAAAAGTTATGACATTTCAAACATTTCACAATTTTCACATATAGTAAACAAAAAAAATTTCCGTGTATTTTTTTTCAAGAATCGCAGTTTGATGCTGATTTTATTGTTAAGGGCCTTGCGTGAGTTAAACAAGTTGTTTGTATGATATTCCATATTTATGTATTCATCGATATTATGTATATTATATGTATAAATATTATATGTATAAATAAATAAAAATGAATTAATATTATCCTAAGTATTAAATTAAATGTGGTAGTTACACAATGTTGTTATAGAAACTCTAAGAGTTTTGGGTTTGAATTTTGGTATGGGTTATGATATCATGAAAACAGTTTATTAATACTTATTTTTTATTTATTTTTATTCAAATTTTTTAAAATATCGAACACTTTTGAATTATTATCAGCACAGTTTGAGTATAGACAATGGAATGAAACAGTGAAATTTTTGGGTTCCTTGGATCGTTTTCGCGTTATTAAATTGCTCGCTGAGCTCTGAAGCCTTTATTTCGTACTCTTCAGTAGTAGTAAAACAAAATGATAATTTGGTTAAATCTTTTTCTTTTCTACGATTTGCCCAATCAAAAAGTTCTTTCGCAGTTTTAATTGGATGCTCACGTTCTTTGGCTAAACTTGCTCTTGTGGCCATGCGCTTTATTGTTCCTCCAATAGCATCACAAGGACCTTTGCCATGTGATGTAGCAAAAAATGCCATTCTGCATCAATTCCGTACATTGATTTAAATTGACATAGGCTCGAAAAATTCTTACGATTTTGTACTGCGACGCTGCTCCATCAGACATGAAATATATCTTTTTGACTTCTTTATGCTTATCAACACGTAAAAAGTTAATCATTTTTCAATGAACAAGTTTACGGATACTGAATCGTGTCTTAAATCTTCGGAAATTATAATAAAACTTAAGTGTTCAATTTGCGTACTTCCATTAAAATAAATAACGAATGGATGAATTGTAGCTTGTTGTACGTTCCAGTGATGGGACTGCACTTCATCTTGCAATACAAAGCTGTAATTTTCAGAAAATCACAAATGACTAAAAATTCACCATTTTGTAATGTATTTTCGTATTTTTTAAAAAGCTGGATTGTTCTGTTTTAATGAAATCGTGAGGATTAAACTTTCTAATTTCAAGCAAAAATATGACACAAACTCATCTACAGGTTTTACAATAGTTTCTATGTCACACCTATCCGTGGTCACCCATTGCTCAAATGATAACTGATCAATATATTTTTCTTCAAACTCAGCGAATAAAGTATTTTCCAATGATGAAGAATCTGGACAATCCGAACAAGATCGTAGATAGCAATTTGATGTTGTATTTTCACACAAAAGACTACCAGTTAACATTTTAATATCCTTTGTTAAATTGATTCTTTTCAAACTATGTAAAATAAGATTAATATTCTCATGGGTTGTGCACACACACATTATGTGTTCCTGAATTGGAAAGAAGCTTACATTGCCTTGGCCGAAGGCTTGCAAATGAGGAAAAACCTATTTTATTATTATCGTGAATTTCCTTGAAGCGTGTGTACGCTTCTTTCAAAGTCGTCATCATTAATCGTTTTTTGATTGCTTTACGCGTTCCATCTTTTTTACTGATACATAATCTTTTGACCAGGCATAGCTCGACTTACTTCATCATCTTCAAAATATTGAACTACTATTTCTTTTGTCTCATGTCTGTTAATGCAGTACTAGACCTAGTATTTTTGGTTGAAAGACAGTTATTCTTCAATTGTTTTGCCTCTTTTACTGTATTTCTATTGGTTTTGAACTCATCAATGGCATCCTGAATAGACCACGAACTTGGCAGCATCGACAAAATCAATAATTTTTCTTTCCTTGTCGTGGCTGCATTCGAGAACCTTTCCTTCATATTTATAATTACCTCATCGTAGTCTGTATTTTCCACATCATCAGGTCCTAATTTGAAGAGGTTTCTTCGTACAGCTTCGTTTATTTCACGGTATTTTTCTCCGGGTAATAAACGTAGTCCATCTTACTCCATTTAATCAGAGTCACTTTTATCCCAGCTATGCCCTCGTTAAAGCGTTCGATGTTGACCTTTTGGATACACTCATCTTCCGATTGATTTGTTGAAACAGATTTCGCTGATGGTACGGTGGCAAGGCTCTCAGCACTTAATACTTCTGGTAATTCCTCAGTTGTTGTCGATACATCTGGCAATTCCTCAGTTGCTGTCGTTTTCGAACTTCCTGCGCTCTGCTCAACCGATGATATACAGATTGCTCTTTTGTCAACGTTTAGACGGCAGGACGTGCAAATGCGTAAATTTGTATTCAATGTGGACATTGGAGCATAACCAGTCGCTTTCAGTTTATCTATGGTGCTTTCGGTGAGATTTCGTACCTCTTTTGAACACTTTTTCCTGCAAACGGCCTACAAAAGTTGAGAAAGCGACTACTCATGTTGTTCGTTATATTTTAATAAACAAAATCACTTTTAAGTTTTTACTGACTAGTTTGGTGTCGTTTGCTTGACTGAACAAAAAAAATACTATAAGATCTTTAACAACCTTAGTGGTAGTAATTTTTTTGCTTTTTCGTGAGCATTGTCATGATATGTACCTATCATGCATTTGTTGTTGTTGAAGATACCCGTTTCCTCCCGATCATAAAGTCTATTCTCTAAGAGGTATATTTTTTGCAGGTAAACTATAGACGTACACGTGTATATAAATCTTTGATTTTGCAGCTTTTGTCTTAAAAATAACATTTCTGATATGTTTCTATCATCGTTATTATCAACAGGTTTCAACACTATTAAAAGAATTTTTCGCCAGTCACGTGCAATGAAAATTATGACACTATCAATACTTTTGATCACAACACTGGATCGTGTCTAAGTTTCTTATAGATGCTATGAATAATTAAATCAAAATATCATGAAAACAACTTGTTTAAATCACGTCCCTTAACAATAAAATCTGCATCAAACTGCAATTCTCGAAATAACTTACACAGAAAAAAATTTGTTTACTAAATGTGAAAATTGTGAAATGTTTGAAATGTCATAACTTTTTGTTTATTAGTTTACCATCACCAAATTTTTATGGTAGATAGCTAATATAATGGACCGTTTTCCTAAAAAATTACGTTCGAAAAAGATAGGGTTTTGAGATATTTGAGTTTTTGTGACAAAAATGATATTTTTAAAGGCAAAAAAAATTTTTTACTGTGCACATTTTCTTAAGAATCACCATTTAGTTGTCTAACTTTGCTGAAAAATCATAACAATCGAACATTCCGTTTTTGCTGTGCAGCTTTTTAAATATTTTTGAACCATTTTCACATACACCCTTTTGAAAAGTTAGTCGTGACTCAATATGAAGATTTGATATCGAAAATGACGATTTAGATGAAATTGAAAAACTGTGCAGAGTTTCAAATATTTTCGAAATGGTCGCTCAGGATCGACTGACATGCCCCCGTGGAATGCCTCATAAACAATAAATTTATCATAAAAAGTACTGAGATGTTAAGCTCAAAATGATTGAGATGATGTACCATTTTCTTTTTAACTTTGAAACGCAATGACCGATCGTCATCAAATTCAATAGTGATCAACAAGGCGTTGTCCTCTATCGAATAAAACTTGTTGCAAAAAAATCGGTTAAGGATTACTATACGAAAAGTTGTCTAATGTTTTTATAGCTTTTGTGCACACACATACACACACACATACACACACACACAGTACACTGAAGTCGGTTTTTACACGAGCGATACGTTCCATGTAAATCAAAACCACGTGAATTCCAAAAACCGTGAAAACTCTAAAATCCGCGTAAAAATGACTTCGATATTTAAAAAAATCGCACTAAGAAAACTTATATGGAAATTTGCGTATAAAGTGTGACCCCAATGTAAACAAAATGATTTCGTTGGAGCAAGTTGCCACCACGGAGAACATCAAAACTCTTCCTAGAAGAAATAAATGATGGACAGCTGGTAGACAGGCTCGTTATCTCATTAGCTTACTTTCTTAGCTTATAATTCCTTCCTTACTATTATGCTTTTACATTTGCTTACTCACCAACTGAATCAGTTATTCACCTACCCACTCACTATCTCTCACTCACATACTCACTTAGTTACTTAGTTTCTCACTTCTCACTCATTCACTCACTTATTCACTTATTCATTTGCTCGCTCACCCAATCCGTCACTCACGGCTTCACACGCTTACTTCCTCTCTAATTAATTAACTAGTCCTTCTACTAACTCACTAAATCCCTCGTTCCCCTTGTTCATTAAATTTGTCTCACTCTCAAGCTCTCCTCATCATCTGATTAACTCTTCACTCACTTACTTATACACTGACTTAATTACTAACTCATTTACTTATTAACTCACTTACTCTCTTACTAGCTTACTTACTTAAACACTCACTTACTCACTCACTCATGAACTTACTCGCTCACTTACTGACTCACTCATATACTCAATCAATTACTTATTCACTTACTTACTCTTAATTAGTTACCCATTCACTCACTTACTCACTCTCTCATTTACTCACACGGTCACTTACTCACTCATTCATTTACTCACTCGATTACTCACTCACTCACTTAAGCAGTCACTCATTCTCTCATACGATTATATCTTAATTTTTTGGTTAATCGCGTTTGTTTACTCATTTATTCATACTCTAATGAACGATAATCTTCCATTCACTTGTTCGCTTACTCACTTACTTGCTCACTCACTTATTCATTCGCTCACTCACTTGCTCAATCACTCACTTACTCACTCAATTACTCACTTACTCACTCACGCACGTGGAAAATCTGCACCCTCATCAACTAGCATTTTGATCGGATTCTACATACAGTCATATATTTATTATACGGTGCACTGGGGTTGCTTTCTACGCAATTTGTTTTTGGCAATTGGAACAAATAAAGCTTTACGGTTATCACTCGAAAAAATCTAGAAAATATCATGGACGAATTAGGTGAAATTGAAAAAGTCGTGGAATTTCAGGTGACCCAAAAATTGATGAAAATCAACCGCGTAAAAAGCGAGCTCGGTGTATATGAAGGTCATGTTATCCTCAAAACTGTTTTTATATCACAATAACCAAAAACCAAAGTAATTTGAGTGGTTTCAACAAATAAAATAGTTTATTCCGGCTAGATTGGCAAAATACCCCTATGTGCGACGACGCTCTTGGTCCATTTCTTAACGTCGGCCAGTGGGACGGAACGGGTATATTGTGGACCTTCGTGACCGATGCTCGCCAGGGCGTCGGCCTCAGTATTCCCCCTAATGCCACAATGGCCGGGGATCCAGGCAAAGGTGGTGCCGGGGATCATTCCAGCTAGTATTCCCTGGATCCAGGGATGCTTGGGAGTTTTGCTTTGAAGGGCAGAAACCACGCTCGCAGAGTCCGTAAGGACCACAATCGGTTTGTCCGCTGGGTAAGTAGCCGCAACGAAGACGGCGACAGCTTCAGCGGAAAAGATGTTGCATAGCCGTGGCAGCAAGGATGTTAACGATCATTCAGTAATTTGCGTTCGATCATTTAGTAGTTTGTCAATAACACATTCCAGAAGCTGAATTTCAAAATATGTTGTATGGTGGACTTCTAGTGCGAAGGTTTTTCTACAACTCTGTCTAATGGTTCGTTGTTTGAATTCCACTTTAGTTTTAGTAACTAGCTTTAGTTTCAGTAACTTAGACTAAATGATAACAAAATTCCAATCATTTAGTTTAAGTTACTGCAACTAGCGCTCTAACTCCGTTATTAGTTGAATTCTAATAACGAATTATTAGGCAAAGTTGTAGAAAAACCTTCGCACTAGAAGTCCACCATACAACATATATTTCGAAATTCAGCTTCTAGAATGTGTTATTGACAAACTACTAAATGGTCGAACGCAAATTACTGAATGATCATTAACATCCTTGCGTGGCAGACTTTCCGACATGGTTAGGTTGGGTCCATGGACTCCGAAGCCGACTCCTCGGCTAGATACGGAACCGTCGGTGTAGCGGATCTCACAGTTCCGGAAGCGTGTTGTGATCAGTTCTAAAACTGACCGTCGTAGTTCCTCGGTGTTATCGCCCCACTTGAACCGGGAAGCGATGGTGCGGTCGATGTTTACTGGAGGCGACAGCCAGCCCTTCGCTCCGTGCCAGTGGACCCGCGCCGTATAGACCGGCTACACTTCTCAGGATCCGGTCAGCCCCAACGAGGAGAGGGATCCTGACTTCGCCTGACGTGGCGGCCGCGAAGGAAGCGGCTTTACGGCAAATGGCCATCTGAATACGGTGCCGGCGTCAACACATGCAGCTTCCGCGGGGGTGGATGGGAGTAAACCGGAGGCTGTCCGAACGTAGTTGCTAAAAACGGGTGCAAGGGTGCTGATAAGATTCCGGTAGTTAGGGCAAGTAAGCTCTAGGCCATAGAGCAGGCGGCTGTCAATGATGGCTTGCCCGACGTTAAAACCCCGTCGGATATCCTTCAGAAATCCATTTAAATATTCTGATCGAAAATCTTTTTAGGATCTTTTTCGGATATTCTTTCAAGAGTTGAGTTGGCAAGTCCTCCAGGAATTTCTTCGAACATCTCTTTAGAAAAGCCACCAGGAATTAATTTGGAAAGGAGGAATTTTCGAAGAAATTTCCAAAAGTGTGGGGGGGGGTGTGGGGCACTACTTCGAGGTTTCGATGCTGGCTTGTCTTCTCGAACCCAGTCACGGAATGCCTGCAGCGTTGGTGATATCCACAAAATGGCGGTGTCTGGACAGTTGTGCCACGAACGTACTAGAATGACAAATCTGGCCGAGAGCGTGTAGGGTCGAGGTTCGGACGCTAGCGGTCCACCGCTGCTTGGTTAATGGTTCCAAGAACACTCCACGGCCGAGTTCACGTATACTGATATGGGTGCACTAAGGTCTAGCCAAAAAAGGGGTCCTATTGGAGGGGGTGTTGGGGTTATTTGTGGCGGTTAGTGATGAGGGACGATCGATGGTCAGGTTTAAACCATACCTGGATATTTCCTCCTATGTCGCGCAATTCACTTTTTCACAGATCTTCGACTTTAACTTCTTGGTTTAAATTTTCCGGATAGCTAATCGACTCACGTCTTTCTCTAGCAAAAGTTGCAAGCTAATTGCCATTTAGCGATGGTGGTCGTTCGCGCGAAAAGGCTTGACCTTGGGCTTGACCGTTACCTTTTTCCCTCATCACATTTTCGCCCTATTGCTGTCCCCATTACACCACCCACCATGGCCTCCCATATCCTTGCGTACACCTGGTGTTGAGTAGCGGAACTATCCTATGCTGCTGATTTCGGCACAGTGGGTGTTGATTTGGTCAAGTTTCAATGGATCAATAACTTTCAAGGCATATACAACAAAAACCAAATACAAAAACCACGAAAATCTCAACAATCTTGGACAGATCAACACACCACTGGTTACAGAATTTTAAAAGAATGTTTTGAAGGTTGTTACGGTTGGTTTTATTTTGTTCGAATAAGGTACACTGGGGGAAGTGGAAAAAGGGGGTAAGTGTAAAAATCGACTCGAAAAATTTCAATTGTACAGACTTTACAGTTTTTACCACACCATACTTTTGTGCTAAAATATAGTTCAATGTTCACACTAAATACTATGTTAAAATCTGTGTTATACTTACACTAACACAGTTTATGCTGGAGCTATCATTTTGGGTTTCGCGAGAAATTGATTTTTGCATTCATAAAATCGATTCTTACTTGCATAAATTGTTCCTTTTTCCGGTGATTTTGCACCACAGGTGACCATTATAATACAATGAAACTAATCACATACAATTTGTAGCGGCTTGTACCACGAAAGCAAATAATTTAAAGATTTTACACTTACCCCTGGTATCGAACACTGCGGGGGAAGTGGATAATGCTCTGATCACGCAAATTTTTCCTTCCCTTCATGGTCTATTTTGATAGCTATGAATCTTAATATGTTCCTTCTTTGTTATCATTGTGATTTCAGTGGTGATTGGACTAACATACATAAGAAAACGCCTGATTAATCCACCTATCGGTATTGATGCCTTTCACATGTTTTACATATGAAAAAAAAATGTACGAGAGAGATAAAATAGCACTGAAAGGTAAATATATTCCATAATACATATTCATTTATATTCATAACAAGTTTCGCCGTTGAATGCAATTTGTTGCGAACAAATCGGGTAGGGAAAAGTGCATGATAATAAATTGGTGATAATTTTGTACGTGTATTGCGCACACACATACATACAAACACGCACACACAGACATCATATCAATTCGTTAAACTGAGTCGATAAGTTTATAACACTGTAAGTCCCATTCTCCCTCAAAAAATTCCATCTTTGGGGCGAACCTACAGATTTTACGTACACTTAGTGTTCGAGAAGGCACAACCAGCCCTCCCCTAGCTATTTTAAGAATTCCTTGGGGACCTATTCCTTAAATCCAATAAAATTATTCAATAAAAGATACTCAGAGCAATCATTGTCTTGATTTTAATCATATATCACTACTCATCACAATTGAAGGATTCTCCAGGAGATTTTAAAGAATCCCATTCCATTACAACTTGAGTTTCCCAAAAAACTGCTATTGAGAAAGAGTTGAAATATCTGTTGATGACTTTGTTTCCCTTCACCCGGCAGATTTTCCTCGAATTTCCCCATATCGAATTCGACCAAGTATTATTTTGTATCCGTCAACCGGAAATGAACGACTGTTGTCTGCAGCACGCTGCTGTTGCTTCTGCCACCTCCTCCGACCGCCGTCAAAGTGACAAGTTTTATAATTCGCTTTTTATTGTGTTGCGTTCGAGAGCCATGCGACGATTCGGTCTTCGCAGTGGAGGGTGGTGGCCTTCGGTGTGATAATCGCTCAGAATCTCAGTGATGTCAAGGATGATGACGAACGCGCGCGGGGTCACATGCGCGGGCGAATGTGTTGAATTCTGATACTTCCGGGAGGTACAGACGAGCGTACGCATAAACGGGTGTTCCGGATGTTTTAGCAGTGATTAAAATATTAACTGATTCAAACGATAGGATTCAAAATCTTTTTGGAAATGCCATGTAAGCCGGTAAAATTATTCTTACTGGATGTAAATTTTATGAAAATCTGTCATTTTCACATATTGTATAAATATGTTCCATATTTTTCAAAATCCAGATTAAATATTTCCTAAAAAGTAATCAAATCCGTACATCTCAGCATCCCAAATAAAGGATCAAAAGAATACCACCGTCGCAATAAATAAATTCCCCCGAAAAAAATGTCACCAAATTAGTATTCCCACATATGTTTCCTTTTCTCGATCTCATATATTTTTTTCATTTTGTCCCCTACAGCATGCCTCCACCTAATAATCTCGGAGAACGAAAATATCTCTTCTTATTCCAATTGCAAGCAGCGGCATACCGTACAAGGATCTGATGCTTTTTTGATCCCGCAATGAAAACAACGCCGCACGGTGACAAGCCGACCATATTTGTTAAAACTAATCCCGGGTTCGGGGGATCAACGAAAACAGCTCAAATCTGTTCAAAGTTATCCCGCAATCAATTGTCATTGTATCGTGTTTTTTTTTTCAACTGAAAAACCGTCCTCTATTACTATTAGGCCGTATAGATTACAGCTTGTTTGTTGCGCAATGACAAAAGATGCAATAATTCCTCGATGGGTAAGACCTCGAGTACAAAAACAAACGTAACAAAGCAACCATGTTTCCATCATGACCGTTGCCTACTTTTCTCCTTTGGTTACAGCCGACAGACAGCGCTGATGACAGCTCAGCTGAGTCGCGGCCTGCTAGGATATAGGATCCACGCTAGATTATCATCGCACTCTCACTTTCAGTTTCATTCCATAGAACATGTTCCGTACACGTATGTCAAAGTTCGTTTGCATGGCCCCGGAATAGGGAAGACCCAAATGGAAATAGGACCCGCGCGCTCGCTCCCACACATCATCCATCATCTGGGTTTCGCCCAGGCCCGAGTGATGTGGTGTGGTGTGGCGGCATTTTTCCTTTTGTCAAATGGATACTTGATCATTTGTTTTTCATTTACAACATAACCGCTTGGTCGCTCGCTCGTCGGGGTCGGAACGGGCCGAGCAGGTTTTGTTTTTCTCGGTTTCCTCCTTCCTGCAATGCTGAGAACAGGCGAGAATATACGGACGAATTTTTCGAGCCTGGTTTTTTGTTGCCTTTTGCGTTCGGGCATGTCATAAATAAATGTCATATGTCACCGGTTTAGGCCTGAACCGGAGCGGTTGTCATCCCGTTATGAGAACGGGAGAGGGAATGTCATCACGGATTTTTCATTATTTTCTGGGGAGAAAAATGAACACTCCCCTTCGAACTGATTGTAGCCCGAAGAAGAAATGTCATGTCTCAATAAGCAGAAGAATTTTAAATTGGTTTGCACATTACGAATTCCAGATTTCAGGGATTGTACATTAAATAGCCTCATTTGAAAGGCCGTTTCAAAAGTTAAATAAAAATTTGTTTGAAAGCAAATATTAGTTATGAAATGTCCTTAAAATAAGTAAAATTAGAATTTCCCGAGAATTTCCTACTGATGAATTGTACGGATCCATCAATACGAGGGAATCAACAATCAACAAGAACGCATTGTATATTATATTAACCCTCGAGGACTCGCACCGTTGTAAAAACTACAACACCAGCGAAATAACAACCAGGCAGCACACTAGCGATCACACAAACGGATAGCTCGTTCGGGGAATTGGGCCACACACTTGGCAAACCTGCCAGGTTGTTCCTGGTTGGCTATTATTGTTTTGTAAGTATCCTTTGGGCGTGATTGGGACATTTTTTTTCGGTTTCGTTGTGATGTCGAGCGTGAGAGAAGAGCTTCGGATTGAATGATTCGGTCATCGGCTTCGACTTGTGATATCGAAGACGCTCTGGAAGAGCGTCGGATTAAATTATTTGGTCATCGGTTTCGACTTGTAATGTAGAAGACGCTCTGGAAGAGCGTCGGATTGAATGATTTGGTTATCGGATTCGACTTGTGTGTGATGTCGAAGACGCTTTGAAGGGCGTCAGATTGAATAATTTTCTCATCGGTTTCGACTGGGGATGTCTAAGACGCTCTGGAAAAGCGTCGGATTGAATAATTTGTCATAAGACGAGTTAATACAATCCCATTGAATTCCACCACTTAATTGTCTATTGACAGATACGTATTTCGACCTCAACAGTAAGGCCGTCTTCAGTGTCTCGTACTTGACTCGACTTACGAGACACTGAAGTACGAGACACTGAAGACGGCCTTACTGTTGAGGTCGAAATACGTATCTGTCAAGATACAATTAAGTGGTGGAATTCAATGGGATTGTATTAACTTGTCTTATGACAAGTGAAGACATTCCACTAAAAAGCTCAAAATAATTTTCTTATTGAATAATTTGCTCATCGGTTTCGACTGGGGATGTCTAAGACGCTCTGGAAAAGCGTCGGATTCTATGATTCGCTTATCGGTTTCGGTTTGTGATGTCGAAGGCGCTCTGGGCTCTGGGAAAATGGTGGATTGAAAGATGGAATCTGGGAGAGTGGTGGAATGAAAAATGTGTTGTTTCTCAACAGTTTTGACTTAAAAATCAAGCGCCAGCATAAATGATTTGTTTTGTCATCGGTTTCGATATGTGATGTCAAAGCTGCTGTGGTACAGCGCCGGATTGAATGACTTGCCCATCAGTTCTGGCTTGTGACGTGATAAGTGACTTGTTTTCTCATCGGTTTGACTTAATCGAGCTAAGATCACAGACTAAGTCTGTGCTAAGTCTGTGTCGAAAGAACTCTGGAGTAGCTCCGAAGCAAATGATTCGTATTCTCATCGGTTTTCACTTGTAATGTCGAAGGTACCAGATTGACTGATTTGTTGTTCTTATCGGTTTCGAGTTAACATGATTTGCTTTCGGAATAAATTATTTGTTTTCTCATCGGTTTTCTGCTTGTGTTGTCGAAAGTGCTCTTGAAGTGTATCGGATTGTTGCAGCTTTCGATGGTAAAGGTTGTGTAGAAGAGGGGCGGATTGTTCGTGTAAAAGAAACGTTAAGGCGGTGGACCAGCAGAACACAACGATTCAAATTCGAATTTGGATGTATTTGAAAATGGGAATTGAATACGGATATTGGAATGTTAAATTAGACTTGGCTGTAATTTAAAAAATGAGATGTAAATAGTTGTTCATGAAAATCCCAAGTCAATGATTTTTGCTCTTTTTTGGTGAGAGAAGAAGGGGAATGTGAGGGTGAGATATATAAGAAAATAGGTAATCTACTTCCAGCGTGCATTGATGACAGATATGCAAATATCATTCGTATAACGGTTCGGTTGCCAACATTGACTAGTGGATAGCAGGCCTTGACTTTGGCTCTCTGCTCGCTGGGCAACAAACGGAGTTGCACGCTTGATAAGACAGCACACTAGCGATCACACAAGCGGATAGCTCGTTCGGCGGAATTGGGCCACACAACTATCGGAGTCGTTCATCGTGGCTAAACATTGCTGGGCGGCTACAAGACGGTAGAATAGCCCAAGACTACGCACAGCAGCTGGAAGTGGCACTCCCAACGGAAGAGCAGCTATGATATGTGTAAGGACATAAACTGGAACCATCTTACGAACGAGCGTGAGGTGATCCAAAGGTGGCGGTAGCTAGAGGTGTGCGCCGGTCCAATATTTGGCGGCGGTGGCGTCTGTCAGAATTTTGGTCGGCGGTGGCGTGAATTGGCGTGGCGATTTTATTATCACGATCCTTTAAAAAATGTTTTGGCCTTTTTCCAAAATATTCATTTGGAAATTATTTTCGGATCTTCTTCAGGAACTACTTTGTAGTTTCGACAAATCAATTGAATTACCAAGAGAAGCTCTCTCGAATTCCCAAGCAAAATTGCTTGTAAACATGTTGCAGTTATCGAACGACTAGTGTATTATCCATAAGAAATTCTTGTGAAATTCTATTGGCCGAAAGCAACAAGTGTCTGAACTGATAATTTGGCCGAAAAAGTCGTTTGGCCGAAAAGGTAATCAGCCCGAAAATGCCGTTTGGCCACTTGGCCGAAAATGTCGTTTGGGGCAACAGGTCATATGTCAATTACTGAACGGGTAATTTAGTCAAAAATGTCCATCCGTTTGGCTAAATGACAATTTTGACTGCGAAAAGGCCTGTTTGTTAAACGACAGTTGAACGAATTTTCGTAACCTCTCTACTTTTTAAGTCAGTACTGGGCTATAGATAAATAGTCATCTAACTAAATCCCATTAAGCCGAATTGATCGTTTATCCAAAATTATTATCAGATCGAAAATGGTTTGAACAAAAATGTAGTTTGGCCGAAAGCGACATACAGTCAAAAGGGACATTCGACCGAACTGGTAATTTGGTCCAAAAAATCATTTGACTGAAATCTGCCAAAATTGCCGTTTGGTAGGAATGGTCATTTGGCCCGAAAATGTCTTTTCTGCAAAACAACCTTTCCGGCCAAATTCCATTTTCAAATGACCTATTAAGCTGAACGTTTTGCCTTTCTCGTATACAAAGTATACGTAAAGGCTATATGTTCGCTCCAAAAACGAACTTTTTATAGGAGGCCCGGAGACCCATAGTGTTATATACCGATCGACTCAGTTCGACGAATTGAGGTGATGTCTGTGTGTGTATGTGTGTGCGCAAACTAATCTCACTCATTTTTAAGCACTTATCTTTAACCGATTTGCTTGCATTCGACGCAGAATCCTGTCCCATTGTTTCGTATTGAAAATTGGCCGAATCGGACTATGGGATTCGGAGTTATGGCCAAAATACATTTTCTTACAAGAAAAATTCTCACTCATTTTTTAGGCACTTACTCTTAGCCGATTTGCCCACAACAAGTTTCATTCGACGCAGAATCTTGTCCCATTGTTTCCTATTGAAAATTGGCCATATCGGACTATGGGCTCAAAAGTTATGGCCAAAATACTATTTTTATAACACACGAGAAAGGCTCCATCACCGCTAGGTGGATTAATCTGGGTTTTTATGTACTACCATTATTGCCACCCAGAACTGTGATGTTGTCGTCTCACTGAATATTATTTAGCCAGTTATATTTCAAACTGGCTGAATAATATTACTATAATAACTACTATAATAAATATTATTATAATAATTACGAGATTTAAATCAAATTTGGTTGTCTCGAAATTGTTTAATACTTTAATGTATGAAATCTTTCTTCAAAAACTTCCAGTTCCTAGAATTTTTGAGAATATTCGAAAAAGTATCGTTTAACCATTCATTTAAGATTTCCTTCGGAATTTCCTTCAGGGATTCCTTTGAAACATACTCCAGAAATTTATTCAGAAATAAATCAAGAAATTTCTTTGGAAATTGTTTTTAGGGATATTGATGATATTACATATCTTGAATCTATTATAAAAACTGAGCAAAAATTTAAAATTTCATGAATCTTGGAGTTTTTTAAAAAACTTAATAATTTCGTGTATTGAACACCTCTGACTTGATTTCACTATGGGCAACCTACGAGCTAACTGTCAACGAGTTCATTCAAAGAATGAACGTTCAAGTTCATCTAAGATAAAAACCGCCAAAGCTTCACAGGCGCGTGACTGAGTAAAATTGTACTGCTCTCTTTTTCTTTCCCACAGAAGTTTTACTCAATTTCTATTAAAAGCAGGACAACTCAAAACTATGAGTAATCCTGCTTTTGACGGAAATTGAGTAACATTTCCGTGGGAAGAAAAGAGACGGCAATACAATTTTACTCAGTCACTGAGTAGGTGAAAGTTAGAGTGTTCCACGACCGTCTAAACCAAGGGGTGGGGCTTGAGAGGATTCACAGAAGGATGAGAACCCTTTCAGATCCGATACGTTATGAGGGAATGAGATGGCAGTTTCCATTCGTAGGTTTATGATGGCAAAAGATTTAGATCAGGAAGGTTGATGGCCTTTGGGTAGGTTCAACAATCCCGGACACGATTCGAACAACCTCACGACCTATCTGAGGCAATTTGGGACCACACTGGATCATTTCAACCGAGACCGTGGAAAGATCCGGGAGTGCGAGTTTTTTAGTCTCTAGTATCGTGAATCTGTTGTGGTATGTTAAAACGACATTAGAAGTCTTTGGTGTTTTAGATTTTACGTTTATTCCTTTCCGTTAGGCTAAAGTCCAGTTAAAGAGTGTTGTGCGGTTCGTTAGTATTTTTGTGCGAGTATCCTAGAAATAGAAGGTAATTTGTGAAATATGTGTGTTCCAAAATGTGTGTGCTTATACGCGTCAAACAGCCGTTTGACGGCTTCTTATTGCTAGTTTTTGAGGACGAGATGAACCGACGTCTCTACCGACCTCTGGATATCGACCGCATCGCCCAATCCTCTCAGCCACCGTTTTCGTCGATCCACACGCTCTCGTTGAAAACTCTCCGAGTTGCGGTTTTTGGCCGTGAACCGGAAAGGGACCGCACCGTCACACACTGGTTCAAAAACCCCCAAAACGTGCGTTTTTAGTTTTCGATCTGAAAACTACATTTTAGAGTCATGATGTCTTCAAAAAAGTTGAAGGATATTTCATGGGCTTTCTTTTGATAAGAAAACATCAATGATCTATCCACCTTAAAGGGCGGTATGAAATAAAAAATACGCAGATGTACAAAAGCAGTGGTTGTCCTCTGCAATATTCTAAATAATGTGAATTGGAACATCTTTTTTGAAGACACAATATTGGAACAACGGTTTTGTAACGAGTTGGAGCACGTTTTGTATGAATGACCCCCAAAAATCATATTTTGAGTATAACTTTTTGAAAATGATTTTAGCAGTATGGTTTGTCGGCAAGCCAAACAGCAACCATCTGATAGATTCGTTTTTAAGCTACCGAATGCACAATGTTTTGTGTAGTTCCGCCGTGTTCCACTATTATTTTGAAACAAATTAAAAAAGTCCTTAATGTACGTTTTTCAGTACAACTGTTACGTATAGTAACAATCTCCATCGTAGCAAAGTAAAAATGTCCATGAAGACGAAACAGCCACAAAGAAATATCCTTCAACTTTTCTGAAGACATTATGACTCTAAAATGTAGTTTTCAGGTCGAAAACTAAAAACGCACGTTTTGGGGACTTCTGAACCAGTGTCCGTCTTGGCCACGCCGGCCACCTTCAAACCGAATTATTTCGTCCGCAGCCGAGCAGTCATCCCGGCCGCCTGCGGAATCCATTTTGTTGCCATCTTCGGTGGCGCGTCCCATGAGACGCCGTATTGTTCAACAATCGTCATTGTCCGATCCCTGCAATCCGCCCGCTATTGTGTAGCAGCCATCGATCGCCATTGCGGTCCGCAGCGTCCAAGATACGCGTTTGCAACCGTTCGTCAGCAAAACCAGCCATCTCCATCAGCTAGTCATCGAACATTCGAGTCCGTTCGCCGGATTGCAAACCTCGCGGTCACTCGGTGGAGTTTCCGCAATACCGTTCGTTGCCGTTTTGTCCTACAAAATCAAATGTCCATTCAAATGCAACGAGTTTGTAATGTCTATAGGTACTAAAGGTTTTTGATATCGTTCGGTTAGTGTTTTTTGTCGTATTTTGTGATTTTTACCCATAGTTGGACTGCTAGGGAAAGCCAGTCCCTCCTTTTCCGTTCTTAAAGCGTGAAGGAGAATTGTGAAGGTTGGTTCTGCCAATGATGATAATTTGAGCTACAGTGACTAACCAAACGACTATCTCTAGCCATCGTAAATTTATACGTGGGACGGTCATCTCGCCGAAAAAGAACGGAAGTACTTCACAACCGTATGGGTTTGCTAGTGCGTTTCTCATCCACTGAATTCTGTCAAGAAACCTGCCCTGAGGTTTGGATTCTTTCCGGGCACAAAAACAGACGGGCGGCCCTCAATGTTGATTGAGGTGGCGCTTAAGCCGCTCGTTTACGGATTCAAGGTCGAGAGACCCCATAGCCGCTCGTTGGTAATCTGCTTCATCCAGTGACATTTCAACCAGCAGAGGGTGGTGCCACCCGCTTACTCACTATCTACTACTGTCACTGGGAACTCCTCTCGGGCCTACTCCTGTAGGCCCTGGCTGTGGAAGATGACGTTGTCCCAGTCGATGCGTTTCTACAAAAGATATTTTAGTTACTAGATAAAGATTGTCGCTTCGGTTCCCTTTGTTCTGCTGTCCGAAACATGTGTGGTACATACCTGTCAAATCGTATGGATTTTCCTTCTTTGACATTTAGCTCCCCTATCCTCGCCAGCAAAAGATGTTCCGGTCAGCGACGACAGCGACAATCTTTATCTAGTAACTAAAATATCTTTTATTTCTACACATCCGTCGTATAACTGAAGCATTCACAGTGTATGCACCCAATACTATGCCTATCATGAACATGTAGCACTAGTGATGCATGGCTGACGAATCAATCATTCGGATCTGCATCATTCCTTTCGTTCGTATGACGTCTTTTTTACGTGGAATTAACGTGTTTCGTTATAAGTCATTTCCATGTACTATCCACGTTAGATACTATAGGAATGGTATTGCATTTAAACCACTTGGAAACACTTTGCAATATAACATGTTTTCAACATTGTTTGGCAAATTTATCCATTGGCGATAGCAGAAATATGGCGCCCAGATAAAATGCGTACTCGAGGAAATCAAAACAGTTTTATAATATCGTAAAAAATTAAAATTGTTGTTTTAAAATTTATTTATTCTGTATAAATATCCCTAGATGAGTGTGAAAATCCACGAAAGGTGAGTTCAACAACAACAACACTAGAAGCGTAATTGTCACGAGCTTTGGAAATACTACACTCAGGAAAATCGACACATACTTTATGGCAAAAATCCATGTATTTTGAAATATGCATATCATGTGTCGGCACATACTTATTTGCATATAAATTCACACATGAATACTATGACCCACATGGATAGCATGTGTGAACACTCATGCAATGCATGTGGGCGCATGGAATATATGTGTCGAAAATATGGAATCCATTTCGCTAACCCCATTGCAAAAATCCATGTGTAAACTCATGAATATAATGCGGAGTTTTTGTGAGTGTACTGGTTCAAACATTGGCTTGAAAAATGCATGCTACTCGTCAGTTTAGGAATAGCCAAATGGCAAATGCCTAATCCCGGATATTATTAACAGAACCTATTATATCTTGTTCACAAAATGAAATGCGATAATGCGATAAAAAAAATAAATATTGTTATTTTGTGTGAAAGTGTGCGCAATTATTGTTTTATTCGTGTGTTTGAAATTAATTCTCGTGGAACGATTTTTGAAGCTTTCCACAAAATAATTCCATGATAATCTAACGTGTTTGCCATTATCATTCCTAAAGTAGTTCAATTGAATCTAATGATCCCCTCTATCATATTTGTAACTGGAGATACACGATAATTCTATATGGAACCCATCTAGTGAAAATTCACGTGTGGAAACAGTTACATGAACGTGTACATTATTTTCAGTGTATATTTGCCAAATAGCAATGGAATTATTACTCGATTGTAAATAATAACTTGTTCGAATTGTACAATTATATGTTCATTTTTTTTATCTACTACATATCACCACACTTCGGAATGTTCTGTTTACCTCTATTTTTATTTTTTAACGAATTACTTGTTAACACTATAATACCTTCGGATTATTTTTCCAAAAATTCTTTCCGAGAGTGTTTTAGTGTTTGTTGTTTATGTTAGGTATTCTTTCAAAAGTTCAATTAGTAACGGAATTTATACATTACTCAAGGAAAAATATTTGGAGGAATTACCGAATGAATTTTTGGACGAGTTTTGAAGAAATTCATGGAGGGTTTGTGTAAGGAACTCCCAAATGAATTTCTGAAGGCATTTCAAAAAGAGAACCTGAAAGGATTTTCGAGAATTCCTAATAGAATTTCAGAGGAAATGCCTACTGGTATTTCTGAACTTATTCCTAGATGTCTCCAAGAATTCCTTAGGATTTTTTCCGATAATTTATTCATAACTAGGAAACCCGACGAATTTCGTTTCGCCTAAAATCGCCTAAAATTTCCAAATGAGGGAGGGTCTCGAACCATGTTAAGAACCTTCCCCGACCCCAAAAACCCATGCATATAAATTTTCACGCCGATCGGTTCAGTTTCGGAGTCTATAAGGTTCAGATAGACAGAAATTCATTTTTATGCATATAGATTTCATACAGAAATTCCTTTGCAGATTCGTCCAGGAATTACCGCGGAAATTTCCTCGAGGAGCATAACATAGCATAGCATAGCATAGTTACGATGTACTTAGTAGATTGGACACTAGAGGCTAGACGAATGGGTTGAATAGAATGGTTTGTTGTCAGATACACAATTTGGTTTCCGCAGGGTAAGGGAACGAACGACTGTCTTGCGTTGCTTTCTTCAGAAATTCAGCTTACCTGAGCATTAGCATTGAGCAATTCGCACAAATTCGTAGGTGGTACAAGCCTTGACTATTGTATGAGAGTAGCACCACTTTCATCCGTTGCCACAGATATTCATTTGGGACTAAACACTAACTCTTAGATGGAAGAAATGTACTCTCCAATAGTCGAGATCTGTCCTGGCCACGTCCTTGAGAATGCTGAGGAAGGGGAAAAATGGTTAGTTGGACACCTGCTCGAGAAAGATGCAGAGATCCATACAACCTCTCATAGGGGCCACGGGAGGTTTTGGAGTTGTTAGTGTGGAAGGTTAAAACAGTAGGAATCGTTTTGGTAGAGCGTGAAACACAGAAAGATCTAAGATAGAAATATAAAGTAGGAAATGGACGACCCTGGAATTGAACCCACGACCTCCGCCTTATAAGGCAGAAGCGGTAGCCACTAGACCACCGAGCTCGTCATCTTTCTTCAGAAATTCAGCTTACCTTCGCTAAAAAAGAGCAAATGGAATCAGTGCTTTTGGACATTAAGGGGCTTTTGATTCAGTTTGCGTTGATGTCTTATCCGACAAACTACACGAGTGTGAACTTTCACCAATTTTAAACAACTATTTGTACAATTTGTTGTCAGAGAAGCGTATGAGTTTTTCTCATGGTGACTCGGCAACTTCACGAATTAGCTACATGGGTCTCCCTCAGGGCTCATTTTAAGTCCCTTTCTTTACAATTTGTACGTCAGAGACATTGATGAATGTCTCATGCCAAATTGCTCGTTAAGACAGCTTGCAGATGATTGTGTTGTATCCGTTTCGGGGCCAACCGCAGTTGATCTGCAAGGACCGTTGCAAGATACTCTGGACAATTTGTCTACTTGGGCTTTAAAGCTGGGTATCGCATTCTCTCCGGAGAAAACTGAGATGGTTGTCTTTTCAAAAAAACATAAGCCGGCAAAGTTTCCGCTCCAACTGATGGGTAAGGCAATCACTCATAGTATGTCTTCTAAATATCTCGGGGTCTGGTTCGACTCGAAATGCACCTTTGGGAGGCACATTGTGTATCTGACACAAAAATGCCCGAAAAGAATCAACTTCATGCGAACGATAACGGGAACTTGGTGGGAAGCGCATCCCGAAAATCTTATCACGTTGTACCGAGCAACCATTCTGTCGGTTCTCGAATACGGTAGTTTCTGCTTCCAGTCCGCGACTAAAACACACATGTTGAAGCTTCAACGGATTCAGTACCGCTGTCTCCGTATCCATTGGGTTGTATGAATTCGACTCATACGATTAGTCTGGAAGTACTGACAGTACTCCCGCTGTCTCTGACAGATCGTTTCGCGGAATTATCGCTCCAGTTCCTCATCCGTTGTGAGGTTCTCAATCCATTGGTCATTGACAACTTCTAGAAGCTGCTCGAACAAAACCCTCAATCTCGATTTATGAGTATTTACCACAGGTATATGACGCTGGAGGTAAGCCCGGTCATTCACAATCTTCATGACTTGGGTCCCTTCAAATTGCTCGATCCCGGGAAATGAGAAAGCGGACTCCTTGGCTAAGGTGGGCGCTGTGGAAGGTGATATTTATGATCGACAAATCACCTTCGATGAATTTTTCTCATTAGTTCGTCAGGAAACCTTGATCAGCTGGCAGCAGAAATGGACAAATGGGGAGTTGGGTAGATGGCTGTATTCAATTCGCCCGCAGGTGTCGAAGCGTCCATGGTTCAAAAAAATGAATATTGGACGAGACTTCATTCGAACCATGTGTCGTCTAATGTCCAATCACTACACTCTGAACGCACATTTTTTCAAAGTGGGGCTCTCGGAAAGCAATTTCTGTGTTTACGGCGAGGATTATCAGGACATTGATCATGTCGTGTGGGCGTGTGAGGAGCATCGCGGCCCCAGATCTCCATTAACTGAACATCTCCGGGTCCGAGGAAAACAACCAAAGCCTATTAGAGAAGTGTTGGCGGGCCTCGATCTCGAATACATGTCCCTTGTCCACCAATTTGTGAAAGTTGCTGATGTAAGACTGTAATCTTAGTCTACCCATCTCCTTGTCTGTCGTACCCCATAACGAATGGCTTCCTCTTGTTGTCCATTTCAATGTCTATCGTTAACCCCTTTCGTATGTCTTCCTCTCATTGTTGTCTCCCAAGAAAATGTTTGTTTGTCCTGTTACAGAAAAGAAACATCGTCCAAGAATATCAACTATGTGAACATCAGCAACGTAATTACTCAAGCACCCTAAATTCCCTTCCTTTCCTACAGTATTATTGTACTTCCGCGATATTTCGGTTCCTTGAAACTAACACTATGTAGAGGAATTGAGAAATGAACTGTTAAACTTGATTTCAGCTCCGTAACGCTTAACGGCTATTGAGCCTCCAAAATAAACGAAAGATTAAAAGAAATAACTTCCGAAAATCTTTTAGCAATTTTCTTTTCAAATATTCTCAATATTCTAAAAAATCTCCTTCTCATTCTTCTTCCTTCAGAAATTCATTTACGGATTCCTACGGAAACTATTTTAGACTTTGGAAATTTGCTTAAGAATTTCGTTAGGAAATGCTTCGGAACAATCTTTTAGGATTTCCTTCAAATTTTTGTTTAGCATTTACTTCGGAAATTTCTTAGAAATTCTTTTAGGTTCCTTACAATTCTTCCTGAAATTCACATAGGAATTATTTCAGAACTACCTTGAACAATTCATTGGGAATTTTTACGGGTAATCTTTTGAAAACTCCTCCAGTATATTTGGTAACTTTTGAAAGAAATTCTTGGACATTTCCCTCAGGAGCTCCTTCACAACATTCCATTTCTCCATTTCTTTTGATCTTTTTCAGGAATCTCTTCAGAAATGCATTTCTTTAGTAATTCTTCTAGAAATTCCTTCGAAAACTGCTTTTAAGATGGATTCGGAAATTTTGTTGGGAATTCGTTTGAAAATATCTGTAGGGATTTCCTAGAAATTTCTTTAAAAGATTCCTTCAGATTTTTCTTTGGGAATTCCTTCGGTTCCTCCAGAAATTCCTTAAACAATTTGCCAGAAATGCCTTCACAAACTCTTCCTGACATTACTTCAGGAATTCGCTTTGAAAGTCCTTTCAGAATCCTTCGATAAACCTTTAAGGAATTTCTTCTTTTAAGGAATTATTTATTCCTTAATAATTTTCCGAACGAATTCCTGGAGGAATATTGTACGGTTTTACTAAACGAATTTCCTAAAAAGATCATGAATGGATTTTTGATAAAAAAATACCTTTGGGAAGATCCACAATCACGCAAAAATTGACGATTTTTAATCCGTATGGACAACATTCATATGGATTTACCGAAAGTTCCTTTCAGATTTCCCAAATTTTATGGGGAAGGGCCGTTTAGCCGAATACCATTCGGCCGAAGCCCACTAGGCTGAAAGTTTTTCGGCCAAATATACCATTTGGCCGACAGGCTCATATGGCCAAAAGGGTAAATTCGCCGAAAGGGTCATTTGGCCAAGAGGATCATTTGTAAAAAGTGAA
The DNA here is from genome assembly GCF_024139115.2 of Armigeres subalbatus. Taxonomy (NCBI): domain Eukaryota; kingdom Metazoa; phylum Arthropoda; class Insecta; order Diptera; family Culicidae; genus Armigeres; species Armigeres subalbatus. Next base: position 288,977,514 of record NC_085139.1, read on the forward strand.
TAGTGAGACGTCTCATTACTCAGTTGTCATATCTCACTTTATACAGTGAGCAGTAAGAAATGAGAAGTGAGTAGTGAGACGTTTCACTTCCCTTTTCCTCATTTCTCACGTTTCAAATAACATGTTCGGCCAAATGATCTATTCTGTCAAATGTCTTATTCGGCCAAATGTCCTATTCTGCCAAATGTTCCTTTCGGCCAAATGACCTTTTGGGTCAAATAACCCTTTCGGCCAAATGACCCTTTCGGCCAAATGACCCTTTCGACCGAATGACCCTTTCGGCCAAATGATTGTTGGCCAGATTGGTTTCGGCCTAATGGGTTGTTAGGCCTAGTAGCATTCGTCCAAATGGCATTCGACCGAATGGGTTTCAACCAAACGACCCTTCCCCTTCATACACGTAAAAATAACCTTATATGTTATGGCAAAAAAACCATTCGAAAATACTTATACTCTTCATCATGCCACCTAATGAATGATCCAATATCAAAAAGCTAATAACATTCATAAGTTAATGAAAAGTATAAGTTTCGGAATGTATGTGACTAATGCGATGTATAAGTTTTTTCTTATACATATCATTCAGCGCCTGCTTTGGCAAACAAGTATTAGAAATATTTATAATAAATAACATGTGTTTTACGTGTACCGATTTCACTAATCCTACACAGAAAAAAACCGTGTTAAAAACTACTATTTTGTAGACTACGCTACACTGCCAAAAATATCTATATAAGATATAAGTGTCGCCGTTATAAATTTTTGCAATAGCTCCTCCCTAATATAATCGATATAGAACCACACAAAAATTAAATAATTGCTAATTCGAGACCACACATAAAGTTTATTTGGATATAGATTTTATTAGTAGTTCGCATGGAGTATGGTTATGTGTGCGCTGATATACATCATAAGTTAAATCTATGGATTTTTGCTAATAAATATGTGTGGATTTTTAGTAGTGTATGTTTTAAAACTACCATGAAATTTCAGTAAATTTTACCATAGTTCCAGAGAAATTCACCACTGTTTCAGTTCATGTGACAACATTCCGCATGGCCCACAGTTGATTTTACTGCGCGCATCTGCTGAAAATCGTCGGTGCATTTTCCTCAAATAACCCTCGGAATGGTAGTTTCGATCGCAACATTTTTTTGCGTGTACATTCTCAATTTCTCAAATGATTTGTTTATTTCTTCCAAAGATATTTCGTGTGTTTTTGGATCAGGCAGTAATTTGATCCATTATTCTAATTTTTACTTTTATTCGGGAAACTGAAAGCTGTCAAACTCGCTCTTCAGACTCTCATCTAATCATCATTTGATCACCAACCCATGTTTGAGAAGGGATTTTTTCCAGCGAAAAATATGCTAAACGTTTCAAAAAGGATGGAACGACATCTCTGCTCCCGAAAAGCATTAGTCTGCGATGGTGGTGACTTCCCCGGAATTTTGCGGTTTAAATTGATGGTTTTCGCTCGCAAAAATGGCACATTGTATAATGGCGGGCACATTTTTTTTCGGGGGAACCATCATTCAAATTTGTCCCATTTGTTCAAGACACCGAACAGTACCTACTGACGAAGATGACGACCTCTTTAATGAAGGCGGTGAAGCAGATGTCAAGATTTTGTCGAAAAGATATTAAACTTGCCCTCGCCCCGGGCCCCGGGGTAGGTGCCGGGCGTATGTGACCGTAGTACATGTACAGTGTGACAAAAACATGAGCCTAATTATTTCCATTTTTGCTTCTTCCATGCCGGTCGCCGCGGCGACTGGATGGAAGGAGAAGAAAACGGAGCTGTTGGTAAAGAACTCCTCCTAGGCGGACAAGCTCTTGAAGATCGAGCTGCGAGCCCGAGAGGGATCGAGGGACCCGAGGGAATTATTAATGACCGTTTCCTTTCATCACTTGAAACTCGTCAAGCATGTAACTATTCTTCATCGAGCATTTAACAAGTGGTTTTGTTTGCGCTAGAACCGTGTGGAATTACTTTGAATAGGGCAACAAAGTGCGATTTACTTTGATCGGTCTAGCACCAGCACCGCACCAGCAACAAACAAGGCAATGAGGTGTGAGACCCTTCGTGTTTGGTAGGCGGTTTTCCGGTTCGTACATTCGGATTTTAGACATTTTGCATTCAATTACGAATAAGGGCAAAATTAAGATTTCCTTCACATTTTTTCGATTGACTTTATTTATTTTTTGGTGATCGTCGTCGAATATTTGTGAACATTGAACATAGACTTCAATAGACTCTCATTGATATTCAAGAAATCATCGACAATTTTGATGAGAGATCATGATAGAGTGCAATTGACAAAATACACCACGATAATCGAGGCAAAACCTCAAAATATGGAGAGACTTATTTAAAAAATGAATAATCAAATCTAGCAAGATCTCAGTTGTTTGATTTTCCACTAAAAACGAAGCAGTATCCATTTCAATTTAGATCGCTATTATATCAATCGTCCGTAGCGGGCAATTTCACACCTTCAACAATTAATTTCCGCAGGATCTGCCCGAATCAATCTTTCGATGGTCTTCTCAATTCATCAGAAGGAGGACCCTTGATGTACGAAAACATAACCCCCTTCGGAGAGGATGGGGAACCACCATCATTTGCACATTTTGCCGAATGTAAAATTAAATTGTCATCCAGGAAATTTTCTCAGCCGGCGATTTCCTCCCATTATAGGCCTAGGCCTTTTGGGTTTCGGATCAGCATCAGGGCAGCAACAGCAGCGGTAGAGTTGGGCTGGCATCGGCGGTCTAGTCGCTAGGTGAAGCGTTGCCGTTCGCTGTGCGGTTCGTTACCCATGATGCACATAACCTCACAACGCGCAGACAAACGCACGCAACCGCGAAAACGCATTCGACTGACGTCGCGGGCCGGCAAGGTGTGCAGTAGGCGACGCAACGAACGGTGGGCCAATGTGATGACAGTTGATGCTCTTCTGTCAACTTGTTGCAAAAGATAAATATAATTTGGCCCATTAGAGGCGCAGTTCGACCGCCTCTTTGATTAGCTCTGCATTCGGTGGAATGGCGAGGGCTGGGCACATGGAGCGGGTGTCGTGAGGGGGTACTCTATTTTGGGGTGGAGAGTACTCGCCTCGCAAAATGAACAGCACGAGCGGTTTGTTCACGGTGGGTCCACACTTGGCCAACCATGCGCAAAATGTCGTAATGGAGGAGACGGTTGTCGCTCGTCGCCATGCTTCGGAGACACACACGACGTTGAGGGAGGTTCGGTTGCCATCAACCGAGGCCCTACGGTGTTGCACCTTGTTTCCTGTGGGACAAAACGAGGATGATAAATACTGCTTGGAATCTCGATTCTTATTTCACGCTTATTTTTCCAATACGTTTATTCGGTGGGCCCATGGATCGTAGTATGCTACGCCACAAGAGCGAGGCGTTTTTTTTACACGTCGATTTTTCAATTTCCAATTTTAATTAATAACGTTCATCTTAAGAAAAGTTATTAAATAATATGATTGTGTCAGTGCCGGAATCTCAACAATAAATAAGCAGTGTGAAGACATTGACGGATCAAGAATATTCGGCTAGATCTTAGTACAAGTATATTAAGTTTTTGAAGAGCGGTCATGGATGAGAGTCGTGTGGATCGGTGTTTCGATATTCCAATAATTGTAAGAATTCAACGACCAGCAACGTGGATATCCTCAAGAATCATATTCTTTGGTATAGATGCATCAGCGAGGATCTCTGAATATGTTGTAAGTTGCTGGGGTCCTACACGACATGGATGGTAAGGTATTGTCCGCAAGGTAGGTGGTTTTTTTCAGTTATGATACGAGATTCCCATGCAAAGGAATGACAACTTTTCTCTATAGAGTGGCGAATCCAAGCTTCGCGAACTATTGTTCAATTTCCTTCATGCGTATTCCTTTTCTATTACCAAATTCAGTGTTTTTTAATTTATTACTGTGATTTTTATAGTATTTTAAAATTAATCACTTAAATGCGGTATCTACTTGCTGTAGCGGTCTGTGATTGAAATTGGTTGTTGGATTCTCAGTGAGCAGGCAGTGTAAGGAATCAATATGAAACTAGCGATTATTTCGTGGTTCCAGTTGCGCAAATTATGAACAATCCTCGGTACCCAGAAATGTCATCTGAGTAACCAGTACGTAATCTATTAGTGACACCTTAGAACAAGAATTAGCACTGCTGTCATGGCAACATTTCGAAGATTCATTTTTTCACCAAACAAAAACAAACTTGGAAAATATTTGGTAAAATCTTCTGACTCCTGAAAAAACATAAGCATAATCTTTCATTTTGCTCTATACACTTCCTTTTAAATTAACTTTTAGTTCTATTTTAGCCACGGCACGAAAAATGACTTAATATCAATGAGATGACAACATATTTATTGATAGGAAAATTTTAACGACTTCCTTCGGCAAGCAAATATATATATGAAAAGTTGGATAATCTTTAAAATCAGCAAAACTCTCGAATGAATAGAAAACCTAAAAAATGCTATATACCTATAATATAATCAAAAGGTCCCATATTGTCCCTATTCAAAGCATGGTAGCACATAACATATAGGCATCTTGCATTATATTCCTGTAACCCCTTCCACTATAGGATTTCAGGCGGTCATTAATCGAAACTGTCATGTCTTCAGAATTCTTTTAAAATATTTTCTCTCCATTGTCACTACTCTAATTAACAGAAATTCTAAAGTTGAAGTCTCTAGGTGCACTAGTCCCAAAGATATAAGGTGGCAAAGTCAGAAATGGGTAAAAAAGTTAGCAAATTTTCTGAAAAATATTTTATTTTCAACTATTTATTGAAATATTTTTAAATGTTTTTCTTCAATGTTAATACATCATTACAAAGGTTATTGTATAAGCTTTTAAATGGTGTGCAAAAACTAATGGTTACACTGTGAAAAAAATTGAAAAAATGCGGAAGCAATATTTTTTCCAAAACGACGCTATTTTCAACTTTGATAGTGAAGAACTTTTTTTCCTCAGGAATCCCCGGGTTCTTTTATGATACACATCAAGGACAAAGCTTCGACTAAAATGTCCTGAAAGAATTTCTTGCCAGTATTTGCAATTAACAGAGTTAAGTCACTCTGATTTTTTTCATTTGTTTTTTACCGTGTTTTGCCTCTCTCGTACTCCAAGGTTAATGCTCATTCCAAAACGAATGTTTGATAGAAGGCCCGGAGACCCCTAGTGGTATATATCAACTAACTCAGCGCGAAGAATTGAGGTGATGTCTGTATGTGTGTGCATGCGCGTCTGTATGTATGTGCGCAAAAGAACGCAATCGCCATTTAGACACTTATTTGTGTCCGATTTTCTCGCAACAAGTTTCATTCGACGGGAAATCTAGTCCCATCGTTTCCTATTGAAAATGGGTCAGACTGAACTATGCGCTCAAAGGGTATGGTCAAAATACATTTATTGGTAATAACTTCGACTTTATTTATAACCATTTGAGCTCATTTAATTAACTTTTCAAAGGAGTAAATGAATAAAACCCCCAATGCAATGCAGCACAACGGTAACGGAAGGATTTAACAGTTCGCTCATATATTTCCTGTCAAATTTTACCGTTTCCGTCGCCATTCCGCTGAAATGCGTTTGGGGCTTGAGTGGTTTGAGTCATTCTCTAAACCTAATTTTCTGAGCTATTCATTAGCTACTGATGGAGAACTAAATATGAGATTTCATAATATGTAAATATTTATAAATCTCCTGGAATCAATAATTCCCGACATGTTTATTGCAAAAGTAAAGACGAACAATATCTTAGTTAGAACGGAGCGTATGAAATTCCTGCTAGTGTTCATGAATGTCTGGCTAATGGTAGGGAAATATTTATTCACTCATCTACACTTTGAGGTTCACTGGCTGAACAACCAGCGGAAAGTCAATATAAACAGTTGAAGAAATTTAGAACTCATAATGCAAGAAAATGATCAAGAGAGGCAAATGTTGACATTTTCCTTCGTGCCTTACATGAATCAGATCCATTTTAAGCTCGATTTGGATAACGAGGAGACGTTGGAAAAAATTTTCACTTAGTTATTCTTATGCCATGCGTAATTTTGTAATATTTGAAGATTTTCAAAAGTTCTTTATCTTCTAATACTTTAGATGAATTTATCTCATCTTCCATCGTTGATGGAATTGAAGAAAATATCATTGAAGACTTAAACCTTGACACAGAAAAGAATGATGCTGTATATAACTTGTAGAAATCATGAAAACAAATCAAAAGTAATTCAAATAGTGTTGTTATTTAAATTAAAAGAATTTTGCTTTTCGGAAGAATGGAGCATTCTTACATTCCACAATGAATGTCCACATTTTTGAGAATATATTAATCTCATTTTTGAATAACTTGTACACGTAAAAATGTCATGGGATTGCGATTTCTAATTTGCTAATACCCTTTTTCAAAAGTTATTTTCAATTCTGATTATTTGATTAACATTTAATGCTTTATGATCCTTCAGATCCTAGTACTTTGTCAAACAAATTGTTCTAAATACAAATTGTGAGGCATGAGAGTGAGAACAAAAAATATCACGGAATGTCATGAAATTAATGTCATTTAACATGATCGCCGCCATAATGTCCATAAATTGCTGAACTTAGTTTTGTACAGCCCCTTCCTTCTCCTTAAGAAAACGCACGAAATTTCAACTTCCCAAATAGGTTTGCTTTGTCACGTTAATCGAACCTATGAAAAAATAATTACGTAATTCATAGACGATCCCCAAAGGGGGGTTGGAAATTGTATATTCATGCTATTTCGACCATACACAGCTAAAACTAAGTGGAAAATCACTTTAAAAGTCCAATTTTATTTTTGACCGCTCGCTTGTATGGGGATCCCCATAGTGCCTTCGACTCATCCTGGTTTGCTGGCGTAACTACGGAAAGAAGGATCCTGTTCGAAGTGCTGTTCGAACCCTTGTCAGCGCCGTAGCGTGGGTTGGCCGGGTTGGCCCCGCCAAGGGCGCCAGCCCTCAGGGGGCGCCAGAATCAAGAATCACGGTATGGGAAACAAAACAATTTTATTCGTTACATAGCTAAATAATAACAAACCGACCATAAAGTCTAAAGGTCTATGGCGGAGAAATTTCAAGAAATCTAATCTTTCTTTTATCTCAAATAAACAAGTCGAATGATTTGGTCCTAACTTTGACTGCCCTTTCGGTTTCTCTGAGCCTTTTGGAACCGTCTACAAGGGGCCAAGAAAAAGTCTAGAATACTTATACTTGTACTTATTCAAAAAGTTATTTGAAAATTGTAGATTGGATTGTTGCCATTTTCGGACACAAACTGCCACCAAATTATGACTTACATCGGGATGACTTATATCGGGATGACTTATATTGGGACTTATATCGGGATGAGGTTAAGGTAAGGATGGTATAGATTTAAGACAACTCTCATTTCATTCAGAAAAACTTCATTTAGTCCGAAAATATATCATCATGGACGCATTTGACCTGGCGGTATTACGATAAGCAGTGATAATGTGCCATGATTAAATGACTACTGATTATGGATCGACTGCGCGTTTGAATTATATTTATTGAACGGCTACTTAGTCTTGCAGATATTACAATGAGTTTTTTTTTATTTACTCGACGGGATTGTGTCTTTTTCAAGGGACAAACAACAAAAATATTTTCCCTTTGAAAAAGACACAATCCCTGTGTCGAAACGTAGGGTAAATAAAAAAACTCATTGTAATAATTGCAAGACTGAGTAGCCGTTCAATAAACATAATTAAATTACTACTTTGTTTATCATTTATCAAAGGTCTCATAGATTAGCAAAATTTATCCGCAATACATACAACATGTGCCAAGGCATGTGCTATCAAAGCGTTCATAGCCTCATTTCCTCACTTCCTGGCCCTCCTGCTTCCGATGTCGATTCTGACTACTTCAAAGTTGGATGTTATTGACCCAACATCCATATCCATTCATTTCTTGTTCCTAAATCCGATAGCGATTTCGATCATCGATCGATCCACTTCAGAGTTGGATTTCTTGTTCCAACCATTGGACATTAGTATATGATTTGTCATGATTTTCAAATATCTTTTCTCTGCTATGTATTTGCAAGTACGTCAGTTCCTTCCACTAACAGTAAGAAATATCCGTTAGGACACTATGAGCTGTAAGTAAATAACTTTCAGCAATTTTAATGATCGAGGATAATAACGAGGATCCAGAATTGTCCACGACTCTACCAAGTTCTTACCACATTTTGCAAATTAGTGTAAAAGGTCACAAAATTTAAAAACTTTCCAGGGACATACCGCCTAATATATTGCTTGTTATATAAAGCATCTTCAACCCACTAAACTTTTTAATCTTATTGTTCTACAAGATGAGCCAACATAGTGAAGAAAATCTCGTTAATAAAAATTTATAAAACTTTAAGGTGAGATTCAAAATGTTATTGGATTGTGAAATATTGCACATTTTTCCTTAATACGAGAGGGGCGCCCAAAAAAGATTTCGCCAAGGGCGCCGGGAGTCCACGCTACGGCTCTGCCCTTGTACATAAGTAGGAAAAGGTTCCGTCCAAAGGCAAAATAACTCCACGCAGAAATCCAAAAGTATTCCTTTCGAAAGTCTAAAAGGACTCCGGTCGAAAGTTTAAAATAATTTTGTTCAGAAGCCAAGATTCTGTTCGGAAGTTCAAAAACGCCATCCTGAAGCCCTAAAGAAATCGGTTCTGTAGCCCAAAAGCGTTCCCTTCAGAAGTATAAAAGGATTTCTTTCGGAAACCCAAAGAACGAGACGAACTTCTTTTGGGATCATGAACGGAGACCTTCTGGTCTTCCGAACGGAACTCTTTTTGGTTTCGAAAGAAACTCTCTGGGTTTTTGGAACAGATTCCTCTTGCGCTTCCGAACAAAATCCTTCTAGAGATTCGGTAGGAAATCCTAGGATTTCGTTCGGAATCCCAAAAGGATTCTATTAGGAATCCCTTTCCCAGAAACAGAAAAAGATTCCGCTAAGATGCCCAGAAAGCTCCATGTGAAAATTCAAAAATATTCTTTTCGAAAGTCAAATAGGATTCAGTTCAGAAGTCCAATAGAATTCCGTTCAGAATCGTCAAACAATTTTGTTCGGAAGTCAAAAAAAAAATGCTTTAAAATAATAGTAGGAAGCACTACCGGCGCCAGCTATTGTCATTTAGCGCAAGAACAATAGCCTATGAGAACAATGGTGTGATTGCATCGTGTGGTGCCCCACCTCTGTCTCCGCCAGTGGTAGGCAGCTTGTACAGTTTAGTGTGTAAAAAATGTATCAAATAGCAGTAATTGAACGACGAGCGACAGTAAACTGGACAAAATTTGCAAGATGCCCAAAAGTTTAAAAAAAAAATTATCGGAGGAGCCTTGAAGATTTCTGTTAAATAGGATGAAGTTCTTAAAGAAAGGAACATGTTCAGTAAGGATATTTTTTGAGATGCACAAATTTTTAGCAATTTCTGAATTCATGTTTATTTTGTTTTTGTTTTTTCGCTAGTTTCGATAGTTCGATAGAGGACCAAAATTTCTGTAAGTAATTTTTAAAATCCTTGAAGTAAATGTTAGTAAACACTGTCGCTGTCACTGGAATAGACACGCTTGTTCAATGTAAGTTGAACATCAATACTTTTAAACTATGTTCCTTTGCTTAAAATAACTCAAGTCTTTCCGAGACGGACAGTGATGCAGAACGGTGTGGTCCCAGAATATCACGTATTTTTAATAATAATTACCGATGAAGTAAAGTGAGTCAGATTTAGTTCAAACATGTTATTTTTAAATAATTGTATTGTAATGTCTTCTAGTATTTGAGAAGTAGTCAGGCCCAAGTGAGAGGAAACAAAGATTTCTGATATATATTCCTCGGGGCTCAGCAACCTAAATCCTTCATGTGATGGTGCTCCTGTCGGGTTCTAGACTAGGAGGTAGCTTATACAGGGAATCGGCCGTTCCGAGTCTGTTTAAGCGTAACTGTTAAAAGCTCAAAATCTAAATATTTCTAATTATCATTCCGCATCCTGTAAATAATATTAGAGTATCAACACACTCGTAGAGGGTATGAGGGTACAATACACACATGATATGTGATCTCTGCGAAGATCAGGAAACGAATTCAGTTCAAATAAATCCATCCGATAGTTCACATCATCCGCGTCTATAGTTTCGATAGTCGGGAGAGTGGATCGGATACACTAGAATAAAGTGTTATCGTTTCAGTTAGCAAACCGCGCGTTTTAGTTTTCGTCGAAAGAAAGTGTTCGAGTGCCAACCTGTTGTTTCGAATCTTTGGTGACCCCATACCCCTACATATTTTTGGTCCTGCCGAACCGGATGACCTGCGATTTATCTCGAACAATCGCGGGCAGTGTTGAGTGCATTTCGTTGCCGCCAAAGTGAACTCTTTTATCCGTTGGCTTTCGAACACTTCGCCGCGGGTGAGCTACGTGATAGCAAAGTGTGTTTGAACGCTGAATCGAGTGAGCAAAGACTGCCCAATAAAGTGCACCGAATCGAAAGAATTGGAACATTGTTGTGGTCGCTGAATCATCGATACGTGGATAAGATAGTGCAATCGTGGAATTTCTTCGACCAACTTTAGACCCTGTGTGGCGCGAAGACGTGGCTTGGCTTGGTTCCACATTGTTAGTGGTGGACAAAGGACATCAATCTATTCATCGGAGGGATCAAAGGTCGAGTTGTGGCGTAATTGATTGTTGGATTGAGTACGTGAGTAGTACATTGCATGCGTGTTCGGAATTGAAGAGAAAATAAAGGAATTTATGCGTTTTATTCCTGGGCAAAATAACCAATCGATTTATTGTTTTCGATTGCTTTCAAGTCGATGATTTCATCCCTGCTTAGTTTTTGGTCGGTGGCATAGTGTGCTCTGGTGCGACAAATTGGTCATTGTGAATAGTCTTGAACGCTAGTCGCTGCGAGAAATGGCACCGGGACTGCGAGAATTTAGTCGTTTGGAACGTTTCTATTTGAATACACTTGCCAATGCGAAGCAATTTATGGTTGAGTACGACAGAGTACAGCATAGTGGACAACTAGAGGGATGGAAACAACGAATTGAAGGACTTTTTAAGGAGTTTCAAACAAATCGGCTCGCTATAGAATTACTAGACGACGATGGAGATGAGCAGAATAAAGGGGGTGATAAAAAAACGGATGAGGCGGCTAAGGCAGTAATGGAAGAAAACCATCGTTTAATTCACCAGAGTTTTGAATTAGATTATGTGCTTGTCAATAGTTTTCTTACAAATGAGATTCGCAAACTCACTCTTGATACTCCACCAAATCTTCCTTCACAAGCTCCGGTACAATCGCGGGTCAAACTGCCAGAAGTGAAGCTCCCTGTCTTCGATGGCAGTATTTCGGAGTGGATAACCTTTCGCGATTCTTTCAAATCACTCATTGACTCCAATGGAGCACTTTCCCAGTTCGACAAATTCTCGTACCTTGTATCTTCTCTTACCAAGGACGCAAAAAAGGTTGTGGAATCAATCGAACTCTCCGCTGCCAATTATCCTATCGCGTGGCAGCTCTTAGAGAAGAGATTTGAGAATAAAAACTCATTCTCAAAACATACCTTGATGCGCTTTTTGCTATTGAGGCGATGAAAAGGAAAATTATGAGTGTCTAATGCGTTTGGTCAGTGAATTCGAACGAAATTTGAGCATGATCGACAAGCTGGGATTTCCAACGGACGGTTGGGGTGTGCTCTTAGCCCACATGGTCTGCAGTCGACTCGACCCTTCTACTTTGAAGCAATGGGAATCACACTACCGCTCGACTGACGCTCCGCAGTACAAAGACCTAATAGAATTTCTTCATGGGCATTTGTCAGTTCTGCAATCCCTGCCGCCATCTAAATCGCATTTCACGGAGTTCAACAAAGTTGAGCAGTATCGGCCGCAAAAATCGAAAGCCAACATGGTCCACGCCGTGATAAGTTCAACGATCAGCTCGTGTGCGTTTTGCTCAAAATCGCCACATTCCCCATTTAAATGCGAGACTTTTCAACGTTTGTCAGTCGCTCAACGTTTCGATCTTGTTAAGAAGAGAAATCTTTTTCATAAACTGTTTCTCGTCCTCGCATATGGTACGGAGCTGTCAATCCAGTTGTTGTAGAGTCTGTAACCAGAAGCACCACACTATGCTGCACCAATCTGCCAAATCTGTACGAGGGTCCATCGATAAATAAGCCTATTGCTCCTCTCGCTTCATACTCAAATTCAACTTCATTGGATAATCAAACAGTAGCCAATTCGCCCTCCTCGCAATTACATCCGTCAACGTCGTCGTCTGAATCGCACAAGCCGTCTACCGTTGCCACTAGTCTCGTGTCCACCAAGGTTGTCGAAGTACCAAGAAGCGCTCCAGCCACCGTGTTGTTGCAAACGGCGATTATCAAGGTTTTGTCCACAAGTGGACATAGTCAATGGGCCAGAGCACTGTTGGATCCAGCATCGCAGCTGAATCTTATCACTGAGAACCTCGTCCAAAGGTTAAATTTGCGCCGCTATCAGTGTCATCAGGAAATTGGTGGTGTAGGCAACTCTGCAATTATTTCATCGCATGCCGTTCGCATACGGATGGAGTCTCACTGCACGGATTTTGCCGTTGAACAATCGTGTCACATCTTGAAGAAGATCACCAGAGACCTCCCTAGCAGGTCACTTGATGCTTCGCGTTGGAAGCTTCCACCCAACATCATTTTGGCGGATCCCAAGTTTAGCGAGACTGGGCCAATTGACTTGCTCCTCGGCATGGAACTTTACTACGATTTGCTGCTTGATGGATTTTCCAAATTAGGTCCTGAGATGCCAGTCCTTCAGAATACAGTTTTTGGATGGGTAGCCTCGGGAAAAATTGGTTCCGGCCAAATTGATAGCGCGCTGAAGCTGGCTCATGTATGCAGTAATCAATCGCTCGATGAGTTAATATCTCGTTTCTGGGAAATTGAGTCGTGTTGGTCGAACAGCACTCAATCTATTGAAGAAGTCGCCTGTGAAGATCACTTCAAGGCTAACACGTTTCGAGATGACACAGGTCGGTTCGTCGTTGCTTTGCCCAAACACCCATCCGTACTGACGCAACTCGGAAGTTCAAGGGAGATCGCTACCAAAAGATTTCTATCTTTGGAACATCGTCTTGATAGTAATCCCAACTTGAAGCAAGCCTACACTACCTTCATCGATGAATATCAACAGCTGGGCCACATGAGAGAACTAGATTACGAGTCAGTCGCATCGTCCACTGAATTATCATACTATTTACCTCATCATGGAGTGGAAAGGGCGGACAGCACCACCACAAAACTGCGCGTCGTTTTCGACGCTCCTTGTCGGACGGACACGGGGGTTGCGTTGAACCAGGCACTGATGGTAGGTGGAGTTGTCCAAGACGATCTCTTTGCCATATATCTTCGTTTTCGCATGCATCGTATCGCCCTTATCGCAGATATAGAGAAGATGTACCGTCAGATACGCATTCATCCGTCAGACTATCCACTGCAGCGCATACTCTGGCGTACCTCGTGCCAGGAACCACTCCGCACATTCGAACTAATGACAGTGACATATGGTACTGCATCGGCCCCATTTTTGGCCACAAGGTGCCTGAAAGAACTGTCCATGCAAGGTACTAACGATTTTCCACTCGCAGCGATAGTGCTAGGCAACGATTTTATGTGGACGATATGCTGACCGGTGTGGACGACGAGGAAACAGGGTACGAGCTGTGCAAGCAACTTCTCGATTTACTGCAATCCGCCGGTTTCAGCCTTCGAAAGTGGGCGTCTAACTCAAAAGCTGTCTTGTCGCAGATTCCGTCAGAACTGCGTGACGAACGATCAGTGTTCTCCTTGGAATCACTATCATCCTCTATTAAAACTCTGGGCATCCAATGGCAGCCATCCACTGACACGTATAGCTACGCAATCCCTGACTGGTCGCAGGAAGCGGTTATTACTCGTCGCGTCGTGGCATCTGATGCTGCTAAATTATTCCTACCTCTCGGATTACTCGGTCCCGTCGTGATTCTGGCTAAGATCTTTATCCAATCCCTGTGGCAGACAACGTCTTCATGGGACGAACCACTGTCAGTACAGCAGCAGCAGTATTGGACTGAATTTCGCAAAAGTTTAGAAGACATTGCTTCCATTTCCGTTCCACGATGGGTATCCTTTGCTCATAATCCAATCTTGATAGAAATGCACGGATTCTGCGATGCATCTGAGCGAGCTTATGGTGCCTGCATTTATCTGCGGACCGTGTCTATCGACGGAACAATCTCCATAAAGCTCATGGCTGCTAAATCAAAAGTTGCACCTACTGGAAAGTCGAAGAAGCAGAGCTGTCATCGGCACTACTACTGATTCATCTGCATCACAAGGTCGCCGAAAGCATCAAATTGAAAACGGAGCCCTTCTTTTGGACTGACTCCATGATAGCGCTTTGTCAGATCCATTCACCGCCCGGTCATTCGATTCATTTGGATAACATTCGTAGCGAATCGAGTGTCTGAAATTCAGCGACTCACTAGCGGTGGATCCTGGGCCCATGTTCCCGGCAATGAAAACTCTGCGGATATCATTTCGCGCGGAATGAGTCCAGCTCAGCTGAGAGAAACCCCGACCTGGTGGAGTGGGTGTCAATGGCTCAGTCAATCTTCTCGCTTTTGGCCACCAGTCGATCATCAATCATCATTTCCGAGGACTTGCACACCATCGATCTCGAAGAACGCCCTGTTTCCTTGCCAGTTCAAGCAGTTAAATCCAATGACATTTTTGAATCCCGCTCGTCATTTCCCAGTCTAGTTCGGGTAGTGGCCCTACCACGCCGATTCGGATACAGCTGTTCACCTCGAAATCGTACCATTCGTAAGGACGGGTCGCTCAGCACGTCAGAACTCAACGACGCTATCAAAACTCTCGTGAAACTTGCCCAACAAGAATCATTTGGCAAGGAAATTCTTCAAATAACTTCGCATGGACAAGTCGGAATGCATTCCGTACTTAAAAATCTCGCTCCAATTCTTGTTGACGGAATCCTGCGTGTGGGTGGTCGGCTACGCCACGCAGTAATCTCCGAGGACAGAAAGCATCCCATGATCCTGCCTGCACGACACATCCTATCAGAACGTATTCTTGTTCACTACCACCTGAAATATCTTCATGCTGGGCCCCAATTTCTGGTGGCCTGTGTTCGTGAAAAATTTTGGCCCATCCGAATCCGCAATTTGGCGCGAAAAGTAGTGCATTCCTGTCTGAATTGCTTTCGCTGTAAGCCTTCAAATTTGGAGCAGCTTATGGGCGACTTGCCGCCCGAAAGAGTGACGCCAACTTTACCATTCCTGAACACTGGTGTGGACTTGTGTGGGCCGTTCCACTTCCGGAAAGTCCCAAGAGCACAACCGGTGAAATGCTACGTGGCAATTTTTGTTTGCCTTGTTACGAAGGCTGTACACGTAGAACTCGTCTACGACCTCAGCACCGCCGCATTTCTAGCGGCATTACATCGTTTCGTTGCCCGTAGAGGAAGGCCCAAAATGATCGAGTGCGATAATGCCAAGAACTTCAAGGGAGCAACACGGGAATTGGCACAACTGCGAGCACAGTTCTACAACCAACAACACCAGGCATCAATAATTGATCAATGTGCAGATGACGGTACAGAGTTCAAATTCATCCCACCTCGCAGTCCCAACTTTGGGGGTTTGTGGGAGGCGGCGGTGAAGTCATTCAAAAAACATCTGCGGTCTACAATAGGAAATTCGATCCTATCCCAGGACGAGTTTGTAACGTTGCTAGCTCGAATTGAAGCCTGCCTAAATTCTAGGCCATTAACTCCGATGTCTGCCGATCCCAACGACCTGGAAGTTTTGACTCCGGGTCATTTTCTCGTACATCGACCACTCACCTCTTTCCCTGAACCAAGTTTTTCCGAACTACCAACAAACCGTCTAGACCGTTGGCAACAGAATCAAGAGCTACTCCGTCGCATTTGGAAGCGTTGGAGCATTGACTATCTGTCTGGCCTGCAACCTCGCACCAGATGGACTCAGCAACGAGATAACGTCAACGTCGGCACCCTAGTCCTTCTGAAAGATGACAATCTTCCACCTCTGAAGTGGAGATACGGGCGCATCCTCCGAGTCTGCCGTGGTGCGGATAACCATATCCGTGTTGTTGTCGTGCGGACCGCCGACGGGGAGTATACACGGTCAATTTCGAAGATATGCGTTCTACCGATACACCATCCCGCATCTGATGTTGCTGCTGTGGATAATCCAAATTCCAGATGACTGAAGTCTTCCATCGCTTTGCTTCGGCATTGCGCAACATGGAGGCCTTCGGGCCTCCGACCACGTAAGTTTATTTTTCATTGAATTTTCAAAAAGCCTAAAGAATGTTTCATCCTCCGGCATGTCTTGGGTCATCGATGGCTGCTCCAACCACGAGTACGCCCAACCATAACGATCATCGAGCTTCCCGCCTCGGCCGTCAGCAGATTGTGGGAGAAATGGAGAACAGGAACGTCATGGGCCGAAAGAACAACAACAGCACCCGAGCTTCCGCTGCGATACTGAACTCTCAATGCAGTAGACGACATTCAAGTGAAGAAGTGAATTATTAATGTTGAAAGTCGACCCTTTCAACGGGGGCCGGCGTATGTTTAAGCGTAACTGTTAAAAGCTCAAAATCAAAATATTTCCAATTATCATTCCGCATCCTGTAAATAATATTAGAGTATCCTATTGCTTCTTCATCACCAGCCTTCAGCTGGCGACTGAAACACACTCGTAGAGGGTATGATTGTATTGTACACATGATATGTGATCTCTGCGAAGATCAGAAAACGAATTCAGTTCAAATAAATCCATCCGATAGTTCACATCATCCGCGTCTATAGTTTCGATAGTCGGGAGAGTGGATCGGATACACTAGAATAAAGTGTTATCGTTTCAGTTAGCAAACCGCGCGTTTTAGTTTTCGTCGAAAGAAAGTGTTCGAGTGCCAACCTGTTGTTTCGAATCTTTGGTGACCCCATACCCTACAGAGTCCTCCAGGTGGATCTGAATACATGGAAATTTGTAGTTTATGGGACTCAACCTCCGATCAGCTGAAAAATCATCGTACTTACGAGTCTGGGAGAGATGCACGTACCCCGAATCAGATCTTCAATCGTCGGAAGCATTCCTCCTCACTTTGAGGTCGAGACTGCTGGAAGTCTGACGCTATTAGATCTGCATGCTACCACTACCCCAGTATTCGATGTTTCCAAGGCCTGAAACGACTCCCATTACATAATCTCCGACACACCGGCAGCGAGCTCATCACTACCCCTATCAATCTTCGTCGTACCGATGGCTTGATCAGCACATACGAGAGAACCTTCGTAGCTCCGAAGGCAAATCTCATCACCAAAAACATTCGCTTTTGTCGCACTGGCGGTGTACTCAGCCTAGACTGGACATCGTTGAACAATGCTCAAGCGAATCGAGGTTTATTCATTTTCATATTATAACAATGAGTATAAGGACCAAAGCTTATTATTTTCTATAATTATTTTCTCTCCAATCTTTCTTCAAATGTATCTCCGACATCGACCGGAAAACAGTAAACAAACAAATGTAATAATACCCATGACGACGGTAGTAAATTAGAACAAATTCAAATTCAAATAGAAAGATTGCTTAGTTTTGCTGGGTACCAGAGAGATTAGTACACTGGAACCATAAAATGAGTACTAAGGGTTCATTCACAAATTACATAACGCTAAAATTAACCATTTTTAACCCCCACGCACCCTCTCGTTACGTTTTTGTATGGAATGGTTCTGAAATTTGTATGGGCCGTAACGCTCGGACAGACACCCTCCCACCCCCAAAAGCGTTATGTAATTTGTGAATGGGCCCTAATTTGCTCTGACCCCAACATCTTCACGGTTAGAAAAAAGTACCTAATTTTAGGTACTTTTTTTCTCTTGCATCTCCCTCACTCTTCCTTTTGTTGTCATAAAATGAAGAGCAAAACCACTCAACAAGGGCATTAAAGTGTGGGAACCCAACGTTGAGTAATCTCATGTTTACAAAAGTTGAGTGAAATTTACCTAACTTTTGGTTAGTTTCTATTTAAAATGAAGTATATTTTACTTAATATTAAGTGAATTTTATTTAATTTCGAAAAAAAATTACTTAATTTTGGGTTCCCACACTGAACCTCCGATTTGAGTGAAAAGTACCTAATATTAAGTACTTTTTTTCTAACCGTGTTGATAATTATATCTATGCTCTATCGTTTAGGTGAACTGCTGAGATGAGATAAGACATCTCACTGTCCCTTTTTGAAACCATTTGCCTGTCAGAAAAGGCCAGTTTTGATTGGGAGATTTGACAGACGCCGGCAAGCACAGCGTTGCTTTATTTTGCTGGTGGGTGCATTGTTATTACTTTCGCGGTGTTGCTAGTAGTCGGGGATTTTCCAACTTCAGTTTCCAAAGAAACAAGTAATCACGAATAAACGTTTCTGTAATTAATTTCAACGTGAATTTTACTTAATTTCAAGAAAAAATTACTTAATTTTGGGTTCCCACACTGAACTCCCAATTTGAGTGAAAAGTACCTAATATTAAGTATTTTTTCTAACCGTGCAGGTTAACTGTAACACTCGAGCAGCAACAGACATTCTTGACTTAAAGTTTACTTCTTTTATCAGTTAGTTTGGTGAGTTTGATCTAGTATTTTTAGGCTCTGTCTCATTTGGAGAATTAAACTTAAAAGTGACAGTTCGAAAATTAGCCAATATCCCAATCATAAGAATGGTTGGTGCTACCCAGCAATTCCAATAAGACATCGATGCAAAATGATTCGATATCTGTCAAAAGTAATCTTGCTCTGCGAGCAGGGTTATTTGATAATTATTGAAATGTCACTTTTAATTTTAATTTCAGTTTAATTCTCCAAATGAGACAGACCCTTAATGATATTGGCTCCGAATCGTATCAAATTCAAATTATGTTGATATTATTATTATATTATATTATATTATATTATATTATATTATATTATATTATATTATATTATATTATATTATATTATATTATATTATATTATATTATATTATATTATATTATATTATTATTATATTATTATTATATTATTATATCTATGTTATTATGCTCAAAAATTATCTCAGTTATTTTTCAAACACAATTCAAAATATTTTCACAATTCTGCATTTTTTTTATTTTATCTGATCCTTATATTAATATATTCCAAACACTATTTCACACAATTGAGAAAACATCTAATGAATAATACATTTGCGTAAATGATTATAGAAAAATGTGTTATTTTATCACTATTTTCATTAAATAATTAATAATTATTTTCGAGCGTCTTAGGGTAAAATGTTACACGATTTTAAAGTGGAAGTAAAAGGAAAAATTTTTTTTTTAAACTATTTCCATGTTCGTTATATTCATTTGATTTTTCATCTCACTCACCATATGTCATATTTATTCGTTAGATGCATTGCTACAAAATAGCAAATATATTCAAACTTTTTGATTAATTAAAGTTGATGAACACCTTGCAAATTTATTAGGTGTATCACTTTGCTATTAATTTGCTGGCTTCATCAATTGAGAGAAGCGTAACCAAATCGAAACCAGAACGTAATGATTAGGGTTCCTAATAAATTATTAAAAACGATATGATTAAATCATTCATCCCTGATTGAGATAAAGATCAAGATTAACGATTGATTTATTTTCTGACAATGATTCTATTCTTCTTCTATGGCTTTATATTTTAACTGAAACTTGACCTGCTTTCCTTAGGTACCTACCTACTATTCTAAGTATTTCATATTTAATATTCGAGTATTTTATTATTAATTTTGAAATTGTGTTTCAAAATATGCTTCTCCAGATATAAAAAGTAGCAATATCTTGGATGTACAGTTTTGAACAAAAAGGTAAATAATTTTTAAATTGAAGAATACTAATTTTGATTTAATTATTCCTTATTACTTATAAAATAAAAAGAAGGCAAAAAAATCTGTTCAAATGTTAATTCAAACAAACTATTTACCTGTTTTGCTAAATGCTACTACTATACTACAATAAAGATCCAGCGCTCTTTAGAAAATAGAAATTATATCGTTAAATTAAGAACAATTTTAGAATCATGATCAAAATTTATCACATTATGAACATAAATGTTAACTTTGGCAATTTATTAACACTGTAACATTTGTCGTACCTCCATACACGAAATTATTTAACCACAATTCATTATAAGCCAGATTTCCTCCCAGATTAAAATAAAATGATTTTAATAAAGGTTTTTTTTTTCAATTATGCAATGCTAACTTTGAATTCAACAGTTTTCCCTAAAACAATAATTATGACGTTTAGCGTTAAGCGTTAAGCGTTTTGGATATTTTGTCATTTGTTTGGTTCCATTTCACTTAATTGTTTTCTTTTCATTTTCTTCAATTGCTTGAATGATATAAACATTGAAAATTAAACTTTTTTTTTACCACGGAAAGCACCTTATAATAACCAATTCAAATCATATTCTACAAATTAGGTAATTATAATTGTAGATTGAATATTACGCTATGCTATTTAATTGTTGTTGAATGCAGGACCTGTTCTTATCCCAATAACTTCCATATTCGGGTGGCAAACCGGTAAAATATTAGATATTATTGTTTTATTTCCACACACTGAATTTATTTTATAATGTTTGGTGATTCTAACCGTACTTCCTGCATCTGAACAGTAAGATAAATCTTTGGATGTTTAAATTTTACGTCTAGGAAGTTTGGTTACTGATCCGTATATATATTAAAACATCTGATTTATTTGTAGAGAACGTTACAAAATATGGTGAATTTCAATAAATAGTAAAATAATAATACCCGGCTCCAAGAATGTTATCGATCATTTAGTAATCTGCGTTTGATCATTTAATAGTTTGCCAATAACTCATTCCATAGGCTAAATTTCAAAATGTGTTGTATGGTCGACTTCTAATGCAAAGGTTTATCTACATCTCTGCCCAACAGTTCGTTGTTTGAATTTCACTAATAACGGAGCTATGGCTCCAGTAGCAGTAACTTATGCTAAATGATTGCTATTTTATTATTATTTAGTATAAGTTACTGCTACTAGCCCTATAGCTTCGTTATAAGTTAAAATCAAACATCGACCTGTTAGGCAGAGTTGTAGAAAAACCTTCGCACTAGAAGTCCACCATACAACACATTTTGACATTTAGCCTCTGTAATGAGTTATTGACAAACTACTAAGTGATCGAACGCAGATTATTAAATGATCGATAACATCCTTGCCCGGCTCAATGTGAACGCACTGGAACTTTTGCTAAGATGTACTAATTAAACTGCAAGAGCTGCAGCCAATAACAGCTACCGCAGATACGAAACCGACGAGAATCTTCACAGTCTCCAAAATGGCAACAGTTGGTCATTGCGGCTACAGTTTCGATGGAAGTAAAGGAGGATGAGAAGTAATTTCAATGTCTTACTGAATTTACCTGCTACGCCCTGTTCAAACCTGGAGCTATTGAAGAATTAAACTGGTGAACACGTTCCAATTATTTACTTTGATTTCTTCAATCGCTATATAAAATTGTAAATCCCTGAATTTGATCACAAAATACGCACAGGGCATCGTTTGCTTCTATTGCCGCGGATATTGTGGGAGTCCCAGACATCCGGTTCAAGCTTTAGCTAGCAACGGTGGCTCTTCTCGGCCTTCTATTCCCTGAGTAGCTAGTACGAATAAGGGCGTCCTTGTGAAGTTTTGCTGTACCTGTTATGAACAACTAGAACATCCCATTTCCTACACTCACATAAGAAACTTGCCTTGCTTCAGAAGTGAATCCTTTTTGTAGTATTAGTCTTCGTAACTAAAAGGGCACCATTACGGAGTATGAGATCTGATCAAATTCTTCGTACTTGACCTACTTGACCAACACCCCCAGCTGGGTGAGGGGTAGAGGATGACTCACACACACACGTTTATTCGGTGGGCCCATACTTATCTGACACTTAACGGAATCGTAATTGAAGGTAATGATATTTACCATTCTAATTATATTGAGTCATTATTTTATGAGCAGATTGTTATTGATAGACGACCAGTTAACAAACTTTTTCTTGTGTTATACCTTTCCTGCTCAACATTTTTGTATTGCTTGTTACTCTGTTACGTAAGTTATGATTTTGCTTTATTTCGATTCGACTAAGTATTGTCCAGTGTGAAAATTAGTTCGGTCATCCATCCGAGTGTAAACCGTCTTCATTAAACCGCAAATACTGGATAGCACAAACTTGAAAATGATGAACTAGTTGTTAATTTTCCTGTCGCAAGTGAAAATTGACGGCACCAGTGTTTTGCTAATAGTGGGGCATTAGCAATTTTGGCGTAATCGGTTCATTGTTATTTGGCGTCAGCAGTAAGAACTATTATAATTCGAGGGGCACTTCCGCAGGTGTTAACCGCGAGGTTTCTAAGCCAAGTAACCATTCTTGAATTTGTATATCATGAGGAAAAAACGATGAATCGTCGATGATACTTCTATACCCAGGGAAGTCGAAACAATTTCCATACTGAAAACTGCCTAGACCGGTACCGGGAATCGAACCTAGCCACCCTCCGCATGGACTTGCTTTATAGCTGCCCATCTTACCGCTAGGCTAAAAAGGGCCCCATGAATAACAAATGAATCCAGAAAATCCTTCGGAAAATCTTCCAGTTTTTTGATTGAAAATTTCTTAAGGAAATTTTTATGAAATTCTTTCTTAAATTCTTCTTAGAATGCTTTTAGAAATTTCTTTAGGAACACTTTCAGAGTTTGAGTTTGATCGTGTTTTATATTGGGCGCAGAATGATCGTGCGATCAAAGAAGTGTTTGCTTCTGCTTTGTGCGTGTCTAATCCTAAGAAGGTCTATTAATTAATGAGCTTTGCATGTTTCTTGTTTCTTGGCCAATTACTACTAGCAACCACGAAGTGTACAGTCTATCAAACTAAGGTATTTTCTTTAGGAATACTTTCAAAATATCCAACAATCCTTCGGGAATTGTTTCAGGAATCCCACCAGAAAATCCATTAGGTGTTCCATCGGAAGTTCAATTTTTTCGAAAATCCTGTAATTCTCTCAGAACTTCTTCCTAAAATTCCTTCCGAAATTCTAGGACAAAATTCTAGAAATTTACGAAAGAACTCCTAAATAAATTTCTGAGAGATATTCCGACATTCCTAAATTTCACAAGAATTCCTTCAGGGATTCCTTCGAATAATCTTCCAGAAATCACTTCAGAAATAATTTCAGATTTTTTTTTGAAAAATCATCCAGATAATAATTCGAAAATTCAAAGAAAGAATTCCAAGAATTCATCCTACGGATTTTTTTTCAGAACTTCCCCAAGAAATTCTTTTGGAAATTCCTTAAGAAATTTATCCAGAAATTTCTTCGAAAATTCATTTAAAAAAATCTTCCAAATTTTCTTTCGAAATTCTTATTTAGGGTTGTTTAGGTGTTTCTGATATTTACGTAATTCCTTTAGGAGTACAGATTTTTTTTGGATTTAATCCTTCGGTAATTATTTCAGGAATTTCTGCAAAAATGTCTCCAAGAATTTCCTCCCGTAGTTCCTTCGGAAGTTCCTTCAGAAGTTCATCGGAAAATTCCTCTAGATATGCTTTCTGAAGTTTTTCCAGTAGTTACTATGGAACTTCCTTCACAAGCTCCTTCAGAAATTCCTTCGGAAATTCCTCCTGTAATTGCTTCAGTAATTCGTAATTCATCCAGAAGTACCTCCGTAGGTTCCTTCAAAAATTCCTCTGGAAATTTCTCCAGGAAATCTTCTGGAAGTTCCTCCAGCAGTTCCTTCGGAAATTCCTCCAGCAATTTTGTTCAGAAGTTTTCCAGCAATTCTTCCGGAAGTTCAAGGAGTTCCTCCGGAAGTTCCTCCAGAAGTTCATCTATGTATTCCTTCTTAAATTCTTACAGTAGTTGCTCCGGATGTTCCTCCAGAAGCTCCTCTGAAAATTCCTCTAGATATTCCTCCTGAAGTTCCTCCAGTAGTTACTCTGGAGCTTCTTCCAGAAGCTCCTCCGGAAATTCCTGTAGCAAATCCTTCGGAAATTCCTCCATTAAATCCTTCATAAATTCGGAATTCCTTCGGAAGTTACACTACGGATTCCTCAAGAAGATCCTCCAGGAATTCCTCCGGAAGTTCCTCTAGAAGTTCCTGTAGATATTCCTCCTGAAGCTCCTCCAGTAGTTACTACGAACTTCCTCCAGATCACTATTTTGAATCTAGTTGAGCTTGAGCTTGAACTTGATTGACTGCTCGTAGTTGCTACTCTTTTATGACCAGATCAGCTGTTCTTGCACAGGGAACCAACAGATGTTTGCTTGGGACTAGCACATATCTCCAATGTACAAGTACTGGTGATCTTATTTGTTAAGTCATACTGGCGCCTGCCACGTCAGAATGCAAGTCAATGTAGGGAAGGGGAGGAAATTATGATGCAATCACTCGCCGAATATCGCCAATCACAATCACTGCAAGCCGAATATACCTCTGCACTTGCCACGAGTTTATGCGGAATTTGTTGGAATTTTTGGGTTAGGTTCGAGAAGCAGAGGTCTTGGTTAATGAGCTGCCAATGTGATAGATAGGAGAAGGCAATTTCTAATTGGATGTAGGAAACGAGCTCTATAGTTCATTTCCAATTCTAGCAGATTACTGTTAGAATACTCAAGTTGAAGGTATAGGAATAGTAATGGAAACGGTATAGAATCCATTCCCAGTTCTAGCGATAGCTAGAACATGAGAATTATAGAATAATATAATATGAGAATGTAACGGACCTGGGATTGAACCCACGACCTCCTGCGTATGAGGCAGAAGCAGTGACTACCAAGCCCGCTTATAGATCACTATTTTGAATCTAGTCACTAAAAAGTCACTATTTGCATCCAAAAGTCGCTAAAGTCACTATTTTTCTGATAATGATCACCAAAGTTACTATTTTCGGACCGCCGCGGCGATTTAACAAGTTTATGCCATCCACTTGTAGTTTCAGTCAACAGGTTTGCACTACTCTACATTAAAAATCTGAAAATGTTCTTCTTTTTGCTTCAAAAACCAAGTGAATCTAACAAACATTTTAAGATGAATAAGCTAGATTTTTGGAGGCAGCAGGGACTACGTCCCTCCCCAGGCCATCTGCGAGTTGTGGTGCCTGCCTAGGATGTGGTGGGGTTTGACAGTGGGCCCTGTTAAATTCCTATAAAAAGCTGCATGTATCCGCAAGTAGGCTCCGCCAAAGCAAACGTGTGCCAGACGTTAGACTAGCCCAAGACTACGCGCAGCAGCTGGAAGTGGCACTCCCAACGGAAGAGCACCTAGGCGCAGCGTCTCTTGAAGATGGCTGGAGAGATTTCAATCCGCCATTGAAAGCACCGCAACAGCTGCACTAGGCACGGTGGCCCCGGATCAGAGAAACGACTGGTATGACGGCGAATGTGAGCAGTTAGTTGAGGAGAAGAATGCAGCATGGGCGAGATTGCTGCAACACCGCACGAGGGCGAACGAGGCACGATACAAACGGGCGCGGAACAGACAAAACTCAATTTTTCGGAGGAAAAAGCGCCAGCAGGAAGATCGAGACCGTAAAGAGACGGAGCAACTGTACCGCGCTAATAACGCACGAAAGTTCTATGAGAAGTTAAACCGTTCACGTAAGGGCCAACTACCAGGAGACCTGTTTAAACTAGGTGCGCTGCACTGGGTAATTCCCAAGGTTTGGAGTGGATGGAAGGTGTCGTGTGCCCCATCTACAAAAAGGACGATAAGCTGGATTGTAGCTACTACCGCGCAATCACATTGCTGAACGGCGCCTACAAGGTACTCTCCCAAATTTTATGCCGCCGACTAACACCAATTGCAAGAGAGTTCGTGGGGCAGTACCGGGCGGGATTTATGGGTGAACGCTCTACCACAGACCGGGTGTTCGCCGTACGTCAAGTATTGCAGAAATGCCGCGAATACAACGTGCCCACACATCATCTATTTATCGACTTCAAAGCCGCATATGATACAAACGATCGGGACCAGCTATGGCAGTTAATGCACGAAAACGGATTTCCGGATATACTGATACGGTTGATCAAGGCGACGATGGATCGGGTGATGTGCGTAGTTCGAATTTCAGAGGCATTCTCGAGTCCCTTCGAAACGCGCAGGGACTTAGGAAGGGGTAATATGGAGAGCAGGGATTAACTCGGACTAGTCATCAACACGTCGAAGACAAAGTACATGATAGGAAGAGGTTCAAGAGAAGACAATGTAAGCCACCCATCGCGAGTTTGCATCGGTGGTGACGAAATCGAGGTGGTAGAAGAATTTGTGTACTTGGGCTCACTGGTGACTGCCGAAAATGATACCAGCAGAGAAATTCGGAGACGCATAGTGGCTGGAAATCGTACTTACTTTGGACTCCGCAAGACGCGCCGATCGAATAGAGTTCGCCGCCGTACCAAACTGACAATCAACAAAATGCTCATTAGACCGGTAGTCCTCTTCGGACACGGGACCTGGACGATGCTCGTGGAGGACCAACACGCAGTTTTCGAAAGAAAAGTGCTGCGTACCATCTATGGTGGGGTGCAGATGGCGGACGGTACGTGAAGGAGGCGAATGAACCACGAGTTGCATTAGCTGCTGGGAGAACCATCCATCGTTCACACCGCGAAAATCGGACGACTGCGGTGGGCCAGGCATATAGCCAGAATGTCTGACAGTAACCCGGTGAAAATGGTTCTCGACAACAAGCCGACGGGCACAAGGTGCGCAGCGAGCAAGGTGAATCGATCAGGTGGAAGATGACTTACGGACCGACGGCGGCCATGGACCGACGTGTAGCCATGAACCGAGCCGAATGGAGAAGACTCCACAAAACCGCACAGGCCACTTCGGCCTTAGTCTGAATAAATAAATAAATGCGAGCAGGGTTACTGTAAATCGTATCGCGTCACTCGCATTCACTCATATTTTACGATAGCGTTCGAAGGAGAACTGTAAACGATGCATCCCGAATGAAACGTACGATGGTAATCATCCCAGTGATGGTGAGTGACTCCCGCATGAATACGTTTCGTGCTGTTCATGTTGTTTTAGCATCGGCTCCGATTGCGATTGGCATAAATAACTGGAGCGATGATGATTTACGATGAGTGATAGATGGAGACAATCGCATCACTGAATCACCGATCAGTTTGTTTTTGCATAGCAAGTGAGCGGGTGCGAATGTCATCACACGAGATGAATCGGGAAACACTTAAGCGCAAAATAAGCGATGCGTACGAAGAACGGACCGACGAAGCGGGAGTTAAAAGATTCCGCTGTTTGGCGAACGTTGGGGTCTGTGAATACGAGCAGAAAAACTTTCTGGCAGCTAACTTTAAACGCCACTTGGTGCTTTGCCACCCTGATGCTGCACGCCGCTTAGGATTAGTGGATGAAAAAGTGGAAGGGGAAACGAGCACAGCGAAGCGATCTAAGCTACCGACGAAAGTTGTTGTCGAAACAGACCGAAAAACCGTTCTAATGGGCACGCTTTTGGCAGTAGCAAACAACAACCTTCCCATACGGTTTCCTGAATGGCAGAGTATTCAGATGCTTATAGGTCCATTGTGGAAAGCGTGTAAGCTTACAATATCGCGGAATACGCTGCCAGGCTTGATATCGCGCGCGGCCTGTATATTGCGCGAAATAATATTGGAAAAGTTCGCGGATAAATTAGTGTGCCTAAAAGTGGACTCGGCGACGCGTCAATCACGATCAATCTTTGCAATTAATGCGACGATGGTTGACGAGGAAGGAGATGTGCTGATTTTTCATCTTGGTAAGCTTCGGTAACTTTGTACTGCTTTGAAGTTGAACAATCATAAACTTTAAAAAGAATAGTTTTCAACCCTTTTATGCCCTTCACTCTCCTAAGAAACAACATACGTTCAAAGACTAAAAGTATTATGAACTGATGGGACAAAATGGATTTTTTGATAAACTCCAATAAAATTTAAAATAAAACATATAGTAATAATACAATGTTAATAGAATTTCAATTAAATTTCAATTATTTGTTCAAAAATATTTTCACTAAATTCAGTAAAGATTGTTTGATATTTTATTTAATTTGAATGTGAATTGAAGCTTTTAGAAATTTGATTTATTTTAACTCAATTTCAATTTTAATTTAATAAAAAACTAATTTAATTTTTTTTAAATTTTATTTAAGTTTAATTTATTTTTATTTAAATTAAATTTAAATTGAATTTAAATTTAATTTAAATTTAATTTAAATTTAATTTAAATTTAATTTAAATTTAATTTAAATTTAATTTAAATTTAATTTAAATTTAATTTAAATTTAATTTAAATTTAATTTAAATTTAATTTAAATTTAATTTAAATTTAATTTAAATTTAATTTAAATTTAATTTAAATTTAATTTAAATTTAATTTAAATTTAATTTAAATTTAATTTAAATTTAATTTAAATTTAATTTAAATTTAATTTAAATTTAATTTAAATTTAATTTAAATTTAATTTAAATTTAATTTAAATTTAATTTAAATTTAATTTAAATTTAATTTAAATTTAATTTAAATTTAATTTAAATTTAATTTAAATTTAATTTAAATTTAATTTAAATTTAATTTAATTCAATTTAATTAATTTAATTTTAATTTTATTTTTTTTAAATAAATTTAAATTTTATTTAAATTTAATTTAAATTTAATTTAAATTTAATTTAAATTAAATTTAAATTAAATTTAAATTAAATTTAAATTAAATTTAAATTAAATTTAAATTAAATTTAAATTAAATTTAAATTAAATTTAAATTAAATTTAAATTAAATTTAAATTAAATTTAAATTAAATTTAAATTAAATTTAAATTAAATTTAAATTAAATTTAAATTAAATTAAAATCAAATTTAAATTAAATTAAAATTAAATTTAAATTAAATTTAAATTAAATTTAAATTAAATTTAAATTAAATTTAAATTAAATTTAAATTAAATTTAAATTAAATTTAAATTAAATTTAAATTAAATTTAAATTAAATTTAAATTAAATTTAAATTAAATTTATTAAATTCATTATTATTGATTTAAGTTTAATTAAATTTAATTTAATTTCAATTTAATTTAGATTTAATTTTAATTATATTTAATTTATCTTAGTCAAAAGTTTTTAACGATTGTTTTGAAAACTAATTTATGAAAACGAACATTTTAAAAAAAGATTTAAAACTGTTTTTGATTTTATAAAGCGTCGCATGAGATGTCTGAGCGTCAGACGAAAGAAAATCTTGAAAAAGTCATAGAAGAGGAAATGAACGTGTTCAAGCTGGAATATAAACAAATACTGACCGTAACAAGCGATAACGGTAACAATATGCTTGCGGCAGTACGCTATATGAAGCACTTGATGGGAGCTTCTTTAGAAGGTGAATCATTGGCAACTCTTCTACGTAAAGAGTACGAAATCCTTCAAAGCATTCGTGGCGATGATGAAGTTGATACTGTAGGCGATGCTGTCGATGTCGATTTAACGGAAACTGATTTGGACACTGACGGTGAGGGTTGCAAATTAGAATTGCTTCCGGAAGATGATGACTTCGCTGAGAAAATTCCCAACTCAGATGATACTACGCCCGTCGAAGAAACACTCCAAGATCTAGAAGTGGAACTCGATATCCTGGAGAGCGTAAGATGTGGAGCGCATACAGCCCAGTTGGCTGTATGGGATGTGCTTCGAGAATATAAGACTCGTCTGTCGAATATAAACAAAATGTGTTTAAAAATGCACCACCGAGCCAATCGTCAAACCCTGATATTTCACAAAACTCCACTACCACCGAAAGTGTGCGAAACAAGGTGGAACGTATGGTATCTTTTGCTGCGATATCTTAAGACGTTGGAAGGCACACCGTTGCTTGAAATTCTTAAGACTAATGATTCAGAAATTGGTAAATGTTGTTTATTCATATTTTTTATATATATACGCCGAATATTTTCTATTATTTTTCTTCACCAGATTTCTCGAAGCAATGGAACTTCATCACAAAGTTTACTGACGCATTTGAACCCATGTTCATCCTAACGGTCAAAGCTCAAAAGAACCACCTACCGGTATCGCAATTCTACGCTGATTGGCTCTATTGTCAGGCAAAGTTGAAAGCGATCAGCGACACTGGTAATATTCTTGGGAAAAAACTGCTTGCAGCCATGCAGAAACGATCGGAAACGCTCCGTGGTAGCATTCCTTTCAAAGCATGCCTGTATTTAGATCCACGATTTAATTTTATCGGTTCTAATCGCCTCACTCCTGATGAAAAGATTCAAGTCCAGGTTAGCATAATATACGAAATTGAAAACCGAAATTATTTAAAACGAATTAATGTTTTTTATATATATTTTGCAGAAATATTTACTGGCACTTAGCGCCCGAATCGATGACTTGACAGGGGAAACAGACCAAGACGGACGAAACGACCTTTCCACCAACGAATCAGCTTCAGATGATTTCATCGAAATGTACCTCGCTGAGCTTTATCAGGAGGAACCCGGAAGCTCGAACTCTTCAACCAGCAGCTCAACTCAAGATTCGTTTCTTACTGATATCGTTAAACTAGAATCTCGCCCTAAAGTCCCAATGGTGTCGCCCCCAGGAAAGGAAGAATTCGATATCATCAAATACTGGAAACAACGGAAAGTGTCTAGTCCCAAAATGTACCGCATTGCGATGGCTTTACTAGCGATTCCCTCAACCCAAGTGACTGTGGAAAGAACATTCAGTCAGCTCAAGCTAGTTCTATCGGATATTAGATCTCGGCTTTCCGATAAAATGATAAAAGATATCATGCTTTTAAAGTTGAATAAGGCTTTCTGGCCCATCATGATCGAAAGGCTGGAAGCGGAACTGGAGAAGTAATTTGATTGAAAATCGCAAATATTCAGAACCAATCAGTTTTTGAAGAACGATATATTTTTTTACACATTTTTTTTAAGTTTAATTCAAATCTATTGTTACGTTACTGTTACTGTACTTGTTACTTATTACAAAGATAACATTGTTTTCGCAGGAAAATATGAATTCTAAGTCATAAAATAAACAGAAAAAAAGCAAATTTTACCATTGTGTGTATGTATGTATACTATTATGACCATAAGCCTCCTTTCCTTGTTTGTTGGCATTATACCCTGGGACATTACTGCCTTACAGACTAGCATTGATTGTTTACCACCTAATATTGAAGCTATTATTATTTAGATGTTAATGATTATTATTGTGGGCTTTGTGGCCGTGCGGTTAGCGACATGAATCGTTTAGACGCATGTGCTAGGGAGTGTGGATTCGATTCCCGCCCCGGTAAGGAGGAAACTTTTCGTGATTTTTATTATTAATATTGGTGCTTCAAAAATATGCAGTAGGAAAAATAGATTAAAATGAAGGTGCCCTCCTTGCCCAGTAGGAGTGCCCAGCTCAAATTACTTCTTTTTACTTCTTCTTACTTCTTCTTATTGGCATTAGATCCTCCACTGGGACATTGCCGCCTCACAGCAGTTCTCATTCAGCACTTCCACAGTTGTTAACCCTTTCCTTCCCATGGTAGCTGTAGAGCTCCATCAAATTTTGCACCTTCCAACATTCAGCGAATTATTTCAACAACAAAAAGCAGTATTTGGCACAACTTTATGGTTTCATTAGACTGCAAATATAATCAATTTTGAGTAAAAATAGTGGGGCCATCCAGAAACCACGTGGTCATATTTTGAAGATTTTCAACCCCCCCTCCCCATGTGGTCTATCGTGGTCATTTGGCAGACCCCCCTTTGACCACGTGGTTTTTTTTCAAGTACAAAATTAAGAAAAACCCTATGTAACTAAAACATATGGTTAATCCGATCAATTTTGAAGATGAACAATTTCAACTGATTCAAAATCAAACTAAAACCCAGCATGGAAATTATAAATTTTCATTATTTCGAAGATTTTTATGATGTTATCATGTTGTAATGTGTATCAGGTATTGGGTTATCTAGAACTCGCATACCTTCGATGCATCAGGAGGATACCAAAAATGCGGACTCATGAATATGTTATAAAAATTTCGAGAAAATTTTGTAATGGTTTAGAAATTTTCCAAAATATCCCTATATTTTTAATTTCTTTATTGGTGATTTTTTAAATACATAATTGCAATTTTTGCTTTTACAAGTGCTAATTTATTATTGTTTTGTGGAAAATTTTCAACTGTTTATGGAAATTTTGCATTATTTGCAGTATATCTATATTTATTTAATACTCATACCCTGATTTCTTTATTGGCAATTTCCAATTCTATTATGGAAAATTTCTATTTTTTCTCTAATAAATAATCTAGAGCTGGCTCATCTCTCAAAATTTCTAATTCTTCATTGAAATTTTATTTTGATATTGACTCGTGGAATCCAATGATGCCATACTAAACATATTTTCTCGGTCACTCTGATGTCTTTCGAATAATTTCCCAAGGAACTTCTATTCCATATCTCGAATATGCTTCAGTCAATGGTCTTTTCATAAGCGACTCATAGAAGAATGAATATATTATAGATCAATTATCATTTTGGAGTTCGGATCATTGGATTTATCCAATTAACCAAATTATGAATGGTGTATGATATAATATCCCATTAGGTCCATTGGGTTGATATGACAATTGTTATTTGTACAAGCTACTACATACTTTTTAGTTAAAAAAACTATGTTGAGCTTTTTAATGGAATGTCTTTACTTGTCATAAGACGAATTTGTACCTTCCCATTTAATTCCACCACTTGATTGTACCTTGAGAGATACGTATTTCGACCTCAACAGTAAGGTCGTCTTCAGTGTTTCGTACTTTATTTCATCGGATTGGGTACATACCGATGATGAGGACATTACAAATGTCATGATTGATCACCTGAAGTCGTGGGCTGAACTTGAGAGCAATCACTGGCTTAACGTTCAGGATGACCCATCTTATCTGAGTGTTCAGAATGATTCAAACTTCAACTTCATTTGCATGCTCTTAGAATCAAAATCTTCTCAAGGTTTCGGATATCTGAGTGTTCAGGGTCAGTCAAATTTGAGCTCCCATATTTTTGCCTTTCTCGTACAACTAAGTTGTACCGAAAGGCTATCATTTCACTCCGAAAACGAACTTTTGATAGAAGCCTCTGAGACCCATAGTGTTATATACCAATCGACTCAGCTCGAAAAACTGAGCACATGTCTGTCTGTCCGTGTGTATGTATGTGTGTATGTGTGTGTGTATGTGTGTGCACAAAAGCTATAAAAAACATTAGACAACTTTTCGTATAGTAATCCTTAACCGATTTTCTCGCAACAAGTTTTATTCGACAGGGGACAAAGCCTTGTTGATCACTATTGAATTTGATAACGATCGGTCATTGCGATTAAATGTTATGAAGAAAATGGTACATCGGACCATATAAACCCCATATAAGGTTGGTGTCTTAACTAAATGCGAGAAAGGCACCACCAACGCTAGGTGGATTAATCTGGGTTTTTTCTGTAAAACCAATATCTAGAAAAACAGTTTTACTGAAGAAAATGGTGGTCTAGCTCTCTTTTGTGATTTAATAGACAATCTAAAACGCTGGGCATGGGCATATATGACCCATCCGTCTTGAAAGGGTTGAGATTTGTTTTGGAATTCAATTTCAATCGTTATTATAACACTATTTATTACCCTAGATTGTTTTAGGAATTGGAGTGTTTTTTTCTGGAACACTGCCACTTTTTTTCATATCGCCGGACTCTTCATAGTTCAAAGACCCTTTTATGAATTTAAAAAGCATTTTATTTAGAATTTCATGTTGATTTTTTAAATGCAAACTTCTCTATGTCATAACCTTTTTCATACGCACTACTAGAATTTTGTGCATTATTGATCGAAAAATTTAAAAATGCACCTAAATGTTATAATTAGGTGCATTATAAAATTTTTCGATCAATTAGCCTAATTATTCAATATCATAAGAACTAGGCTTCTTAATCCTAAATAATTGCCTACATTTATTGCTTGGATGGATTTTAAATTCCAAGATCTTCCTAATTTTCAAGAATAATTATTCTGGAGTTGCAAGGGAAACCCTTCAGAATAGTTAGAAGAAATTCTTCGGAGTCTCCACGGAAAAATCTTCAGTATTTCAACGATTTTTTTTTTCGAAACTCTGTGGAAGAGTTCCTAAAAAAGGTTCGGTAGAAATTTTTAAAAACTAGAAGAATCCGTAGAAGGATCCTAAATACATATTTACGATGAAAATTCCAATAAACATCAAATTCCGAAGAACTTCCGGTATAAATTAGAAAAAAAATCCAGCTTACTTTTTTTACAGAATCTCTAAAGATTTTTTTCAAAATCCTGGGCAAATTTAATGAATTATTCTAAATTTCCAATGGAAATTTTTTTCGTTTTTCAAAAAAATCTTAGAAATTTTCAGCACTTTTTTTAATTTCCAAAAGAAATTATTTGGAGTATACCAAAATATTTCCGATGGAAATTCCTAAGATTTTCCAGTAGAAAATCGAAAAAAGTTCATCTAAAACACCAATAATGAATTTCCCGAGGATATTTCGATATTTTTACAAGTGGAAAAAACGAAAAAAAAATGCACTTTTGTAGTACTTGTGAAGGTTGTACTTTAAAGCAATTCCAATAGGAATTCCTTAGAAAATTAAATCAAAATTTTAAAGATTTTCTGATGTGAAAATTCCTTAAAATTTTTAAATCATTTCTTGTGCTTCTTTGCATGGTAAAGATTTAAAGCAATGTTTAGCTGAACCTACAAAGAAATCAAAAAGACTTTCCGAAGAAGAATGAATTTCCCATGAAATTTTGGAAGAATTTATGGTGCAAATTAAAAAAAAACACGAACCTTGAGAATTCTAAAGATTTATTCTTTGAAAATCCAAAGTATTTTTTGAAGATAATCCATAGACTCTTCCGTGGAAATTCTAAGTAATGCCTCGAATAAAAAAATATTAAGTTGGCCAAATAACTCAGATATGCATCGGCGTTGCGACCGACGCTGCGTTACCGGGTTTTCTCGATGCTTAATGCTAAATTCTTTTTAACACTGAGTTGAAAAGACGCTACGTGGGCATCGGTTCTAAGATGCGCTTTGCGTTTAATGATTAAATCATTAAATTTGATGATTTGTATTTTTTACACAGCCATTGCTATTTCCCAAAAATTTTCGTGTTAAAAAAACCACGTGGTTCGAGAGCAACACCCCCCTCCCCCCATGTGGCTTATCGTGGTCATTTTCCAAACCACCCCCCTCCCCCCCTATATGACCACGTGGTTTCTGGACGGCCCCAGTGAAACTATAAACGATGAAGTAACTATTGATTTACAATCGAAAACTTTTTTTTCGTTTTCCACTAATTTTAGCTATGCCAAAAAACTTTCGCTCTAGCATTTTTTCATATGTGATTCCTTCCTATTAAAATCTTTGAAAAAAGTCGTGGGAAAGAGAAGGTTCACTTGGTGGTTTCTAAGCCAACTTACACACTTAGATTTTTACAGTATAAGGTAATTTTTTACCGAACTTTCAACACTTGAATCTGTTCGGTACTTCAAACTATTACCGAACGTTCACTGCCGTGGTAAGCATAGTTGTCCCATGTCGTTCTTTTTGTGATGCCATTCTCATTGTTCTAGTGGTTGCGCATTTCTCGAAAAAAAATATTTCTTCATCAGACTTCATTTCTAGACTTACCACCATTCTACCATTTAAATGGATTGATGGATACTTTTAATGACTGCCAGGGCAGCGAGAGGGACATCATCTAAAAATTACATGGGACAACTATGCTTCGGACGGCAGCATAATAAACACAGTTTCCGATTTCAAATTTTATCTTGTGATATCACACTCGATACACAGTATAAGAAAAGTCCAACCCCGTACCGCTTACCGTTTTTAATTAAATTGCTTCTAGAATTTTGGAGAAGAGTTTCAAAAACTCCTGCGTTTGATTTCCCGTGCGAATATTTTTACCACCAACTTTATTTATTTTTGTTTTGATATTATAACTTTTTTTTACGTAAGGGTACACCCTCGCGGAAGTCTCGACATAGTAATTCAATGATTGTAATAAAAGAATAACATTGAATAATTAAAGCAGCACCTAAAGAGAACGCATTTTCTCATACATTTAGCATATTTTCCCTTATAAATCTCTCGCTCGTTGACCGCCCGCTAAAAAAACACAAGAATTGCGCAACTGATCGCTGCATTCTATCCTCTAATGGCACATTACATCAAGATGTCTGTCATTTCTATATATCAGGACCAGTAGCCATAATGAAAAAATAAACTGAACTGAAAGGATACATATTATAACATTTAAATTCGGTTTTTATGTGGGAAAAACGTCCCGGTTTTTATCCGGGGAATCAGAGCTGCGTATGTCACAAAACCATGTGAAATAAACCAAAATTAGTTTTCGTGTGTGAAAAACCATTTAAAATGCAAACTCGAAATCCGCCTAAAAAGTGGTATACCTATGAAGCGACTCGTGTAAAAAGCGACCCCAGCGTCAGGTAAAATATTACATCGGCGCGCTTCGGATTCTCCGGCGACGTCGTCCAAACAATTGCAGCTCTCCATAATGCATCGTACCTATTGCACCTGTGCTAATAGGATAATAGAATAATCTGCAGCATCAGTAGCTATTAAGCCCGCTTCCCTCATGCTCACATGGAACCTTAAACAAACAATTTCAAAAATTGTAAAATAAGACAAGTTAGCCTGTAAGTATCAAAACAGTATATGTATTGCATATTAGCTTTCCAAACAATTTTGTAGGAGACGGTAGCTTTCTTAGTTGTATGTACACTAATCCCGTGGAAAGGAGACAAATTAAATTAACATGACGGTTTCAATTGCTAGAACGGCATAATAAAAGACGAAAGCTTCCCAAATCACACCAACATTGCGCATAAATCATATACTGCACCGTTCTACAATATACTGGTTGTGTCCTTTCAACAGAGGGCAAAGCTATACTAAAATATCACATTTTTTTCCAATCATCATCACTCGCGATTCGTTTGGGTGATTCATCACTCGTGATGGAAGCCAGAAATGAATTCGATTGCATGAATAATCGCTGATATAGTTTTCGTGCAGATACGAATAGCTGGCGAGTGTCGTTCGTTTACGAATTGCAAAACCCGGTAACTCGGAGAATGACAGAAGCGTGAACTAAAAAGCAACCCGATACTGATGGTTTGAATCATCGGGTATCATGTTCTCGGATGCAACGAACAAACACGAAGGAAAGCTGCCGCATTCTATTCTGAGTGGCTTCACACGTGAAAGATGATGCTATAAGGGAATCAGTAACCCTGAATGCGAGCATCACTCGCGCTCATTACTAAAATTAGCAATACTAAGTTGAATAATGAATTCCACCAATGAAAATAGATAGTATCTATTTTTATTGATATTCCACCGATATTTTAGTTTTGGAAAAGTTTTGATTCAGCGGTCGTGATGTCGAGCCGAAATATAGGTCTGAAAATACCACTCAGTGCCCTAATTCACAGATTAACCAAACCAAAAAGCCAATGCAAGCAGAGAACATAATTGCCCTGAAAGGTAATTGTAAAGCTCTCACATATATATTTCCACAAATATGTACTCACCATTTATGTATTCTAAATATATATTTCTTCATAACGGGAATTTCCAAAAGATAACTACCTCCCGTCTCTCCCGATAATAATAGTTTTTTTTTTTTCGAGCACTTTTTCTTATCACCCGCGTAGTACGAAAAAAAAGAACGCTACACGATCTTGTACACGATACAATTTGTCCTTGGGCACTTCCGCTTGCTTAAAACCAGATTCTAAATAAATGTATTATTAATGTTTTTAATCTGGCAGGATCGCCATATGTGGAGTTTGTTCCGTTAATATACAAGCGGGGGTCTCCAGGAAAACCTTTTACCTTCGATGGTGCATCACTTGTGACTGACATCCTGGTGCAACGACTGCTTCGATTATTGTTTATTCGATTATTGGTGTCAGGCCTACTTCGAAGGTTTCAAAGCCATTGGATATTTACTTATATAGTAAACGGCAAGTGCTATATCACTGCCACACAGAGACCCATAAGAGATATTTGAGAAGAATTTATAAAATAATTTTCCAAATAATTACTAAACGAATTTTCGAAATTATTTCTAAAAGAATTCCTTAGGAATTTCCGAGAATATTTCTGAAGAAAATTCCAAAGGAAATCTCAAAGGAATTTCCATACAAATATCAATAGAAATTACCGAAAAAAAATTTCTGAATTCCTTTAAGAATTCTTCCGGGAATCCTGCTAGAATTTCTCCAGCGATTCTTTAGTCAATTTCTTCAAGAATGGTTTTAAAACTTCTTCAGCATTTATAGAAATTGGCGGAAATTCGCAAAAAAATCAAAAGTTTTTTTGCAGTTTGAAGGCATTACGCGAAGACCTGGGTAAAATAACCCAAACTGGGGAAGGAGATGTAAAGCGACTCCTGTGGATGACGCACCGGGAGGTGACGGCGAACGTGGTGAAGGATCAGAAAAAAATGCTGATCTGAAGAACCCGGGCAAGGACCAAGTGTTTCTGGGTCATTCGCCTCGTATGTACGGCAACCAGGATGCGTCTCTGAATTTCTCTTCTGGTATCGATATCGAAGATCACCAGTACACTACAAATAAAAGCTGAGTGTGTAGTTATCGATCTATTCAGTAGAACTACTGAACCCTTTTACCAATCTTCACAAAATTTAGATCACATAATCTCTGTCATTTTGTAAATAGTCTGTGAATCGTTCAGAAAGCTCAATTTACTGCATCGAATCCCACAACATTGAAATAGGCTTTACTATCTTGCTTATCTGTGGTAAGCTGGAAATGATTGAGTTTGTGGGTGGATTGACAGACAATTTACAATATCACAAACGATTTACAGAAGTCGAGTCAAGTACGAAGACGACTGAAGACGACTTTACTGTTGAGGTCGAAATACGTATCTGTCAAAGGACATATAAGTGGTGTAATTAAATGGGATTGTACATACTTGTCTTATGACAAGTCAATCAAAATGCAAATGTTACAAATATGCGATCATGGGCACGGGCAGCTTAGTCATAATTAAAAATGCCATTCTTCAGTTCATCCGAGATCCTTTGAGATTGTACAATTCCCAGAAAACCATTTGCCCAAATTGCTACAAATAGCAAATCCTGCGAGCTGCGAATCAAACTGGCAATTCCGA
Organism: Armigeres subalbatus; assembly: GCF_024139115.2. NCBI lineage: Eukaryota > Metazoa > Arthropoda > Insecta > Diptera > Culicidae > Armigeres > Armigeres subalbatus. The sequence goes on from NC_085139.1 coordinate 289,017,025, forward strand.
GCAAGGCCGGGTAAATACAGCTAGTTGTACATAACTGTGTTCGATGTCATCATAATCGACTTCCCATTTATTAGTTGCTATTGACAAGTTTTATTGTATTGGGCTTGTTCAGTGTATTGGGTCGAAATCACGGCCTTAGTCCATATTTTAAACCACGCTCCCACAGACACGCTCACTTTCCTGTGTGTTGACCCCTAGCGAAACGGATGTGGCTGTCGACTTTGGGGCTGTTCCTATTAAGATGGGCCCGGAGAGGCCAACATCTGAGAGTCCTAACAGCTACAGAAATGGGCAAAGCAAGGAATGCTCTAGCTACAAAAGTGCCGACCAGCTGGAATATGGGAACTACTGGGCAATGTTTCTGCTCAAGTAGCATAACTGTAACTAAACTTCTTCAAATGCTGAACATCGCATCTCCATGTGAGCATCACATTTCCGTTAGCGTATTTCGTCCTCAGGAAACACTGTGTACAGAGTCGATAGCTATACGAGTTTATGCGGCGATGGCCGGCGGTGTTGAGGTTTGTGGCCGTCGAATTGGGGCTACTGCTTGCTACTAGAAATTAACTACTGGTTGCACTAATAATTGAGATTTCTGCTGCTAGATTGAGCTGAATAATTAATTTAAGTGCATCACGGTGCATGATAATGCCTTGCAAACGTGCGGGCAATTTTTCCTCCTCTCCGAGTCGCGGACAGACTAATGTTCATGCACTTGTCTTGTTCTCCACACTAACTGCCATGGCTGGCTTATCTCCATCGGAGACCCGAATGGTAAATGGGAAAGTTTTGAACGGGGCATAATAAACGATGTCATTATTAGTTAAATTATCTATTCATTCCCTGGTCGTTGTTTCACCGTCGTTTGTTCGGCATCTCGAACATGAACTTGCTCGTTCCTGCCCATCAACGGAACGCACGGGAAAAAGTGGAATTAATGGTATTTTTGAAAAATTTCACGCTTCCTTACATAATTTAGCATAAAATGCTGCTTTTTATCCTTCGCAGCCGAACCGAGCAATAGTAGGCACTGAGTTTTCACGCAACTGCGAATGGGACCAGCCAGCGCTTGCTGTGTGATGTGCGGTCTGGCGGGTGACGATGGTGACAAAAAGGGACTGAGAAGAAAAAAGGATCACAGCAAAGCCGGCGGTCGGACGGGATCCCTTTTTCCCGTAACAAGGACGCGCAATTTCGATGACACACAGAACGCAGGACGACGCACACGTGTCAGTGTCAAACGAAATGTACGCACCAGTGCATCGAGCAGGGAACCGTCATTCATATTTTTTTTATGTCGCCCACCGACACGGAATAAACGGAGAAAGGATCCGCCGCTGTCGTCGGAAGAAGGAAGATTAAGTTTTGCGTTTCTCGCTCTGAAGGCGTCACACACATGCGAGGACGCGGAAACATGGAATGTATGCAACGTTCAGGACTCGGTTCAGTTGACAAACGTTCGCAATTATTTTATTGGTGGTGGAAAATGTTGCTTTTTTGTGGAGAAAAGAATTGCAATCAGCCATAGTTTGGTTCCGATTTTGTGCACCTGTGGCAAGGTACAATTTTTAATTATCATTTAGTTTTGATAAATACTTTTGCATACATTTAATCGTTTAGATCAGCGGTTCTCAACCTTTTTCGTGAGAAGTACCCTTCCGCACTTTCAGATTTATTGTTTACTGTTGATGGAAATTGGAATAACTCATAACATATGGAAAACGGACCTGCAAAATAACTCAAAACTCCCCAAAATGTCTGAAATCGCTATTCTGTGAAACTTTGCTAATCAGCTTTGCCTGGATGTTTGTGTCATCTACTGAACTATTTGCAGCACCACACTCTAGATTAGTTTCGGTGCTAATGTTTTGTTTCCCTCAACCACTGACCCATAGTTGTATGCTGATTATTTACCTTTCCCCGTTAAACTAACAAACTTTTTGTACATGCAAACCTTATGGACCCCAAGACAAATCGATTAAGGCGAAAATTTTGCAAATCGGTTAACCCGTTCGTGAGTTAAATCAGGAAGGAAACCTAAAAGGTTAAGAAATCGCCCGTAAATTATTTAAAGAATAAACTGTAAATATAATCGATATTAGCATACTCTTTCGACAGCCGACTGGCAAGAGTTTAAATAAAAACAGGTAAACAACATAGTCTGTGGGTCGAATTGCCAGCTTGATGCAAACCTCCATGACCTCCATGACCCAACCACCAACTCCGTAGAACTTATGAGGGCGTCGCCAAGTCGGGGGCCTCTCGTTAAGTAAGTTCTACATCAACATTTCCTTTCCTATCCCTAGTTACGGTAAAGATGATCGTGGCCGGGAGTAGTAATCCTCATGCTTATGCAATTTTTATCTTAGATTGGAATCAAGGGTAACTCCCCACCTTGATTTCCGAGGCTCTCGAGCCTCTTGAAAGGAGGCTTCGAGCCTCTTGAAAGGAGGCTTCGAGCCTCTTGAAAGGAGGCCTGAGCCTCTTGAAAGGAGGCTTGAGGCCTCTTGAAAGGAGGCTTCTGGAGCCTCTTGAAAGGAGGCTTACGAGCCTCTTGAAAGGAGGCTTCTGAGCTTCTTGAAAGGAGGCTTCTGAGGCCTCTTGAAAGGAGGCTTCTGAGCCTCTTGAAAGGAGGCTCTGAGCCTCTTGAAAGGAGGCCTGAGCCTCTTGAAAGGAGGCTGAGCCTCTTGAAAGGAGGCTTCTGAGCCTCTTGAAAGGAGGCCTGAGCCTCTTGAAAGGAGGCTTCTGAGCCTCTTGAAAGGAGGCTCTGAGCCTCTTGAAAGGAGGCTTCTGAGCCTCTTGAAAGGAGGCCTGAGCTTCTTGAAAGGAGGCTTCTGAGCTTCTTGAAAGGAGGCCTGAGCCTCTTGAAAGGAGGCTTCCTGAGCCTCTTGAAAGGAGGCCTGAGCCTCTTGAAAGGAGGCCTGAGCCTCTTGAAAGGAGGCTCTGAGCCTCTTAAAAAGAGGCTGCCGAGCTTCTTGAAAGGTGGTTTCTGAGCTTCTTGAAAGGAGGCTTCCAAACTTCTTGAAAGGAGGCTCTGAGCCTCTTGAAAGGAGGCTGAGGCCTCTTGAAAGGAGGCTCTGAGCCTCTTGAAAGGAGGCTTCTGAGCCTCTTGAAAGGAGGCTTCTGAGCTCTTGAAAGGAGGCTTCTGAGCCTCTTGAAAGGAGGCTTCTGAGCCTCTTGAAAGGAGGCTTCTGAGCCTCTTGAAAGGAGGCTCTGAGCCTCTTGAAAGGAGGCTCTGAGCCTCTTGAAAGGAGGCTTCCTGAGCCTCTTGAAAGGAGGCCTGAGCCTCTTGAAAGGAGGCCTTCCTGAGCCTCTTGAAAGGAGGCCTGAGCCTTGAAAGGAGGCTTCTGAGCCTCTTGAAAGGAGGCTTCTGAGCCTCTTGAAAGGAGGCTCTGAGCCTCTTGAAAGGAGGCCTGAGCCTCTTGAAAGGAGGCTTCCTGAGCCTCTTGAAAGGAGGCTTCCTGAGCCTCTTGAAAGGAGGCTCTGAGCTTCTTGAAAGGAGGCCTGAGCTTCTTGAAAGGAGGCTTCTGAGCCTCTTGAAAGGAGGCCTGAGGCCTCTTGAAAGGAGGCTCTGAGCCTCTTGAAAGGAGGCTCTGAGCCTCTTGAAAGGAGGCTTCCTGAGCCTCTTGAAAGGAGGCTTCTGAGCCTCTTGAAAGGAGGCTTCTGAGCCTCTTGAAAGGAGGCTTCTGAGCCTCTTGAAAGGAGGCCTGAGCCTCTTGAAAGGAGGCCTGAGCCTCTTGAAAGGAGGCCTGAGCCTCTTGAAAGGAGGCCTGAGCCTCTTGAAAGGAGGCTCTGAGCCTCTTGAAAGGAGGCCTGAGCTCTTGAAAGGAGGCTTCTGAGCCTCTTGAAAGGAGGCCTGAGCCTCTTGAAAGGAGGCTTCTGAGCCTCTTGAAAGGAGGCTTCCTGAGCCTCTTGAAAGGAGGCTTCTGAGCCTCTTGAAAGGAGGCTTCCTGAGCCTCTTGAAAGGAGGCTTCTGAGCCTCTTGAAAGGAGGCTTCTGAGCCTCTTGAAAGGAGGCTCTGAGCCTCTTGAAAGGAGGCTCTGAGCTCTGAAAGGAGGCTCTGAGCTTCTTGAAAGGAGGCTTCCTGAGCCTCTTGAAAGGAGGCTTCTGAGCCTCTTGAAAGGAGGCTCTGAGCCTCTTGAAAGGAGGCTTCCTGAGCCTCTTGAAAGGAGGCTCTGAGCCTCTTGAAAGGAGGCTCTGAGCCTCTTGAAAGGAGGCTTCTGAGCCTCTTGAAAGGAGGCCTGAGCCTCTTGAAAGGAGGCTTCTGAGCCTCTTGAAAGGAGGCCTGAGCCTCTTGAAAGGAGGCTTCCTGAGCCTCTTGAAAGGAGGCCTGAGCCTCTTGAAAGGAGGCTTCTGAGCCTTGAAAGGAGGCTTCTGAGCCTCTTGAAAGGAGGCTTCTGAGCCTCTTGAAAGGAGGCTTCTGAGCCTCTTGAAAGGAGGCTTCTGAGCCTCTTGAAAGGAGGCCTGAGCCTCTTGAAAGGAGGCTCTGAGCCTCTTGAAAGGAGGCTTCTGAGCCTCTTGAAAGGAGGCTCTGAGCCTCTTGAAAGGAGGCCTGAGCCTCTTGAAAGGAGGCCTGAGCCTCTTGAAAGGAGGCTTCTGAGCCTCTTGAAAGGAGGCTTCTGAGCCTCTTGAAAGGAGGCTCTGAGCTTCTTGAAAGGAGGCTCTGAGCCTCTTGAAAGGAGGCTTCTGAGCCTCTTGAAAGGAGGCTTCTGAGCCTCTTGAAAGGAGGCTCTGAGCCTCTTGAAAGGAGGCCTGAGCCTCTTGAAAGGAGGCTTCCTGAACCTCTTGAAAGGAGGCTTCCTGAACCTCTTGAAAGGAGGCTTCTGAACCTCTTGAAAGGAGGCTTCTGAGCCTCTTGAAAGGAGGCCTGAGCCTCTTGAAAGGAGGCTTCTGGGCCTCTTGAAAGGAGGCTTGGGCCTCTTGAAAGGAGGCTTCCGGGCCTCTTGAAAGGAGGCTTCCGGTCCTCTTGAAAGGAGGCTTCCAAGTCTCTTGAAAGGAGGCCTGAGCCTTGAAAGGAGGCTTCTGAGCCTCTTGAAAGGAGGCTTCTGAGCCTCTTGAAAGGAGGCTTCTGAGCCTCTTGAAAGGAGGCTTCTGAGCCTCTTGAAAGGAGGCTTCTGAGCCTCTTGAAAGGAGGCTTGAGCCTCTTGAAAGGAGGCCTGAGCCTCTTGAAAGGAGGCTTCTGAGCCTCTTGAAAGGAGGCTTGAGCCTCTTGAAAGGAGGCTTGAGCCTCTTGAAAGGAGGCTTCTGAGCCTCTTGAAAGGAGGCTTCTGAGCCTCTTGAAAGGAGGCTTCTGAGCCTCTTGAAAGGAGGCTTCTGAGCCTCTTGAAAGGAGGCTTCTGAGCCTCTTGAAAGGAGGCTCTGAGCCTCTTGAAAGGAGGCCTGAGCCTCTTGAAAGGAGGCTTCTGAGCCTCTTGAAAGGAGGCTCTGAGCCTCTTGAAAGGAGGCTTCTGAGCCTCTTGAAAGGAGGCTTCTGAGCCTCTTGAAAGGAGGCTTCTGAGCCTCTTGAAAGGAGGCTCTGAGCCTCTTGAAAGGAGGCTTGAGCCTCTTGAAAGGAGGCTTCCTGAGCCTCTTGAAAGGAGACTCTGAGCCTCTTGAAAGGAGGCTTCTGAGCCTCTTGAAAGGAGGCTTCTGAGCCTCTTGAAAGGAGGCTTCTGAGCCTCTTGAAAGGAGGCTTGAGCCTCTTGAAAGGAGGCCTGAGCCTCTTGAAAGGAGGCTTCTGAGCCTCTTGAAAGGAGGCTTCTGAGCCTCTTGAAAGGAGGCTTCTGAGCCTCTTGAAAGGAGGCTTCTGAGCCTCTTGAAAGGAGGCCTGAGCCTCTTGAAAGGAGGCTTCTGAGCCTCTTGAAAGGAGGCCTGAGCCTCTTGAAAGGAGGCTTCTGAGCCTCTTGAAAGGAGGCCTGAGCCTCTTGAAAGGAGGCCTGAGCCTCTTGAAAGGAGGCCTGAGCCTCTTGAAAGGAGGCCTGAGCCTCTTGAAAGGAGGCTTCTGAGCCTCTTGAAAGGAGGCTCTGAGCCTCTTGAAAGGAGGCCTGAGCCTCTTGAAAGGAGGCTTCTGAGCCTCTTGAAAGGAGGCTTCTGAGCCTCTTGAAAGGAGGCTTCCTGAGCCTCTTGAAAGGAGGCTGAGCCTCTTGAAAGGAGGCTTCTGAGCCTCTTGAAAGGAGGCTTCTGAGCCTCTTGAAAGGAGGCTTCTGAGCCTCTTGAAAGGAGGCTTCTGAGCCTCTTGAAAGGAGGCTTCTGAGCCTCTTGAAAGGAGGCTGGAGCCTCTTGAAAGGAGGCTTGAGCCTCTTGAAAGGAGGCTTCTGAGCCTCTAGAAAGGAGGCTTCTGAGCCTCTTGAAAGGAGGCCTGAGCCTCTTGAAAGGAGGCTTCTGAGCCTCTTGAAAGGAGGCTCTGAGCCTCTTGAAAGGAGGCTCTGAGCCTCTTGAAAGGAGGCTCTGAGCCTCTTGAAAGGAGGCTTCTGAGCTCTTGAAAGAAGGCTCTGAGCCTCTTGAAAGGAGGCTTCTGAGCCTCTTGAAAGGAGGCCTGAGCCTCTTGAAAGGAGGCTTCTGAGCCTCTTGAAAGGAGGCTTCTGAGCTCTTGAAAGGAGGCTTCTGAGCCTCTTGAAAGGAGGCCTGAGCCTCTTGAAAGGAGGCTTCTGAGCCTCTTGAAAGGAGGCCTGAGCCTCTTGAAAGGAGGCTTCTGAGCCTCTTGAAAGGAGGCTTCTGAGCCTCTTGAAAGGAGGCTTCTGAGCCTCTTGAAAGGAGGCTTCTGTGCCTCTTGAAAGGAGGCCTGAGCCTCTTGAAAGGAGGCTTCTGAGCCTCTTGAAAGGAGGCTTCTGAGCCTCTTGAAAGGAGGCTCTGAGCCTCTTGAAAGGAGGCTCTGAGCCTCTTGAAAGGAGGCTTCTGAGCCTCTTGAAAGGAGGCCTGAGCCTCTTGAAAGGAGGCTCTGAGCCTCTTGAAAGGAGGCTTCTGAGCCTCTTGAAAGGAGGCCTGAGCCTCTTGAAAGGAGGCTTCTGAGCCTCTTGAAAGGAGGCTCTGAGCCTCTTGAAAGGAGGCTTCTGAGCCTCTTGAAAGGAGGCCTGAGCCTCTTGAAAGGAGGCTTCTGAGCCTCTTGAAAGGAGGCTTCTGAGCCTCTTGAAAGGAGGCCTGAGCCTCTTGAAAGGAGGCCTGAGCCTCTTGAAAGGAGGCTTCTGAGCCTCTTGAAAGGAGGCCTTCTGAGCCTCTTGAAAGGAGGCTTCTGAGCCTCTTGAAAGGAGGCCTGAGCCTCTTGAAAGGAGGCTTCTGAGCCTCTTGAAAGGAGGCCTGAGCCTCTTGAAAGGAGGCTTCTGAGCCTCTTGAAAGGAGGCCTGAACCTCTTGAAAGGAGGCTCTGAGCCTCTTGAAGGAGGCTTCTGAGCCTCTTGAAGGAGGCTTCTGAGCCTCTTGGAAGGAGGCTCTGAGCCTCTTGGAAGGAGGCTGAGCCTCTTGGAAGGAGGCTTCTGAGCCTCTTGGAAAGAGGCTCTGAGCTCTTGAAAGGAGGCCTGAGCCTCTTGAAAGGAGGCTCTGAGCCTCTTGGAAGGAGGCTTCCTGAGCCTCTTGGAAGGAGGCTCTGAGCCTCTTGGAAGGAGGCTTCCAGCCTCTTGGAAGGAGGCTTCAAGCCTCTTGGAAGGAGGCCTGAGCCTCTTGGAAGGAGGCCTGAGCCTCTTGGAAGGAGGCTCTGAGCCTCTTGGAAGGAGGCTTCTGAGCCTCTTGGAAGGAGGCTCTGAGCCTCTTGAAAGGAGGCTTCTGAGCCTCTTGGAAGGAGGCTTCTGAGCCTCTTGAAAGGAGGCTTGAGCCTCTTGAAAGGAGGCCTGAGCCTCTTGAAAGGAGGCTTCCTGAGCCTCTTGAAAGGAGGCTCTTGAGCCCTCTTGAAGGAGGCTGAGCCTCTTGAAAGGAGGCTGAGGCCTCTTGAGGAGGCTGGGCCTCTTGAAAGGAGGCTTCTGAGCCTCTTGAAGGAGGCTGAGCCTCTTGAAGGAGGCTCTGAGCCTCTTGAAAGGAGGCTCTGAGCCTCTGAAGGAGGCTCTGAGCTCTTGAAGGAGGCTCTGAGCCTCTTGAAGGAGGCCTGAGCCTCTTGGAAGGAGGCTCTGAGCCTCTTGAAGGAGGCTCTGAGCCTCTTGGAAGGAGGCTTCTGAGGCCTCTTGAAGGAGGCTTGAGGCCTCTGAAGGAGGCTTCTGAGCCTCTTGAAGGAGGCTGAGCCTCTTGAAGGAGGCTCTGAGCCTCTTGGAAGGAGGCTTCTGAGCCTCTTGAAGGAGGCTCTGAGCCTCTTGAAGGAGGCTGAGGCCTCTTGAAGGAGGCTTGAGCCTCTTGAAGGAGGCTTCTGAGCCTCTTGGAAGGAGGCTCTGAGCCTCTTGGAAGGAGGCTCTGAGCCTCTTGGAAGGAGGCTCTGAGCCTCTTGAAGGAGGCTTCTGAGCCTCTTGGAAGGAGGCTTGAGCCTCTTGAAGGAGGCCTGAGCCTCTTGAAGGAGGCTTCTGAGCCTCTTGAAAGGAGGCTCTGAGCCTCTTGAAAGGAGGCTCTGAGCCTCTTGAAAGGAGGCTTCTGAGCCTCTTGAAAGGAGGCTTGAGCCTCTTGAAAGGAGGCTCTGAGCCTCTGAAAGGAGGCTCTGAGCCTCTTGAAAGGAGGCCTGAGCCTCTTGAAAGGAGGCTTCTGAGCCTCTTGAAAGGAGGCTCTGAGCCTCTTGAAAGGAGGCCTGAGCTCTTGAAAGGAGGCCTGAGCCTCTTGAAAGGAGGCCTGAGCCTCTTGAAAGGAGGCCTGAGCCTCTTGGAAGGAGGCTTCTGAGCCTCTTGGAAGGAGGCTCTGAGCTCTTGGAAGGAGGCTTCTGAGCCTCTTGAAGGAGGCTCTGAGCCTCTTGAAAGGAGGCTTCTGAGCCTCTTGAAGGAGGCTCTGAGCCTCTTGAAGGAGGCTTCTGAGCCTCTTGGAAGGAGGCCTGAGCCTCTTGGAAGGAGGCTCTGAGCCTCTTGAAGGAGGCTCTGAGCCTCTTGAAGGAGGCCTGAGCTCTTGGAAGGAGGCCTGAGCCTCTTGGAAGGAGGCCTGAGCCTCTTGAAAGGAGGCTCTGAGCCTCTTGAAAGGAGGCTTCTGAGCCTCTTGAAAGGAGGCTCTGAGCCTCTTGAAAGGAGGCCTGAGCCTCTTGAAAGGAGGCTTCTGAGCCTCTTGAAAGGAGGCCTGAGCCTCTTGAAAGGAGGCCTGAGCCTCTTGAAAGGAGGCTCTGAGCCTCTTGAAGGAGGCCTGAGCTCTTGGAAGGAGGCTCTGAGCCTCTTGGAAGGAGGCTCTGAGCCTCTTGGAAGGAGGCCTGAGCCTCTTGGAAAGAGGCTCTGAGCCTCTTGAAAGGAGGCTTCCTGAGCCTCTTGAAAGGAGGCCTGAGCCTCTTGGAAGGAGGCTCTGAGCCTCTTGGAAGGAGGCTCTGAGCCTCTTGGAAGGAGGCTTCTGAGCCTCTTGGAAGGAGGCTTCTGAGCCTCTTGGAAGGAGGCTTCTGAGCCTCTTGGAAGGAGGCTTCTGAGCCTCTTGAAAGGAGGCTTCTGAGCTCTTGAAAGGAGGCTTCTGAGCCTCTTGAAAGGAGGCCTGAGCTCTTGAAAGGAGGCTCTGAGCTCTTGAAAGGAGGCTTCTGAGCCTCTTGAAAGGAGGCCTGAGCCTCTTGAAAGGAGGCCTGAGCCTCTTGAAAGGAGGCTTCTGAGCCTCTTGAAAGGAGGCTTCCTGGACCTCTTGAAAGGAGGCTCTGAGCCTCTTGGAAGGAGGCCTGAGCCTCTTGAAAGGAGGCTTCTGAGCCTCTTGGAAGGAGGCTTCTGAGCCTCTTGAAAGGAGGCTTCCTGAGCCTCTTGAAAGGAGGCTTCTGGACCTCTTGAAAGGAGGCCTGAGCCTCTTGAAAGGAAGCTTCTGAGCCTCTTGGAAAGGAGGCTCTGAGCCTCTTGAAAGGAGGCCTGAGCCTCTTGAAAGGAGGCTCTGAGCCTCTTGGAAGGAGGCTTCCAAGCCTCTTGAAAGGAGGCTTCCAAGCCTCTTGAAAGGAGGCCTGAGCCTCTTGAAAGGAGGCTTCCAAGCCTCTTGAAAGGAGGCTTCCAAGCCTCTTGAAAGGAGGCCTGAGCCTCTTGCAAGGAGGCTTCCGAGCCTCTTGGAAGGAGGCTTTGGCTTCCGAGCCTCTTGGAAGGAGGCTTCCGAGCCTCTTGGAAGGAGGCTTCCGAGCCTATTGGAAGGAGACTTCCGAGCCTCTTGAAAGGAGGCTTCCGAGCTTCTTGAAAGGAGGCTTCCGATCCTCTTGAAAGGAGGCTTCCAAGTCCTTTGAGAGGAGGCTTCCCAGCCTCTATAAAACAGGCTTCAACTCTTTTTCAGCGAAGCTATTGAGCTTTTCGGAAACGCCCTCAACCCTATCAAATGTATGCTTCCAAATCTTTAGATTCTAGATTTAATCACTCTTTTTTTGTCCTTTTGATCTTTTGTTCCACAGCCCTTCGTACACTATGCTGGTTATAATGAGCTGGACTCATGCATATTATGTACAATAGTTTTGGAATCTAAAACTACACCATTATCAAAATTGTTTCAATAAGTTCGCCTTCAGGAGTGGCTTTCAGTCGTGAAAAATTGCGTTGACAATTTTATTTCATCGCTGACGTTTCGATTTGGGGATGGAATCTTCTTCAGGGTTCCGAGAAGCGTATAAAAAAAATCACAGTCGAAATCCATCTACAATATTTTAATAAGTTTTTATTGGAATTGTAATACATCTTATGTCGCATTTTCAGTCGAGGTATCCCCTGGAGCCGGCAGAGGTACCCCAGGGTGTGAACCGCTGGCTTAGATGGTTTAAAATCCAAGCGCAATTTTTCTTTGCAGAAAGTGTAGGACATCGCGGATGCCAAAATATATTTTGTTGCAAGCACTTTGTTAGCTCAAATTTAGATAAAATGTGTTTCTTAATGTAAAGGAAGACTTGCCAGATCGTTTTGCAACACCAACATAGCTTTACACATGTTGTCTGATTTCAGTAAACAAACAAGAAATAGTCTCCCCCATCATAACCAACACTCCTCCAGTTCATCTGTTTAGAACTAATTGTCAACATTCGAAATCGCCTCTTTAACAAGTGATCCGATTCGATACAAGCACCACTTTACAATTAGCCATATAAGTTTTATTACTGCCGTTCCTCATCCACGAAGTGAGCGGAGAAGAAGACACGACTTCCGATGAGCACAGTCTCGCCCAACCAAAGCCAGCTACCGAAGCTGCTAAACCAGCGTGGTCGGCCGTGGTTCATTCTGGGTGGCATCCTCATCATCTCGTCAGCCAATGATGGGCGCAATAACCGTAATATTCCGAGGTCCATAAAAGGGCACCACGGCGGCACTAATAATGATTTATAAGCACTCGTAAAATGGGTTCTCAACTATTATGGGAAGCTGGCGGGTGCCCGAGTAAGATATGTTCTTCTTCAACTAAACTACTACGTATCAACGTCATATTAGCTGGTTCTCTGTTAGGTTCGTTTCTTTCATAGCCCTTATGTCGATGCCATGAAACTACAAAAATATTTCACGAGTAGGTCTAAGCCAATAATAATTCATAACTTTATTTTCAATTCTGCAAAATATTGACTTTTGGATGAAAAGAAATCGTCTTTCGTTCTAGTTGAAAACATCCGCAAGATCCCATTGACATTTTTTCGTCGGGTCAACCTCGGTAGTGTTTCTCGAACACATGTGCCGGTATGGTGGCGTGGCGTTCGAGTTTGGTCTAGTTTTTGTCCATTTTTTGTCACAGTTGTTCCGCGTCGGAAGATTTCCTTTGAAGCATCCGTAAGGGAAACCCGGAGAGCCACATGTGCGCCCGTTCCGCAAAACTTCGATGCTTCGGCTTTGATTGTTTTATTTTATTTTTTAACGATGATTGAGAATGGTTTCGTCATAAACTGGGATCGCTTGTTAGCCGCACGCAGTAGCTGCAAATCTCAACCGCAAGGCGACAATTCTGACGACGGCGACGACAATGGGCAAACATCCGAAAGGGAAAAAAGGCGCCCTCTTATGTCGCGATGTTGTTGGTTCTGTCACCACCGCCGGAGTTGGTCAAGTTGTTTACCAAAACAGCGCGTAGCTGCATTTGACCCATCATCCAAGTTGGCCAACGAGATGCACCGAGAAGCGTCAGCAGCATGCTTGTGTAGTAGGCTGTGTTTGCTGTCACGTAGCCTGCTTCTCCGGTGATCACACTCCGAAAGTCACGGATGATGGCCTCCTGTAGTAGCCTGCTCTAGAGGTAGGCTATTAAGGCGTGCTCGATGACTACACAAACACTTGGCATGGCCACTGCCAAGATGATGATTATGAGGAGACGGCGACCAAACTGTTGTTATGTGCCATTTTCTGTACACCACCGGAGGGATCGTTTTTAGTGTCGTCGCTCTGGTGTGGATTTGAACATGAATTTGGAGGGATGGCATTCTGTCGGTTGGTGGGGTCTCGGTGGAATCGAATCCATTCGGATTGAGCAAACATTTGGGGGCATCTCGCTGCCATCGATCAATCTGGCCATTCACCGGAGCGCGATGTTTGCCGTATGGCTGGGGCTTTCCAGTGGTTTGATCTTAAGTGGTGACGCCAATTAATGTGTGCCACGCCTTGTTTCAATGAGCTAGCGAGGTTTTGTGCCCGTTGTAACAAAGCTCTATCGTATATTTTAAAATTGCTTTTTTTAAACTTTTGCTTCTTCTAAAGACTGTGATGAGGATAACATTCCGTTTTGCTTTCGAATATCGCAACTGCGACATTCGCGTAAACTTTGAATTTGTATTTGAAGTTGAATAAACTGCGTTTTGAATAAAATCAATTGCAATCAATTGATTCAAATTGCGTGAGGCGATTGATATTTAATATTAAGCGTGCCTGCTCTTAGAAGGTCGATCTAGATTTGTTTTTCAACAGTTCAGTTCTATTATTCGTAGATGTGATCTCCGAAAAGATCGTGTAATTCAAAAGTTTTGCAAATAGTGCACAATCACTGGCGGAGCTAGAGCTCTGGTAATGGTCCGTTAATCCGTTAAGCGACTAATCGGTTAAACCATCTTCAGGCATGTTTTAATACTATGCAGTTATATTGTAATGAAATTGTTTAGTAATTTATTAAAAAAGCCTAGGAATTGTTTGACATGCTTCTCCAGAAACTGAATTTCCCACTTCCATGAGAATCTCCTCGCAATATTATCCAGATGATGTTTCAGAAATTCCTCCGAAAATTCTTCGAAAATTCTCCTAAGAATTCTTTTAGTAGCTCCTCCATGTATTCGTTTGGAAATTCCTCCAGTAGTCCCATGGGAAAATCCATTCCTTCGAAAATTTCTCCTGTTGTTCTTTTGGAATTTCTTCCTGGAATACCTTGGAACATTTTTGTATGAAATTCTAGATATTTCAAGAAATTGATTCGGAAATGCCTCCAGAAAATCCTTCAAAGAAGATATTCTAAGAATTCCTTCAGAAATTCCTCTGGAAAAATGATAGAAAATCCTGTTTGAAAAAATGTTTGCGAATTCCTTCAAAAATTCCTTTAGAGAATCCTCCGGGAACTCATTTAGGAATTTCTTCGGAAACACTTCATTGGAAATTCTTTTATAATTTCTTTTGTAAATTCCACCCAGAAATTTCTTCGGAAATTCCTTGAAAAATTTGTTCAGTTTTTTTGAAGTAATTTCTCCAACAATTCCTTCAGGAAATCAAGAAAAATCAGGGAGAAGGAATAAGAAAGAGGAAGAATGAAAAAAGAAGGAAGTTGGAAAAAGAAGGAAGAGGAGGAAGAAGGAAGAAGGAGAAGAGAATACAAAGAAGAAAAAGGAAGAACGAAGAAAGAAAAATGAAGAAGGATGTAGCAAGACGAAAGAAAAAGAAAGAAGAAGGTAAAGGGGAAAAAAAGAAGGTAGGAAGAAAAAACAAGTATCAAGAAGGAACAAGCAAGAATTTAAAAGCAAGGTAAGAAGAGACAAGGAAGAAAGAAGAATAAAGAATGAAGAAAGAAGAAGAAGAAAGAAGAAGAAAGTAGACATAAGGAGAAAACAAGAAGAAAGAAGAAAGAAGGAAAAAATAAGAAGAAGAAGAAAGAAGAAAGCATAATAAAAAGAAAGAAATAATAAGGAAAAAAGAAGAAGAAAGAAGGAAGAAAGGAGAAGAAGGAGGTACAGTCAAACCTCCATGAGTCGATGTTCTATGACTCGATATCGACTCATGGAAGCAAATTATCCCATATTAAAAAAATATTTTCTGGGTTACTGTGATGGTCCCTTCAAACAGATTTCCAAAGATTTCCTATTCCACATGTCGATATTTCCATGAGTCGATGGTCCCTTCAATATCGACTCATGGAGGTTTGACTGTATAATTAAAAAGGAAAGAAGATGAATAAAGAAGAAGGAGGTAGAATTAAGAAAGAAAGAAGATGAAAAAAGAAGAAGAAAGAAAAAAAAAGAACGAAGAAAGAAGAAAAAAGAATAAGGAAGAAGCTATGAAGAGAAAGGAAAAAGAAAGAAGAAAGAAGAAGGAGGAAGAATTAAGAAGGAAGAAGCAAGAAGGAAAAAGATGAAGAAAGAAGGAAGAAGGAAAAAAAAAGAAACAAAGAAAGAATAAAGAAAAAATAAGGAAGAAGCTATTAGAAGAAAGGAAAAAGAAAGAAGAAGGAAGAATAAATAAGGGATAAAGAAGAAGAAAGAAGGAAGCTTCTCAGAAGAAAGAAGAAATAAGGAAGAAAAAGGGAGAATATAGAAGCAAGAAGAAAAAAAGAAGAAGAAAGAAAGAATAAAGAATGAATAAAGAATAAAGTAGAAGAATCAAAAGGAAGAAAGAATAATGAAAAAAGAAGAAGGAAGATAGGAGAAGAAAAAAAAGAATAAAGACGGAAGAAGAAAAAGAAAAAAACGAAGAAAGAAGGAAGAAAGAATGAAGAAGTAGATATTAGAAGAAAGGAAGAGCAAAAATGAAAGAAAGAAGAATAAAGAAGGAAGAAGAATAGAATAATAGAAAGGAAGAATGAATAAGAAAAAGGAAAAAGAAGAAGGAACACATGAGAAGAAAGAAGAAATAAAAAAGAAAGAAGGAAGAAGAAACAAAGAAAAGAGAAGAAAGAGGAAGGAAAGGAGAAAAAGAAGGAAAAGAAAGAAAAGAGAAGGAATAAGAAAGAAAAAAGAAGGAAAAAAGGAAGACGAAAAAAAAACAGAAAATGAAAAAGGAAAGATTCAAGATGGGAGGTAGTAGAAGGAAGAAGAAAGAGAAAAAAAAAAGTTAAAAGAAGGAAGAAAGAAAGTCATTGAAAAGATGGAAAAATGGGGAGGAGAAGGTTTATTGCACAATTTTTGGTTCTAGCTTTTCACTTCTCATTTCATACACCTTATTTCTCCCTTCTCACTTTTCATCTCTTTATGCTCAACTACTCACATGACACTTTTTACTTCTCTCGAGTTACTTCTCATTTCTCAATTATCACTTTTCAGTTTTCACTCCTTACTGCTCACTTCTCATTCCCTCTTCTTATTTCTCACTTTTCCCTTTTCTCTTCTGACTTTTCACTTCTTACTTCTCACTTCTTATGTCTTTTTTCTTATGAGATGTAATTATTATTTTATTCCTCACTTCTCGCGGTAAAATTCATGTAATTCTCACTATTCACATAAAATTTTCTTTTGTTCAATGCAAAAAGTAAACAACATTGACGCTTGTCAAACCGCCCCAATTAGCGAACGGCATTCGCTAGTTGGGGTGAGGTCGTGCCCCAATTAGCGAACGATCACTGTACTTGCAATCTAAGTTTTTGTTTCAACTATTCTCCCAAACGACATTAGGCCAAATAGCATTCGGCAAAAAGGCATTCGGCCGAATGGCCTGACTCCTCTGAGAGCACTCTCTCAGAATATCCTACAAAAAATCCTTCAGAGAAGTCTTCAGAAATTCTTTTGGAAATACCATTGCGAATTTGAGAGTTTCTTCAAATAATCTTTTAGAAATTATTTCGTAATGGCATTAGGAAATTTTTCGATAAATTCTTTTAAAACTTCATCGACAATGAATTAATTATCTCTTATATATGAGAGAGCGTGAGAGTAAATCGTCGATTTCCCCTCTTGGCAAAACAAGTTGCAAAAGGCAGTTTTTTTGAAAACAAAAGCGAAATGCAACCAAACGAAGCATCCACCGGATATAATTATGTCTTCGCTATTGGATGATGTAGTTTTGAAACTTAAATACTTCCCCCATCCAGCTGGAGACTGCTTTTTCTCCTCGGTGGGTGGTTTCCTTACTGGGGGTGGAACGAGCACGTGGCTGTCTTTCTTGTCAATGACTGGATGACGGTAATTTGAGCCTTAACATTTTGCCCTACTCCCAAAGGTCAAGCCCCCCCCCCCCCATTATAAAAAATAAATATTAAAATGAAAAAAATCAAAAAAACTTCTTGGATTTGTTAAAGAATGTTTTGAAAATCCTCAGAAATATCCGAATTTTATTTTGTTGCCCCCTCAAAATTTTTTGGCACAAAAAAATCCGAGGGGGGGAGACAAAATAGTTTTTAAATATTTGTATCGGCCTTATTAGTCTGTGGGATTACAGTGTTGGAAGGAGATTCTCTCTATCCCGCGGGTTTCGCGTAAGTGTCTCTGCTTACGGGTCCGCCACCTCTGTTTTGGCCCTTCATACAGCAGTGCATTGACACCAGATTGGTAATTAAATTCGACTGTACTATTGGGTGGAACCGTATGCAGAGCAAGACTCAAGCCAGGATGGTAAATAACTTCAAAATAGCTTGGGAAAAAAACATTGCATCCTATACTAGAGGATTTATTTTCCCTTTTTTATGAGATTGCTTGATGAATTGATTGATTGGATGCTGGGTCATTAGGCCGAAGAACATTAGGCCGAACGGTTATTAGGCCGAATGGCCATTAGGCCGAATGAGAACTGGGGAGTGAAAAGTGAGTAGAAAGAAAGAAGGAAAAACTAAGAGAGAAGAAGGATGAAGAAAGAAGGTAGAAGGAAGATGGAAGATAAAAGAAGGAAGAATGAAGATGAAAGATAAAAGAAGGAAGAAGGAAGAAGGAAGAAGGAAGAAGGAAGAAGGAAGAAGGAAGAAGGAAGACGGAAGAATGAAGAATGAAGAAGGAAGAAGGAAGACGGAAGAAGGAAGAAGGAAGACGGAAGAAGGAAGATAGAAGATGGAAGATGGAAGATTTAAGAAGGAAGAAGGGAGAAAGAAGAAGTAAGAAGAAAAAAGAAAGAAAGAAGACAGGAGAAAGAAGGAAGAAAACGGAAGAAAGAAGAAAGAAGAAGGAAGACGAAAGAAGGTAGAAAGAAGAGAGAAGATGGCAGAAGAAAGAAGGAAGAAGGAAGAAAGAAGAAGGAAGAAGAAAGAAAGAAGAGGGAAGAGGGAAGAAGAAAGAAGGAAGAAGGATAAAGGAAGAAGGAATAAGGAAGAAGAAAGAAGGAAGAGGGAAGAAGGAAGAAAAAAGAAAGAAGAAGGAAGAAGGAAGAAGAAAGAAGGAAGACGGGAAAAAAAAAGAGGAAAACGGAAGAAAGAAGAAAGAAGTACGAAGGGAGAAGAAAAAAGGTAGAAGGAAGAGGAAAGAAAAACTAAGGAAGAAGAAGGAAGGAACAAGGAAGAAGGAAGAAGAAAGAAATAAGAATGAAGAAGAAAGAAGGAAGAAGGAACTAAGAAAAAGGAAGAAGGAAGAAGAAAGAAGAAAGAAGGAAGATCGAAAACAGAAGAAGGAAGAAGGAAGAAGGAAGAAAGAAGAAGAAAGAAGGAAGAAGGAAGAAGGCGGAAAGAAGAAGGAAGAAGGAATAAGGAAGAAGGAAGAAAGAATAAAGAAGAAGGAGAAGAAAGACAGGTGAAAGAAGCCAGAAAGAAAAAAGAAAAAGGAAGAAGGGAAGAGAATAAATGTAGAAGAAAAAGGGAAGAAGAAAGAAGGAAGATAGAAAAAAGAAGAAGGAAGAATAAAGGAGGAAGACGGAAAAAGGAAGAAGAAAGAAGGAGAAAAGAAGAAGAAAGAAGAAAGAAGAAAGAAAGAAAGAAGGAAGAAGGAAGAAGAAAGAAATAAGAAGGAAGAAGAAAGAAGGAAGAAGAAAAAATGAAGAAGGAACAAGGCAAAAGGAGGAAGGAAGAAGGAAGAAAGAAGAAGGAAGAAAGAAGAAGGAAGACGAAAGAAGAAGGAAGGAAAAAGGAAGAAGGAAGAAAATGGAAGAAAGAAGAAAGAAAAAGGGAGAAGAAAGAACGTAGAAGGAACAGGGAAGAAGAAAGAAGGAAGAAGGAATAGGGAAAAAGAAAGAAGGAAAAATAAATAAGGAAGAAGGAAAAATTAAGAAGGAAGAAGGAAAAAAGAAGAAAGAAGAAAGAAAGAAAGAAGGAAGAAGAAAGAAATAAGAAGGAAGAAGAAAGAAGGAAGAAGAAAAAATGAAGAAGGAACAAGGAAAAAGGAAGAAGGAAGAAGAAAGAGGAAAGAAGAAAGAATGAAGAAGGAAGAAAGAAGAAGGAAGACGAAAGAAGGAAGAAGAAAGAAGGAAGACGGGAGAAAGAAGGAAGAAAATGGAAGAAAGAAGAAAGAAAAAGGGAGAAGAAAGAACGTAGAAGGAACAGGGAAGAAGAAAAAAGGAAGAAGGAATAGGGAAAAAGAAAGAAGGAAAAAGAAATAAGGAAGAAGGAAAAATTAAGAAGGAAGAAGGAAAAAAGAAGAAGGAAGAAGGTAGAAGAAAAAAGGTAGAAGGAAGAGGTAAGAAGAAAGAAGGAAGAAGGAAAAAAGGAAGAATGACGAAGGACTGTGCGCCGCAGTATTTGTGAACGGCGGCGGCGTAAGGTCATTTCTACACCGGCGGCGGCGTCAACGCCGTAAGCAATGTTCGGCGGCGGCGGCGTGAATCGGCGTGAAGAATTTTGAGCTGAGAAAAAAAATCACGCAGCAAAACATTTCATGCTTTTTATGAATTTTAGGTTTTTTGTACAATTGCTAGCCTCAGTAATTCCTCAAAACATTTCTTCGGAAACTCTAGGAAGATATTTTTGGTATTCTTATAGGAATCCCTTCGGATATTCCTTTAGCAACTCTTCCAAAAAATCCTGTAGACCTTCGAAAATTTCCTTTTAAATTACTTTCAGAATTATTTCGGGTATCTCTTCAGAATTTCTACTGCGAAATCTTCGAAAATTTTGTTTGTAAATTCCTTTTTAAGTGTTTTTTTTTATTTGAAAATAAGTTTAACTCTCAAATACCTTTAGAAATTTCTCCAAATTCGAATTCTTTCCGGAACTATTCCTGCAGTAATTTTGTATGGTTTACTGAAGTAATTTTCTTAAGACTTCCTGGAGGAAGTTCCAAAATAATTTCTGAAAATATTTCAAATGCCTTTCCGGAGGGGTTCATGAAGGAATCCCTGGATAAATGTCCAAATTAATTATTGGTGGCTTTTCTAAAAAGATTTTTGAAGAAATTCCTGAAGAAATTTCCGACTCAATTGTTGAAGGAATAACCGAAAAAGAACCTGAAAAGATTTTCGAACAGAATTTTAAAATGTTTCTCTGATGACGAAGGAATTTTAAATGGATTTTCCAAACATCTATTGGAATTTACATAGAAATTCCTATATTTCTCCTGGAATTTCTTCAAAAACCCGGACGGTAGTAAAACAAATTCAGTGTTGACTCTAGAATCAAAATTGCATGCCAAGAAAAACTCCCAAAATATGGAGATTGCAGGGCTGGTAGCAACCAATGTCGTTCAAAATAGTGACTTTAGTGACCAATGCTGACGAAAAAGGGGCCAAATAGTGACTTTCAGTTCCAGAAAGAGTGACCAAATAGTCACTTTCAGTTAACTTTTATGTGGCAATGGTACTTATTTAATTATTTCTCAGACATAGAATTATTTCGACTCATCAAGATTATAAGTCTGCGGTCGGAATCTCTGTTGTTATGGAAAATATAGCAACGTTATAAAGAATTTCAGAAACTAACTTTCTTTATAAATTTGTAAAAATGCATCCCACTTTAAAGTATATTCATAAAGGGAACTGTTCCGTTTTTCATTTCACTAAACATCTTCATCTCATCGTGAAACAAACAAATACAGCACAATCTGCATTGTAACTTTTCACAAACGTGTATGCTCACTGTATAAAAAATCACAAGAATAAACAACAAATTGAACTCATTTTTGTTGCTTTGTTTTTTTGGGATGAACATAGGAGCTATGGGATGAAGTCGAGGAGCAGTAAATCTACATTATGAAATCATGAATTTTACGAACATAAATGGACATCTTACTAGTAAGCATAATAAAAAAGGGTCCGAGGAAAATTAAGCAACTGCATTAAAACAAACAAAAATTCCCAGTATATTAGTTATTTTTAAAATCTTTATACGATTTGTATGAAAAAATATTGAAAAACTTAACAGTCATTTTTCTCAAAACTAAGATTTTGTCTGGGTTTGCCCTCTTATGATTTCAATGCTGCCCTCTTATGATTTCAAAAGGAAACTCATAAGCTTCATTACTTCAAGCAAATTCAATGAATCCTTGAAAAAAAAATGGGAATGTTTAAAAATCTTATCAAGCATTTATATTTTATCGCTAAAGACTTTTTTTTCTTCATGACCAAATATACTGAAACTAAAATTGTTTATGTTATGCATTGTATCTTGGATGTAACTTTTTCAATTTAAAAATAAAGTTTTAAGAAAGAAAAGAAAAAAACAAGCAGGAACAACACTTTTTTATACATTCAAAAAAAAAAACAAAAAAAAACAACAATCTTCTCCCCGTCTCATAAAAACTGTAATGTTTGCGTCGAAATTATGTTTTTTTAGTATTAGTTACAGCACAGATTCTTGCCAGAGATCAAAGAATCATTTCAAAATCTTTTTTTTTTGTTAATGACATATCTGAACAAGCAGAACACGGTTTTCACGATTTTTTTATATTTGAGTACCCAAAATTTATGCATTTTCAATTTCAGATGTATATCATATTAATATATTTTTAGAAATTCACAAGTATTGATACGTAATCAATAAACCACCTCAAATCCCATTACATTATCAAACACAGATGCAGATTTTAATATTTCGATTTATTTTATGTTACAAAATTGATATATTTATTTGTTACAAAAAATGGAAAGCATGCATGTTTACTTAAGGAATGCATTAATGACATTTCGACCAACGCAACCCCTTGCTCACTTTCGGTTTCCTCGAAACACTTGAAAGTATATCTAAAATTGAAAATATTAATCTAAACGTAAACGTAAGTGAAATGAAATTTAATAGTTTTTGAAAAAACTTATAAAATCAACAAATTCCTGTGGGCATTCTGTTTGCATGACTTATAGTTTATAAACTATGACATGAAACCCTTTCAATAAATTATTGTCGAAAATCCCATAAGAACACCAAGTTAAACGGTTGGCCAAGTTTCAAAGCGAATATTAAGTCACAAAGAAGTTAAGAGCAACTTTTGGACAAAAAGGCACTTAGCGGTCATTTTTTTTCGATCCGTCATTCAATTTCCGCCATGAGCTCTAGGAATTGGCCAAAATTAAAATTAGCCAAAAGTTTCAAAATAGTTGAAAATAGTGACTTTAGTGATTTGAGCTCGAAAAAGGAGACTTTTTAGTGACTCGCCCAAAAAAGTGACAACGTCACTAAAAAGTGACCCGCTACCACGCCTGAGATTGTGGATGTTCGAATATTCTCAAGAATTCCTTGGGAACTCACTGCAGGAGCTCCTTCGAAAATTTCTACGTATTTTTTTTCGTAAAGACCTTTAATAATTCTTCAGAAAATTTATTCGGTAAGTCATCAAGAAACTCATTCTAGTATACCTTCAAAAATTCCGTCAGGAATTCGATCGGGAATTTCTCCAGGAATTCCTTCAAAAAACCTCCACAAATGAAACAAATTTTTCTGAAGATTCTTAACTCTCCTACGATTAATTCTGACAATGAGAAATTTTCAAAGAAACTTCTAAACGAATTGCCGACATGCTTAAATTTCTTAAAGAATTTCTTTGGACATTCCTCCAAGAATTACTTCGGAACTTTCTCCAGGGATTCCTTCACAAAATCTTCCAGACGGAGATAACTTCCGAAATTCCTAAAGACTCTAAGATTTTTCTTCAGTTATTCCTTTAGAACTTCCTCCAGGACTTCCGTCGGAAATTATTTCAGGAAAACCAAGAAATTTCTTTGGGAATTGTTTACGAAAATAAATCGAAACCGTTATTTATAGAACAATTCTGGCTATTTAAGTACAAGGAGAGTGAAGGAAATGTTCAATTTGGTGGGTCACGTGCCCCATCGTGCTTCAGCTTCAGAAGCCAAGTTCCCTTTATTGCTTTCTGTAGCCAATAAGATCTTGGATGATCTAACATTGAACACGCCAATGTGGGTAAAAGTGACAGAGGTAGAAGCAAGCAAATCTGCTAAAGGTATAACAGGTATTTAATTAATGCCTGAAAGATTGCTTTGGCTCGGCAGATGCAAACGATCTGCATACTGTGATTTTTGTGTTGGCCAATCATCGGCGTGAAATACGAAATTCGGCGGCGTCGAGCCAACCGGCGTATGGCGCGCCGCCGACACCTCGACTGGCGTCGGCGTACGTCAATAAGTGTCGGCGGCGGCGGCATGGCGCGGCGGCGCACAGGTCTAGAAGGAAGAAGAAAGAAGGATAGAAGGATGAAGGAAGAAGGAAGAAGGAAAAAAGAATAAAGAAGAAGGAAGATGCAAGCAGTAAGAAGGAAGATGGGGTAAGGTGAAGGAAGAACTTCTAATTTTTCACTTTTTGCTTTTTTTTTGCTAATTCGGCCTAATGGCCATTCGGCCTAATGACCGTTCGGCCTAACAGCCTTCAGCCTAATGGCCTGACACCATTGATTGATTGATTGATTGATTGATTGATTGATTGATTGATTGATTGATTGATTGATTGATTGATTGATTGATTGATTGATTGATTGATTGATTGATTGATTGATTGATTGATTGATTGATTGATTGATTGATTGATTGATTGATTGATTGATTGATTGATTGATTGATTGATTGATTGATTGATTGATTGATTGATTGATTGATTGATTGATTGATTGATTGATTGATTGATTGATTGATTGATTGATTGATTGATTGATTGATTGATTGATTGATTGATTGATTGATTGATTGATTGATTGATTGATTGATTGATTGATTGATTGATTGATTGATTGATTGATTGACTGATTGATTGATTGATCGACTGATTGACTTGATTGATTGACTGACTGATTGATTGATTGATCGATTGATTGATTGACTGATCGATTGATTGATCGATTGATTGATTGACTGACTGATTGACTGACTGACTGATTGACTGATTGGTTGATCGACTTGATTGATTGATTGATTGATTGATTGATTGATTGATTGATTGACTGATTGATTCGACTGACTGATTGACTGATTGACTGATCGATTAGTTGATTGACTGATCGTTGACTGATCGATCGATTGACTTGATTGACTGATCGATTGATTGACTTGATTGATTGATTGATCGACTGATTGACTGATCGATTGATCGATTGATCGACTGATCGGTTAGTTGATTGATCGATTGATTGATCGATTGACTGACTGACTGATCGATTGATCGATTGATTGACTGACTGACTGACTGATCGATCGATTGATTGACTTGATTGATCGATTGACTGATTGATTGACTGACTGATCGACTGATTGATTGACTGAGTTGATCGATCGATCGATTGATCGATTGACTGATTGAGTTGATTGATTGGAGTTGATTGATTGATTGATTGATTGATTGATTGATTGATTGATTGATTGATTGATTGATTGATTGATTGATTGATTGATTGATTGATTGATTGATTGATTGATTGATTGATTGATTGATTGATTGATTGATTGATTGACTGATTGATTGATTGATTGATTGATTGATTGATTGATTGATTGATTGATTGATTGATTGATTGATTGATTGATTGATTGATTGATTGATTGATTGATTGATTGATTGATTGATTGATTGATTGATTGATTGATTGATTGATTGATTGATTGATTGATTGATTGATTGATTGATTGATTGATTGATTGATTGATTGATTGATTGATTGATTGATTGATTGATTGATTGATTGATTGATTGATTGATTGATTGATTGATTGATTGATTGATTGATTGATTGATTGATTGATTGATTGATTGATTGATTGATTGATTGATTGATTGATTGATTGATTGATTGATTGATTGATTGATTGATTGATTGATTGATGGTTGAACAATTTGGCTTTCGGAAAAGAAGGTTAACACTGGGCGCCTTTAAACCAGCGCAGTGGTAGGCACTTCCGAGGTCATCATCATATGCAATCGGTGCGGCACCCGTCATTGCGCGGTGCTAACGCTGGGCGAGACAGAGGGAGTCTTGGCTAGTGCCCCCATCACAACATTTCTACTCTATCCTTTGAGGAGCCCAGCAATGTCTTAAGTTGATTACTTCTGCTGGAGAATACTAAATCGATGCCGAATTTCCTTAATCGATGGAGTAACTGGCTGTTGACGTATTGATCATACGGGACTGAAGTTCATCCGTTTCCCTTCTACGCACATGGGTGTCACCTGCATCCTTCGCATCGTGTGATAAGATGCTGCCATTCCATGTTGATACGAATTATTCTATGTCTATGTATTACTCGCATGGTATTGGTGTGCTTCCTGTAGATTTCGAGGTTTAATGTTTTACTTGCTCCATTGATAACCAGTAGATACAAGGAAGGTAATTCACCTTCCTTTATCTCATCGTGGGTGAATTTAATGTCCTTATGTAAATTATAATTCGCTTTTAAAATCCATTCCAAAATCC
Organism: Armigeres subalbatus; assembly: GCF_024139115.2. Classification (NCBI taxonomy): domain Eukaryota; kingdom Metazoa; phylum Arthropoda; class Insecta; order Diptera; family Culicidae; genus Armigeres; species Armigeres subalbatus. The sequence goes on from NC_085139.1 coordinate 289,041,898, forward strand.
AAATTCGCCATGAATAGTTCGCACAAAAATGGTGATAGCGGATTTTCCATCAGCGTACCCTTTGTCTGTTTGTAGAAGCTGTAGATCTCGTTCATGCATAATCTTGTAAGTTTAAGATACATTTTTGCCTTACCTTTCCTCGCCATGCTGTATCCGTCCTTTATATAGTATAAATGCCCAACCTTACCGAAATGTTGAACGAAGGATGCGCCACCTAGAAGTACACGATGAATAAAAACGATCCTGATGAACTTCAGTTTCAATTCTTGCTAAAGTGCAGTTGAAATTTCAATTCTTAAAGTTCACTTCCACGCAGGCAATTAACAAGACATGAAATTTTCTGTCGATATTTTATGGGATGATCCTCAACTGTCAAAACAAAAATGTTGCATTCAAGTTTCCACACAATCTCCCATTCAACATTGCTAGCAATTTTCTACGCTCTTTCCGACGGGGCACACCAGGGCCAGACGACATACGGTGCATCGTTCCGATCACCCTAAATCGCTCGGGAAACGTCATCCGGCGACGCGTCACGCGTGTTTATTTTTGTTTTGCCTGCCACCGTCGACGGTACGTCTCTGCCGGTCGTCAGTCGTTTACTACTAGCTTGCTGCTGCTAAGAAAATCTACTACGTGTATGGTAGTAGCCCAATCGGCTGATATTTTAGTTCATTTTTGGTTATTTTTATCCGGTCGGCCAGTTTTTTTTTCGTTCTTAAATTACGTTTGTTTCGTTCTGAGGGAGGTTGTCGTTGTAATTATATGCCTTTTGTTTGGTTCTATCGTTTCCGATTATTCATAGCCAGTCAGTTGATCGAGAAAGAGAGAGGCTTGGCTTCAATGGCGTAATCCGGTGACGTCGGAACACCCTCCGAAAATAGTTTGCGAAAGAGGATAAAGGATCTCCGATCTAGCGCAGGTAAAGGTAAATCGTGAAGTAAATTATGAAACATAATTTTGACTTCTTCGTGCTACTTTCATTCAAGAGATTTTCTTCTGTCGTCAACGGAACCAGGAAGCGAAAAATAACACATCAATGGCCTTGCTGGTATTCTTGATTGCAGCTGCCCACTGTGTCTACACGCCGTTCACAAAAGTCGAGGAGAGCTTCAATCTTCAGGCGATTCATGACTTGCTTTACCATCGGCTGAACCTGACCCAAGTAGGCGTTGAGATTGTGATTTGGTGATAACGTTTCATCGAATTTGAGTATCTTTCTTGCAGTATGATCATCACGAATTCCCCGGAGTGGTTCCCAGATCCTTCCTGGGGCCGCTTTTCGTCACGTTCTTGGTGACACCGATCGCCACAGCGCTCGAATTCTTCGAAATTAACAAATTCTGGATGCAGTATGTCGGTAAATATAAACGGTGAACTTTACGCGCCGAAGATCGTCATTTGATTGGTTGGCATTTTCTACTTTTTTCGTGCACAATTTTTAGTTCGCTTCGCGCTGGCAGGAACAGTGATTTTCGCGTGGAATAAGCTTCGCGTCACAATACACAAACAGCTCGGCGTTTCTGTGTCCCTGTGGTACATTCTCATCACCATCACGCAGTTTCACTTCATGTTCTACATGAGCCGTCCCTTGCCGAACATCATGGCACTGCCGCTGGTGCTTTTGGCGGTAAACTACTGGATGACACGAAGTGTCAAACTTTTCATCGTATGCTCCGGAGCCGCCATTATCATTTTCCGGGCGGAATTGACCATGCTTTTGGGATTGTATCTTCTGTATGATCTGTACTACAAACGAGTGCACTTGGATGTGGTGCTAAAAACTGTCATCCCAGCAGGCGTGCTGCTAATCGTTTTAACCGTACTGGTTGACAGTTTCTTCTGGCGCCGCCTACTGTGGCCCGAAGCCGAAGTGTTCTGGTTCAACACCGTGCTGAACAAAAGCTCCGACTGGGGTACCTCGCCTTTTTTGTGGTACATCTATTCGGCGCTGCCCCGTGCCATGGGCCTATCGTTGCTGTTCGTCCCCTTCGGACTGGTGCTGGAGAGCCGGATCCGTAGGCTAGTCATTCCGGCGGTGGTGTTTGTGCTGCTGTTTTCGATGCTGCCCCACAAGGAGCTACGCTTCATCATCTACGTGTTTCCGCTGCTGAACGTGGCCGCCGCATGCGCGTGCAATCGGATGTGAGTATGATTGTTAGATTTGGTGTTTTTGTCAATTTCGATTCGACTGACTGGGACTCAGACTGGAACGGGGACTGGAACTGGAGATGGGCCTGGGATTTGTACTTGAAATGGGACTGGAACTGAAACTGTGACTGAGATTGTGATTCAGGATGAGACTGAAACTGGGACTGCGACTGAGACTGAGACTGGAGTTTGGGATACGGTCTTAACCTGAGACTGACCCTGTGACTGAGATTGTATTTCAGAGTGAGACTGATTTTGTGATCCAACTGGGACTTAAACTAAGACTGGGTATAGGACTGCGACTGGGATTGAGACTGAGACTGAAACTGGGACTTGTCTGGGACTGAGACTGAGACAGGACTGGAACTGGGGCTGGGCAGGGGCTGGACTAGGACTAATACTGGAATTGGGACTGCGACTGGGATTGGGACTGGGACCTCAACTGGGACTGGGACTGAAACTGTGACTGCGATTGTAATTCAGAGTACGATTGGGACTGAGACTGATTTGGTGATCCAACTGGAACTGAAACTGGAACTGAGCTGGGACTGGAACTGGGACTAGGACTGGGTAGGGACTGGGACTGCCACTGAGATTGGGACAGGGACTGAGACTGAGATTTGAACTGGGACTGAGACTGAGGCTGGGACTGGGCTGGGACTGGGACTGGAACGGGACTGGGCAGGGGCTGGACTAGGACTGAGACTGGAATTGGGACTGGAACTGGGACGGTGGGACCGTTGTGATTCAGAGTACGACTGGGACTGAGACTGATTTGGTGATCCAACTGGGACTGGGATTGAGCTGGGACTATGACGGGACTGGAACTGGGACTGGGACTGGGTAGAGGCTGGGCTAGGACTGGTATTGGGACTGCGACTGAGACTGGGACTGGGCTAAGGCCGGAACTGGGACTGGCACTGAGACTGGGACTTAGAAAGACTCAAACTTTGACTGCGATTGTGATTCAGAGTAAGACTAGGACTGAGACTGATTTTGTGATCCAACTGGACCAAGACTAAGACTTGGTCTGCGACTGGAACTGGGACTGCGACAGAGATTGGAACTGAGACTGAGACTGGGACTGGGTTTTGACTAGGCCTGAAATTGGGACTGAGACTGAGACTGCAACTGGGGCTGGGACTGGGACTGGGACTGAAACTGGGACTGGGACCAGGACTGGGACTGTGATTGGGACTGGGACTGTGATTTTGACTGGGACTGAGACTGAGATTGGGACTGAGACTGGGACTGGGACTGAGATTTGGACTGAGACTAGGACTGGGACTGAAACTTGGACTGGGACCAGGACAGGGACTGCGACTGTGATTAGGCACTGGGACTTTAACTGGGATCAGGACTGGGACTGAGATTGGGACTGTGCTGGGACTGGGCCTGAAATTGGGACTGGGGCTAGGACTGGGAATGGGACTGGGACTGGGACTGGGACTGGGATCAGGAATGGGACTGGGACTGGGACTGAGACCAGGAATGGGACTGGGACTGGGACTGAGATTGGGACTGAGACTGTGACTGGGACTTGGATTAGGACTGGGACTGAGATTGGGACTGAGACTAGGACTGGGACTGAGACTGGGACTGGGACTACGACTGGGACTGGGACTTGGACTAGGACTGGGACTGAGATTGGGACTGAGACTAGGACTGGGACTGAGACTGGGACTGGGACTGGAACTGGGACTGAGATTTGGACTGAGACTTAGACTGGGACTGAGATTGGGACGTGGATTGGGACTTGGATTGTGACTTGGACTGGGACTGGGACTGAGACTGGGACTGGGTCTGAGACTGGGTCTGGGAATAGGACTGGGATTAGGACTGAGACTGAGATTGGGACTGAGATTAGGACTGAGACTGGGACTAGGACTGAGACTGAGATTGGGACTGAGACTGGGACTAGGACTGAGACTGAGATTGGGACTGAGACTAAGACTGGGACTGAGACTGGGATTGGGACTGAGACTAGGACTGGGACTGAGACTGGGACTGGGACTGATACTGGGACTGGGACTGAGACTGGGACTGAGATTGGGACTGAGACTGGGACTAGGACTGAGACTGAGATTGGGACTGAGACTAAGACTGGGACTGAGACTGGGATTGGGACTGAGACTAGGACTGGGACTGAGACTGGGACTGGGACTGAGACTGGGACTGAGACTGGGACTTGGACTGGGACTGGGACTGGGACTGAGACTGGGATTGGGACTGAGACTAGGACTGGGACTGAGACTGGGACTGGGACTGAGACTGGGTCTGGGAATAGGATTGGGACTGAGACTGGGACAGGGACTGGGATTGGGACTGGGAATCGAACTGGGACTGGGACTGAGATTGGGACTGAGACTGAGACTGGGACTAGGACTGAGACTGAGATTGGGACTGAGACTAGGACTGGGACTGAGACTGGGACTGGGACTGAGATTGGGACTGTGACTGAGACTGGGCCTGGGAATAGAATTGGGACTGAGACTGGGACTAAGACTGGGACTGGGACAGGGACTGGGATTGGGACTGGGACTGGGACTGGGACTGGGACAGAGACTGGGATTGGGACTGAGTCTAGGACTGGGACTAAGACTGGGACTGGGACTGGGACTGAGATTGGGACTGAGACTAGGACTGGGACTGAAACTGGGACTGAGACTGAGACTGGGACTTGGACTGGGACTGGAACTGGGACTAGGGCTGAGAAAGATTGAAACTGTGACTGCGATTGTGATTCAGAGTAAGACTTGGACTAAGACTGGTTTTGTGATCCAACTGAGACTGAGATTGGGACTGGGACTGGGCTGAGACTGAGACTGGGACTAGGACAGAGACTGGTACTAGGACTGGGATTTAGATTGGAACTGAGACTGAGACTGCGACTGGGACTAGGCTGGGACTGGGACTAGGACTGAGAAAGATTGAAACTGTGGCTGCGATTGTGATTCAGAGTAAGATTAGGACTGTGACTGATTTTGTGATACTAAACCCTAATCAAACTCCCTTCCCAATTTATTCCAGATGGATTAATCGAAAAAAGACAATCATCAACAAGTTCCTATCATTCGTCGCCATTGGCCATTTATTCGGAAATGCTTTTCTTACAATGTTTCTCCTATTAGTTGCGGGAACCAACTATCCTGGAGGAGTCGCGATCTCAAGGTGACCTTTTCCAGATTATTTTGGTATAAAGAATCGATGAATATCAAATTGATGTTTTTAGATTCCATCGACTGGCAGCCGGAGAAACGAACATTACCGTCCACATAGATAATATGGCCGCTCAGAGCGGCGTCTCCAGGTTCTCTCAAATCAATCCGGATTGGGTGTAAGAAACTTCCACTTCCACGTTCTACTGTCAAACATTAAAACTCCATTTCCTAATACGCAGATACAGCAAAGAAGAGGACCTCTTTCCGGGTGAGCAGCGGCTGCACAGCTTCGACTACCTGCTGACAGAAGCGCGCGATAAATACTCGGACGAGATGCGTCTCCTGGGACAAACTCACGAAATTCTGGAGTTTGTCGAGTGTTTCAACAGCATCGGGCTGCAGTACAAGTCGCTACTTCCGGTCAAGATCAAAACCAAACCATGCATTTTCATCATGAAGCGACGCCAGTCGCTGGAACCCGGCAAGATCCGGCTGAACTTTGATGACATAATGGAAACGAGTAACCTCGGTGGGAGCGGATCGCTGAGCGATCCGGAGTTTCCACCTTTTGAAGTCGATGGACGAGAGGAAGAAGATGATGAGGATGAGGATGAAGTTCTGCAAGATGACGAGGATGATAAGCACGAAGCGGATAATGCAGAGGAAGAAAAACAATTCGAGGACGATGACCAACCAGAGGACGACTTGGAGGAACTGAAGGAATCTGTTGAACAGGAAGAACCTCAGCGATATCAAAAAGCGACCCGCAATCGGCGTAGCACGAAAGACTCAACTCTCAAACCGATGCAACGGGTGAGGAAATCGACTTCCAAGAGTCGGATAAAGATCAAGGAAATTCTCGAGGAGAACGCCCACCTGCTGACGGAGGATGACGAGAGCGAAACACGTGAGCAGAAGCGTGCCAAGGTGGCGTCCTATCTGCAGAAGGCGTCCTCATCGACGCAGCTCAAAACGGCTCAGAAGATCATCCGCGAGGAGAAGCTGAAACAGATGGCCAACGAGCTGAGCAAATTGGACTTCAGTGGACTGTGCAACTTGGATCGGATGTCGACGCGGGAGTGTTTGAGGCAAATCATCGACGAGCAGTACGGTTTGGGGGATGGGGAGGATGAAGAAGAATAAAAGATTAAATTGGGTAAAAATTGGGTCCACCGAATAGAGCTTTAAAGACAAAATGTGAAATGATTAGACGAGAAAAAAAAGCGATGACATTTTTAGAAAATAAAAAAGAGATATTATTGTTTTAAATTGAGTTTCTGCTTATTTGTCAACTCCTTTTTAAACCATAACGCTAGCTGACGGAACAGATTAAAAATTCTGAAATGTTTGGCGGCAGCACACACATCTACCACAGGCAATACTCTTAAGAAAAAACATCATACAGATTTTGAATGAAAACTTGCCAGACTTGCATAATTTAAAATTCTCTTTATTCTTCTTATCTCACTTAAACTTAACAACTAATGACATCTTCAAGTGTCGTCAACATGTCGATTCATACAACATTTAGTAATATTATGACCTTCCCCTTCTCCTTCGAATTAGCATGATTCTCTGCCATTAAAATGATTTTTATTAACTCACTTTCTGCTTTGCTATGTCTTTATTTCGAGTGCTCAGAGTAAATAGAGTTAAACGTTTCGCAATTGTGATTTGTTTTGGACAGTAACTAACGTCATTTGGGTTATTCTTCTTCGTTCACTAAAGTTCAAAAAGTAAATTTTAGGAAGTGGATTTAATTGAAATAGTGAATAAAAGTGCGTTGTTATGACTAGATAGTAAATCTATAATAGTGTATAAGTAATGATGTATCTATTCCTCTTTCTTATCAACCCTTCTTCTTTTTTGTTCCGCACCGATAAAAATGCCGGAGCTAATATTATTTAAAGCAATTTCGATTTTCAATGATTTTGACAGTTTTTTAGATCGAGGATTTCTCCAAATTTAGGCCACATTGTTCAGTGTGTAACTTCTTACCAATCGCCAAGTATAAAGAGTTCCATGCAGAGTCTAATTCTTTTCCCAAGCACCTATTGCTGTTTTTGTTCTCCACATTCAGTGCCAGTGAAAAGTCAAAGCCTACTCCGTTAACGCCAAGGCATGTTCTCTAACAACAAACCACCGAAAAATTGAATAATTTAGTTTTCAGTAAACACATCCGTAAAATTATCGCCGAATTGATTGTGGTGTCGTGACTCTAGCCGCAAAAATCGCATCGTGAAAGAGTGTTGTGTTGTGTGTGACTGGCGCCTACGCCATTTTCAATAGAAAATTAGTATCCTTTTGGAAATATTGTGTAAAATCACTGCTGCGTCGCATCGTCCTGGTCCAGCTGTATGGTCGTGTGATTCGAGTAGAGGCCGTAGTTACCGCTCTGCTCGTAGTCGTCGCCACCGTCGTCCTCGTCGGCCATCATGATATCGGACGCCGAAGATGGCGGCGGCTGCGTGCTTTCGGCTGACGATAAATACGATGCAGTCCCGTCTACCAGCGGTTCCAGATCGCTTAGGGCCTGAGCTCGCCCCTCACTGCCATCCCGCTGCTGGTGGTAGAGCTGGATCAGCCGGGTCAAGTTGGACGACTCCCGAATGGCAGCCGATTTCCGGGCCTTGATCGTTTTGCTGTGGATCAGGTGTCGGTACAGGTTGGTGTAGAATAGCTCCGCCGGTACTTCGCTGCGGTTCGCCAGCTGGATAGCCAAGTTGTCCGGTATGACGATGTTATCTGTGAAAGAAAAAAATATATAAAAGTGTGTATAGTGAGATTCGAACCCGAATCGGTGACGGCGAGACATCAGACGCTCAGAAACTGACCAACTGTTTGGGTTTTGGCGTTCATTTGATTCGTGCTTGGATCCCATATGAAGATGTAATACAGCGAAAGCATGATGGCCACCAGCGATACGCACAGGACATAGGCGGCAACCGTTAAAATCCGTATCGCTTTCTGGTTTTGCTTGGCTTCATATAGCCGGTCTTTGGAGTCTTCGCCGGCGAGTTTAATCTTTTCTTCCGCCATGTAACTCATCGTAGAAGATGTGCAGTTGCTTGTGCGATCGTTTAGTCACAGTCGAATTGGTCAATTACATTGGTAGTCCTGTTGATAAAACAGCTCTGATAATTGTGTATTTATATACTTGCAGTGTACGATATCCAGTTGAGTAATGCATGATTCATCCATCTTCAAACTGCTGAAGGTAAATCTTGGATTTACGAAATGACACCTTGAGAACTACAAAAGGTCATTACTTGAACCTGCTTGAACCATTATCTCAGTTCGAATGAACAATTAGTCACACGGTTCAAGAAACCTGATTAATCGACCCACCGCTAGTGTGGTTCTCGTGCAAAAAATATCATGTTTTGTACAAAACATGGACCATTTGTAATAGGAAGCAATGAAGCACGATTCCTCCATTCCATGTCAAGAATGCGTCACCTGAAGGTAACATCTATTGGAGTTGCAAACGCAGCTCAGAAACACAGAAGCATCGAAGCAACCATTGCTCGAATGTCAGTTAAGGTGAAGGTGGGTTGAGTACCATAACAAAGCTTTGAAAGTATTGGTTCAATAAAACATTTCATATACTGTAGTAGTATTGGTGTCGTATTTATAAAAACAAAGAATATTAGTAGGGTGGTTCAAAACGACCCAGCTCCACCACGCTCACACGATTCCGTTCCATGCTCCGAGTGTCCTCCAAAACCGATTTGAACAAAACGGGTTGACCGCAAGCCGGTTCAAGTTTATATGAAAACTAGTATGGGAAACTGAACCTTTTATTACGCTGGCTAAAGTGCCTCCCCTCCAAAGGCTGGCGAAAAGAGAACCCGCATAGCTGAAAGCAACATTCCAGAGACTTCACTGAACGAAAACCGCATCGCAGGAAAGATCTTTTGATTTCGTAACGCAAAAATAGCATTTTACTCACCCCCATCTCACACTTTTTGTTTGAAGCACAAGCCCCTGGTGCGATAGTGTAGACTAGACTAGACTAGAAATATCTGCCCCTGGTGCGATAGATATCACTGACAAATTTCAGTGATGCCTTCTGAGAAGCCCAATTATCATACTAAAGATTCGCAACCTCAATTAAAATCGACTCCCAACTATTGGAACGACCATTCAATATGGATTGTCTATGGAGTTAAAGCTCTTGAATATTTCTTCCAGTCATATGGTCTCCCCCCTCGCCATCGTCCAATGACGGAGTGCCAGAATCAGAATAATGTTAAATTCAAGCTCGCCATATCAACTGTCATACAAACCTGAAACGACCTGTGCACGGTAAGCTTCTATTCAAACCAGCCCAAACCATCGGATGACACCCAAATTATAAATCATATTCGACTGAGCGTGGCGGAGCAAAATTATTTTTTGAACCACCCTAGTTATTAGTTTGCTGCTGCCGGTGCCGTTGTTGACATTCGCTCCGCGATCAGTTTTTAATCGTTTTTTTCGGGCAAAAATAGCAGTTTATATTAAGTTTTCGGTTTAAACAAGTGACTGATTTCGAAAAGTGATGTTTAATTTGCATTCCATCAACATTTCGGGCTGCTCATGTGCGGAGAAGTAAGTGAAAACTTGTTTTTTTCAGTGCCCTTTTAGAAGAAGTGAAGTGCAGTGATAAACCCACCAAATCGCGAACGGCTAATAAATTGACACGAAACTGCTGATTTATAATATTATTTGAGCCGAAATACATAGGACTCTCTGGATAAACATGTTCATTAGCACGGGAAGTGAATAAATATGCTGTGAACAGGTTAGTAATTTAAATATTAAACTTTTGTTCGAAGCTGTTCGATGAATTCGAATGTTGGTGGGAGAGGAGTGCGGGAGGTGTGGGGTTGACGCGTAGAAGGTCCGGTGCCATTTTGACTGCCATCGTGGTACTCTTCCAACTATGTCCTTAAGGTGAAGCGTTGTGACACTCAAATTGCAATGTGATTGTGTCATAAAAATCATCAGCCATGGATTTGTAGTGATGGAAACACCCAATACCAATTCAGTAAGCATACACGTGTGACAAATTTTTTGTTAACATCCGACAACAGTAAACATTGCACGAATTCGGAAGAATTCAGCCCAATTTGGCAGCAGTATTAATCAATACAGTCTAAGCATGGGATTAACTGATGGAATTTGTCAGAAAAGCATAAGTTTTTCTTTGGTTTAGGTGAATATTTATGAATTATGTTTTCACGATGCTGGCTGTTTATGTTTACATCCTCAACTGTTGTTGCCAGCTGCTCAAACGCACCAATAACAAGATCATTTTTTGCCCCGATTTTTCAATTTTTACAATGCACCCCAAAACAAAATCAATAAGTTATTATTATTGCATCAATACATAATGCGTTAGGAAAAGATTGATTAATTAAATCGATATTTTACATGTTTCCGCCATGATTTCACAATAGTTCATATCGACATCACTGTCTGCTGCTGATCAATGATTGCTTGCATACGACGCTACCGACGACGTGCAGAGTGTTGAAACCGGCGACGTCGTTGGCATAGTGCGTTACTGGGGAGATTTTTTTTCACGTTGTTCACTTGCTTATACCATCTTCCTAAATTAGCGCTATGTGATAATAACATCATACCGCCGCATAGATTGAACTTAGAACTAAGTCCAGATTTACTTTTGTGACAAGATTGTCAGGTATGTAGGCAATATATAAATTAAATTTATCTGTGCAGATCGGGGTGGGTGGGATTGCTGATTGTTTGACTGTGTTGGTAAGCCGCAAGGCAGCCATTCTGAATGACATGGCATGAAGCCTTAATGTTTAATTCTTAATAAAGTAGCTCCTCAAGATTTTTTATGTACATAAAAAATCTTGGTACTCCTATCAAACCACATCTTAAAACAGATATGTTTTCATTATACCGGTAAAATTAACTTCCCTTGAGGTCCTTGAGGCGAGTTCTCGAATTAATTTATGAAGAGCTTGTAACCTGTTCTCTTTGCTTGGCGACTGTGGCATGCAATCATTGTCTCCGCAGATTGAGCATCATTGTGCACTCACAGCCTCGCCAACCGACATAGAAGTTTCAGTCAAATGCAGTACCTATGAACTAAAATTCCAACCTAAATTTCAACATGCACAACAAAACAACAAGCCATCGGGTTGATCGTTGTCAATTGTCAAGTAATCGCGCTGCATGCCCCGCTGGGCGCAAGCTGCTTCACTTTTCTTCTTCTTCTTGATGGCATTACATCCCCACACTGGGACAGAGCCGCCTCGCAGCTTAGTGTTCATTAAGCATTTCCACAGTTATTAACCGCGAGGTTTCTAAGCCAGGTTACCATTTTCGCATTCGTATATCATGAGGCTAACACATTCATTTATTTAGTCTACATCTAAACAGATAACTCTGAATCAACAATATGACGCCACAATACACGGTTCGAGGCCGCATCTCTCCATCCTCGGATACGCCACACGCTCGCCAAGTCGTTCTGCACCTGGTCTGCCCATCCTGCTCGCTGCGCTCCATGTCGTCTCGTACCTGTCGGATCGGAAGCAAACACCATCTTTGCAGGGTTGCTGACCGGCATTCTTGCAACATGCCCTGCTCATCGTACCCTTCCGGCTTTAGCTACCTTCTGGATACTGGGTTCTCCGTATAGCTGGGCGAGCTCGTGGTTCATCCTTCGCCGCCACAAACCTTCCTCTTCCACACCGCCTAATATGGTCCTAAGCACACCTTCTCTCGAATACTACGAGTAGTTTCATGTTTCATGTCCTCAGGTCCATGTTTCATGTCCTTAGAGGACCACTGGTCTTATTACCGTCTTGTACATGACACATTTGGTGCGGTGGCGAATCTTTTTGACCGCAGTTTCTTCTGGAGCCCGGAGTAGGCCCGACTACCACAGATGATGCGCCTTCGTATTTCACGACGGACATTGCTATCGGACGTTAGCAAGGATCCGAGGTAGACGACCCAAGTAACCAAAGTTCCTTTAAGAGTACGTTTTTCGCTTAATCAGCTTCACAGAGCTGCTTAAGCGAAAACGTACTCTTAAAGGAACTTTTGGTTACTTGAGGAATTCCTCGACCACCTCGAAGGTATCCCCGTCTATCGTAACACTGCTTCCCAGGCGGGCCCTGTCGCGCTCGGTTCCGCCCACTAGCATGTACTTTGTCTTCACCACCAGTCCAACTTTTGTTGCTTCACGTTTCAGGCGGGTGTACAGTTCTTCCACCTTTGCACCTCCGACAATGTCCATGTCATCCGCGAAACAAATAAATTGACTGGATCTGTTGAATATCGTACTCGATCGTACTCCGGCTATTACACCCGGCTCTCCGCAGGACATCTTCTAGCGCAATGTTGAACAACAGGCACGAAAGTCCATCACCTTGTCTTAGTCCCCGGCGCGATTCGAACGAACTGGAGTGTTCGCCCGAAATCTTCACACAGTTTTGCACACCATCCACCGTTGCGTTACTTTGATCAGTCTGGTAAGCTTCACAGGAAGCTGTTCTCGTCCATAATTTTCCATAGCTCTACGCGGTCTATAATGTCGTATGCCGCCTTGAAATCAACGAACAGATGATGTGTTGGGACCTGTTATTCACTGCATTTTTGAAGGATTTGCCGTACAGTAAAGATCTGGTCCGTTGTCGAGCGGCCGTCAACGAAGCCGGCTTGATAACTTCCCACGAACTCGTTCACTAATGGTGACAGACGACGGAAGATGATCTGGGATGTCACTTTGTAGGCGGCATTAAGGATGGTGATCGCTCGAAAGTTCTCACACTCCAGCTTGTCGCCTTTCTTGTAGATGGGGCATATAACCCCTTCCTTCCACTCCTCCGGTAGCTGTTCAGTTTCCCAGATTCTGACTATCAATTTGTGCAGGCAAGTGGCTAGCTTTTCCGGGCCCATCTTGATGAGCTCAGCTCCGATACCATCCTTACCAGCTGCTTTATTGGTCTTTAGCTGTTGGATGGCATCCTTAACTTCCCTCAAGGTGGGGGCTGGTTGGCTTCCATCGTCCGCTGAACTGACGTAGTCATCTCCTCCGCTGCCTTGACTTTCACTGCCTGTACTCTCAGCGCCATTCAAATGTTCCTCGTAGTGCTGCTTCCACCTTTCGATCACCACACGTTCGTCCGTCAAGATGCTCCCATCCTTATCCCGGCACATTTCGGCTCGTGGCACGAAGCCTTTGCGGGATGCGTTGAGCTTCTGGTAGAACTTGCGTGTTTCTTGAGAACGGCACAGCTGTTCCATCTCCTCGCACTCCGCTTCTTCCAGGCGGCGTTTCTTCTCCTGAAAAAGGCGGGTCTGTCTCCGCTTCCGTCTATAACGTTCCACGTTCTGCCGGGTACCTTGCTGCAGCGCGACCGCCCGCGCTGCGTCCTTCTCCTCCAGAATCTGTCTGCACTCTTCGTCGAATCAATCGTTCCGTCGACTTCGTCCCATATACCCGACGTTCTTGTCCGCTGCGTCGTTAATGGCTGCTTTAACGGTATTCCAGCAGTCCTCAAGAGGGGCCCCATCGAGCTCACCCTCTTCCGGCAACGCTGCCTCGAAAAGCTGCGCGTATGCAGTGGCGACATCAGGTTGCTTCAGTCGCTCTAAGTCGTACCACGGCGATCGTCGGTACCGAACATTGTTGATGACGGATAGTTTTGGGCGCAGTTTAACCATCACCAGATAGTGGTCAGATTCGATGTTAGCGCCAAGATATGTCCTGACGTCAATAATGTCGGAGAAGTGCCGTCCATCAATAATAACGTGGTCGATTTGTGATTCTGTCTGTTCTTCAGGTGTATGTACTGATACGGAAGGCTGTGTTGGAAGTAGGTGCTGCAAATGGCCATATTCTTGAAGGCGGCGAAATCAATTAGTTGCAGACAGTTTTCGTTCGTCACCCGGTGGGCGCTGAACTTTCCAAAAGTCGGTCTAAACTCCTCCTCTTGGCCAACCTGAGCGTTCAAATCTCCTATGATGATTTTGACGTCGTGGCTTCGGCAGCTGTCGTACTTTACGTTCCAGCTGCGCGTAGAATGCGTCCTTATCATCATCAGTGCTTCCGGAGTGTGGGCTAAGGACGTTGATTATGCTGAAGTTGAAGAACCGGCCTTTGATCCTCAACCTGCACATTCTTTCATTGATCGGCCACCACCCGATCACGCGCCTTTGCATATCGCCCATCACTACGAAAGCTGTTGCCGCAGCTCTGGTAGATGGTATGATTACCTCTAAACGTTCGCACCATTGATCCCTTCCAACAAACCTCCTGCAGCGCTACGATGCCGAATCTACGGTCCTTGAGCCCATCGGCGAGTATGCGTGTGCTCCCGATGAAGTTGAGAGATTTGCAGTTCCACGAACCGAGTTTCCAATCGCTAGTCCCTTTTCGTCGCATTAGTCTTCGCCGATGGTTCCGGTCCGTACTCTCTTGTTGATTATTCGTTGCGTGAGTTTTTTTGGCTGGCAGGGCCTGATACCAAATTCCCTAAATTTCCGGAGGACCATTCCTCCTTATTTCCGTGGACCATGGTGCACAGTTTCACTTAGAGTCCCTCGCTGGCACTCGGACGATGATCAGCCGCCCCTAACATGGAGAACCTCCGGAGAGGAGCAAACCCCCCCTTCCCTGTCAGCATACGACCATTGGTTGGTTACCCGATCTTCCCTAAGGTTGCTCGTATCCCGGCCAGCACCGCGGGAGCTAGGGATAGGAGTTGTTGGGTAAAAGGGCTAAGGACCGCGAGATGGGGTCTATTTTATTCCTTAAGGTACGCGAAGTACCAATGGTACGCTTTACCCAGCATTTGCCGTGCCATAAGGCTAACACGATGATACTTTTATGCCCAGGGAAGTCGAGACAATTTGTAAACCGAAAATTGTCTAGATCGGCACTGGGAATCGAACCCTGCTTGCTTTGTAGCCGCGCGTCTTACCGCACGGCTAAGGAGGGCCCCTAAGCTGCTTCACAGAACGTTCGAATTCGGCCCGGCATCACCCAACACACCATCTTATCACAGCAAAAAAATATTAATATGCCGCAACGTATTTTCGTGGAACGTACATGAAAACGCACGTAATAACAATTTTATGTAATATTGTTCAATATTGACGCTTTATTGCATTCCTCGACGCAGCATTCAATCGAGAAAATTACTTTTTCAGTTACGTCGATCCAACGCTAAATTACCTGCCAAACCCGCGAAACCAGCGTAATATTACTACGAACAGTGATATCGCTTCACAAAGCACGCTGTAAAATGTCAACAAAGCAAGCTCTTCTGCCGGCAGTCAGTCTAATTTTCATCCCATTCTGCTCGCATCGAAAAACGATGATTATTCAAATAATATTAGTTTAATTGCTTTTCAAAACCAAAAGTAAGTCATTAGGAAGTGGTTGAAATATAAAACAGTGTTTCCGTGACAAAATCTCTTGTAGGTAAGATTAGTATGCGGTTTTATTTGTACCCAGCCGGCGCAAAGAATCACATCTTTTTACAGAAAGACGAATAACGAGAAGGATGCTATGGAGCCGCAAAGTGCTTCGTTGACCTACCTATGTGGAATTGGCACTGTAAGTGAAATTGTACAGGTAAGTTTCTGATAGTTTTTTCGATCGCCTGATAAATAATTGTGGGATGTTTTTCAGTTTCATCATCGTACACGAGTAACCGGTCCAGTGTCCGATCTCTTTCCAATAAGACTTCAGACTTTCCTGCAGATCCAAACTACCAAGGTTGGATTCTGGATGAGTATGCCTGATGAAGTACCGTAAAAGATCAACCAGGAGCAGGAAGCAGGATAAATGAAACCGCGCTGGTAAGTTTTTATTTTTGATCGACTGAAATGAAAACCCCGACCAGTAGGGACACGGCAGGTATTTCCGTCCATCGTCGTAGGGGCTAAAACCAACGAAAGCAACGTACATTTGCTAGAACCCCACTATAGCAGAACGTTTCTCCTGAGCTTACGATTTGGTACGTATGAGTTTTACAAAAAAGCATCTCTTTTATTGGTTTTCGAGACGAAAATACCTGCCGTGTCCCTACTGAATGTATGAATGGTGAATGTATTATTTATTATTTGTTGCAGGCAATTTTTGCTACAAAACAAAATTGTCAGGATCATGCTTCGACCTACTATTTGATGGAGTCCGGTACAAGAGCAATCTGGCGGAATGGGATTAACGGAAGTAGTTGCTAAGCAATGGTAACATGCGAGTAGTCGAAGAATGCAGTCACGGCCTGATCAGCATCCTATAGTCGTGTCATCAAGGAAAAACAAGACGTATGTAATAAAAAAAAACAAAAATTGAAATTTTAAAGTTCAAAAATGAGACATTAAAGTCTTAAAATCCTAAAATCTTAAAATGTTAAAATCTTAAAATCTTAAAATCTTAAAATCTTAAAATCTTAAAATCTTAAAATCTTAAAATCTTAAAATCTTAAAATTTAAAATCTTAAAATCTTAAAATCTTAAAATCTTAAAATCTTAAAATCTTAAAATCTTAAAATCTTAAAATCTTAAAATCTTAAAATCTTAAAATCTTAAAATCTTAAAATCTTAAAATCTTAAAATCTTAAAATCTTAAAATCTTAAAATCTTAAAATCTTAAAATCTTAAAATCTTAAAATCTTAAAATCTTAAAATCTTAAAATCTTAAAATCTTAAAATCTTAAAATCTTAAAATCTTAAAATCTTAAAATCTTAAAATCCTAAAATCTTAAAATCCTAAAA
This sequence comes from Armigeres subalbatus, assembly GCF_024139115.2. Classification (NCBI taxonomy): domain Eukaryota; kingdom Metazoa; phylum Arthropoda; class Insecta; order Diptera; family Culicidae; genus Armigeres; species Armigeres subalbatus. Next base: position 289,058,964 of record NC_085139.1, read on the forward strand.
TCCTAAAATCTTAAAATCTAAACTCTAAAAATCTAAAAATCTAAAAATCTTAAAATCTTAAAATCTTAAAATCTTAAAATCTTAAAATCTTAAAATCTTAAAATCTTAAAATCTTAAAATCTTAAAATCTTAAAATCTTAAAATCTTAAAATCTTAAAATCTTAAAATCTTAAAATCTTGAAATCTTAAAATCTTAAAATCTCAAAATCTTAAAATCTTAAAATCTTAAAATCTTAAAATCTTAAAATCTTAAAATCTTAAAATCTTAAAATCTTAAAATCTTAAAATCTTAAAATCTTAAAATCTTAAAATCTTAAAATCTTAAAATCTTAAAATCTTAAAATCTTAAAATCTTAAAATCTTAAAATCTTAAAATCTTAAAATCTTAAAATCTTAAAATCGTACTTGAAAATCTAAAATCTTAAAATCTTAAAATTCTAAAATCTTAAAATCTTAAAATCTCAAAATCTTAAAATCTTAAAATCTTAAAATCTTAAAATCTTAAAATCTTAAAATTTTAAAACCTTAAAATCTTAAAATCTTAAAATCTTAAAATCTTAAAATCTTAAAATCTTAAAAATCTTAAAATCTTAAAATCTTAAAAGCCGCCCAAAATCTTAAAATCTCAAAATCTCAAAATCTTAAAATCTTAAAATCTTAAAATCTTAAAATCTTAAAATCTTAAAATCTTAAAATCTTAAAATCTTAAAATCTTAAAATCTTAAAATCTTAAAATCTTAAAATCTTAAAATCTTAAAATCTTAAAATCTTAAAATCTTAAAATCTTAAAATCTTAAAATCTTAAAAATCTTAAAATCTTAAAATCTTAAAATCTTAAAATCTTAAAATCTTAAAATCTTAAAATCTTTTAATCTTACTGTTCGGGAATAACAAAACCGTTCTTTTAGCGTGATGCTTTAAGCTAGAATTTTATTATATTTTAGTAAAAATCTATTTTACTATCGAATGATTAACTCACAATTTCGGTTCGATTGTTTGGTAACTCTATCCCTCGAACAAACTTGCATTCACTGTAGGGTTATGATCTATAACATAATGATGATCAGTAAGTATAATATTTAAGAGGAAAATTCATGCCATACCTAATTCAATAACGAGTATAACTTTATGATACACTTTAAACGGCTCTTCAGATTTTACTGGGATTGCTATAGAAATATAGTATGATCTTTAGTAATTAACAGTTTCACTATGATCATCGTCTAACCTGCTCAGTTGGATACAACATGCAAAATATCTCCTCTAATCTGATATTGAATTCAATTGATTGATCCTTCATCCGAATATTTAGCACTTGGATTATATCGATAACGGAAACTTTACTTTTATATAAAAATGCTATTTTAACTAGCTAATAAGATTTTCTCGAATAACATACACCATGCATGTGGTCACAGTATTGCTCGAACTATCTATCTGCCGTTGTCTGGATGTAGTTGTCTATCGCTACGCTTTCGTCCCTATCATAGTCTCGTAGTATTAGACATCAGTTGGCATGGTTGCCAGATGCGGGTAACGTCTCCAACATTCCCCTCCCCGTAAGGATGAGTGATGACCTCAGCGTTACAGCCATTCGCGACATCTAGTACCGCCAATTTGGAGACCGGTCTTCGGAACAACCCTCTTGAAGTTTGAACTACAGCTTGTCGAATTCTGCCATCTCTTCCTTTCGTCACATCCAGAACCCGTCCACGCGTCCACCCGTTACGTTTCTTATCTTCGATGATGACCACTATGTCGCCGGAATTGACAGGTTTAGCTTCGCTAAACCATTTGGTTCGCCTCGGTAGATACTCTAGGTAGATACTACCGTATCCAACGCTTCCAAAAATGGTCCAACTTTTATTGTATTTGCGCCCAGCTGTTACGGAGCACTTGGTCTGGGCATCCCAAATCTACAGAAGGTTGCTTAACACCACTCGAACTGCCCAAGAGAAAATGATTTGGGGTTAGCGCCTCCTGTTCCGGAGAATCAAGCGGCAAGTAAGTGAGCGGTCTTGAATTAACAATTGATTCAGCTTCCAAAAGGTGGGTCAATAATGCTTCATCGTCGAATTTTCTATCCTGTGGTATACTCATCAGTGCTGTCTTGACTGAGCGTACCAGACGCTCCCATGAGCCTCCCATATGGGGAGCGGATGGAGGTATGAAAAACCATTTCGTCTCCGTGTTCGTGAATGTTGCTGCAGCTACTTTATCGATGCGTTTGATTTGCTCTTGTAGAATACTATCTGCTCCGACAAAATTTCGCCCATTATCGGAGTATATCTCCAACGGCGCTCCTCTTCTGCATATGAATCTGCGGATGCAAGCGATACAGGACTGAGTAGACAAATCATAAGCGACTTCTACATGTACAGCACGGATTGTTAAGCATGTAATGAGGCAGACCCATCTTTTCGCATTGGACCTGCCTACCTTGACGAGAATTGGTCCGAAGTAGTCGATGCCGATATAACTGAACGGACGCACTCCGGGAGACAAACGAGCTTCAGGTAGTGGACCCATTCTTGGTACAACCGGTTGCGATTTGTATACCTTGCACCATTGACACAATCTTGTCACCGTTCTTACGATAACTCGAATCCGGGGAATGTAATATTTTGACGAAGTTCATTTACGATCGTCTCGGAATTTCCGTGAAGGAACTTCTTGTGGTAGTAGTCCACGATCAAGTAAGTTACATTATGCTTCCGGGGAAGTATGACAGGATATTTGAGGTCAAATGCATCTGGATAGACGGCCCACTGTACCATTTTCAGAATCTGGATTTCGGCTGCTCTTAAATCTTCGTAGGTCGGTTCCTTCGGTGATCTTGAACCACTCGGACGCAGACAGTCCGGCCCGAGCGCGGCAGATCGCGACTGTGGCGTGTGTGATCGATGACACTTATCGCAATTATTGCCCATAAATTAGCTAAAGTGATAATCCCCGGTGCCATCCCGTTGATATGCGGAATGAAACTCGCGTGACAGCTCATTAGAATTTCCGAGCAGTAATAAATGGTGTTTGTGGATCGTTTGTGACGTAGGAGATTTGTATTCATGAATTGAATTGATAGGAAAGTGATCGTGAATAATTTGCGTGCCCCTCACTACAAAATGCGGTTAATTATGTTGATTTTGTTTTTGGGGTGCTTAGTGCATCAAATCGCATCGAACATTGTGTTTGAAGATAAGACGCTGTATGAGGGTGACAACTGCGTACTGAGCAATGGAAGACCGGGCCAGTGCCGTAAGGCTTCCGCATGTACCACGGTCGGTGGTGGCGAGCTCAAGCTATGCCGATCGGATGGTTCCCGGATGGTTGGCTGTTGCGACGTTGTGCAACAGCAGTGCAACGCTGTTTTCAACGCAACGGCCACTCGAATTTCCGACCACATCGTTGGAGTGGTGGACAGGGCCGAAAGCGGTGAGTTTCCATTCATAGCGCTGGTAATTTACAACACCACTGTGCACCGCTGTGGAGCCACGATCATTTCCGAGAGGTTCTTACTGTCCGCGGCGCACTGTTTCAGAAGTGAGTTCACCGCGTTGAAAGTGCGCGTTGGGACAACCGAAGCGGACGATGGAATGGCCGACACGTATGAGATTGCCCGAGTCAGACGGCATTCACGGTACGGGTCGCTACGTCGGTTGAACGACATAGCCGTTATCGAGCTGAAGACCAAGATCAAAATGAATCAGCAGGTGCAGCCCATTTGCCTGTATATGGAGAAGGAAGAACTGCCGGAAACTCAAAATCTCACAGTTATAGGCTGGGGTATCGATAATTCAGAGGATGTCTCCCGAGTGCTGCTAAAGGGATCGTTCGGCCTGTGCTTCGTAGCGATTGTCACCAGCGGTTCAACAAGGATTTTGTGAGGTTCAACGTTACGGATGGTCATTTATGTGCACTGGGTGAACAAAACGAAGATGGAACGGCCACTGACGCTTGCCAGGGAGATTCGGGCGGACCGCTTGTGCTACGTCAGAACGACAAGTACTACCTGGTCGGAGTAGTCTCGTCGGGACCTGCGTGCGGGGGCACTGAGCTAGCAGGCATCTATACGTGGGTGTCAAAATATTTGGAATGGATAATTGAACAACAAGCTTGGCGGAACAGTCCTCGATAGCGCGAGATATAATTTAGTTAATAAATATGTACGCTTTATTAATAAATAATCCCATACAAAGCCTAAAAAAAAAAAAAAAAAAAAACATTATAGTACTTGCTTTATTGGCTTTATGAACGGTGAAAATATAGAAAATGAATGCTACTTTTCGTAGCAGTCTGTTCCAATTGGAGAAGCGCTTGAAATCGAGCAACGGCTTAATTGCTTTGTGGAACAAGTGGCATAGACGTAATTCCTCTTCGGTGGAAACTGTTGACGCAACTGCTTTAGGCCACAGTTCCTCCGCCCTGCTCAAGAACTCCGGTCCTTGGACCCAACGACTACCAGCGTCGAAGCATGGCCCTTTGCCCCATTTGGTGGCCTCGTCTGCGATGTTTAATCTGCTTGGGACCCACCGCCATTCGTTTTCCTTCGTCAACGTCAGCACTTCTCCTACGCGACAAGCCACAAATTGTTTATAGCGGCGATGTTCCGAACGAAGCCAGGCCAATACTGTGTTGGAATCAGACCAGCAGAAGCGCTGTTGAATTGGAATCGTGTGATTCTCTACCACAAACGTTAACAAGCGAGCTCCTAAGACGGCGGCCATCAATTCCAAGCGCGGTATAGACACATACTTTAAAGGAGCGACCTTGGTTTTAGCGGTCACGAGCGAGCATTGTGGGTTACCTTCCATATCGATAATCCTGAAGTACACGACTGCAGCATACGCCGCTTCGCTGGCATCAACAAACAAGTGCGCTTGCAGAGTTTGGTAACGTTCGGTGGTAGCATTTGCGAAGTAACATCGAGGTATCTCAATTCTCCTTACAACGTCCAGTAACTCGATCCATTTTCGCCAACTTTGTTCGATTCGCTGACCCACATACTCGTCCCATTTTATACCGCTTCGCCATACCTCCTGCATAATTATTTTCCCATGCACCAGAAAAGACGCAAGGAGCCCTAGTGGATCGAAGAGGCTCATTACGGTCTTGAGTATTTGCCTTTTAGTCGGTCCACTTGTCGAACGAATGAGTGCATCTATTTCAACCCGGAACGTCGTAGAAAACCGCAGCATATCTGTCTCCGTCTGCCAGAGCATTCCCAGCACTCTATCCGAATCATCACCGCCTGCAGCTGTCAAGTCTTTTGTCGAAGCCTTCGAACGTTCACCCAAATGCTCCAAAACTTTCCTCTCATTGCATAACCAATTACGAATTTCAAATCCACCGTTGCTGTGTATATAACGAACCTGCTCTGTAACCAGTTTAGCCTGCTCCGCGTTCTCGAAACTATCGAGGTAGTCATCAACATAATGTGATTTTATGATTCCTTCGGTCGCCCTTGGAAACTGGGCCTCGTGCTCTTGCGCATTATTGTTTTTGACGAATTGGGAAGATGACGATGAACTGGTTGACCCAAAAGTCAAAACGTCCATCACGAAGATTTTTGGGGGTTCTTCCACGGTATCGCGTCATAGAAATCGCTGGGCTTGACGGTCAGCTACGATGACCTTTATTTGATGACACATTCCTTTCAGGTCACCGCAAACGGCTACTGGAAATTGTCGATAGCGGAACAGAACTGGTAGGGTAGCGAAACAAGAAGATCGGGTCCTGGTACAAGAAACGTATTCAGCGACATTCCTTCAACTTTCGCTGCTGCGTCCCAAATCAGTCGTACCTTTTTTGGCTTTTTGGGATTTATAACGGCGCCCAACGGAGGATACCATGTTCTTCTGGGGTCGGATTCGTCCAGCAACGTTTCTGTAACAGGGTGTGCAGAACCCTTATCCTGATACTCTTGCAGTTGCCTGTGCAGGTTTCCCTTAAGAATCAGGCCACGAGTCATGCGTCTCTCCAAACACTACAATCGTTGCAGGGCCATTGGGAAGCTCGACTTGATTGTGTTTTCACAACAGCCCTGTTGCGAAACGGTTACCTTCTCTACGAGTGGTTTGCTCCAGAATCCATCGCGCTCTTTGCACCTCATCCGATTCCAGATGCTCCATCTTCCGTAATCCAATTTCTTCTGCATCGAAGTATTCGCGAATCAGATTGTCCAGTCCATCTCCACTATCGCATTCGCAAATATGATAATTGTAATGATTTTCTGCGAAATCTTCCGACATGCTTCCATATACGCACCAGCCTATGCGTGTTTTCACCGCTATCGGACCTCCTCTTCCTTCTTTGATTGTTTGTGGCACCGCCAGCGATAGATTGCGCAATCCGATCAACAAACGAGGAACAGCTTTCTTGTAGCTGCGGATCGGTAGTCCGCTTAAATGCTTGTACTTCCGTTGAAGTTCTTCAAAACAGAGCGTTTGAGTCGGTAGGTTCAGGCGGTCCACGGTTCTAACGTTGTTCAAACGATATTTTCTCTTGCCTTTCAATTCCGATATCTCTACCGATACTATCTGCGACATTTCTTCAGAACGAAACATATCGGCTGTCCATTTTAGGCACAGTGGGATTACTGGTCCCTGCAGATCCAATTGTTCCGCCAAGCTTTGTTCTAACAGTGTTGCTGATGAACCTTCATCCAGGAAGGCAAAGGTATCAATGGATTTTGACGGTCCTGTTACAGTCACGGGAACTATACGAAATAAAACTGATTGTCCACAGTGGTGGTAGGTGTGACTTTCGGAAAATGTTGTGTTGCTATCGATCATTTTCTTTGTCGCGTGTAGTAATGGATGATGTCGTAACTGACACCCGCTGACCTCGCACCGATTTGACGACCTACAGGCTCTTCGTCCATGTTGACCCAAACAGCATCGACACAATTTTAATGCTGAAACAGTTTTCCACCGACTGTCGATGCTGCTATTCTTGAATGCGTAACAATCCTTAACACGATGGCCACCTTTACCACATACAAGGCATGATTTAGGAATATCCTTTTGAACAGACTGTACAGGTTCAACAGTCTCTACGTGAGAATGCATATATCCCTTTTCCTGAATTTTTGCTTTTCTGTCTTGTGTCCTTGGTTTCCAGAGTACATAACTACTTTGCTTACAGACTCAACGACAGACGACATGAAACTGCTAAATGTTTGTAGTGTTGGTTGTGGAAAATTTACTAAATGCTGAGCCCATTGCATTTTCACACCGGTAGGTAGCTTCTCCACCAGTTCTTGTAAAAGAACGGGATTGGATAGATGGGTTCGCTGATCAGCGGCGATGAGATGGCTGACTAAATTTCTGACAGCCATACCGAAATCGATGAGGGTCTCTAACCGCTCCGACTTCGGGGCTGGGGCATCACGGGCAGTCTTGATTAGCTTACTAATTATCACTTCTGGACGCCCATAAAGTGTTTGCAACGTGCGAATAACCTCCGGTACCGAATCTGGATCAAGCAGGTTGTACCGCACCGATTTCAGTGCATTGCCTTTAATGCAGCGTTGCAGTCGTGCGAGGTTCTCCACTCGAGTGTATCCGCACGCAAACGTACTGTTCCGGAAATTACTAATGAATAACGGCCACTCTTCTGGGTCACCGTAGAAGTCCGGAAGGTCTCTGGGCATCACCTGTCTTGCCGCAAGTTGTTCTGGTGATGGTCGGTGTACCTCCAAAGGCAATTGATCTGCAACTTGACTGGGACAGTTTAACTGTTGTTGCTGTGGAGTACTGGCTAAACCAATATCAGCTGAGCGCGCGAATCTACTGCGCTGCTGCTCGTTTATACGCTGACCTTGGAAAGGGTCCGATGAATTGAAATCGTGAGTGTTACTAACCGGAATTGTTTTCTCGGGGACTCTAATCTGATTCCTGTCGGACTGGGCTAACGGTTCTGGACTGTCTCGCCCTACGCGATTAATTTTGGGAGCTGCTCCTTTCGACGCATCTCGCAATGGCCACAATGGATGTGGCTCTAAATTACGTTGCTGCAACTCCAAACGACATGTCCGAAGTTGATCTTGAAGATCCTGCATTGCCTGACGATCGTTTATTGACTCTTCTCGACATTTCTGAAGCTGCGATTTGAGTAGACTGATATCATCTGTTGCTAGTTTTCTTGCTTCAGCTTCTACTCGTTTCAGGTTTCGCTTGATAACAACTGCTCGCTTTGGTACAATCCTGTCCTTTAATTGGAAGTCATCAGCTGATCGATCTGTTGCTCCGATCGCTGGCATGGAGAGACTGAGTGGCTCTTTGGTTTTGATTGCATCTATAGCAGTTTGTTGTTCCCCAGGCAAACGATCGTCTCTGTTTACATTGGTAGGTATGTTCGCACGAACGGATGAAGTCTTCGTGCCAGTGAGCGTATTACGTTCAGGGAGCGACGCTGCTACTTGGCCTACCCACTCGGTTACGAGCTTCTCTCGATCTCGAGCTTCAATCTCCTCGATCCTGCTACGAACACTGCGAGTCTCAGCTTCTTCTTCCAACGCACACTGCTCCAGTAGATCATACTTAGCTTTTACGAATTCCTGTTCCATGTTGATCTCCAATTGCTTTTTACGTAGCTCTTTCTCTTCTGCCAACCGTTGAAGGCTGATCTCTAGCAGAGCTCTACGGTTCGAGGACGTCGTATGGTTTGAGGTAGATCGCGGCGGGGGAATGGGCAAACATTTGTTGCATATCCACCTAGAGTGATCTGCCACAGATGCGTCGACCTTAGCACACGAGAAATGCCACCAAGCAGTGCATTTATCACACTGTACGATATCGTCGGCCGTATCAGGACGATCGCATCCAGCGCAGGTGTAGGAGTCTTCATTAGATGAGCTTGTTTTCGACATTTGTGACGAAATTCTTAAAGTTTTGTTCGGGAATAACAAAACCGTTCTTTTAGCGTGATGCTTTAAGCTAGAATTTTATTATATTTTAGTAAAAATCTATTTTACTATCGAATGATTAACTCACAATTTCGGTTCGATTGTTTGGTAACTCTATCCCTCGAACAAACTTGCATTCACTGTAGGGTTATGATCTATAACATAATGATGATCAGTAAGTATAATATTTAAGAGGAAAATTCATGCCATACCTAATTCAATAACGAGTATAACTTTATGATACACTTTAAACGGCTCTTCAGATTTTACTGGGATTGCTATAGAAATATAGTATGATCTTTAGTAATTAACAGTTTCACTATGATCATCGTCTAACCTGCTCAGTTGGATACAACATGCAAAATATCTCCCTCTAATCTGATATTGAATTCAATTGATTGATCCTTCATCCGAATATTTAGCACTTGGATTATATCGATAACGGAAACTTTACTTTTATATAAAAATGCTATTTTAACTAGCTAATAAGATTTTCTCGAATAACATACACCATGCATGTGGTCACAGTATTGCTCGAACTATCTATCTGCCGTTGTCTGGATGTAGTTGTCTATCGCTACGCTTTCGTCCCTATCTTAGTCCCGTAGTATTAGACATCAGTTGGCAGGGTTGCCAGATGCGGGGTAACGTCTCCAACACTTACTTAAAACCTTAAAATTTTAAAATCCTAAAATCTCAAAATCTTAAAATCGTAAAATCTTAAAATTTCAAATCATGGAAAATAAAAAGTTAAAAAAACTTTAAAAATTTAAAAGATTTAAAATAAAAATTTAAAATTTCAAAAACCTGAAAATTTCTAAATTTCTAAATTTAATAATTTAAAAGTTAAAAATTAAAGTTTAAAGGTTCAAAATTTAAAAATTTGAAAATTTAAAATTAAAAAAAATAAATTTGAAAATCCTAAAACTTAAAAATTTAAAAATTTAGAAATTTGAAAATTTAAAGATTTAAAAATTTGGAACTTTGAAAACCTAAAAATTTTAAAATTTAATCAGTTAAAAATTCAAAAATCAAAAGTTAAAATCAAATTTAAAATTTAAAATTCAAAATTTAAAAAATCAAAATTTTAAAATTGTAAGCTTTAAAAGTAAAATTTCAAAATTTAAAAATTTAAAAACTTGAAAATTTAAAATTTGAATGTTTAAAAATAAAAATTAAACTTAAAACATTTTGAATTAAAAATTTTAAAGATTTAAAATTTCAAAATTTTAAAATGTAAAAACTAAAAAAATATTTCTTGAGAAATGATTATATTGATACAAATTCAAATATATATTTTGTTATATTGACGAGCAAAATTATGAAAAATAAAATAAAGTTTAACTTTTTTTAAAAAAGGATTTTAAAATCTTGAAAGAAAATTCCCGAACACCCCTAATCCAGCCGCCGAATGCGAGGTTTCTGCTGGCTGGTTATTACGTCGTTTTTCCCATTACGTCGAATATATTACGTCTTACATCGTTTCATTTTGGCTTCAAAATACCAATTACGTCATTTTTTGTTACTCCAAACAGATGTAATAATACACGCGATTTACGACGGCGATGATGTGCATCAAATCTGATGCGATATTACAAAATTTTTTTTACTGTGACCACTCGCCACCGATTGACCATGACAACTAAAATCAAACTAGACGAAGTTCATCGTCACGAACGTTGACCACTCATGTTCTGTAACTAATAAGAGTTCGAGAGATAACCGCCACGACGCTCCCGTTAACTTTAGTGGCCACGATCTAGATATAGATATCCAGACCGATAAAATCCATCTGATCGTCGGAAAGCGACTTAGTTACCGGTACAACGTCAATCGGATCAATCTAGGAACCAAGTTGATTTCCGGTCAATGAAGTGGGCATATAGGGAACTGTTACGATCTCCATCTCACTGTACATATATCCATCTCATCGCTAAACAGAGTAATACGGCACCAAATTCGTCGCTTCTTTTTGTCAACATGCCTCCTCACCGCTGAAAAAATCACAAAAATAATAAACAAACCAAATTGCTTTCCATTGCTTTGGTACATTCAAAGTTAATTGCCTATATGCCGGGTATTAAGCCACCCGGAGTGGAAATTAATTACTATGTCTGAAACTTGATTATGCATTTCATATGTACAACATGTGATAGATTTAGTTCGGAAAAGGTATTGGAGGGTAACCGCCCCTTCGGTTGAGAGAGTTAGTTCTGAAAATGTATTGCGAGAGATCGGCTGGTACCTGGTGCTGGGAATTTGGTTTCATCAGTACCCGCTAAGCTGCGGTGGACGACGGAGGTCCTTCGTAGCTTAGTAGGGAAAGCACCTGTCATGCGAACTGGGGTTGTGGGATCAAACCCCACCCCACATGTTGTACATATGCATAATCAAGTTTCAGACATAGTAATTCCACTGCTTTGTTTTTGATGAGATGGAAATAGGAGCTATGCGATGAAATGGCGAACCGTTCCCCTAATAGCCGTTTGTGCGAAGAAGGAGAATGATAATATAATCAGTTTATGATTGTTATCCCAATAGAACGTGCCAGATGGATGGGATAGAGCAGCTCCTGATGAAGATGGTTCGGCAGGAGTAAAATAATCTTTTGAGATCGGTAAGAATAACCGAGCATGAATCTTAACTTAAACATGATCCCAAAGTGCAGTGATGGTTAATTTTTGATATTGGCTTCAGGCCTTTCTGTTCACCAATATGTCTCGCGGTGGTACATCCTCCTGGCTGGTTGGTGATGTTGTGCTGTGTGCAAGTCAAGGGCGTGCGAGGCAGCGGGGTAAGCAGCATGGCGCTGGTACTCTTTGGTCCCAGACTGTCCGAACAGCATGTTTTCAGTGCCGACTCCGAAGGCTACATACCAACACAATCACCACACCAATAGAACCCTAGGATAAGTAGAATAAGTACACCTCCTTAATCACTCCATTTTATATTGTGAAACTGGAAGTCCTTTTTTGAGTTAGGATGGCCCGTCAAGTACTTAGTTGTGGATCTGCTTTGCATATCGAACCATATTGCTGTTACAGGCCATATTTTAGGGTCGGGGATCAACAACTGTAACACCTTTTTCTAGCTTACTGTATCTTTGTCTCCGTGTCTCATGCGCCCCTTGGACTGGGCTCCGAGTGGTGGATGACAAATTCTTGGAGGAATTTGCATGATTCCTTGATAAAAAAAACTGATGGAAATTCTAGAGGCATATTAGGTAGAAATCTAAATAATCCGCAAGGTGAAATTTGGTAATAGATCTTATGGAATATATGATAACTTTAGGAACTTTCGGTGGAATTCGTGCAAGAATCTAAGAAGGAATTATCTGAGGGGCTACCGGATGAACTGCCTGAAGAACTTATGAAGAAATTCCTGGAGAAACCTCCGAGAAAATTCTCAAAGAATATTCGTGGAGAAATTTTGTAGGATTTCCGGAAAGAATTCTATGAAAAACTTCTGGAGAAGTTCCTAGAGGAACTTCCGGATAAAGTCTTGGAGGAAATTTCAGACGAAATCCTTGAGGAATTTCTGGAGGAACGTACGGACGAAATCCTCGAGGAACTCCGGGCGAAATCCGGAAGAAACTTCCGGACCACATCCTGGAGGAACTTCCGAACAAAATCCTGCGGAACTTCCGGAGGAACTCCTAGATAAACTTCTAAACAAAATTCTGAGGAACCTTCGGACGAAATCTTGAAAAAAACTACCGGCCAAAATCCTTGAGGAACGACATCCTGGAGGAACTTCCGGATGACATCCTGGAGGAACTTCTGGACGAAATCTTGGAGGAGCTTCCGCACTATATCCTGTAGGAAATTCCGGAAGAAATCCTGAAGGAGCCTCTAGACGAAATCCTGGAGGAACTTCCGGACGAAACCATGGAGGACTTCCGGATGAAATCCTGAGGAACTTCTGAAGGAATTCCTTCGTCTTGGCAGTTCTGACAAAATCCTGAGGAACCTTCGGACGAAATTCTGCAGGAACATCCGGACATCCGAGAGGAACTTTCCTGAGGATCCTTCGGACAAAATCCTGAGGAAACTTTCGGATGAAATCCTGGAGGAGTTTCCGGACGACATCCTGGAGGAACTTCCGGACGACATCTTGGAGGAACCTCCGGACGAAATCCTGGAGCAACTTCCGGATGACATCCTTGAAGAACTTCCAGACGAAATACTGGAGTAACTTTCGCACGAAATACTGAAGGAACTTCCAGGCGAAATCCTGGAGGAACTTCCAGACGATATCCTGGAGGAACTTCCGGGCGAAATCCTTGAGGAAGTTCCGGACGACAACCCAGAGGATCTTCCGGACGAAATCTTGGAGGAACTTCTGGACGAAATCATGGAGAATCTTCCGGACGAAATCCTGGAGGAACTTCCGGACGACATCTTGGAGGATTTTCCAGATGAGATCTTGGAGGAACTTCCGGAAGACATCCTGAAATAACTTCAGGACGACATCCTGGAGCAACTTCCGGACGTAATCCTGGAGGAAATGCGGGACGACATCTTGGAGGAACTTCCGGACGACATCCTGGAGGAACTACAGGGCGAAATCCTGGTGGAACTGCCAGACGAAACCCTGGAGGATCTTCCGGACGAAATTCTGGAGGAACTTCCGGACGAAATTTTGGAGGAACTTCCGGATGAAATTCTGGAGGAACTTCCGTACGACATCTTTGAGGAGCTTCCGGAAGAAATCCTGAACTTCCGGACGAAAGGAGGAGGAATTTCCGGATGAAATCCTAAGGATCCTTCGGACGAAATCCTGAAGAAACTTCCGGATGAAATGCTGGACGATCATCTGGACGACATTTCGGAGGAGCTTCCAGATGAAATCCTGAAGGAACCTTCGGACGAAATCCTGGAGGAACCTCCGGGCGAAATCCTGGAGAAACTTGCTAGCGAAATCCTGGAGGAACTTACGGACGACATCTTGGAGGAACTTCCGCGCAAGATTCTGGAGGAACCTCCGGACGAAATCCTGGAAGAACTTCCAGGCGGGAACAAAACTGTACCAGATAGCCAATTACTAATCCGAAGAATCATTCATACAGTTGTAAATGCGCAAGTCTGTACATAAATTAAAACCATCATTCATATCTGCTTTGCGAGCGCGGAACTCAAACTTTTTCAGACTTCTCGATAAAAGTTTAAATTACAATTACGTCAATAATATATAAAATCCATCATCATAACAAAAATCCCTAGGTCAAACATTGTATCTAGAAAAATTATTGAATTATAAAAGTCAACTAAGTAGTTGCTTAAAAGGCAGCTTTACGTGGGAAACACAAAACGTCTTGAACTGTGAAAACATAGTTGCACAATTGATATGTATAGGCATCGAATAGAAATAATTAATAAACAAAGAATTTCGTAAATCTCCGTGCAAAGTAAAGGTGTTATTAAATCTTCCGCGTTTCTAGTCTTATATCGATGAATGTCACTTCCTCTTTCAATTCTGTCACACCAATATCGAGGCAGCAATCCGGTTATTATTTTAGAAGCGCTTAAAAGTTTAAAAACACCTACATAAAGAAAGCTTTAAAAAGTATATATACTGTTACCGTCCGCGATAACAATGGACGATTTATTCAGCCACTCACTTTAATGAACAATCATTTATTCAATGCACCGAATGAACACAATGACGTTTGAGTCGGGCGCTGTTTACTAAAATGAACACTCGCATGAACTCGATGAATGAAAAAGTATTCATTCTTAGTAAACAGCGCACCGCTCAAACGTCAATGATGAACTCGGTACATTGGACCATAGTTAAATTAATTACTATGTCTGAAACTTGATTATGCATATGTACAACATGTGATAGATTTAGTTCGGAAAAGGTATTGGAGGGTAACCGCCCCTTCGGTGGGGTTTGATCCCACGACCCCAGGATCAAACCCCACCGAAGGGGCGGTTACCCTCCAATACCTTTTCCGAACTAAATCTATCACATGTTGTACATATGCATAATCAAGTGGCTTAATACCCGGCATATAGGCAATTAACTTTGAATGTACCCATGGTTAAATTATCTAAGAATAAAATCCCTTCAGAATTCTATCAGAACTAAACCTACTAAAAACGAACGCGGCTCCGATCCGAGCGCTATCAAGGGCGAAATCTCCATCAAGACCCAACTATATCCGGGGCGAGAAACGAAGGAAAAAACCCAGATTAATCCACCTAGCGGCGGTGATGCCTTTCTCGTGCATCGTAAAATGTACTGAAAAAACACATAGGAAAGGTCAATAAAGCACTTTAGAGGAATAGATCACATATTTTCTATCATTTTGCATGTTTTTGCATTAATTACTATGCATTTCCACCATTTTTGAAAAAAAAATTTTTTTCGATTTTGAAATTTTTTTTCCAAGGGGGGACCCTTGGGAAAAAACAATGATTTTTCAATAATTCCGAAATGCAATGTCCGATCAGGCCAATTTTCAATAGCAAACAATGGGACCGCATTCCCCGTCGAATGCAACTTGTTGCGAGTAAATCGGGTAATGCTAAGTTCCAAAAAGTGTGTCTACAAATTTTGTACACATACACACATACACACACACACATACATAAACAGACATCACCTCAATTCGTCGAGCTGAGTCGATTGATATATAACACTATGGGTCTCCGAGCCTTCTATCAAAAGTTTGGTTTTGGGTGAAATTATAGCCTTTACGTATACTTAGTATACGAGAAAGGCAAAACCCGAACGTTGAAAGACGAGCTTGACGTTGGGCCGAGGGAGAAGAACGATTGAGAACGTGAACGATACCAGACGTGTTTACGGGAGGAAAAAGAATTGTCGTTAAATTTTCTAAAACGAAAGCTGGAGTTTGGTGAATCGCTAGTGAAAACCACGGGGAGATCGACGAAGTCCCGGAAAGGTGGGCCAATTGTGTGTGCGCCCAAGAAAAACTGCGCCTAGTGAAAACCAGTGATTTTGGACGGCCATCTGGGGCGAAGAAGAAGAGCACGTGCCAGTCGACCGAAGTCAACCCAGTCCGGCCCGTCTTCAGGCTTGCCAAATCCATCTCCCGGAGGTCCGGAGAGACTGATCTCATCGCCCGATCGTACCAAGATCGCTGAGTCGCAAAGCCGACCGGTACCCTACGCTGGTAACGTACCCTGACATTCCCGAAGAACTCTGTTGCATCAACCTGAAGTGACGTCAGTGTTTGGTGAAGCCTCCCAGCCCCGATATAGCCCAAGTCATCGAAGGTATGTACGGACAAGATTTCGTACTTCCATCAGGTGGCGCATATCAAGCATTGCACTTTGGGTCCCAACCCAACAATCGGCCGCAACAGCTATACTAACCTTAACTAATTCTATTCAGATGAACTAAAACTACCTTTTTCACTAACATGTTCTTCAATAAAAAAGTAAAATGTATCTCAAGCTTGTCTTATTTGTTCAACAATCAACGACAATTGGAGTTTCCGTATGAAGCTGCTTCTGATCAAGGAAGGATCTTGGACCGTTGTGGAGGATAAGAAGCCTTAACCGGAAACCACGGCCAGGAAGACGAAGGATGGACAAGCGTTGGCGACCATTGGACTGGTCGTGGAATACAATCAGGTGGTACACATTAGGAATGCCAAATCCCATGCTGAAGATTGGGAGAACCTTGAAAAAATCCACGTTAAGCAGACACTCACCACAAAAGTATTCGTGATGCCCAAGATTTGTCGATTACATTTTGACAATAATGGGAACCCACATTTAGGCACTGACGGATTTTTTCGAGGAGCTGCACGATCTGAAGCCCAACAACGTGCTTGATGACCAGTTGCTGGTAGTCATTCTACTAAGCAGCCTACCAGAAGAAAACGAAACTCTCGTTACCACTCTGGATGCAAATGTGGAGGAAGATCTGACGTTGAACCTGATGAAAGGAAAGCTTGGGTTGCCAACGGCATGAAGACAGTAGGGTGAACGCCGGGTGATTACGTTGAATATGGTGCTGTATGTTCTAGAAATAAAGTTCAACCTTCTTCCAGCAAACATTGAATTGCATGATGAATCCATTGAACCTGATGAAGTCCAATCCGATGACGACGATGAACGGGAAGATCCGGTGGATGAAGAGCTGCCGAATGAAGATCAACAAGGTGACCTGCCAATCCTGAGGTCTGAAAGGATCAATCGAAGTAAGTCACCGGACAGGTATTCGTAAAGCAATGTCCAGTTTTCGAAGCAACCAGTAGAATCAATTCCAACAACACGTTGGACCTGGTTGACCTTTGCCGAAGGAAGGCATGCTCTTTGCTGTAAATGGGTTTTCTAGAGGAAACGGGACCAGAACGCCGAAGTAATCCGGTATAAGGCGCGGTTGGTAGTTCAAGGTTTCAGCCAACGCTGTGCAACTAACTACGCTCCGGACCCTGATGTCTGTTGCGGCAAAATGAAAAATGATGGTCAAGCAGTACGATCTGAAGACGGCCTTTCTCCAATCTTGTGGAGGAGATTTTTATGAAACAGCTCCCTGGTTTTGCACATCGCAAATCGAACAACGGATTCGTGTTTAACCCTTTATAAGGCAGTGGCAACTATATTGCCACCAACAAATAATATGTTTTTCTATTTATTAATAAGAGCTCTACTTATTATTTCACATGTAGTGACTTTATTTGCTTCCTAGTAACACCCCAGATGAATTTGAGCCATAAAAAAAATGAAATGTCAATTTGAGTACAGTTTTTACGAACAGATCGTAAGTTTCGAGTGGAAGAAGGATTTTCAGTTATAATTCGTTAAAATACGACAAAGATAAATTATTTCCCGTTGGTATCAATTATTTCGAATCTCCTGTGTTAGATTACTACGTGATTAGCGTGAAAAAGCTTTGCCTTTCTGTATATTTGGTTTTTGGATTTTTGACGAAATTGTGTTTTTTCCCAAGGGTCCCCCTTGGGAGAAAAAACGCGAAAATTTTTTTTTCACTTATTATGCGTTTTCTGACTAGGACTCTTCACCAAAAAATGTAACGTACCTTGTTTTGACTGGTTCCACGTAAAACCAAATTTTAAAAATCTTTTTATATTTTTGTTGTTGCCTGTTTTCCCGCTTCGCGGGCAGTGGCAACTATATTGCCACCAATGTTTTACCGCTTGACGGGCAGTGGCAACTATATTGCCACCAATTTTTCAATGTTTCTGAACTGTTTAATGTATAACAAACATACATTTGAGTTTAATACCATGTCAACATTGTGTCCTATTGTTGTTTTTGTTAATTTATTGTTTAGATTCGTCTGCCTTATAAAGGGTTAAGTACAACGGTGAACAATTTCCTGGGCGTGCGTAAGCAGACGTGTGCCTCACTCTTCACAGACGAGGCAGAGTTTGCAGAGATGCAGGTAAAGTTGTGAGAAACAGTGTTGAGGAGAAGTATTGCAACTTGCAACGCACCTCCATCGTAACGCAGAAGCATCGAAGCAATCAATGCTCGAATGTCACTTATAGGGCACTGCACGGACTACTTTGTCTCTTTCTCGCTGCAAAGAAGTTAGAAAACAACAAGGCCAGTAAACGTCAAAATTTATTAGGGACGAAAGAGAAAGAGATGTTTTCGTGCAGTGCCCTATTGTCTAGTTAGCCTTAAGACATTACTATTCTTATCAAACTACAGCTGAAAACAGACATGTTTTCTTTATAACGGTACGATTAACACTTTCCTAAACCAACTAAAACAGATTTTGATCAATTATTCGAATGAGAACGTAAATTTGATTATTGAGTCTACTATTTTTATATCAATGTTTCTTACATATCAAAGATATAAATTCAGAAATGGGAAACATAAGAATAATGCATGCAGAGTTACTGTGCACGTGCTTAACTTGGTGGTGCATGAGACGCATATTTAGCTTTCTCGTATGAGCGAAGTAGGTGATGCGCTTCTAAATTGCGCGCCTCCTACTAGTTGCTATGTACCTCATGGGCTGCACATGCGATCCGTCTCATGCGCTCGTCGCATGAGCTGATCACCTAGTGACCCTAGTGACGAAACGCTAGGGAAATAAACAGAGTCAAGAAAAATGCACTGGTGCGCTTTTCATAGAACTTGACAACTTCACAAGCATCGGATGGGATGGAGCATTTAATAAATTACAGGATAATTGTAGCTGATTTAATGGCGAAACATCTTTAGCTGGCAAGGACAGAAAGGATGTCAACAAAAAATCAAATCATTTAGACAGCGGCGACAATTTTGCTCTTTAAAGGCCCCTCCATAGATGAAAAATAATCGAATTGTTTGCGTGTGAAATAAGTGCACATATGAATAGATACTTTGAAGGTTTTATAGCCAGAGTTGTGGGATTTTGTTAATCATTCCGGAAGTAATCGTAAAATTTCAAGATACAGTTCCCAATTGTAGACGTATTTTATTTAAAAATAGTCGTTTTAATTCTGATAATCCCATAGCTGAAATGATATGTGTCGTTAAAACATGCTTTGTTACGTTAAATTATTTGAAACTCATGCTAATTATATTGATCGCTTTCCGTCTACTGTCATACAAAAGGTTTACACCGAAATTATCACGATTAAAAGATTCAACACCTGTTGCCAAAAGATGTATGTAACACACCAACTAATTCCTGTTTCGCTTGTGTTCAGTCAAGCTCTTTTTCTGGTAGATTTGAGGGTGCACATTATGGCCATCCGAAGAGCATTCGCTTTTTCGACGTAATAACTATTTTTTCAGAATCCTAAAAAAACTGTTGTTCGTTAACGTCCAAGGTTTGAAAATTGATTAAGCTTGAACCTCAATGTAAACAAAAATCATTCATTTTTGTTGATGGACGCATTAAAAACCATGGATACGCCTTAGCATTTTCATTCAAAACATTTCATTTATTTTAAAGGAGCGCATGAGATAGCGCCCGGCGACAAGCGCGGGGCACGCGCACTTGATTTTTCTGAGGTGTCACATTTATTGCGAGCTCAAAACTTTGATTCATGCGTCCCTCTATAATCCAGCACGCTTCGATTCTTATGTTCTATGAGCCAACTTGGTAAGAGTCTCAGTAGCACATTTTTGTACGCATGAGAAAAAAGTAACTCTGAATGCATGTACTGCCTCTAGGCATATTAAATATTCATCGAAATCAACAATACTCCACTAGCAAGAAGTGTGGGGCAGATATCCTTTCGGTTGATGTTGATGCACTATAGAGTAAGGGCTGCTCAAGTGGGCAAGCTCGAAGCAGAAGCCGCCACCATAAGGAAAAACTCGAATTAGGCCACATCACTCAAGTAATCGTGGGCAACAAATTCCCACACAACAAGCGATGTTACACAAAGCCCACACAGCCGGGGAAAACGCTACTCGACGGGAGAATGTGAGCAAAAGAGACAGAACGGCGCGGCGCGGCGGTACCCTTTAACATACGTTAGTCATGTAGTATAGGTCGGATGTTCCGGGGAGAAGATCCTTCCTTTCCCGCTCGTCATGGTTTCACATCACCCATTGTGAACGATTCTTATCTTTTTGTTTGGCGTGACTGGGTGGAATTTTTACGCTTCTTCGCGGAAAATGTCGCGGACGACGAATGGCGAAGTAAGCCCATAGCACTATGATCCGTGGGGTTCAAATTTGCGATCGAAAATGTTGCTCAAATTCTCAAAGTCCAATGTTACTTTCCTTATCCGAATCCAGTAGAAGCTGGATGCAACTCTCCTGAAGGGCCTTTGTGCTTAATACATAAAACAAGTCCTCCAATTTAAACTTACGAATTTTGATCGCCAGCGAGGTCGAAAGAAGTTGCAGAACTTGAAAACTAATTCGATTGGTAAACGATGAAAAAACAGACCAAAATGTCAATCTTCTGTCTGTGTTCAAAAAAACTTACGTTGTCTGTGCTTTGTAATTGGTATAATTTTTTATTGTTTGGCCAATTTTGGATTTTTTTTTTGCAGTTTCGAAAGATTACTTCTAAACCAACATTTGAAAAGGGCGTTAGGGTCAACATTTATTCTATCCCGTTATTTTGTCTATGTATATTAGGGTGGTTCAAAAAATCGATTTTGCTCCACAGTGCTCATCTGGTTCTTTACCATGTTCTGAGTGTCCTCTGAAAATTTGAGCTCATTTGGATTAAAACTGATTTAGCACAAGCCGTTTCAAGTTTGCATGCAAATTAGTATGAGGGAATTTATTTTTTCATTATACTGTTAATGACGTTTCCCCATTAAGCGCAGGTTAAAAGAAAACCTACATAGCTAAAAGGGATACTCAACAGCTTTCACCCAACGAAAACCGCATGTTGATTAATCGTCCCAATAATTAGTAATCGATTTTAAGACAGGTTGCGAATCTTTAGTCATGATCGTGAAACTTCTTTGAGGGCATCACTGAAATGTGCAGTGCAACATAGTAGCCTGAATTTGTGTGTGCTATCTTTCGCGCCACGAGCAGCAATGTTGCCTGTTGATGAGTTATGCAATTAGCTCCAGAAAACCACGGTATAGATTAAATTCGATTACTAATTATTGGAACGATTAATTGAGATGCGGTTTTCACTGAGTGAAAGCTGTTGAGTATTTCTTTTAGCTATGTAGGTTTTCTAATAACCTGCGCTTAATGGGGAAACGTCATTAACCGTATAATGAAAAAAAAAAATTTTCCCATACTAATTTGCATGCAAACTTGCAACGGCTTGTGCTAAATCAGTTTTAATCCAAATGAGCTCAAATTTTCACAGGACACTCAGAACATGGTAAAGATTCAGATGAGCACTGTGGAGCAAAATCGATTTTTTGAACCACCCTAATGGATATAGCTTTGTATGTAGAGATCAAGTATGCCATGCTTGGAGACAGAGGTGTTGTTTTTCGATCCGTCATTTTTGCTCAGCTCTTATGCTATTTTTATTTAATGTTGTTTAACATAATTTTTATAATGCGTGATAATGAAGCGTTCGCGTAGAAAATCCGTTGAAAAAATGCGTACATTTGCCTGTATCTATAAATCAGTCTATAAAAAGTGCCTAATTGCGCTTGAAATATCGTTTGTGAATCAGGGTGCCATGACAGATCATGTACCATGGCCTTGTTGACTAATTATTCTTAACTGCATATCCAGTTTTCCGCGAGCGGTAATGGCCGCCAGCTTGCCTGCGGGTCACTCTCTGATTTCACGTTTCTGGACGTCAACTGCAAACATAACTGTTGATCAATGTGGTATATAAAAAGGTTTGAATTCACTGAATCAGTAACTTTTTATATGCAACATTGGTGAGAATGCTCGGAGCTGTGGGTGCAGTTGGCCTCCACAAACTTTAAATCAGAGACTGACCCGCAGGCAAGCTGGCGGCCATTACCGCTCGCGGAGAACTGGATAACTGCAAATTAAGTAAGTGATGCAATTCCGTAATTAAGTCATAATTATACTCGAATAATAATAATTATAATTAATACTATTCTTGACGATTTCGAAAGAAGCAAGGGTGGCCGAGAAGTAGTGCCTGGGCTCTTACTCAGTGGACTAGAGTTCGATCCTCATTCTAAAATCAATAGCCTGAAGGAGAAGTATATGATAATGATAATATTATAACGCTATTTAGTGTTAATGCGTTTTCATTTTTGTATATACATTTTCACATAATTTGATCTGATTCGTCCGTTCACAGTAACATGTCAAATATGAAAATGTTTTAATTCCTATATCCATTCACGAGTGATGCGTCGCTCGCCCTACTATTACCAATAGTGTTATACCCTTCATGACTTAGTTTTGAAGTCAAATGCTAATTGCTACGGTATTCTTACACTAGCAAATACAGTATACTCAAAGTCTTATTGAATTGTTTCTCCCGTAGTAATACTCCACAATATAAAGTTCATATTTATACTCTTCGTTGTAATTACATGGTCCTGATTAATTATCATGAGTTCTAATGTTTTTAAGAAAGTTTTATCTCACCACACTATCCCTTTTGCTTCCACGATAATATCTTTGACAGTTCAGATATTGCAATTCAGCTGGTAGTTTTGCTTACTATAATTATAATATTTGTGTTATGAGAACTTTGAAATTTAAGTCCTTCTAATATAAAACTTTTTTTTTATTGCTATTACATCATAATGAATATCAATGTGTGAATATGAGTATGAAAAGAATTTGTATTTATTAGATTATTTCCAATATAATTGAATACCAAGAATATTTCTAAACTGTAAAACACCTTGGATCGGACCAAGAATTGAACTCATCATCCCCGGATTGGATCACAAGATATTGCAGTCACCATACTAATTATGTACATTATATTCATCATTACAATTGATGCGGTCGGGGGAAGAAAAGATGAAAAAAGGCTCCCCCAGACCTAAGCGATTTCATCGCCGCGACGGCGACAACTAGACGCCGCGATTCTATCGTTGGGTCGCTGCAGGCAATGTTTGTTGTACGCTTCCATATCAACAGCGACAGAATCGCTATCGCCAAGCGATAGAATCGCGTCGCGTGTGTTTGGGGGAACCTTAACTCAAGGTTCTGAGCAGCACGTAACCCTTTATTGCTGGTTTAGTGCAGCTTTAAACTGCAAATGTATTTCCTTTTCAGGCAACTTTACAAATTTTAGATTAGGGTTACATACACATTCAGTGTTGTTATGTGCGAACGAGCGGCTATCGTACGCGGTCTAATTCGATTGTTTATAGCCTACAAATGTTAGGATTCAAGTATAAACCCACACATAAAAGCATATAAACGACATGCTAAATAAACATACAAAAACGTAAATTGTCAAAATATGTCTGGCTGTGCATTCTTGTTTAACCTCAAGTTGAGGTCCAATAAGGGTTGCTGATTGTCATTGGCTTTCCGATAGTACAATCCAACGGTTCTCACCCTGGGGTACATGTACCCCGGAGGGGTACCTTCGCAGGCCCAAGGGAATACCTCGGACAAACATGTGTAATGGGGGACGTATTACAATTCCAATCGAAACTTATTGATAAAGTTTTGATAATTGTGTATTTTTTATTTCAAAACTTTGTCACGTCCATAATATGCATGGCGATCAGTAAATCAAAGCCAATTGAATCCTGCTCTCCACCACCAGCACAGTGTATGACGGGCTGCGGATAAAAGATGAAGCAGATAAAACATCAAATGAACATATTTTAAAAATCTATATGTCATATGTCAAAAATAAGCGTCTGAACTAAAATCTCGAGTCTAAAGTTCGGAAAGCTCCATTTGAGCGATATGAAGGCTTTTTTTTCAGAAAAAGCTTAATTGATTCGATGCAAGAGGATTAGAAGCATCCTTTTACGCTTCTCGGAAGTCTTCTTCCAAGCAGCTCAAAGACCTCCTTTCAATATGTTTAGTAGGCTTCTTTCAAAAGATTCGGAAGCCTCATTTCAAAAGACTTGGAAGCTTACTTTCAAGATGCTTGGAGACCTCCTTTCAAGAGGCCTTTAAGCCTTCTTTCTAGCGGCCAGGAAGCCTGCTTTGAAGAGGCTCGGAAACCTTTTTTCACGAGGCTAGGAAGCTTCGTTTTGACGTAGGACTTACGTCTTTCTTTACTATACTGGGTGTCATTTAGATTTTGGAAATCGAGAGCGTTACGCTGGAAGGGAAGATTTTGAACGCTACTAGTGCCTTTATCTTTCGATGGATTTTTAAGATTTATATATTAATCGACTCGGACACTCTCCACCATTTTGTCTATTTCATTGAAACATAAGATTATTAACGATAAGCTATTGAAAATTTCAATTATTGTCAAAGCCAGTAAAAATTTCATATGTAACCAATCCCGTGCATTCCTAACACGGACATCAGAATTCGGTATGTCACGGGCCTTCGGGTCTACCGGAAGATTTTCTTTGTGTATAAAAGAAGCAGTGCTTGCCGTGTGCGAGTCATCACACACGCTCCATTCCAGTTCGAGACAGCAACACGTACGGACGTGTTTTTTTTTTTTGCTCGCGCATTTTTTCGAAGTGTTTTTTCTCGTTCTTTCGCTGTTTACGTTTTCGCTTGTCGCGTTGGCGTTATTTTCTCCCGGACCCGTCATGGGAGACTCGGTGGCCGATTCGGTCGCTGGAAAAGTGCCTAAGCGCACTGCTCTTGGAGGCGCGGGTAACCCCTCCAAGCAGCTTTTGCAGAGCAACGTGTTCTCGCCGTTGCCGCTTGATGAGGCCGGCAATCCACCGAAAACCAGGAAGAAGCAGCAAGGGCAGCGGCCGCAGTGGCAGCCGGAGCGGAAGGGGAAGTGCCCGCCCGTGTTTGTGAAGGGCGATCCGCCGGATTTACGACCAAAAATTCGCCAGCTGATCGCTAAGGGGCTGAAATGTACTTTTCGGCTCTGCAGCGAGGGCGTGAAAGTGATGCCGGCCAACAGGGACCATCATCAATCCGTCGTGGAGTTCCTCGAGGTCCACAAGTATGAGTACTACACTCATGACCACCCCGGCACGAAGCCGCTCAAGGCCTTGCTGCGAGGACTTCACGACATGAAGGAGGAAGAGCTCCAAGCAGAGCTTGAAAGTTGCGGACTGAAGCCAGTAGCCGTCCACAAGATCGCTCGTCACGACAAGGCGAGGAAATATCGCGACCAGCTTTACCTGATCCATCTGGAGCACGGTTCCACTACCTGGAAGGACCTGAAGCTGGTTGGCGTTATAAATTACACCGTCGTTGACTGGGAGCGATATCGGCCAGTGCACCGCGATGTCACGCAATGCACCAACTGCTTCAATTTCGGGCACGGCACCAGGAACTGCCGCATGAAGCCGCGCTGCAACAAGTGTGGCGAACCCCATCCGACTGACGAGTGCGACAAAATGGAGGTGGCCGATCCCAAATGCGCCAACTGTGGCGACAAACATCGGGCCACCACAAAGGGCTGCCCAAAGCGAGCCGAGTTCCTGGAAATCCGGAAGAAGGCTTCCACCAGGACCATTCCGAAGAAGAACCGTGTTCCTGTAATCAACGAGGTGAACTTTCCAGCTATCCCGGCTCCCCGTCGTGTGATTCCAATACTCCCACCGCTACAGCCGCACAAGCGACTGGCAGCGGCAGCTGCATCGGTCCAAGCTCCAGCATCGTCGGCACCATCCACCAGCGAATGGCCCCGCTTCCTCCTCCTGGGTTCCGTCGGCAGTCGGAGAACGAAGCCGTCCCACCGGAAGAATCTGCCCCGCTGTACACTCCGGAGCAACTGATGCCGATCTTCGCGCAGCTCGCCACTCGACTGCGCGGCTGCAAACCCGATTCGACCAGGTCTTCACACTTGGCATGTTCATCATTGAAAATGGCTGCTAGGGTGGGCCTGGTCAACTGGAACGCTTGCTCGCTAAAGAGCAAAACAATCGAGCTGAAGGATTTCCTTGAGGAGAAGGAAATAGACGTGGCGTTCATCACCGAAACGCACCTAAAACCGGAGGTGAACATCAACATCCCGGACTTCCGCATCGTGCGACTCGACCGGCCGACCAGGGGAGGTGGTGTGGCCATCGCTCTTCGCTACAACATCAACTGTCGTCTGCTTCCAAGTTTCCAGCTCAGTGTCATTGAGGCCATCGGTGTCGAAATCACCACTTCGGTCGGCACAATCGCGCTCATCGCGGCGTACTGTCCAACGCAAGCCAAAGCCGGCGATGGATCATCGGCTGCCCTTCGGAGGGACATCGTCAAGCTGACGCGGAGGCAAGGCCAGTATATCATTGCCGGCGACTTGAATGCCAAACATCAAGCCTGGGGCAACAGTCGCGGCAATCGAAACGGCACCATCTGGAGCAACGACATGGAGGAAGGCCACTACACGATCCTGAGCCCGGATTCCCCACTCGGCTGAGTCGGTCCGGTGCCCACGCAACGCTCGACCTCTACGTAACAAACCTGAGTGACCACGTCTCGCAGCCGGTTGTATACCAGGAGCTCAGTTCGGATCACTATCCGGTGGTGGCGGAACTGGGCTCCTCGGTCAATCGGCACCAGCAGTTACGGCGGAACTACCACCGAGTGAACTGGCAGCGTTTCCAGCAGTGCGTCGATAACACCGTCGACTACGAGGTGCGTCCGGAGACGCCGGAAAGTATCGACCGCCAGCTGTGCGCTATCGAGGAGGCGATCACGGCGGCCCGAGAGCAACACGTACCGACGGCTCGGCAGGTAAGCAACTCCTTAAACATCGATACACTCACCAAAGATTTGATTCGATTGCGGAATGTCACTCGCAGGCAGTTTCAGCGTACTAGACTGCCTGAGCTTAAGGCACGCTGCAATCGAATCACAAAAATTATCAAGGCCAGAATGGTGGACCTAAAAAATAACGACTTCTCGAATAAGATCCGCACTCTCCCAGATTATGCTAAGCCGTTCTGGAAAATGACCAAAATTCTAAAATCCAAGCCTCGGCCCATTCCACCTTTGATCCCACTAGACAATAATGGCTCTAAGGATCGCTTGATAACTCCTGCAGAGAAGGTCGCTGAAATAGGTCGTCACTTCGTCAGCTCACACAATCTTGGGCAGAACATCGTCAGTCCACACGAAGCAGCCGTCAACGAGCATGCTAACAACATCCATTTGATTCCCAACGACTTCTCGGAGGAGTTGGAGATCTCAGCTGACGAATTGATGGCCTATATCAAATCGTCGAAGAACATGAAGGCCCCAGGCTTCGACAGCATCCTGAATCTCGAGCTCAAACACATGAGTGCTCCGTTCTTTGAGCACCTCTCGCTGATCTTTAATCAGTGTCTCCGGCTTAGCTACTTCCCATCGTCCTGGAAGTCAGCGAAAGTCATCCCCATCCGGAAGCCTGGGAAGGATCCTTCCTCCCCCAAAAGTTATCGACCCATCAGCCTTCTCTCAGGGTTATCCAAGCTATTCGAAAAAGCTATTCATCATCGGTTACTTGAGTCTGCCGAAAATCTCAACATCTTGCTCGAGGAACAGTTTGGTTTCCGACGCGGTCGGTCAACTGTACACCAACTGACCCGAGTGACTAACGTCCTCAGACGGAACAAGTTTGTCTCGAAAACATCCGCCATGGCCTTACTCGATGTCGAGAAGGCATTTGACAATGTATGGCATGATGGCCTGGTGTACAAACTACAACGCTACAATCTTCCCAACTACCTGGTGAAAATCATCAACAATTACCTGTCGGCAAGGACATTCCGGGTCTCAATCAGCGGAGCGAGTTCCAATGCGCACAACATCGTCGCAGGCGTTCCCCAGGGCAGTATCCTCGGGCCCCTGCTTTTCAATCTGTTCACCTCCGACATGCCAGAACCTCCAGAAGGCGGCATTCTGTCTCTGTTCGCAGATGACACATCCATCGTCTACAACGGTAGAGTGATCAGAGCGCTAGTGGCAAAACTCCAACGAGGCCTGGATGCCCTGACAGAGTACCTCACCAGCTGGAAGATCTGTATCAACGCGGCGAAGACCCAGGTCATCATTTTTCCCACTCCAAATCCCTAAACTTGTTCCGCCTGGGGACTGTAAAATCATCCTCAATGGCACGACCGTAGAATGGGCCAATGAGGCCGGCTACCTTGGCTTGACCCTCGACAGCAAGCTTATTTTCAGGCAACAGGTTGACAAAACGGTGACAAAGTGTAACGTCTTGTTGAAACTACTGTACCCTTTGATCAACCGCCGGTCGTCATTGTCCCTGAAAAATAAGCTTGCTGTCTACAAGCAAATCATCCTCCCTGTGATCGAATATGGCATGCCGGTCTGGGAGAGCTGCGCTAAAACCCACCACCTCAAACTTCAACGGGTCCAAAACAAATTCCTGAGGATGATCCTCAACACCCCTCCCAGGACAAGAACATCCGAGGTCCACCGTCTGGCCGGAATAAAAACCTTACATGAACGCTTTGGTGAGTGTAAAGAAAAGTTTAGGGTCCGTTGCTTGCATTCGGATCAGGCTCCAATTAGGGCGCTAGTTCCAATCTAGGTTATCAAATTTCTTATTGTAAATATTAGTGTACATAGTAGTTAGGTTATCAAATTTAAAAAAACAAACCAGCGCCTCCTAAAGGCCGTCATGATATATCATATTAACACTTAAATAACAATGTAAACATAAAAATTTAAAATTGAAGTTGGAGGGCCAAGCCGGCCGAGCACTGTACATGTAAAAAATAATTGTAGAACAGAAAATGAAACAATAAAGAAGAATTTTACTACTTACTACTACCGTGTGCGAGTCATTACAATTTGTGACAGCAGCGCGTACTGACGTGCTTTTTGCTCGCGCATTTTTCGTTTCGTTCGTTCGTTCGCTTTTTACCTACACAACGACAGCATGCAGTCACCAGCGGTAGAACTGTCGGTAGGTCTGCGAATATGCATGAAAGAAGTGGGCGCATTTTTTTGTCATTCTGGTGTCGGTTGCGATGGATGCAATCGCCCATCGCATTGCTCGGAGTTAACGACTAGAAGCCGATGATGGCTGAGGCAGCGAGGGCAGCGGTGGTGGATGAAGAAGAATAAAATTAGAGAGATTTGGTCTGCTCATCCAGGTGATTGGTTCCATAATCCACATGATTCCGGGATGGGTACGAGTCATGTCCTATGACTGACCATATGTTAAATTGTGCTTGGTACTAAACGACACGTACATTAAAACATGGTTATACTATAACAGTTCTGATTCCCCAGCAAAAAAATCAACTACACTGATGAAAATAAAAATTTGATTAAAATAATTACTTTCATTTATTTACAGAAGGTATTAGCAATTAAAGATACACAATCAGCAATAGTGTTAATATTCATTTTAGATTAGAAAATTTCGCTGTATTACATGTAAGGGGCCGTCCAGAAACCACGTGGTCATATATAGGGGGTGAGGGAGGGGGGGGGTTTGGAAAATGACCACGATAAGCCACATGGGGGAAGGGGGGGGTGTTGCTCTCGAACCACGTGATTTTTTTTACACGAAAAACTTTTGGTGAATAACAATAGCTGTGTAAAAAATACAAATCATTAAAATTGAATGATTAAATCATTAAACGCAATACGCATCTAAGGGCCGATGACTACGTAGCGTCTTTTCAACTCAGCGTTAAAAAGACGTAGGTGTGCATCGAGAAAAATTGATAACGCAACGTCGGTCGCAACGCCGATGCATATCTCCATTATTTGACCATCTTAGCCTAAGATCCTTTATCCATACATAAATAAACGAAAAAACAGGTTGCGATTCAGTCTCAATTTCCACAAAATAATTTGGATGGGAAAAATGGAAAAATATTTTTAAAAAAAATCGCCGCAGATGGTTTTTGGCATCACGCCGCCGACACTTTTTCATCAGCGGACTGCAGCTACATTTTTGAAAAATGTTCATGTTTTTACAATAATCCAACAAAAATTTTAAGAAGAAAAATTCACAAGAATTTCTTGTGGATATTCAGGAAAAATCAAGTAAAGTAATTTCCTGTAAAAATTTTAACATTATTTCATACAATCCTGATAAAGTGCTGGCATTCAGAATTTTTTTTAACAATTCTCTCTGAAACATTTTGCTTGGAAATTTTGCTACAAATTGATAATGAAAAAAAAAACAAAACATCTCCAGTGTTAATTCCGAAAAAATTTCCCTAAAACTCCGAAAAAAATTCCATGTGAATTCTGTCTGAAAATTAAAAACAGTCCCGTGGGAAATACCTATATATAATTTTCGTTGGAAAAACATTCTAATGCATTTCTTCGACAAGTTCTTCCGAAATTCTTCTGCACAATTCAGTGCACTTCAAAATGTTCAGTCTCCAGTTAGCCAGTTCGATTATCGTTCCTGTCTAGGATGTTTTCGAGTGGGAAACATTCTCGACACTCTAGGTATAGTGTATCCATCGTACTTGCTACACAAGATATATAATCGTGCAATGGCTGGCATATAAAAGCTTTCAATTGAAATTTATTTATATATAATTTATAACTGAGGAAATGCTAATAGAATATACTAAGTTGAAAAGCAGACCAACTTCCAGTTGGAATATGGAGCCAATGCCACATGAAACACTTTGATATTTCCGTTGATTTTTTTTCAATTTTGGAATTTTGAAATGAAAAATGTTCGGAATACTTTTTTACGCTCTTTGTGAGTTCCATCACATTTTTATAAATTTTCCAAGTATTTTTTTATTCGAGGCATTATTTAGAATTTCCACGGAAGAGTCTATGGATTATCTTCAAAAAATTCTTTGGATTTTCAAAGAATAAATCTTTAGAATTCTCAAGGTTCATGTTTTTTGAATTTGAACCAGAAATCATTTCAACATTTCATCGGGAATTCATTCTTCTTCGGGATGTCATTTTGAATTCTTTGTAGGTTCAGCTAAACATTGCTTTAAATCTATACCATGCAAAGATGCACAGGAAATGATTTAGAAGGTTTAAGGAATTTTCACATAAGAAAATCTTTAAAATTTTGATTTAATTTTTTTAAGAAATTCCTACTTGAAATGCTTCAAAAGTACAACCTTTACAAGTACTACAAAAGTACATTTTTTTCGTTATTTCCACTTGTAAAAACATCAGAATTTCCGCAGGAAATTCATTATTGGTGATTTAGATGAACTTTTTTCGATTTTCTACTGAAAAATCTTAGGAATTTCCATCGGAAATATTTTGGCATATTCCGAATAATTTCTTTTGGAAATTAAAAAAAAAAACTGCTGAAAATTTCTAAGAATTTCTTTAAAAAAACGAAAAAAAATTCCATTGGAAATTTAGAAGAATTTCCTTTGATTAAAAACTTTAATTAAAGTTGCCCAGGATTTTGAAAAAAAATCTTTTGAGATTCTGTAAAAAAGTAAGCTGGATTTTTTTTCTATTTTATACTTGAAATTTTTCGGAATTTGATGCTTATTGGAGTTTTCATTGTAAATATGCATTTCGGATCCTTCTACGGATTCTTCTAGTTCTTCAAAATTTCTACCGAACATTTTTCGGAACTCTTCCACAGAATTTCGGAAGAAAATGTCGTTGAAATTCTAAAGATTTTCCGGGGAGACTCCGAAAAATTTCTTATCAATATTCCGAAGGGTTTCCCTTGCAACTCCAGAATAATTATTCTTGAAAATTAAGAAGATCTTGGAATTCAACAATAATCCAAGCAATAAATGTAGGCAATAATTTAGGCTTAAGAAGCCTAGTTTTTATGATATTGAATAATTATCATAATTGATCGAAAAAATTAATAATGCACCTAAATGTTCTAAATGCACAAAATTCTAGTAGTGCGCATGAAAAAGGTTATGACATAGAGAAGCTTGCATTTAAAAAATCAACATGAAATTCTAAATAAAATGCTAGGTTAAAAAATAGTGTTACAATAACGATTGATTGAATTCCAAAACAAATCTCAACTCTTTCAGGAATGATGGGTCATCTATGCCCAGCGTTTTAGATTGTCTATAACATCACAAAAGAGAGCTAGGCCACCATTTTCTTCAGTAAAATAGTTCATCTAGATATTGACTTTACAGAAAAAATATAGGAGCTCAAATTTGACTGACCATGAAAACTCAGATATCCGAAACCTTGGGAAGATTTCGATTCTAAGAGCGTGTAAATAAAGTTTAAATGTTTGAATCATTCTTAACAGATGGGTGGTCAGATAAGATGGGTCAGCCAGTGATTAATATTCAGGAATACGAGATGCTCAAGGTACTTCAAAATGCTCTTAAGTTCAACCCACGAATCTACCAGATCAATCAAGACATTTGCAATGTTCTCATCATCGGTATATACCTAATCTGATGAAATAAGCATATGACCCTAATTTCCATTAACATGACATCCAAGAGACAAGATACCCAAAATTATCTTGATTCAACAGCAAGTTGCACAATAACAATGAGGTTTGCTCGCAAACTGTTTTAGGAGGGCCTTAGAAGCACTGAGTTCACGGACTTGAATGATCAAGTAGTTCAAACATTACGACTTCCAGGACGTTTTGTATAACCTAAAAAGTAGTAGTTGTATAAATAATAATTGTAGTCATATCAACCCAATGGGCCTACTGGGATATTACATCATACATCATTCATAAGTTGGTTAATTCGATAAATCGAATGATCCGAACTCTAAAATAATAATTGGTCTATAATACATCCATTCCTCTATGAGTCGCTTATGAAAGGACCATTGACTGAAGCATATTCGAGATGTGGAATAGAAGTTCCTTGGAAAATTATTCTAAAGAACCATCAGAGTGACCGAGAAAATATTTTTAGTATGGCATCATTGGCTTCCACGAGTCGATATCAAAATAAAATTTCAATGAAGAATTAGAAATTTTGAGAGATGAGCCAGCTCTGGATTGAAAATCTCTTTAGTAGAGAAAAAAATTGAAATTTTCCATAATAAAATAGGAAATTGCCAATAAAGAGCAATAATACACACAACAATAATAAATCAGCACTTGTGAAGGCAAAAATTGCAATTATGAAATAAGAATTTTCCATAAAGAAATCAAAATGTTCAACGAAAAAATACAAAATTTTCATGAAAAAATCAATATTAGCAATGAACAATTAAAAAAAATATTTTATAATTATTTATTTCTAATATTGATGATTCTGAAAACAATACTGAAATTTCTACAGGAATGCTACTAAAAAAAAACAACAGTAGGAGGTTTTATTTGCATCTCTAAGATTACATATTAACTTTGTGATTCTCTGATAAACTTTTCGTTGTAGGAGTTCAGTTCAGATGCTTCGCTGAGGTTAATATCTTAAGAATTTCCAGTAGCTTCAGAGCTATGGAAGGTCCCAAATACTCTAAGGAATCTATATAGGGATATTCAGTGATGAACTTTATAGTTATTTGAAAAAAACACTAATAAAAAAAAATTAAAAATATAGGGATACTGGGTTTAGTTTAATTTTGAATCAATTGAAATGGTCCATCTTCAAAATTGATCGGATTAACCATATGTTTTAGTTACATAAGGTTTTTTTTTTTTAATTTTTGTACTTGAAAAAAACCACGTGGTCATAGGGGGGGGGTCTGCCAAATGACCACGATAAGCCACATGGGGGGAGGGGGGTTGAAAATCTTCAAAAATATGACCACGTGGTTTCTGGATGGCCCCTAAATGTTTTGAAAAAGTTCGCAAAAAGTAATTTCCAGAAGAATATTTAAATAAACTATCTCATTCTTTGTTTTTCATTTTCTGAGAAATTATATTATTAAACTTGACGTAGACTCGGAGTTCGGAATCAAAACATAAAATAATTTTTCGTTAGTGTATTAGCAGTACATACCTTTTAATAGGGTTACTGCTCCTTGACTTGTTTCTACTTGTTGTGATTTTTTCATCAGTAAGCACGCATGTTAGCAAATAGAAGCAACGAAATTGGTGCTGCATTTCTTTGTTTGGAAAACGAGACAGTTCCAATAAAACAGCACATTTTGCCCAAGCCTAAAAATTTTATAAATCAATATTTTTAAACTTTAAATACTATCATCAATAAGAAATCTATAATGCCCTACATTTGCTTGAGTAAATAAGGGCTTAATAGTTAGAAACAAAGCAATTCTAATTATCTATTTAATTATTAGTTTTATTTCCAGAAGTTTTGAATAAACAAATTGCTAATACTTGTACACAGCATGGAAGTTGTCATTTCCAATATCAATACTATAATCAAACTCCAAAATTAGAAGTTAAATGTAAATACGTTACGTTTATACAAGTCCTACGTCTACTCGCGGTTATGTTGAAAACATTACCCATTGCTCGTTTTAGAGGCCCGGATGTCTCCTTTCAAGGAGCACGGAAGCCTCCTTTGAAGAGGGTCAGAAGTCAGAGGAAGGCTCCATTCAAGAGGCTCGAGATGTTCCTTTCAAAAGGCTTGGAAAGCTACTTTCAAAAGGCTCGGAAGCCTCCTTTGAAGAAGTTCGGAAGCCTCCTTTCAACTGACTCGGAATCCTCCTTTTAAGATGCTCGAAAGCCTACTTTCAAGAGGCTCGGAAGCCTCCTTTTATGCGGGTCGGAAACCTTCTTTTAAAATGCTTACAAGGCTCCTTTCAAGAGGCACGGAAGGTTCCTTTCAAAAAGCTGGAAAAGCATATTTCAAGAACCTCGGAAGTGTCCTTTCAGGAGGGTCGTACGCCTCCTTTTAGGAAGCTCGGAAGCTTCCCTCAAGGTCACTCCTGACAGAATCCAAGTTTCAAAGTGCTCGCATTTTCGGGGGCACACCACTCGATACGAAGGCGGCGGACAACTGTCATTTTTGTTGATTCAGCTTTGCTGCGTCGCAGCATGAGTGAAAAAATAAAAATGACAGTTGTGCGTTGCTTCCGTATCGAGTGGTGTGCCCCGAAAACGCGAGCACTTTGAATCTTGGATTCTGTCAGGAGTGACCTTAAAGTTGCACAGAATGCTTCATTCAAGATGTTTGGAAGCATACTTCCAAAATGCTTAGAAGCATCCTTTCAAGATGCAAAGGAATCCTCCTATTAAGTTGCTCGAAAACCGCAATTCAAGAGGCTCAAAAGCCTCTTTAAGAGATTCAGAAGCTGCTTTCAAGAGGCTTGGAAGCCTACTTTCAAGAGGGGGTACCTCAATGAACGCAAAAGTTCAAAGGGGTACCTCTCAAGAAAAAGGTTGAGAACCAGCGGTTAAATGTGATTTTTTTCTTATTTTCAATTTCGTGCCCGTTCTTATTCCACTTTTCACGCACTGAAAGAAATTATATTGCGGCCGCTCCACTTAAAACTCAAATACACAGTCGCTCACTTTGAGCGATTGATTGTTTATACTCGCGAAATATGAACAAATAAACAAGGTACGGTGCCGGTCTAGGCAATTTTCGGATTGGAAATTGTCTCGACTTCCCTGGGCATATAAAAGTATCATCGTGTTAGCCTCATGATATACGAATGCAAAAATGGTAACCTGGCTTAGAAACCTCGCAGTTAAATACTGTGGAAGTGCTTAATGAACACTAAGCTGCGAGGCGGCTCTGTCCCAGTGTGGGGACGTAATGCCAATAAGAAGAAGAAACATAGCCAACCACGCAGTCTGCGGATGGTCCGCAAATCGTCCTCCACCTGATCGATCAACCTTGTCTGCTGTGTACCTCGCCTTCTTGTTCCCGTCGGATCGTTGTCGCGAATCATTTTCACCGGATTACTGTCCGACATTATGGCTACGTGCCCGTCCCACCGCAGTCTCGCGGTGTGAACGATGAATGGTTATCCCAACAGCTGATGTTACTCGTAATTCATTCGTCTCCTCCACGTACCGCCCGCCATCTGCATCCCACCATAGATGGTACGCAGCACTTTCCTTTCGAAAACTCACAGTGCGCGTTGGTGCTCCACGAGCATCGTTCAGGTCTCGTGTCCGTAGAGATCAATCGGTCTAAAAAGTGTTTTGTAGATACTCAGTTTGGTACGGCGGCGAACCCTATTCGATCGAAGCGTTTTGCAGAGTCCAAAGTACGTACGATTTCCTGCCAAGATGCGTCTCCAAATTTCTTTGCTGGTGTCGTTATCGGAGGTCACCAGTGCCCAAGTACACGCATTCTTCAACCACATTGATTTCGTCACCACCAATACAAACTCGGAAATCCGTTTTCGTGCATTAGCTGCCATAGCTGGTCCCGATCGATTGTATCATATGCGGCTTTGAAGTCGATAAACAGATGATGTGTGGGCACGTTGTTTTATTCGCGGCATTTCTGCAATACCTGACGTACGGCGAACACCTGGTCTGTGGTAGAGTGTTCACCCATAAATCCCGCCTGGTACTGCTCCATGAACTCTCTTGCAATTAATGTTGATCGGCGGCATAAAATTAGGCGGCGTTCAGCAATGTGATTGCGCGGTAGTTGCTACAATCCAAAGTATCGTATATATAGTATATAGAGTTACTACACCTTCCATCCACTCCTGCTGCAGAGCCTTATCCTCCCAAACCTTGGTAATTACCCAGTGCAGCGCTTTAGTGCCTCACCACCGTATTTAAATAGCTCTCATGGTATTTGGTCCAGTTGGAGCTTTGTTGTTTTTCAGCCGGTCAAGTTCATTAGCATACCGCCACCGTTGTTTGCCACATCGCCATTCAGATGCACTTCGTAGTGCTGCCGACACCTTTGGATCACCTCACGCTCGTTCGTTAGAAGCTTCTCGTTTATGACTTCAGCCCCAAACACAATGTAAGCGGTAAGGAAACGGCAAATTTGACAGAAAATATATGGGCTCACTGTCAAATTTGCCGGTTCCGTTGCCTTTCCGCTGACATAGTGTTTGGGGCTTTAGTCCTTACACATATCGGACTGTGGAACGTGGCCCTTACGTGAACGGTTTCTTATATAACTTTCGTGTGTTATTAGCGCGTTATTAAGGAAACAACCAAGTAAAAATAAATATCGAGATATCGACACCAAAATTTTCATTGCCAAATTTTTTGAAATTTATTAACGATGCTTCATTAAAAAAATTAAAACAAATTTGAAGTGAATCAAAATATGGTATTTATCTGGTCATCAGATCTGAAGATCCGTACGTAATTTATAGTCCAACCTAATT
This sequence comes from Armigeres subalbatus, assembly GCF_024139115.2. Taxonomy (NCBI): domain Eukaryota; kingdom Metazoa; phylum Arthropoda; class Insecta; order Diptera; family Culicidae; genus Armigeres; species Armigeres subalbatus. The sequence continues at coordinate 289,096,428 of NC_085139.1, forward strand.
TTAAATCTTATCTAGTGGTTTTCTTAAGACTTTCTAGGTGTTCATTTGCATTTCTTAGCATGAATCGCTTTTTTATTTTATCTACTTTGTCGTTATCTCGTTTTCTCCTTGACGATTTCATATACTTGATGTAAAATTTTCCTTTTCTCTACCTGCTACAAAATAATGTTTTTACTAAAAACCCTTCTAGAAGCTCCTCCGGGAACTTTATAAATTCTTCCGGAAAGCTATCCACAAATTCCTCTAAAGTCGTTCGAAAATCCTCATATGATTGTAATTACCGATAAAAATTATTTAGAAACCCTCACTATTTTTTTTTTAGGAAATTTATGAGGAAATTCCTTGAAGATTATTTTTCTTTACTCCAAGTTTTACTTCTAGACATTTCTTCAGCAATTCTTCAAGAAAAATCTCCGGCATTTCCTCCAGGAATGCATTTGAGAGTTCCTCCAAAAATTCCTCCAGATTTTGCTCCATAATTTCACTTGTAAATCTATAAGAAATTCCTTTGGAAATTCTTCTAGAAACTTCTTCGAGATTACCTTTCCGGACTTCACACGGAATTTACTCCAGAATATATATTATTAATAAATTTTATTTTTTATTATATTATTAATTTAAGAGTTCCTCCAAGAGTTCTTCCAGGAATTTCTTCTGAACAAACCCCCGGGACTTCATCCGGTAATTTCTTCAGCAATTCAGCTGCGAATATGTTCAGGATTCCATCCGGGAATTTCTCCATTAATTTTTCCTGGAATTTCTTCAATTTTTTTTCCGAAATTTCTTTCAGGAACTCCACCGATAATTATTTCAGGACTTCCTTGTGGGTTTTCCTCCGGAAGTGCTTGTGGGAGTTCCTCCGGCAGCTCCTCCAGGAGTTTTCCCAAAAGTTCCTCCGGGAATCCCTACAGGAACTTCACAGGGTATTCCTGGAGGATATTTGGCAGGAATTTTACTGGAAATGAGATTTCGGAAGTTCCTCAAGAAATTCAACTCCGGGTTTTCCACCGGCTGTTCCTTTGAAAATTTCTCCGGGAGTTCCACCAGTAGTTCCTCCGGGAATTTATTCAGGAATTCATTTAGGCTTTCTTTAGGAATTTATCCACAAATTCCTCCAGAAGTTCCTCCGAGAATTTCTCTGGGAGTTCCTCCGGGAGGTCCTCTAAGAATTCTTCCAGGAGTTCCTCCTGCCTGGAATTCTTGCGAAAGTTTATTTGGGAGCTCATCTGGGAGTTCTTTTGAGAGTTTCTCCTGGCAATTCTTCTAGGATTTGTTCCGGAAATTCTTCCTGTAGTTCTTCAAGAAGTTGTTCCAGAAGTTCCACCGGCAGTTCCTCCAAGAATTTCTCTGGAAATTTCTCCTGGAGTTCCTCCGGAAATTACTCTGCCGGTGGATCTCCCGGAGGAAATCCGCAAATCCACTCTCGCAGGAACTCCCGGAGGAATTTCAGGAGAAACTCCTAGAAGAGTTCCTATAGAACCTCCCGGAGGAACCCCCAGAGAAACTATCGGAAGAACTTCGAGAGGAATTTCAAGCTATATTTCTGAAGAAAGCCTTGATGATTTCCTGAAAAAAGCCTGCATGATTTCCTGGAAGAGCTACTGGTGGAGCTCCCGAAGGAATTTGCAGAGGATTACCCGGGGGAACTGCCGGTGGGATTCCCGGAGGAATTCTCGGAGGAATAACGCCCGGAAAAAATTGTGAAGAAGGATTCTCGAAAAAAAATCTTGGAGAATTCATCTTATAGATAAATCTCGTCTAGCTGAAACCTTTGTAGGGGTATGTAGCTGGATTATCATCATCATCATCAGAGGACCTCCCGGAGAATTCCCTGAGGAGCTCCCAGAGAAATTCTCGGAGGAGCTTCTGGAGGATTTTTTTATAAATTCCTGAAGAAGCCTAAATGAATTCCAGAAAGAAAGCCTGAATGAATTCCCGGAGGAAATTCTGGAGAAATTCAGAGGAACCCCCGTAGGAACTGCCGATAGAACTACCGGAATAATTCTCGGAGGAAATCCTGG